>NC_090268.1:91508627-92151127 GCF_040414725.1 Anabrus simplex | reverse complement strand
GGCTTGAGGACAGGGATGACTATGCCCTCTCGCCACTGAGACGGAAAATCACCCTCTGTCCAGATTCGGTTGAACACACGAAGGAGATATAGTAAACTATCATCACTAAGGTGTTTCAACATCTGGTTATGGATGTTGTCCGGTCCAGGAGACGTGTCCTTGCAAAGCGCTAAGGCGCTGCGGAGTTCCCACTCCGTAAAGGGCACGTTGTAGTCCTCTGAATCATGGGTGGCAAAACTAAGGTGATGACGTTCTGCCTCACGCTTCAGAGGGAGGAAATCAGGATTGTAATTCCCGGAGCCAGAGACATCCGCGAAATGACTAGCGAGATGATTAGCAATCGCGAGGGGATCAGTGGCGACACTGCCTGCAATGGAAATTCCCGGTACAGCAGATGATCCTTGAATACCCGAAATTCGTCGAAGTTTCGTCCACACTTGAGATGATGGAGTATGTGACGTCATGGACGACACATATCTCTCCCATGAAACCTTCTTACTTTGTCGAATAAGAACTCGCGCCTTAGCGCGGAGTTTCTTAAATGTTACCAAGTTGGCCACAGTAGGCTGTCGACGGTAACGTTTATGAGCGCGACGGCGTTCTTTGATGGCTGCTGCTATTTCATCGTTCCACCAAGGAACGAGTTTTCGGCGAGGAGCCCCCGAGAAAAACGGAATGGACTCCTCAGCAGCAGCAAGAATAACTTGGGTGACGTAAGTTATTTCCTCGCCGACGGTCCGCCTGACATCATCGTGAAAGACAGCTAGTGATGTGTACTTTGGCCAATCAGCATGTTTAAGAATCCATCGAGGGGGAGCCTCGACGGGTTTATGTTTCAACAAAGTAAGAATAATGGGAAAATGGTCACTGTCACAGAGATCATCGTGTGCATTCCACCGAAACAGTGGAACCAACGTTCGGCTGCATAGACTTACGTCTATGCGAGAGTATGTGCCGTAACGTACACTAAAGTGAGTTGGTTCCCCTGTGTTCAAAATACATAAATCCAGATCTGTTATAAGTGTTTCCAACTCTCTTCCTCGGGGACAAGGCGTCTCAGAGCCCCATATGGGGTGATGGGCGTTAAAATCGCCCAATAAGAGGAAGGGTGGTGGAAGCTGATCTATAAGATCAGCGACATCATTGATGTTCAGATGCTGGCCGGGTGGAAGATAAACATTACACACTGTTGCTATGACAGGCAGCGAGACGCGAACAGCTACAGCCTCTAGAGGGGTTCGTAATGGAACCTCTTCGCTGTAGCTATCAGAACGTACAAAAATGCCAACGCCTCCGGAAGCCCGGTGAGCATAGTATCGTTCTGTCGAGTATAGTTTGAAATGCCTCAAGACCGTATGATGACCAGGTCTGAAATTGGTCTCCTGAAGACAGACTATACTCGCTGCGTACTCACTAATAAGCTGACGTAACTCAGCAAGATGCCTGTCATAACCGTTACAATTCCACTGTAACAGTGCCATAGTGTGGACTATAAAAGGAGTGTTAGGTTATGAGCGAAAAAATGCTCGTAAGCCTAAACACTATCTAGTTCTACATCCGTAGATGTAGAGGACAGTGCGACATCCATTCCGTCATCGAAAGATGGCAGGGGTGTCGCCCAGAACTTCGACGCTTTTCGGGCGCGAGGGGGTCCCCTACGAGGAGAGCGCGCCGGTTTTTGAGCAGGAGTGCCTCCTGGCGCAGACTCATATCCCCCAGATGGGGGGCATGACTTCTCCTTCGCAGGGGAAGTCCGAGAGCGCTCAGGACGGGCGCTCTTCTTCCCCTTTTTATTTTCGAGTTTAGACGGGCTGGGAGATGGTTTCCCAGCCCTGGTCGACGATGCCGCCTCCGCCGGCTGGGGCACGACTTTCGTCGACCTCCTAGGGGGGGGAGACTTAGTCTTCCCCCCTTGCTGTGCCGGCTGGGAACTGCCAGCCGGCACAGACTTCTGGTTGGTCGAAGGTGGGGTGGTCCCCCCCTTCGAGCTTTGACTATTCGCGACGTTGCTGGGAGCAGCAACAGTCGCCTTGGGCGCAGCGGTCTGGACAGGTGTCTTGGTCGTAAATGACGAACCTGGAAGACTCTGAGCTATCAAGCTATAGTCGAGTGTACGGGCAGGTGTATTCATAGAATGAAACTTACGGCGCGCTTCCTGGTAGGAAAGACCATCCAGGGTCTTGATCTCCTGGATCTTCTTCTCACTCAGGTATGTCGGACAGTTCCGATCCCGAGGAGAATGAAAACCGGAGCAGTTAGTGCACTTGTATGGAGTTGTGCACTCCTCCGCGCCGTGAGCTACTCGTCCACATGTACCACATACAGCCTGATTCGAACAGCGAGATACCATATGTCCGAATCGCTGGCATTGATAGCATCGCATAGGAGGCGGGATGTACGGCCTCACATCGCAACGATAAGTGGTTACCTTGACTTTCTCTGGTAACACTGACAACTTGAAAGAGACAATAAAGGCACCAGTGGCAACGTCTTCACCGTTGACCTTGCGCGTAATGCGCCGGACGTGTGTCACGCCACGGTTCTTCATGTCTTCCATCAACTCGTCGTCAGTGTTCAAAATAAGGTCGCGGTGAAAGATGACTCCGCGAACCAGGTTCAAGGACTTATGCTCCTCCACTTTGACGGGGATTTCGCCAAAGTGCTCGCACTTAAGCAACTGATCAGCTTGCAGTGCTGTACGAGTCTTGAGAAGCAAACTACCGTTGCGCATTTTCTTAAGTTCCTCCAGTTCGCCATAGACGCCTTCGATGTGCCGACTAAAAAGGACCGACTTCACCAGCTTAAAATCGTTCCCATCGGTTCTGGTAGCGACCAGAAACCTAGGGAAGCTGGATCCCATTCCTTCACGCTGCGCATGTTCCCAGGGAGTTGAACCTCTCAGGGAAGCAAAAGTTAAAGACTTAGGTGGGCGACCACCTTGAGAGAGCAGACTTCGTTTGGAAGCCATGCCCGATAGCATCCTCCCCGAATGCCACCCACTCCGATCAGGGGTCTCTGTAGCCGAACCAAGCAGCCAAGGCAATACCCACCTGGTCATAGCAGGTACTGCCCGGGGTCCGATGTTGGACGATGCCTAATACGGCATGACTGAGGCAATGAGCACTAAGACTCCCTTCCTCCAGTCACCCGCAATAGCATGTACCCCATAGCGTTTACAGAGCACTAAATATAGAGAAAAAAATAAAAATAATTAATAATAATATGTCCTTCTGGCATTCGGCTGTGCGGGGACCTGCGTTGTCAGGCGGATACCACTGCCCGGGTACATGATACTCCCACCCGCCGCGTCCTGGGTGGTTGCTGGCACGGGCTTTCGAGCGTAGTCGCACACATAGGAGCTCCATCGCCGGGCAGCACGCACATCAAATTTTGAATGGTCTACATCTGACCCTCGGAAAAATAATAAAAAAATAAAGAGGGGACCATGGCCACATGACCCTTTAAGTCGCCTTCTACGACAGGCAGGGATTACCTATGGATGTATTCAACCTCTCCCATCCACAGGAGGTCCATCACATTATACCAAACCGCAATCCATGTCCGCGCCAAGGTCGCCCCTTTTTGTCGCCTCTTACGACAGGCAGGGGATACCGCGGGTGTATTCTGCATGTGTGTCCCCCACCCGCAGGGGGTAGTGTGTTTGGTCCGCGAGAGGTATTTTATTTCCCTCAAGTCCGCCGGCAAGCCGGTTAGGACCCCCCTATCCGCCACCTGGGACGCGCCACGTGGGAGTATCACCTCTCCCCCTGCTACGCCATCGTAGTAGGTTCGTGGAATAGCTGTTTCTTAAAACGAGCTTCTTCCTCTTCACTTTTATTAAATTCTACATTCATTTTATTCAAGATTAGCAGTGAAGACGGGGTTTCTCCTCTGGCCTGGAGGAAAAAAAAATGCCTCCAAGTCAGTTAGATTTTTCCGCCGCCAGTGTAGTGAATTGAGATTTTCTGACTCATCGGGTACTCCTAAGTTAAACAGATTAATAAGAGGGCATAGTTTTTGCCCTGGGACTCTCCACTAATCGACCCCCCCCCCCCCCCTCCGCCGTAAAGATACTAAGTGTGTTCACGGATCACGGCTGTCTGCGGCCTGGTCATTCCAGCTCTGGAACTTTGGGCTGTTAGGTTGACAGCGTAGTTCGTTAAAAGTGAGAAAATTTGTGGCTTTTCATTTGATCGAGTATTTCATGTGAAATCATTGCTTTTACTCGTGCCATTCCTACTGACGTCATTGTACTGACCTATGTTCATTTCAGCTGGGATAACCACTAAGACAGTCTTTCTGAGGATGTAAAAAGGCAGGTGGAGAGAGAGAGTGTATGCCATTATAATGCAATTCCCAGCCTTTGACTGATGGTAGGCTAGCGGGCCTACCATTATAATGAAAATTCCCCAACGCAGTCTTCATATGAGAAAAGACGTTTGATGATTTCTCCGTTGCGTTTCCAGGGTAACGTTAAGAGCTATGCAATTTAATACAGTCTTGCTCACAACGTGAACTCTACCTAACCTACAATTCTGTATACAATGTAGAATTCCGTAGCGAAGCACGGGTACATCAGCTAGTGATAGATAAAATTGAGCAACCCATCACCAGTTACTGGAAGCAACGCAGGACTCAGCAATGGGCCCCGTGGTCGCTAACCCACTCTCCCAAGTTGAGAGCCACTGGGGCCCCTTTTATGCACCTTTTACGACAGACAGGGGTTACCGTGGGTGTTATTGATGATGTTTGCAATTTAAAGGGGCCTAACAGCTAGGTCATCGCCCATCCCCATTGTACGAGGTATACGAAATGAAAACTAGAACTTTGAAATGTATCCACTGACTAGAATCTAAAACGAATGACGATGAGAGAATGATCGTGAAACAAAGACAATCAGCGGATGCAATTCACAATGTCTTATTTACTGATGATGATGCTTATTATCTAAAGGGGTGCAAAATCCAGACCTCGGGCCCCTCACAATGGTACTAATCACTAGTCAAATAGAACCATGGTGTTCCTCCTACAGTGGTACTAATCACAGGTAATGGAAATCTATGGTACGTCGCACACAATGGCACCACTCACAAGCAACGCAGACCCATGGTGCTCCTCACCTAGGTGTATTAATCACGGGCGTGAGCCCTAACACGTGGTGATTCTCACACAGTAGTACTAACCGCAGGCAACGTAGACACATGGCGTTGAACATAAAGTGGTACTTCTCACAGGTAATGATGATGCTTGTTGTTTAAAGGGGCCTAACATCTAGGTCGTCAGCTCCTAATGGTAGGAAATGAGACGAACTATAATGACAAATTAAAAGTCCAAAATCCTCCACTGACCAGAATTCAAAAAGGTTAGGACGAAGAATGAAGGTGTGGATATGAATTTAAAATAATCAGTGGATCCGACCCGCAATATCACACATTCAGAGAAACTGACGTAAAACAATAGCATTACTGACCAACGGACTGCTTCTAGGGTATAATACTGAATCGATGATGCTTGTGGTCTAAAAGGAGTCCAAACTCCAAGTCATCGGCCCCTCATAATGGTACTTATCGCTAGAAAAGCAGAGCCATGGTGTTTGTCATGTTACCGAGCTCGATAGCTGCAGTAGCTTAAGTGCGGCCAGTATCCAGTATTCGGGAGATAGTGGGTTCGAAGAACCCCACTGTCGGCAGCCCTGAAAATGGTTTTCCGTGGTTTCCCATTTTCACACCACGCAAATGTTGGGGTTGTACCTTAATTAAGGCCACGGCCGGTTCATTTCCCCTCCTAGCCGTTTCCTGTCCCATCGTCGCCATAAGACCTATCTGTGTCGGTGCGACGTAAAAGAAGTTTAAAAAAAATGTCATGGTGCGGTACTAATCAAAAGTAGCGTAGACTCGCGGTATTCCACACAGTATGGTACTACACACAGGTAATGAAATCCGCACATGTAATATGGCGTTTCGCACATTGCGGCGCCATTTATAGGCAACGCAAACCTATGATGTTCATCACATTACTGACCACAGGGGTTCGTACTATCCCGTGGTGTTCCTCATATTGTGGGTACTAACCATATGCAAGCCAGTATCGTGGTGTCGCTCATATAGTGGTACTAATCACAGGTACTGTATAAGCCGACAGCGCACTCCGTTGCTACTAATCACAAACCTATTTTGTACCTATTATAGTGGTAGTACGCGCAGGTAAAATCGACCCATGGTGTACCCGCGGTGGTACTAATTACAAGTAGTCCCATGGTTGTAATTCGATCATCCCTAGGTCGCCCCTTTTAGTCGCCTCCTACGACAGGCATGGGATACCGTGGGTGTATTCTTCATCTGCATCCCCCACCCACAGGGTGTGCGTGGGTGTTATTTTACCTCCCCCACCCATAGGGAGAATCTCGCGAGATACCTTGTTAGTCTGGGCCTACACCGAGGCCAAATCATTATGGGCAACCATGACCTGGCACAGCCCTCTTGATCAACAAGCACTCAAGCCCCCACACTCATGTCAAGGTCTTGGTGTCCCTAGAGGGGGCATCAGCTAAGAGCTCTTTCCAGAGTTTTCTGGTTAGTTTCACTAAGGTTGTTAGCAACGCGTAAGTGTAAATATGCTTGAATTGTCCCATGATTGTTGATATTGTGCTTATACTATAAAACCTAACGTTCCGTGTCCAATCCTAACTTGAAGGGTCTGACATTTCAAGTCGAAATTCTTACATAAATCAACCGAGATTCGAACCACGGCTGCGTAGGTGAAAATCTACACATAATATTTCCCTTCACTTGCCACTTAAGAATGATACAAACATCCTGAATATTTCGTATGTCCGTCTCCACCCACAGAATGACGATCTACCTAAAGCTGTTACGGAACTTTGCCCTGTAATATGTAAATTAACTGGAGAAAGAGGAAGTTATACCAATCCAAAAATATGATTAGATGTTAAATGAGTCATATCCTAAGCTAGTCTTATAATAAGTGTCAAAACAAAGCCTGGAAGTAATTTCATGTAAGGCTTGCAACAGCCTGAGACAGCATTCTTGACGAAAGCACACCAGAGTTCCTTAAATTAAGAAGTGAACCCTCAGTTCTTTGCATTTAGATGAGACAGCTTAGGTTATGGCTCTCGGGGAACCGTGCGTTACACAATAAATTGTGACATTCTTGTCTATAAATTTGGCGACATTTCTACTGGCTGTGATCATCATGTAATGTCTTAGTTAAAATAGAATATAATAAATGATATTAGTGGGCGAGGAGATTTATGGACACGAAAACGTACTGCATTTTTTGTTCGGAGTAATTCTATTGAATAGTGCAAGATATCGTGTCTCTGTAATATACCGGTATATAACTCCTAGGTGGTAACATTAGTTTAGGTGTTAATTTTCAGAACTGATCGCAGAGGCAACTTTACAAGGAAACAGCTCAAGCACTCACTTGAGTTATCGTCATCCCACTGATGTCTTCAATTGACCCGAGACGTGATCTCCCTCGATGATGATGATGATGCTTGTTGTCTAAAGGGGCCTAACATCGATCATCGGCCCCTAATGGTACGAAATGAAACGACAAAGTAAAAGTTAAAAATCATCCACTGACCAAAATAAAAAATGTCATGAAGAACGAATGAATGAATGAACATGAATTTAAAACAATCAGTGGATCCGACTCAAAAAACTATCTTAGTTAATAGTATTACTGACCAAGGGACCTCTTCCAAAGCACAATCCTGAATCGAGGATGCTTGGTGTCTAAATGGGTCTAAATGGGTCCAAAATACAGGTCAAAGGCTAGTAATGCAGAACCATGGTATCTGTACTGTTGCGGTACTAATCAAAAGTAGCAGAGACTTGCGGTATTCCACACATTATTGTACTACTCAGAGGTTATGAAATTCGGCGTATAATACAGACCTATGTTTTTCCCACTTTGCGGCGCCATTTACAGGCAACGCAAACCTATGGTGGTCAGCACATAAGAGTACTAATCACAGGGACCTCTCCCTATCCCGTGGTGTTCCTCATATAGTGGGTACTAATCATAGGCAAGGCAGAACCATGGTAGCTATCATCCCATGGTCCTGCTCATATGGTGGTACTGTCCCCGTTAAAATTGGCGATATTATGAATATTGTCAACAAGTGGAAAGTAAAAATTTTATTGTCTGCTTGGAACCGCAGCATATCATTTGGGGAGTAGTGGCGAGCTAAGAACGAGTTTTTTTCGTCGTTCAGAGGGGTGATACACCGGCAGGACTGTGCCAAGGTCAGAGCAAGCCACGTGACTACCGCACGCGCGCAACTCAGTCTGTTTCTGGAATAGTCTGCGCCAGTTAAATGAGACCATCAGCCAATTACCGTTCCCGTTGAAGATCACACCTCCCAGGCTGATAATATAAAAAGGCCTTGTTTCGAGTAAATCTCTCTCTTGAAACTCTTACTCTGAAGTTCTGAAGCTCTTACTCAGAATATCCTTCGTCGTGTTGTGCTGCACCACGGTATCGGACCACGTGGAGAAGTAATTTCAGTTCAAGTCGACGCCGTTCTGCTAGAATTTAGAGAAACCATTAGTGTATTCCTATGGAATAAAAACGCTTTAAACACCAAGTTAAGTGTGACTGTGTAGACGAGCTAACTATATTCGACGTGCGCTTGTGGAATATACTTAATTTTGTCATCTCAGTTACAGCTTGTGACCGGCGTTCTACCGAAGTGGTCTTGGAAGTTGAACACCTCAAGATGGATAATTCCGCAACCACCGACATCATAATTTCATCGAGGGACACCTGCTACGGAGCCTCCATGGAGCTGTAAAAATGTGAGGCGTGTCTGGTAATTGGAAGGAGACTGACCGGAGGAAAATGCTGAAATAATTGACTGTCGACGGGAATCGAACTCCATCAAAACTTGAGTACCTTTTTAATTTAATTTATCTGTCTTACCTTTTGTACAACTAGAGGTCTTTCTTCTTTAAGTCGTAGATCTATTAGTTTGTTGTAGTTAGAAATATTTCATTTTTCCACTTCTTAAGGTGTCGTGGTAGACTAGGTACGTGTGAATGAAATTTTTGAATCTATTAGAGTAGACATGTAGGTTGTCTTTGAATGATTTCCCATGCTTAGGAGCTTTATACTTAATAATCACTGACTACGCGATAAATCTACTTTCCTTGTAATGTTGGAAGTTACTGGACTGAAATTTACGTGTACATTTTGAGTGAATAGGGTCGAACCTAGTGTCTTTTAAGATCACTTGTTGTATTTATGATGAAGTCATCTAATTTTACGATATTCCACGAGGATCAGTAGATGTAATAATCACTTAAATAGTAATAATATTGACTAAAGATCGGGTAAAGCAGAATTAAACGCTCGTGAGCCATAAAATTACTGTAGAGTCCTTATATGTGAGATTGAATGTGCTCTGTTCATGAAGAGTCTGGAATATGACCAATCCTGAGGGATACTTGTTGTATAATTGTGCAATTGATGATTTAATGGTGATATTTGACTTATTCTTGTGTATTGGGAACGCAAGATAGATTATAATTATTGGAGCACGTGTTGCGAGTGTATTTCACAAGTAGGGAATAAAAATAATACGATTGAGGCTCACGCTCGCGATAGTTTCAACCTGTAGCCCAAACGATGGTAGTGCTTATAGATTTTACTAGAATCTTCCATTAAAATTTTATGAGTTAGATGAACTTACGTTGATATGTGAAATGTGTTTCTACCAAGTGATACCCATGACTTCGATCACTAGCCACTATAAATGAAGGATAATTTCAGTACACAGATTATTTTTGCTAGATATTACGCGACCTGTCCAACTCTAAAAATCATGAATAAACTTGCCAAAAAAGGATTCGATGTAAATAATGTACATAAAAGACGTGTTTCCTAGTGTGAATGTGTGTGTGTATGCAAATATGTATATTTCTCTTGTATCATGTTGGTCCCATTTAATTTGATCTGGTCGTGCACCTGCTGCGACGCAGATTACACTCATCGTTGTGTGTTGCCTTAAGAAGTAATTTTCATGCCCTTAAGGGAAAGTTTGGTTAACTTAAGTCGAGGAAGACTAGAAAAGGGATTTATTTTCTTCGTTGATGATGATGATGATGCTTGTTGTCTTAAGGGGCCTAACATCAAAAGTCATCGGCCCCTAATGGTACGAAATGAAAGAACAAAAATTGCAAAGGCATCCACTGAACAAAATAAAAATAAAATATGGCATGAAGAATGAATGGATGGACAGGAACTCAACAAAACACAAAAACAAACAAAAACCAGTGGATCGGACTCAATACAGATCGAAAATAACATTATTACCGACCAAGGAACCATTTATAAAGCACAATGATGCTTGGTGTCTAAAGGGGGTGCAAAATCCACGTCTAAGGCCCCACAGAATGGTACATGTCGCGAGTAAAATAGAACCATGGTATGTGTCATGTTGGGGTATTAATCAGAAGTAGCGAAGACTCACGGTGTTCCACAAAAGATGGTACTACTCACAAGTATTGCAATACGTACAAGTAACGCAGACCTATGGTGTGTCTCACACAATGGCCCAACTCAGAGTCAACGCAAACCGAGAAGGTTCCCCACCGAGGTGTACAAAACACGGGCGCCGGTATTCCCGTGGTGTTCCTCACATAGTGGGTACTAATCACAGGCAACGCACACCCACGGTGCTGCTCATATAGTGGTACAACTCACAGGCTACGCCCAGACCCGCGGTGTTGCACACATGGGTACGATGCACGGGTACTGGAATCCACCAGGCCAGGCTTTAACTGCTACTAATCACAAACCTATTTCGTACCGAATTTAGTGGTACTACTCGCAAGTACAGGCAACCAATGGTGTTCCCCGCATGACGATACGATTCAAAATTAGTTTCATGGCTCTAATTCAGTCAGCCCTTGGTCGCCCCTTTTAGTCGCCTCTTACGACAGGCAGGGGATACCGCGGGTTTATTCTACATGTGCGTCTCCCACCCGCAGGGAGTAATGTGTTTGGTCCGCGAGAGGTATTTTATTTCCCTCAAGTCCGCCGGCAAGCCGGTTAGGACCCCCCTATCCGCCACCTGGGACGCGCCACGTGGGAGTATCACCTCTCCCCCTGCTACGCCTGGCAGGTTCGTGGATTTTCTTCGTTATCGAGATTTAAAAGGAAAGATCATCTCGTTATTTTATGAAGGCACTCGATTTGTAAATACAATTTATTTAACTAGCTCACACGTTGGTAATGTAAATTTCTGACTCATTTATAGTTGAACTTTGAAATATTTTAAGATTAATTTGAATAGAAATGAAATACAAAGATCAGTAGTGTAGTTCGTTAGCCGCATGATTACTTGGAGTTATGGTGAAACCAAGTCATTAATAATTAATTGAAAATAATTATTCTGAAATGCTAATGACGATCATTAGGTAAATAATGCAGTGGAAATTTAATGAGAACACGATCGTGTGACAATGAAACATAGGTTAATTAAATGATGAGAAATTAATAATAATAATAATAATCAGAATAATAATTAATTAATTTTGAAAATTTTGAAATCAATTTTCATTTTGTACTAAAGTTCATGTTGGTGTCATTGACTAATGTTAAATGTTGTAAATGATAAATTCAGTTGAGTACATCTTAAAACCACGTGTTAAGACTACTTTGAGTTGGTAAAGCTTTGAACACATTTATTGTAAAACACTCGTTAGCAAGACAGCTGTTTATGATTTTATGAACTTCTATGTTAACTTATTTAATTCTTTCAATCAAATATTTTGATTCGGAAAGGCAAGAGGCCTAATTTTTCTTTGGTTTTCATTACAGCACAGTAAGGCTGGAGATTAAGAGCACGTGTTACCATAAATGAAGAAATGCAATATTATGGAAGTTCTATTTTTGTAAAACACATCAGCAAAAGTATTTTATTTGTTGTTTGCTTATGTGAATAAATGTCAGAGTGTTGTTTTAATATTTCTTTTTATCCTGCTTGGTCATCAATCCTTAACATCCCTTAAATGCCTCTAGAAAGTGATAGCCAACGATCGAACGGTCCACCTTGGGATCTCTCGCTCGATGGCTGGGCTTAGCTCGGGAAAAATGTTTTTCCCACTTTGCGGCGCAATTTACAGGCAACGCAAACCTATGGTGGTCAGCACATAAGAGTACTAACCACAGGGACCTCTCCCTATCCCGTGGTGTTCCTCATATAGTGGGTACTAATCATAGGCAAGGCAGAACCATAGTAGCTATCATCCCATGGTCCTGCTCATATGGTGGTACTAATTACAGGTACTGCAAAAGCCGACCGCGCGGTGCTCCTGTGTGCTACTAATCATAAACCTATTTCGTACCTAATATAGTGGTACTACGCACAAGTAAAAGCGACCCTTGGGGTTCTCCGCGTGGTGGTGCTAATCACATGTAGTTTCGTGGTTCGAATGCAATCATCCCTTGGTCGCCCCTTTTAGTCGGCTCTCACGACAGGCAGGGGATACCGTGGGTGTATTATTCGTCTTCGTCCCCCACCCTCAGGGGGTGTGTGTTTGGTCCGCGAGAGGTATTTTATTTCCCTCAAGTCCGCCGGCAAGCCGGTGAGGACCCCCCTATCTGCCACCTGGGACGCGCCACGTGGGAGTATCACCTCTCCCGCCGCTACGCCTGCGTAGCAGGTTCGTGGTGTGATCTCCCTCAGCTTCGGCTTCATATTCAAACAAGTGTAAGAAATAAACTAAACTCCGCAATTGTGCCTGCAATTCACCAACGGTGCATCACTTGGTGTAGACCTATAATAAGAAAATGATATCATACTGATAATGATAATAGTAATGTAAAAAAATCATTTACATATTTTCAACATTCTGGTCAATATTTTAAAGTAGCTTGTCTCATGTTATCTCCGATCACTGAATTTCAACGGCGAGAGCGGCCATCTTAAGTGCACTATTCCAGTTTACTTATTGGAGTGGGGGAGGCGGGGAAGGATATATTACCGAAACATTGACACATCATAATATGACAGTATATAACAAATAAAACCTCACAACCATTACACAAAATAATAAATTTTGGAAAACAAATCATTCAAATATAAGAACAAAGATATGCTACACTAATATATTTTAACACATATCAACCTTTGTGATGATGATGCTTGTTGTTTAACGGGACCTAACATCGAGGTCATCGGCCCCCAATGGTACGAAATGAAATGACAAACAAAAAGTTCAAAAACATCCACTGACCAAAATAAAAAATGTTATACCGAGCTCGATAGCTGCAGTCGCTTAAGTGCGGCCAGTATCCAGTATTCGGGAGATAGTGGGTTCGAACCCCACTGTCGGCAGCCCTGTAAATGGTTTTCCGTGGTTTCTCATTTTCACACCAGGCAAATGCTGGGGCTGTACCTTAATTAAGGCCACGCCCGGTTCCTTCCCACTCCTAGCCCTTCCCTGTCCCATCGTCGCCATAAGACCTGTCTGTGTCGGTGCGACGTAAAGCAACTAGCAAAAAAATGTCATAAAGAATGAATGGATGGACATGAACCCCCAAAAAACAAAAAAACAAAAAACAAAAGATCAAAAGACCAGTGGATCCGACTCCAAAAAAAGACCATAAATATTAGTATTACTGACCAAGGGACCACTTATAAAGCACAATCCTGAATTGAGGATGCTTGATGTCTAAAGGGGTCCAAAATCCAGGTCAAAGGCCCCTCAAGAATGGTATTTATCGCTAGTATAGTAGAACCATGTATTGTCATGTTGGGGTACTAATCAAAAGTAGCGAAGACTCACGGTGTTCCACACATGATGGTACTACTCACAAGTATTGTACGTCGTACAGGCAACGCAGACCCATGGTGTCGCTCATATAGTGGTACAACTCACAGGCAACGCCAAGACCCGCGGTGTTGCTCACAAGGGTACGACTCACGGGTACTGGAAACCCACAGGAGAACCAACTCATTGCTGCTACTAATCACAAACCTGTTTCGTAACTAATATAGTGGTACTACTCGCAAGTACAGACAACCCATGGTGTTCCCCGCGTGATGGTACGAATCAAAATTAGTTTCATGGTTCTAATTTAATCATCTGTTGGTCGCCCCTTTTAGTCGCCTCTCACGACAGGCAGGGTATACCGTGGGTGTATTTTTCGTCTGCGTCCCCCACCCACAGGTGGTAGAGAGAGAGAGAGAGAAAATAGAAGAAAGAAGGGATCCGTAACGTAACGGACGAAGGACGGCAAGGGCCACGAAGGGCGTGAAAATGAAAGACTCCCTAGGCCTCGAATGCTCTAATACCGTCGGGGTCGGAAAAAACAAGAGTTGACCACCTGAGGTCGGACAGGATAGACGAAAGTGAGGAGCCTGGCACAAGTAAGTGGAAGCAATGCCAAAACTCTGCTAAGGGCCCCGTGGTCGCAACCCACACTCATAAGTTGAGAGACCCTTGGGCCCCTTTTAGTCGCCTCTTACGACAGGCAGTGGGTGTACTCTTCAACTGCGCCCCCCACCCACATGTCCGCGAGAGGTATTTTATTTCCCTCAAGTCCGCCGGCAAGCCGGTTAGGACTCCTCTATCCGCCACCTGGGACGCGCCACGTGGGAGTATCACCTCTCCCCCTGCTACGCCAGCGTAGTAGGTTCGTGGCATATCAACCTTTTCTCACAACTCAGAAAATAAGGCCCTTAGTGGACATCCACCGAAAACTACAACATGACAGAAATTCATTCGTCGGACCACAACCCCCTGCGGCGGTGGTGGTGGTCAGAGAACAACAAGAGTTGACGGAGGGAATTCAGATAGTATAGACGAAAGTGGGAAGCCTGGCAAAAGTAAGTGGAAGTAATTCCAGGACCTAGCTACGGACTTTGTGTTCAACAACCAGCGCTCCCATGATAAGAGCCCCTGAGGCGCCTTTTAGTTGGCTCTGACGACATGCAGGGGATACCGTGTGTGTTATCTACCGCTCCCACCCACAGGGGCAGAATTCGGAAAAATTCAAACACAGGATATATATTATCAAGGCGGGAACTCGAACCTCGGACTTAACGAATCAGCTTTACACTGGAGCGTAAGCTGACAAAGTCCCAATGACTTACCAATATTATTATGGAGTATATCTGTTAATTTTTTTAAAAACAATTGACAGGTGTCAGGCACAAAGTACTTGCGCGTGATGGCATCCATTTGGCCTTTTGAACAGAGGTCAGCTGACCACGCATCATCGTACAAGAGGTCATCGTGCCGAAATACAAATGTGTGTTATAAACTTTACCGTTTTAATGTTGTAGCTGTCTGCTTCCTTGGTTTCCGTAATAAATTATCTCCGTTAGCTGTTGGAATGCAATTTTTTCTTTTATCACTGAGTTGAATATAACTGCCTTTGAATTGGTATTTATAGAACTGGGCATATTTATTTCTTTTTTAATGATACTATATTACTAGCTATTAGATGCTTTTGCGACAAATTCATCTTTAGTTCAGATGGAACAGCTTGGATTCGATTCCGGTCTGGATTAAGATTTATAACGAAGAAAAGCTGGGAGAAGTGCTAGGGACACTTAAAAAAAACATGTTGCGAATAATACAAGTGCCTATGGGGCATTGTTTGGCGAGGCCACCCGATCCTGATATAACACAGAATAACCTTCCTACTGTAGATTTTTTTAAATTGTGGATACTCTTCGGTGCGTCTCATATCTTTGCCTCGTGTTGAGCGGTAGCGGGCGCTGTGCGTTGTTGGCTTTGGGACTTGACAACAATGCAACCTCCTTGTTAGTAATACCTGTATTTTCGCTTCAGTGTTTTATTAAAATTAATTTGGTCATATTGTAGGTAACAGTTTATTGTCCAATCTACCGGAAAGAATGTTGCACAACTCAAACGGATACTATAGTACCGGGTGGTCCCATCAAAAATTGCACAGAAAAGGAGACTTTGCTTCGTTTCCCAAACACCTTCCCAGCATTTATCTGTATACATTTTACTCACCCATTATTGGTATATCACTTCGAGGGAAGTGCTTGGCCCATTCAGTGAGCTTCCAACAGAAATGAGTGCCAGAAAGCAAAGCTAGTTAACCAGTCTAACTCCCCTTTGTGCCAAGGTTAGGATCAGTGGGTGTCGTTCCTTCTTATTCTTCTTACCAGTGTTTGGTTACTACTAACACTCATTAGTACCGAGTATTTAATTAAGAAGAATGTAGAAAAGTATTTCCAGCCTGTCATACACACAACGTCAATAAAAACATACCTGTAAAAAAAAAAAAGCATACACACTGTTATACAAATAATAACGGCCGAGCTGAGTGGCTCAGACGGTTGAGGCGCTGGCCTTCTGACCCAACTTGGCAAGTTCGATCCCGGGTCAGTCCGGTGGTATTTGAAGATGCTCAAATACGTCAGCCTCGTGTCGGTAGATTTACTGGCACGTTATAAAACTCACGCGAGACTAAATTTCGGCACCTCGGCGTCTCTGAAAACCGTAAAAGTAGTTAGTGGGACGTAAAGCAAGTAAAATTATTATTACAAAGAGTACCATGGTTCTTTCTACAAGAACTTCCTCATACTCTATCAAATCACTTAAATCATGCGTATTTATATACAGTATTGTTTACATTGTGTAAACTTGTCAATGAGAGAGAGTTGGGTGATAATATGAACAAGCATTAACAAAAAATTATTGTATTATAATTAAACCATCAACGTATTAATTTAATGAAATACTTCAGTACTTAAGTGATTTAAGTGAATTGATAGAATCTGAGGATGTTCTTATAGAACGAAACATGTCATTATGATGATGATGATGATGTTTGTTGTTTAAAGGGGCCTAGCATCGAGGTCATCGGCCCCTAATGGTACGAAATGAGACGAAATGAAATGACAACTTAAAATTACAAAATCCTCCACTGACCAGAATTTAAATCATGAGGACGAAGAATGAATGGATTGAGATTAATTTAAAACGATCAGTGGATCCGACCCACAGTGCCTCACATGCACAGAAGCTGGCACAAAACAATCTTATTACCGACCAAGGGACTGCTTCTATAGCACGATGCTGAATTGATTATGCTTATAGCCGAAACGGGTCCAAAATCCAGGTCATCAGCCCCTCATGATGGTATTTATCGCTAGGAAAGTAGAACCATGCTATGTGTAATGTTGCGGTACTAATCAAAAGTAGCGGAGACTCGCGGTATTCCTCACATTATGGTACTATTCACAGGTAGTGTAATGCACATTTGTAACACAGACCTATGGTGTTTCGCACATTGCGGCGCTGTTTGCAGGCCACGCAAACCTATAAAGGCAAAGCAAACCCATGGCGTTCCTCACATAATGGACTAACCACAGGGACCCGTACTATCCCGTGGAATTCCTCACATAATGGAAACGGAGCATAGGTAAGGCAGAACCATGGTGTCGCTCACATCCCATGGTGTCGCTCATATAGGCGTACGAATCACAGGTACTGTAGGACCCCCATCCTAATTCACAAACTGTCGCTACTAATCACAAACCTATTGCGTACCTAACAGAGTGGTACTACGCGCAAGTAAATGCAACCCTTGGTGTTCCTTGCGTGATGGTACTAATTACAAGTAGTTCATGGTTCTAATTGGATCATCCCTTGATCGCCCCTTTTAGTCGCCTCTTACTACAGGCAGGGGACACCGTGGCTGTATTCTTCATCTGCGTCCCCCACCCACAGGTCCGCGAGAGGTATTTTATTTCCCTCAAGTCCGCCGGCAAGCCGGTTAGGACCCCCCTATCCGCCACCTGGGACGCGCCACGTGGGAGTATCACCTCTCCCCCTGCTACGCCTGCGTAACAGGTTCGTGGAATATGTCATTCTTTATATAAGTGTTTTCTTACAGGTATGTTATAGTATTATAATTTTTATTGAAATTGTGTATTTGACAGACTGGAAAGATTTTATTTTACATTTAATTAAGTCGACACTGGAAAACATGCCGTCCTTCTGAACTAATTAAGAATGTCATGTCATTCTCTATAGATAAATAAGTAATTATACCCACCTCCTCTAGTCCAATCATTCTAAGAGACACCACAGTCTTAGAAATGTTTTCCGAAGAATGATATCCTTTTATGTGCTAGTAAATGTATTCATACAGATCTCTCTTACTTACGCGCTCGTAAATACTAACCGACGGAGCTGAAATTCTAAGCAGCCGGGATCGAACCCGTTACTATGAGAACAGATGAACAACAATTAACCTACTGCGCCACTTAATATCCGACTCACATGTAGAAAGAAGACATCGCTTGCGCATACATGAACAATATAGAACCATTTCAGATATTTCTTTACCTTGCTCGCAATTCAAATTCTTCCGTGTCTATTCGATTGACAATAGTTCGACGGGTGGTAATAACCGGCTAACATGAATCCGCCAAAATTCACTAACCAGTTGTGCTGAACATGTGCGGAACGAGTGTATGTTGAATTGGTATTGCTTTAGGAGATGCTTTTAAATAAGTGAGAATTTCGAATACCCTTCCAACTTATTTCCTTGTCTTGTATTACTGATCGGAACATCCAGAATATTGTGTTCACGAACAAGAATACAGTTTAGGAACTGGAGTTAGCACGCACGATCATTAACCTCGTGGACTTTATAGTACGTGTGTGAATCTTACCTTCGTGCTTTAATTAATCTGAACTGGAGTATGTACCTCGCAGATTTGTAGCTGTGGTTGAGAATCGTGCCAAGGGCCCTGAAATATACTTTAATTCGTCCGGAATGTATTTGAGTATTCATATACGTAATATGAGGATGAAGATGGTTTCACTTCCACACTATTGAGTGTAATGATTGTGAGTGATGAGGGGAAATAAAGGTTAAGAAGATGATTGATTGATATTTGTTGTTTAAAGGGGCCTAACATCGAGGTCATCGGCCCCTAATGGTACGAAATGAGACGAAATGAAATGACAACTTAAAATTCCAAAATCCTCTACTGACAAGAATTTCAAGCATGAGGACGAAGAATGAATGGATGGACGAAGATGAATTTAAAACGATCAGTGGATCCGACCCACAGTGCCCCACATGCACAGAAGCTGGCACAAAACAATCGTATTACCAACCAAGGGACTGCTTCTATAGAACGATGCTAAAATGATTATGCGTATAGTCGAAAAGGGTCCAAAATCCAGGTCTTCGGTCCCTCATAATGGTATTTTTCACTAGAAAAGTAGAGCCATGCTATGTGTAATGTTGCGGTACTAATCAAACTAGCGGAGACTCGCGGTATTCCACATATTATGGTACTATTCACAGGTAGTGTAATGCGCCCATGTAACACAGACCTATGGTGTTTCGCATATTGCGGCGCTATTTACAGGCAACGCAAACCTATAAAGGCAACGCAAACCTATGGCGTTCCTCACATAAGTGGACTAACCACATGGACCCGTACTATCCCGTGGAATTCCTAACATAGTGGGAACTGAGCATAAGTAAGGCAGAACCATGGTGTCGCTAATCCCATGGTGTCGCTCATATAGGGGTACGAATCACAGGTACTGTAGGATCCACATCCTGATTCACACACTGTCACTACTAATCACAAACCTATTGCGTACCTAACATGGTGGTACTACGCGCAAGTAAATGCAACCCATGGTGTTCCCTGCGTGATGGTACTAATTACAAGTAGCTTCATGGTTCTAATTGGATCCTCCCTTGGTCGCACCTTTTAGTCGCTACTTACGACAGGCAGGGGATACCATGGGTGAATTCTTCGTCTGCCTCCCCCACCCACAAGGGGTGTATGTTTGGTCGGCGAGAGATATTTTATTTCCCTCAAGTCCGCCGGCAATCCGGTTAGGACCCCGCTATCTGCCACCTGGGACGCACCACGTGGGAGTATCACCACTTCCTCTGCTACGCCTGCGTAGCAGGTTCGTGGCAGGTTAAGAAGAACAATGAAATAAGGTACGCGGCTCACATTTCGTTCCCTTGGCAGTTTTCAACTTGCAGATATTCAGGATATTATGGACAAGGCTAGAAATTGGTATGCGTATATATATACTAGCAATTGTAGCCGTGCTTCGCTACGGTATTCCCGATTGTATACGGATATGGAAGTAAATTACTGTACATGAAGTGATTAATAATTTTTAAATTGCATGTAAATTGGCGTTATCCGAGAAAAAGCATAGGGAGGTCCGCAGATGATGTTTCCAATGTAAAGTGCGAGTTGTGGAGTAGTGATGATAACGACAGGTGCACTTGTCTACCACAATTCATTATGTTTTAGAAACGTTGAATAGGGTGAAATTTGTGTAAGATTTCCACACAATGAATTACTTTTCAGATACTTATGCGACAGCTTCAAAC
This sequence comes from Anabrus simplex, assembly GCF_040414725.1. Taxonomy (NCBI): domain Eukaryota; kingdom Metazoa; phylum Arthropoda; class Insecta; order Orthoptera; family Tettigoniidae; genus Anabrus; species Anabrus simplex. The sequence continues at coordinate 92,130,724 of NC_090268.1, read as the reverse complement.
ATAGAATTTGGCTCACATATGGCTACTGGGTGGGCCAATATTCGTGTAGAATTTGATGATCCCATCTTTCGTATAAATGAATCAAACCATCAATTATATGTGTACAAAGTGCAAAATTTAGGTAAATCCATAAAGAGAATAATTTAATGTATAAGGAATAGAGATACGACAGAAGTTCATAGGACCGAAGTTGTAGATCACTCCAAATTGAACGGAGATTATGCCATCCGTTTTGTGATACGACTTACCGTTTAGCCACGAAATATATCGAAAAGAAGGACTGCACCGTCATTAAAATTGCCTCCATATTTCGATATTTTTCGGGGGTAAAAAATAAAAATTTTAAACATCTCGTAAATTTTCCGTCGGTTACATGCTAAAAGCTATAATCTAAAAAAATTTCAATTTTCTAACTCGTCTGGGAGATTGTGCTGCGATCTTGATATGGGAGAGTTGGTTAAAAATCAGGACTTTGAGGAAACTTTTAAGCCCATAAAATCTGTAGGTTCTGGATAAATATCACCGACTGTATTCTTATGCAGGTTTGAAACTCCCAGCATGTACCCCTCAGAGAATTATGAGAATTTGAGATTTTTCTAGGGATCCTGAAGTCATCAGCTTGTCTGGTACCAAGTTTCAAATTTCTAAGATGCCTAGAATGGTCTCACTAATTCACGTCTGTTTTCATTTTTATGCTTTAATTTATGTATACAATATATATATATAGTACAGTATATATATAGATCGCGCCAAACAGACTTCCATTTATTAGTGTGGATTATATTTCACCCGCTTCCCTAGTGGTTCTAGGGGCGTCTTACTCCCACAGTACGTTTTCCAGGTAATATGTTATACTTGAAAGTCATACTGGAACATACACACGTCCATTATCTCGGTCATTTCTGACTATTTATTTTTTCACCCTTTCTCACCCCCTATGCCAAAGGGGGCTGAAGTTAGACTTTAAAAATCCGGAATGTTACTATTCATCTCAGTGACCCGGAAAACTATGGAATCGGCAGTATATTCGATTATTATTATATCTCACGCCCCCCTCCCCCACCCTAAAGGGGGCTAAACTTTGAGTTTATAAAAATCGGAATGTTACTATTCATCTTAGCGACCCCGAAAATTATGGATTAGACACTACTTTCGATGATTTGAATATGTCAGTCCCTTTGCCCCCCCCCCGCCCCTAAGGGTTCCTGGGGTGTTTTACCCCCATGTGGTTTGTCTCCTGATACAAAAAATTCGGAGTGTCACTATTCATCTCAGCGACCCCGAAAACTATGTATTCGACACTATTTTCTCTTATTTATATATATCACTCTCCAATCGCCCCCCCCCCACCACGAAGGGGGCTGAACTTGAACTTTAAAAAAATCCGGAGTGTCACTATTCATCTCAGCGACCCCGAAAACTATGTATTCGACACTATTTTGTATTATTTATATATATCACTCTCCAATCGCCCCCCCGCACCACGAAGGGGGCTGAACTTGAACTTTAAAAAAATCCGGAGTGTCACTATTCATCTCAGCGACCCCGAAAAGTATGGATTCGACGCTATTTTCGATGATTTTTATATCTCAGCCCCCTCGCCCCCTGCCCCTAAGGGTTCCTGGGCTGTCTTACCCCCACGTGGTTTGTCTCCTGATACTAAAAATTCGGAGTGTACAATTCACCTCGGCGACCCCGAAAACTATGGATTCGACACTATTTTCGTTTGATTTTATATATCACTCCCCCCTCGCCCCCACCCCAAAGGGGGCTGAACTTGAACTTAAAAAAAATCCGGAGTGTCACTATTCATCTCAGCGACCCCAAAAAATATGGATTCGACACTATTTTCGTTAATTTGTTTATCTGACCCCCTCACCCCCCGCCCCTAAGGGTTCCTGGGCTGTCTTACTCCCACGTGGTTTGTCTCCTGATAATAAAAATCCAGAGTATACAATTCACCTCGGCGACCTCCAAAAAATACGTATTCGACATTATTTTCGTTTAATGTTATATATCACTCCCCTCTCGCCCCCACCCCGCATGCGAAAGGGAGCTGAACTTTACTTTTGAAAAATCGGGAGTGTCACTGTTCATCTCAGCGACCCCGAAAACTGTGGATTCGGCACTTTTTTCGATTATTTTTATACATTGCCTCCCCCTGGCCCCCCACCCCTAACGGAGCTACGGATGGCTTACCCCACAGTGCTCGTCTCCAGATAGTAAGTCATAAGTGTACCAAGTTTGGATGAAATTGCTCCAGTGGTTTAGGAGGAGATGTGTCATTTACACACACACACATACATGCATAAAACATCCATTTTTATATATAGTAAGAAGAAGAAGATTATGCTTGCTTTATTATTACATGGAGAAATTTTATTTTGAACACTGCAGACATTTGAACTTAAACTGTATATCCGAAGAAATTATTCGAATCCGAGGAATGAATATTACTTCGCTCGCGACATGCCCAATCATGAGAATGGCTTCAATAATATTAGTCATCAGTTTCAGAGTCGTGTTCATTGCAGAGGGCAGGATTCTTATTCTTAAGAAGGGTAATAGGTGCCACAATCGTCCGCTCTAAGATGTTCGAGGGTACTCCAGGTGCCTCCAAGTCTTTCGAAGCTCTGCCGGGTAGTCGATGGACTTGTAACTGTGTAGAACATCGGGTAATTCTTGTAAAAGTTGCTTGTTGAAAGAAATTAATGACATGATATGTGATAGCAAGAATGAAGAGGATGAAACCCGCCGCCGGCACATAGCCCACTGCTCTCGAATAGCTCAAGACTTAACGTCCCGAACCGACGAACGAATCATCATCAACACCGTCATATGCCCTCACACCATATAAGACCAAAAACAGCTTCCTACGTCCTGGACGTAAAGTGGCTCCTTGAATATTGTGTTCTCTGCCTATCTTACGTACGTTGCCTAACGACATCGACTCTATGCATTTAATCTTGGTGACAGCACGTTGGATTGTCATATCCCAATGCACGTTTTCCGATGGTTTTTCGTTCATAACTCACCAACGAAAGCGAAAATGAAAATTCCGGCTTCGAGGTGCATTCGGACCCCCTTCCATCTACCTCTGTTCAAAATTTCAGATCTCTGCGTGCTGTGGATTTTGCTGGGCATCGCGCACAGACAGACAGACAAACACTTCCTTTTATAATTATATATATATGGATATATTCTTTACTTACGAGAAAGTTACAATGGAACTGTTATAATGTTAGTGTTATATAGAGGATTGTACTCCCTCTTAAAACAATAATCACCACCCTAGCGCTTTCCTATCCCATAGTTTCCATAAGACCTATCTGTGTCGGTGCGACGTAAAGCCAACTGTAAAAAAAAAGAATATACAATTTTAGTTAGTGATTCGTGACGTGAGGCAATTATATTGCACAATGTCTTATTGGTATAGAGGTAGCGAACTAAGCTGCACACACACATGAATGGCCACGTGCGTGATTTAACATACAATTATCTCTCGTTGAGCAATATAGGAAATGAAAATATTCCAGTCACGTTTCTGGGATTAAGGAATGATGCGGCGCATTAAGGTAATCCCAGTGCCCACTCACTAAATTTCCTACCGATTCTTTACTATGCAACTTCATGGAGGTCTGATTGTTACTGTGGAGAGGTTTGAGTTTACTATAGAAGAAAGGCTTTGGACGACTGAACCCTGGGGAGGTTGTGTTCAAATACAATCGTCGGCATCATCGTAATGTTTCGCTTGTAGTTTTCCCAAATATTATAGGAAGATATATTTTACATAGGCCGTTGATATTATCTTCTCAGTTCTTTTTCTATGCTGTCCTAACATACTTCGTAAAATCTTGGGCATCACAGAGGGAGGATCAGAGCTGAGTGGTACAATCACTGGAATCTCTCCAATTCGGCCACGGTTCGATCCCGCCTAATACAGATGGGTTTTCAAATAAGAAAGCACATCACCCTACTTCGGATTAAGGGGGCACCAACACCTTTGAACATAAAAAAACGAGATGTATTAAACTTTTCTTCCCGCAGCAATAGAAATGAATACTAAAAGGAAACTTAATATGACAAATACATTATTTCTTAATAACATGGCTACATACACTGACTGACAGAGCAAATGCAACACAAAGAAGGAGTGGTCAGAACTTTATGCCAATTGCAGGGTAGACTGACGTCACTGAGGTATGCTCATGATGTGAAATGCGCCGCTGTGCTGCGCACGTAGCGAACGATAAATGGGACACGACGTTGGCGAATGGCCCACTTCGTACCGTGATTTCTCAGCCGACAGTCATTGTAGAACGTGTTGTCGTGTGCCACAGGATACGTGTATAGCTAAGAATGCCAGGCCGCCGTCAACGGAGGCATTTCCAGCAGACAGACGACTTTACGAGGGGTATGGTGATCGGGCTGAGAAGGGCAGGTTGGTCGCTTTGTCAAATCGCAGCCGATACCCATAGGGATGTGTCCACGGTGCAGCGCCTGTGGCGAAGATGGTTGGCGCAGGGACATGTGGCACGTGCGAGGGGTCCAGGCGCAGCCCGAGTGACGTCAGCACGCGAGGATCGGCGCATCCGCCGCCAAGCGGTGGCAGCCCCGCACGCCACGTCAACCGCCATTCTTCAGCATGTGCAAGACACCCTGGCTGTTCCAATATCGACCAGAACAATTTCCCGTCGATTGGTTGAAGGAGGCCTGCACTCCCGGCGTCCGCTCAGAAGACTACCATTGACTCCACAGCATAGACGTGCATGCCTGGCATGGTGCCGGGCTAGAGCGACTTGGATGAGGGAATGGCGGAACGTCGTGTTCTCCGATGAGTCACGCTTCTGTTCTGTCAGTGATAGTCACCGCAGACGAGTGTGGCGTCGGCGTGGAGAAAGGTCAAATCCGGCAGTAACTGTGGAGCGCCCTACCGCTAGACAACGCGGCATCATGGTTTGGGGCGCTATTGCGTATGATTCCACGTCACCTCTAGTGCGTATTCAAGTCACGTTAAATGCCCACTGCTACGTGCAGCATGTGCTGCGGCCGGTGGCACTCCCGTACCTTCAGGGGCTGCCCAATGCTCTGTTTCAGCAGGATAATGCCCGCCCACACACTGCTCGCATCTCCCAACAGGCTCTACGAGGTGTACAGATGCTTCCGTGGCCAGCGTACTCTCCGGATATCTCACCAATCGAACACGTGTGGGATCTCATTGGATGCCGTTTGCAAACTCTGCCCCAGCCTCGTACGGACGACCAACTGTGGCAAATGGTTGACGGAGAATGGAAAACCATCCCTCAGGACACCATCCGCACTCTTATTGACTCTGTACCTCGACGTGTTTCTGCGTGCATCGCCGCTCGCGGTGGTCCTACATCCTACTGAGTCGATGCCGTGCGCATTGTGTAACCTGCATATCGGTTTGAAATAAACATCAATTATTCGTCCGTGCTGTCTCTGTTTTTTCCCCAACTTTCATCCCTTTCGAATCACTCCTTCTTGGTGTTGCATTTGCTCTGTCAGTCAGTGTATTTATAAATAATGTAAACCTATGCCATTAAACATAATTAATTATTCAAAATGGCGGTGTATCATGGTCACTATTTTGCCGTTTCCCCGATAATTCCCAAACACATCAATATTTTGTGATGATGATGCTTGTTGTTTAAATTGGTCCAAAATCCAGGTCAACGGACCCTCGTAATGGTACATGTCGCTAGTAAAGTAGAAGCATGGTATTTAACATGTTGGGGTACTAATCAAAAATAGCGTAGACTCACGGTGTACCACACATGATGGTACACCTCACAAGTATTGTACGTCGTACAGGTAACGCAGACCTACGCTGATCCTCACATAATGGCGCCACTCATAGTAAACGCAAACCGATGGTGTTCCTCACCTAGGTGTACTAATCACGGGCGCCGGTATTCCCGTGGTGTTCCTCACATAGTGGGTACTAATCACAGGCAACGCAGACCCATGTTGTCGCTCATATAGTGGTACTCATCACGGGAACTGGAAACCTACCGCGGACTCATCTCTGCTCCTACTAATCACAAACCTATTGTGTACCTAATATAGTGCTATTACTCACAAGTAAAGGCGATCCATGGTGTTCCCCGTGTGATGGTACTAATCAAAAGTAGTTTCATGGGATACCGTGGGTGTATTCTTCGTCTACATCCCCCACCCACCCGGGGTAGAGAGAGAGAAGAAAGAAGAAAAAATAAGGGATCCGTCACTTCGAAATATGAGGTAACGAACGAAGAAAGACAAGGGCCACGAAGGGCGTGAAAATGAAAGACTCCCTAGGCCTCGAATGCTCTAATACCGTCGGGGTCGGAAAAGGACAAGAGTTGACCAAGGGAGGTCGAACAGCATAGTCGAAAGTGAGGAGCCTGGCATAAATAACTTGAGGCAATACCAGGACTCAGCTAAGAGCCCCGTGGTCGCAACCCACACTCCCAAGTTGAGAGCCCATTGGGCCCCTTTTAGTCGCCCCTTACGACAGGCAGGGTATACCGTGTGTGTATTCTTCATCTTCATTCCCCACCCACAGGCGGTGGAAGCAATGTCAGGATTCAGCTAAGTGCCCCGCGGTCGCCAAACCACGCTCCCCCAAGTTAACAGCCCCAAAAGCCCTTTTAATCGCCTTTTAAGACACGCAGGGGTTACCGTGGGTGCTATTCCACCACTCCACCCACAAGTGGTAGAACGTGAAAGGTACTCAAATGTGCGTATAATGTCCACATTTAACGACACTGTAGTTTCCGTGAACTAGCCGCCGTGTATTGCATGACTTCAGAGGTCATTGTCAAGGTCCAAGGTAAAAGTAGACACCGGTTTGCTCACACAAGAAGTAGCGTTATATCTGATGGACATTCACACAACTCTCCTTGAGCATGGGAAAGAGTAATTCTTTGAGTCAAGTTCCGTTTGGTCAGCAAGCAGAGTGGCCAGTCAGGATGAATAATGTACTGTACTGTATGACTGTCACAGAGAATTTGCAGTACGTTGGAATGTACCAGGATACATGAATGAAAGATGACATACATTATAGAGAAGACATTTGTACATTTATCATTCGATTTAACTAGTTGTAATTGATATGAACGTATATAAAATGCAGTAAGTTAGTATTTTGGTGTGGATACGTCATGTAACTAGGAATGCCAGTCTGGAAAGTCGAGCGAGACAAAAAGAAAGAAGATTTTTATTGAAACATAACAAAATTTAACCCTTAAATGCGCAATTTATTAGTTCTTTTAAATATGATGGATTTTTATTCCAAAGGTAATGCATTATTATCAGAAAAACATTTACAAATTATTTGTCAAAATATTTATTATTTATTTGAATCAGTCAAAATCTTAAGAGAATTGACTGTTTTACGTACCGGTATATGCAAAGCCGTCTGATTACTATAGCTACTGCCACACTTCAATCTTAGGGATGTCCTCACTCATGAATTCTCTGGGGTGGGCATTTTATTTGCTTTACCGTAACTGTTTAAATTTTACACTTCACTCCAGCTGATTAGCAAGAATAATCATAAATTAAAAGATCGTTCATTTTTTCAAAACCTCAGAGAGTTCGTCTGCAAGATGTAAATGCACACTTGTTAACTGGTAAAGCAGATATGATGATAATGATGCTTGTTGTTTAGAGGGGCCTAACACCTAGGTCATCGGCCCCTATGGTACGGAATGAGAAGAAATGGGATTACAATTTAAAAGTACAAATATCATCCACTGACCCGAATTCAAAACGTGATGATGCGGAATGAATTGATGAATATGAATTTAAAACAATCAGTGGATAAGAAGCTCAGTACCTCACATTCCCAGAAACAATATTACTAACCAAGGGACTACATCCAAACACCAATCCTGGATCGATGATGCTTGTCTGAATGGGTCAATATCTACGTCAAAGATCCCGAATAATGGGACTTATCGCTAGTAAAGGTGATGAGGATGCTTGTTGTTTAAAGGGGCCTAACATCGAGGTCATCGGCCCCTAATGGTACGAAATGAAATAACAAAAAGTTCAAATTCATCCACTGACCAAAATAAAATAAAAACTGTCATAAAGAATGAATGGATAGACATGAACCCAACAAAAAACAAACAAAAACAGTGGATCAGACTCAAGAAAAATATCGTAAATAACAGTATTACTGACCAAGGGACCGCTTATAATGCACAATGATGCTTGATGTCTGCAGGGTGCAAAATTCACGTCTAAGGCTCCACAGAATGGTACATGTCGCGAGTAAAGTACAACCATGGTATTTGTAATGTTGGGGTACTAATCAAAAGTAGCGAAGACTCACGGTGTTCCACACAAGATGGCACTACTCACAAATATTGTACTTCGTATAGGTAAACGCAAACCTATGGTGTTTCTCATACAATGGCGCCACTCAAAGCCAACGCAAACCGATGAGGTTCCTCACCTAGGTGTACTAACCACAGGGACTCGCACTATCCGTGGTGTTCCTCACATAGTGGGTACTAATCACAGGCAACGCAGACCCACGGTGTCGCTCATATAGTGGTACAACTCACAGGCAACGCCCAGACCCGCGGTGTTGCTCACATGGGTACGACGCACGGGTACTGGAAAACCCCAGGCCAGGCTCTCTGCTGCTACTAATCACAAACCTATTTCGTACCTAATATAGTGGTACTACTCGCAAGTACAGGCAACCTATGGTGTTCCCCGCGTGATGGTGCGAATCAAAAGTAGTTTCATGGGTCTAATTCAATCATCCCTTGGTCGCCCCTTTTAGTCGCCTCTCACGACAGGCAGGGGATACCGGGGGTGTATTATTCGTCTGCGTCCCCCACCCATAGGGGGTACACTCAGGTTGCTGTGAGGGAATTCCATACTGAAGGGCTGGTACAGGGAGACAGCCCTCAAGTAACTGGTGAAAACTACGGGTTAGGATTCAGGTTCTGAAACTTGTTAAATTACTTATGTCTACCGCTTGAGTCTGAACGCGAAAAGGACGAGCTGATTGCAGAAGTGAAAGGACGTACGTGCCTCTCGCTGCTCTCTCTCTCTCTCTCTCCTTGCCAGGCGCTCTGTACTTCTCAAGTATCAGTCAGGCACTTGTACTTATTAGTACATTTTCGAAGGAGCATTGTCTGAGCTGTAGCACTTTTCAGTGCTTGCTCTTTCTTCTGTTTCAGGATTTCTTACAGGAGGACCAGGATGGAGAAGCCGACCCTACCAGTGAGACTGGTCGACCACGACTACGAGGGAGCCGTCGAGAAGCTACAAGACGCGCTGTCCACGACGGATGCCCCCAGCTATGAACGCCCAGGACTGGTGGTGTTCAACCGGCTGGGGGAAGACGACCACCAGGGGACGCTCCACGTATTCGACAACCTGAACGCGACTGCGGAGTACATCGGAGAGCCACTCCTGCCGATCATCGGCATTATGGTTGCTACCTGGGCGATCATCATTCGCCCTAACGATGCAGCCAGCTTCAAGGTCTACGAGGAGCGCGCGTCCCAACAGTTCCAGGTTGCCCGGCTACCAGGACTCAGGGAGCACCTGGACGTCTCGAGCTACCAGACGCAGACGGAGCCAATGACCGAGAACGACGGCGGCGCTCCCGAGCGCCGCGACGGCGCGACCCCAGTTGGAAAGCTGTACTTTACGAAGTACACGCAGACCAACAAGGCCGCCAACCAGGATTGTCGCCCACCTACCAAGGCGAAGTGGTCGCAGACGCAGGCCTACCAGGAGGGGCCTGTAACCCGGGCGCAAACCAGGAGAGCGCCCGTGATGGCGGATGGCAGCACGGCACTGGACAAGGACGCCCTTTGGCGTGCTGAGGCCGCCGTCCAGGCCCTGCCAGCCAACATGTCGTTCGAGATGCAGACGTCCATGTGTGCCCCACAGGACAGGGAACGCAGTTGAGCGTTAGCACTGACCGACGCCGCCGCCGCCAGCCAGGAAGAAGAAGCAGATGGTAACGCAGCCGTACCACCAGCCACCCCGAGGTCACCAGGACGGGAGGAGGGCCACCAGGGCGTGGCCTCTTCCCCAGCCGAGAAGCAGACGACGCCGCACCAGGAAGCAGAAGGTGACGCTGGCCCATCAGGAGAGGGCTGCCCAGCCGCAACCCAGGACTGCTCCCAGGACAGCAGTCAACCGAGGAACCAATCAGGAGAGGACCTCAGAGGGTAGCGGCAGTCAGGTGAGAATAAAACGTCCCCCTCAGCAGCTCTTGCAGTGTTTCCGCTGTCTGAGGTGGGGCCACCGTCAGGTCAGCTGTGGGCTCGAGGTGAGGTGCAACCGCTGTGGTGGTGATCACCACTACACGGCCTGCACAGCACTTAGGGAGGCGCCGGTGTGCGCCAACTGCTCGGGGGGCCACCCGGCCTCCCATCGCAGTAGCCCTGTCTACCGGGCCATGGCGCGGGCAGAGAGGAAGGAGGCCCGGCGCCATGACCCACCCCCTTCCAGGAGGCCCCCGCCTCGGCGGGCTTGGCCTCATTCTCCGGGACCGGAGACTGGGTACGAGGTACCCCAAGGAGGTGGAGCCGTACGACAGGCCCTAGTGGTACTCGACGCATGGCTCCGCAGCCGGCAAGGACCGCGCTAGTCACAGCAGTGCCCAGACGGACTGATTCCCAGGCGATGGAATGGCGAGGAATGGGTTATGTTTTGTGCATGTTACCTGTTCCTAACTAACACAACCTCCGGTCTTTTTCCAGTCCACATCCTTGCATGTGCTATCAAAAGATATCAGGTTTTACATGTAGGCTCTTTCTTCTTTCTGCCTATGTGGTTTTTCCCTGACCCTTCAATACCATACTTCAACACCACATACCTAACACAAACTCTTGCCGTGGTAGCGAGTCTGACTCGGAAACTAGCAGATACTCCTTTTATCACTTCCCACTCCTCCCTGCTATCTCTTTCTTCCTCTTAGAAATAATAGCATGTCGGAGGCCATGTAGATTGAGCCGATGGTCACGCGGGGGGAGCAGGCTTCGGGCGCCCCCCCCCCCGAAAAAAACAGCTTGAGTCTGATGCGTTCATATGATGATGATGATGATGATGATGCTTGTTGTTTAAAGGGGCCTAACATCGAGGTCATCGGCCCCTAACGGTACGAAATGAAAGAACAAAAATGTCAAATCCATCCACTGACCAAAAAAAATGTCATAAATGAATGGATGGATATGAACCCAACAAAGAAAAAAAAAAGGAAACAAACAACCAAAATACAGTGGATCAGAGTCAAACAAAGATCATACATAATGGATTACTGACCAAGGGACCACTCATGATTGATTGATTGATGATTGTTGTTCAGTGGCGGCTCGTTTGGGAGGCGCTAAGGCGCGCGCCCCCCACGGGGTTCCATTAAATTAGGGAATTTTAATCTTAAATGTTAACAAGCGAAATATTTTACTATTATTATCAAGGGCGCGAGCTGTACTGTACTGCGGCCCGATGCGCTGCTGGCCCGGCGCAGGAGGGCGCTCTCTCAGAGCGGACCAAATACTCCGAGTCTCGCTTGACTGGCCTTGAGGGAGCCAATCAGAGGCACAGTAGAGATGTGCTGTTCTAACGGAGATTCCGGCGCGTTTCTGCCGCGGCCCATGGTTGCAGCCAACCTACCCGAAACATTGCTGATTTGATTTCTATTTAACAGGGGTCAGTTTGTGCCATTTCTCTCCTAAAACTAGGAAGTATTTTACTGAGGCACTTACCTGAGTTAAATGTGCCGGTATATATTTAAAATAGTCTTGTAGTTTTTAGGATTATTAACCAACGAAACGAGTAACGACTGTAACTACTGTCTCCTCGCACTTGACTCATGTTGGCCATACTCACTGGAGAGCGCGATGTTTAGCTGTGTGTTGATGAATGATCTCGTGAGGTGACTGTGACGAGGTAAAATTAGGAGAAAGGTTGTGATTTATATGTAGGCGTAGTGTTATGTTTGCATTTCGTACAGTATGATTACCATCGAACATATTAAAGAACTAACGTTTTCTTCTCTTTCTATCGAGAAGAAAGTCGAACTGAAGGAGTGTGGTAGGCCGACACCAGACTTCTCGTTGAAAAGACCGGAGACCAAAGGAAATGAAGATAGAGCTTTCCAAAGACAAATTAATTCTCCTGACGTATATAACAAGAACGCGCGGATATGTGGAAGTGATATCTCAGAAACCTTTTACTGCATTCCTTGCCTGCTATTCTCCCGTTCTGGGAAAGGAGATAAATGGATCACCACAGGGGTGATATCAATAGTACCATGGACTTTGAAATGCTTGGTAAAGTCAATGTCGTGTCTTGTTTGAGTGATCACTACAGCGAAACTATTCGTAAACGTAATTCGATCGTGGACAAGAACAGGCAAATGTTAATAATACTAATAATAATAATAATAATAATAATAATAATAATAATAATAATACAAACAAAAGCGGACATGAAGAACGCACAAATTCAATCCGAAGACATTTTGAATCGAAACATATATAGAAAGAAAATTGACACGTGGGAAGTTACTCCAGAGAATGAAGTACCAAAAAGAGCAGGTTACCAAATGGACGTAAGAAAGGAAGAGGATCTTTAGTCAACAGATGAAACCATATCATAAATAAAGCTTCGTGTGTTCCAAAAGGGACCATTCACGCATAATAATAATAATAATAATAATAATAATAATAATAATATATGCATTGCACCGTATAGTGTTCGAAGTGTGTATCTTGATGACGTGGTTTGAAGAACTTGAGATATATTATGGAATTATGAAACTAAGGCGCGCCCCCCACTGCTCATATCCACGAGCCGCCACTGTTGTTGTTTAAAGGGGCCTAACATCTAGGTCATCGGCCCCTAATGGTACGAAATGAGACGAAATGGAATGACATATTAAAAATCTAAAATTCTCCACTGACCGGAATTCAAAACCGTGAGAACGAAGAATGAATGGATGGACATGAATTTAAAACAATCAGTGGTTGCGACCCGCAATGTCTCACATTCACACAAACAGACGTGACAATATCGTATTACTGACCAAGGGACTACTGCTATAGCATAACACGGAATCGTATATGCGTGCAGTCAAAAGGGGGTCCTAAATAGCATTTATCCGCCCCTCATAACGGTACTGATCGCTATCAAAATAGAACCATGGTATTTGTTCTGTTGCGGTACTAATCAAAGGTAGCAGAGACTTGCGGCATTCCACACATTATTGTACTACTCAGAGCTTATGAAATTCGACATATAATACAGACCTATGCTTTTCTCACTTTGTGGCGCCATTTACAGGCAACGCAAACCTATGGTGTTCATGACATAGGAGTACTAACCACAGGGACCTCTCCCTATCCCGTGGTGTTCCTCATATAGTGGGTACTAATCATAGGCAAGGCAGAACCATGGTAGCTATCATCCCATGGTCCTGCTCATATGGTGGTACTAATCACAGGTACTGCAAAAGCCGACCGCGCGGTGCTCCTGTGTGCTACTGATCACAAACCAATTTCGTACCTAATGTAGTGGTACTACGCACAAGTAAAAGCAACCCTTGGTGTTCTCCGCGTGGTGGTACTAATCACAAGTAATTTCATGGTTCTAATACAATCAACCCTTGGTCGCCCCTTTTAGTCGCCTCTCACGACAGGCAGGGGATACCGTGGGTGTATTATTCGTCAGCCTCCCCCACCCACAGGGGGTGTGTGTTTGGTCCGCGAGAGGTATTTTATTTCCCTCAAGTCCGCCGGCAAGCCGGTTAGGACCCCCCTATCCGCCACCTGGGACGCGCCACGTGGGAGTATCACCTCTCCCCCTGCTACGCCTGCGTAGCAGGTTCGTGGATGCGTTCATATGGGGACAGACAAACAAATACGAAACAGGACTCAATGTACCTTATGTTTAAGGTTACCAGGTGGTTGTGGTAAAGGCAAATAAATGAGTTTAAAAAAAAACAGGACAAAAGGAGGGCGTATTAAAGAGGTTGGATTTTACACATTAAAAATTAGAAACCAATAACTTTGCTGTAAAACTCTGCTTTGATTCCTCGACAGCGCTACCCTTTTGAAACAATTGTAGCTAATCTCGAAATTAGCAGTAAACTTACACCATCTTTTCCCCATTATACAAATAAATAATGCTCAAACTGTTCAAATAATCAAACTCACACGTTTATTCAAACCTAATTAGCCTACTCTCATCTACATGAATGCACCGTATGTCTACCTCTTAGTCCCTTCTTGATACGTGATCGGGGATGAGATGAATTTATACGGCACATTTCTACGAACGCATGCCCTTCCTGATACCAAACTCATTTGAGGAACTAATGAAGATTAAATGTATTATGGAGAGTGAAATTTGCTGTGGTATATGAATAGGAACTGTCCCGGAATTTGCCGGTAACTGAATATAGGAAACCACATAAAACTGTTCTCAGGACAGCTGACGGTGGGGTTCAGTGCTTGACTCCATAGCCGTAGTGCTTTAACACATGCAGCCAATCAGTATACTTTCATCTTTATAAATTAAACTATAATTTTCTCTGTATGCTCGGATGACATGTACAAAATTCAAAACTTAAGAAAATATTTGGATTAAAATATCTTTCTATAATGATAGTGCGAAAAGGTCTATTATTAGCGCCAGCCGGAACTGCGTGCCATCTTCGTAAATTGGCACCTTAACCGTTTTGTGGTGAGTATATCTTGTCGCCTAACACCATCTTCAAGACAGGGGGTCATGTGATCCGCGGGCGCCATGGTCCCACACGGATAACCGTACTCGGTGTTCAGTTGAAGACCTAGTTGCCCTTTTGGCATTAATCGAGTTTCAGAACGTAAGACATTGTCGTAGGAAACCTCCCCACATCAGAATCTTCTTCGTACCTTCCAGCAATCCTTGCTATTCTTCCATCAAACTCCCATGGCGTCGCTCACAGGTTCTGTAAAAGCCGGCAACGCCCTATTTTGCTACTAATCACAAACCTATTTGGTACCTAACACAGTGATACTGCGCGGAAGTAAAAGTAGCCCATGGAGTTCCCCGCGTGGTGGTACTAATCACAAGTAGTTTCATGATTGTGATACAATCATCCCTTGTTCGGCCCTTTTGATGATGATGACGCTTGTTGTTTAAAGGGGCCTAACATCTATGTCATCGGCCCCTATGGTACGAAATGAGACGATATGGAATTACAATTTAAAAGTACAAAATTCATCCACTGACCCGAATTCAAAACGTGATGATGAGGAATGAATTGATAAATATGAATGTAAAACCATCAGTGGATAAGACGCGCAATGCCTAACATTCCCAAAAACAATATTACTGACCAAGGGACGGCTTCCAAAGCCCAAACCTGAATCGATGATGCTTGTGTGAATGGGTCAATATCTACGTCAACGATCCCACATAATGGCACTTATCGCTAGTATCGCATGGTATTTCTCAAGCTGCGGTACTAATCAAAGGTAGCGTAAACTCACGGTGTTCCAATCATTACGGTACTACTCACAAGTATTGTATGTCGTAAAGGTAACGCATACCTCTGGTGTTTCTCACACAATGGCGGCACTCATAGCCAACGTACACCGATAAGGTTCCTCACCTGGGTGTACTAATCACGGGCGCCGGCATTCCCGTGGTGTTCCTCACATAGTGGGTACTAATCACTGGCAACGCAGACCCACGATGTCGCTCATATAGTGGTACAACTCACAGGCAACCCCCAGAGGTGTTGCTCACATGGGTACGACTCACGGGTACTGGAAACCCACACTGAATTCCGCTTGAGTGCTACGAATCACAAAACTACTCAGTACCTAACAGAGTGGTACTACTCGCAAGTAAAGGCGACCCATGGTGTGATGATGATGATGCTTGTTGTTTTAAGGGGCCTAACATCGAAGGTCATCGGCCCCTAATGGAACGAAATGAAGGACATGAGATATGAAGTTAAAATTTTAAAAAAGTATCCACTGACTAGAGTTAAAAAAGAATGGTAATGAAGAAAAATGAGGGTGAGATTAAAACAGTCAGTGGATCTAATATGCAATGCCTTATGTTCTATTAAAATAAGAGAAAATACAGGAAATCGAAGGAATAAGGCATCGCCCAGTAATACAGATATGAACACATAATATACGTTAGACGTTAAAATAACACATTAAAATGCGCAACACAAACTAAAATGGAGTCAATGAGATAAAAGCGCAACTGACATAAACAACACTAGGACAAAGGACATCATCACACACGATAAAACAGACCGCTATCCCTCATAAAGCGGATGACGAGGTCTGCTGACTGCTCGTCATCGCGCAAGATAAGGGAGATAGTACTCGGAAGGTTAATACTACGGCGCAGATCGACCAGGTCCACGCACTCCGTAAGGATGTGTACCACGATAAGATGGTCGCCGCAGGTACACACCGGAGGGGGTTCTCCTTTCAGTAGATGGGAGTGCGTCAATATACCGTGGCCGATCCGAAGGCGACATAATACCACGGCTTCCCTCCGCGAAGCCCGAAGGGAAGTCCTCCATACCTTCGTTGTTCCTTTTATCGCTCTCAGCTTATTGGGAAGTGGGATGGCCTGCCACTCCATCTCCCAATGAGACATAACCAGATGTCTCAGCTGAGAGCGAATATCGCTTGCTGGAACCTTGAAAGGCAACGGGGGCAGTGTAACTGCCTCCTTGGCAGCCTGATCCGCTAACTCGTTTCCCCTCTATGCCCATGTGGCTGGGGAGCCACACGAACGTAATTCTGGTGCCGGCATCCGAACACCCGGCCAGCAGGTCCTGGATCCGCTGCACCAGAGGGTGTCGAGGGAAACAGGTATCAATAGACTGAAGCGAACTCAAGGAGTCAGTACACACGAGAAAGTGTCGGCGCACATTGTCTAGTGCGTACCGCAGAGCCTCACAGATAGCATAGAGCTCTGCCGTGTACACACTACAGGTGTCAGGGAGAGCAAAAAGAAACCGATCATTGTCGACAACGAACGCACAGCCCACCTTCGTATCTGTCCTTGAACCATCCGTGTAAACGACGACCGAACCTGGATAGCGGCCAAGAACGGACAGGTAGATCCTCCGATAAATCGAAGGGTCCGTGTCTCCTTTCGGGCCAGTGTGCAAATCCAGGATGATTTCAGGTCGTCGTACAACCCACGGAGGTACCCCACTTGGTTGTCTGACAAGGCAAGGAATCGAAGGTACGTCAAACAATTCATAACTGCTATCCAAGCGTATCCCAACCGGCCGCGTCGGGCGAGGATGAGCAACGTACAACAAACGGCTGCCATTGTTGAATACGCAGGGATAGCTCGGATGAAGTGGCATCTGTCGCAAATTTGCAGCATACGTAAGTAGTAGTTGCTGGCGCCTCAGGTGTAAAGGCGGCACACCAGACTCAGCGAGCAGGCTAGCGATGGGGCTAGTACGAAAAGCTCCCGTCGCCAACCTAACCCCGCTGTGGTGGATACTGTTCAGCTTCGCAAGAACGCTTGGCCTTGCGGAGCCATATGCTGCACTGCCGTAGTCTAACCGAGATAAAATGTGTGCCCGATAGAATCGCAGGAGCACCACGCGGTCAGCTCCCCAATTAGTGCTGCTAAGAAACTTCAAGAGGTTAAGCCTCTTGGTGCATTGCACTTTTAGCTCCCGCACGTGTGGCTCCCACGATAATTTACTGTCAAAAAGGAGCCCAAGAAATCGGTAGGTGTCAACAACTGGAACAACGACATTACCTAGATAAAGCTCAGGATGAGGGTGAAGTGTACGTTGACGACAAAAGTGGACAACGGAGGTCTTTGCGGCAGAAAACCGAAAGCCATGTTCTAAGGTCCACTTCTCCACCCTCCTAATAGCTTGCTGTAACTGTCGCTCTGCGTCTGCCATACTGCACGAGCTATAGTGCAGAGCAAAATCATCCACATATAGGGACGGTATTACGGCTGGACCAGCAGCAGCGACAATACCGTTTATGGCAATCGCGAACAGAGTGACACTAAGAACCGATCCCTGTGGGACTCCATTTTCTTGAACGTGGTATTGCGAATATGTCCTACCTACTCGGACACGGAATAGACGGAGGGACAAAAAATTCGCAATAAATACCGGCAAGTTACCTCGGAATCTCCATTGATGCAGGACTGAAAGGATGCCATATCGCCAGGTAGTGTCGTAGGCTTTCTCCAAGTCAAAGAAGACAGCTACCAAGTGCTGTTTGCGGA
Organism: Anabrus simplex; assembly: GCF_040414725.1. Taxonomy (NCBI): domain Eukaryota; kingdom Metazoa; phylum Arthropoda; class Insecta; order Orthoptera; family Tettigoniidae; genus Anabrus; species Anabrus simplex. The sequence goes on along the minus strand of NC_090268.1, from coordinate 92,112,451 downwards.
GAAACGCATCCTGGATAGAGCTCTCCAGGCGTACCAAGTGGTCTGTGGTGGATCGAGCGGCTCGAAATCCACATTGGTACTCGGACAAGAGTCCTTGTTTCTCTAGACACCACACGAGTCTGCGATTTACCATCCTCTCAAATAGCTTACACAGGCAATTTGTAAGACAAATCGGTCTGTAACTTCCTGCATACTTAGGATCTTTGTCAGGCTTGAGGACAGGGATGACTATGCCCTCTCGCCACTGAGATGGAAAAATCACCCTCTGTCCAGATTCGGTTGAACACACGAAGGAGATATAGTAAACTATCATCACTAAGGTGTTTCAACATCTGGTTATGGATGTTGTCCGGTCCAGGAGACGTGTCCTTGCAAAGCGCTAAGGCGCTGCGGAGTTCCCACTCCGTAAAGGGCACGTTGTAGTCCTCTGAAGCTTGGGTGGCAAAACTCAGGTGATGACGTTCTGCCTCCCGCTTCAGAGGGAGGAAATCAGGATTGTAATTCCCGGAGCAAGAGACATCCGCGAAATGACTAGCGAGATGGTTAGCAATCGCGAGGGGATCAGTGGCGACACTACCTGCAATGGAAATTCCCGGTACAGCAGATGATCCTTGAATACCCGAAATTCGTCGAAGTTTCGTCCACACTTGAGATGATGGAGTATGCGACGTCATGGACGACACATATCTCTCCCATGAAGCCTTCTTACTTTGTCGAATAAGAACTCGCGCCGTAGCGCGGAGTTTCTTAAATGTTACCAAGTTGGCCACAGTAGGCTGTCTACGGTAACGCTTATGAGCGCGACGGCGTTCTTTGATGGCTGCTGCTATTTCATCGTTCCACCAAGGAACGAGTTTTCGGCGAGGAGTCCCCGAGAAAAACGGAATGGACTCCTCAGCAGCAGCAAGAATAACTTGGGTGATGTAAGTTATTTCCTCGCCGACGGTCCGCCTGACATCATCGCTAAAGACAGCTAGTGATTTGTACTTTGGCCAATCAGCATGTTTAAGAATCCATCGAGAGGGAGCCTCGACGGGTTTATGATTCAACAAAGTAAGAACGATGGGAAAATGGTCACTGTCACAGAGATCATCGTGTGCATTCCACCGAAACAGTGGAACCAACGTTCGGCTGCATAGACTAACGTCTATGCGAGAATATGTGCCGTAACGTACACTAAAGTGAGTTGGTTCCCCTGTGTTCAAAATACATAAATCCAGATCTGATAGGAGTGCTTCCAGCTCTCTTCCTCGGGGGCAAGGCGTCTCAGAGCCCCATATGGGGTGATGGGCGTTAAAATCGCCCAATAAGAGGAAGGGTGGTGGAAGCTGATCCATAAGATCAGCGACATCATTGATGTTCAGATGCTGGCCGGGTGGAAGATATGCTGATGATGATGCTTGTTGTTTAAAGGGGCCTAACATCGAAGGTCATCGGCCCCTAATGGAACGAGATGGACGAAATGACATATGATAGTTAAAAGTTAAAACGGAGCCACTGATTAGAGTTTTAAAAAATGCGATGAAAAATGAGTATGAAATTAAAACAATCAGTGGATCTAATTCGCAATGCCTTATTTTGGAATAAAATAAGAAAAATTACAGGAGATAATGGAATAAGGCATTGCCTGCTAGTACAGATATATATACATACTTTACATTAGACGTGAAAAGAACACATTAAAATACGCAACACAAACTAAAATGAAGTCAATAGGATGAGAGCGTAATTGACACAAAGATACAAGCACAAAGGACATCATTACATACGATAAAACAGACCACTATCCCTCATAAAGCGGATGACGAGGTCTGCTGACTGCACGTCATCACGCAGGATAAGGGAGATGGTATCCGGGAGGTTAAGACTACGGCGAAGATCAACCAGGTCCGTACACTCCGTAAGCATGTGTACCACGGTAAGATGGTCACCGCAGGTACACACCGGAGGAGGTTCTCCTTTCAAAAGATGCGAGTGAGTCACGATATCATGGCCGACCCGAAGACGACATAATACCACGGCTTCCCGCCGCGAAGCCCGAAGGGAAGTCTTCCATACCTTCGTCGTTCCTTTTATCGCTCTCAACTTATTGGGAGGTGGAATGGCCTGCCACTCCATCTCCCAATGGGACATAACATGATGTCGCAGCTGGGAGCGAATATCACTTGCTGGAACCTTGAAAGGCAACGGGGGCAGTGTAACTGCCTCCTTGGCAGCCTGATCTGCTAACTCGTTTCCCTCTATGCCCATGTGGCTTGGGAGCCACAGAAACGTGATTCTGGTGCCGGCATCCCAACACCCGGCCAGCAGGTCCTGGATCCGCTGCACCAGAGGGTGCCGAGGGAAACAGGTAGCAATAGACTGAAGCGAACTCAAGGAGTCAGTACACACAAGAAAGCGTCGGCGCTCATTGTATAGTGCGTACCGCAGAGCTCTGCAGATAGCATAGAGCTCTGCCGTGTACACACTACAGATTTCCGGGAGAGCAAAAAGAAACCGATCATTGTCAACAATGAACGCACAGCCCACCTTCGTATCTGTCCTTGAACCATCCGTGTAGACGACGACTGAACCTGGATAGCGGCCAACAACGGACATGAAGAGCCTCCGATAAATCGAAGGGTCCGTGTTTTCCTTCGGGCCAGTGTGTAGGTCCAGGATTATTTCAGGACGTCGAACTACCCACGGAGGTGCCCCACTCGGTTGTCTGACAAGGCATGGAACCGAAGGTACGTTAAACAACCTGTAACTGCTCTCCAAGCGTATTCCAACCGGCCGCGTAGCTCGAGGACGAGCAGCGTACAGAAAATGGTTGCCATTGTTGAATACGCAAGGATAGCTGGGATGAAGTGGCATTTGTCGCAAATGAGCAGCATACGAAAGAAGCATTTGCTGGCGCCTCAGGTGTAAAGGCGGCACACCAGACTCAGCGAGCAGGCTAGCGATGGGGCTTGTACGAAAAGCTCCCGTCGCCAACCTAACCCCGGCGTGGTGGATGCTGTTCAGCTTCGCAAGAACGCTTGGTCTTGCGGAGCCATATGCTGCACTGCTGTAGTCTAACCTAGATAAAACGTGTGCCCTGTAGAATCGTAGGAGCACCGCACGGTCAGCTCCCCAATTAGTGCTGCTAAGAAATTTCAAGAGATTTAGCCTCTTGGTGCATTGCACTCTTAGCTCCCGCACGTGTGGCTCCCACGATAATTTACTGTCGAAAAGGAGCCCAAGAAATCGGTAAGTGTCAACCACGGGAAGAGCGACATTTCCTAGATAAAGTTCAGGATCTGGATGCAGAGTACGTTGACGGCAAAAGTGGACAACGGAGGTCTTTGCAGTAGAAAACCGAAAACCATGTTCAAAGGTCCACTGCTCCACCTTCCGGATAGCTTGCTGTAATTGTCGCTCTGCGACTGCCATACTGTGCGAGCTATAGTGAAGAGCAAAATCGTCCACATATAGCGACGGTATTACTGCTGGACCAGCAGCAGCAACAATACCGTTTATGGCAATCGCGAACAGAGTGACACTAAGAACCGATCCCTGTGGGACTCCATTTTCCTGAACGTGGTATTGCGAATATGTTCTCCCTACTCGGACACGGAATAGACGGAGGGACAAAAAATTCGCAATGAAAACCGGCAAGTTACCTCGGAATTTCCATTGATGCAGGACTGAAAGGATATCATATCGCCATGTGGTGTCGTAGGCCTTTTCTAAGTCAAAGAAAACAGCTACCAAATGCTGTTTGCGGAGAAACGCATCCTGGATAGAACTCTCCAGGCGTACCAAGTGGTCAGTGGTGGATCGAGCGGCTCGGAAACCACACTGGTACTCGGACAAGAGTCCTTGTTTCTCCAGACACCACACAAGGCGGCGATTTACCATCCTCTCAAACAGCTTACACAGGCAGCTGGTAAGACAAATAGGTCTATAACTCCCTGCATATTTAGGATCTTTGTCAGGCTTGAGGACAGGAATGACGATGCCCTCTCGCCACTGAGACGGATAGTCACCCTCCATCCAGATTCGGTTGAACACACGAAGGAGATAGAGAAGACTGTCCTCACTAAGGTGTTTCAACATCTGGTTATGGATATTGTCTGGTCCAGGAGACGTGTCCTTGCAAAGCGCTAATGCGCTACGGAGTTCCCACTCCGTAAAGGGCACGTTATAGTCCTCTGAAGCCTGAGTGGCAAAACTGAGATGACGACGTTCTGCCTCCCGCTTCAGAGGTAGGAAGTCACGATGGTAATTCCCGGAGCCAGACACGTCCGCGAAATGGCGAGCAAGATGGTTAGCAATCGAGAGTGGTTCAGTGACGATATTGCCTGCAATGGAAATTCCCGGTACCGAAGATGATCCATGAATACCCGAAATACGCCTAAGTTTAGTCCACACTTGAGATGATGGAGTGTGTGACGTCATAGACGACACATATCTCTCCCATGAAGCCTTCTTACTTTGGCGAATAAGAACCCGCGCCTTAGCGCGGAATTTCTTAAATGTTACCAAGTTGGCCGCAGTAGGCTGTCTACGGTAACGTTTATGAGCACGACGGCGTTCTTTGATAGCTGCTGCTATTTCCTCGTTCCACCAAGGAACGAGTTTTCGGCGAGGAGTCCCCGAGAAGAACGGAATGGACTCCTCAGCAGCAGCAAGAATAACTTGGGTGACACAAGTTATTTCCTCGCCGACGGTCCGCCTGATATCATCGTTAAAGACAGCTAGTGATGTGTACTTTGGCCAATCAGCATGTTTAAGAATCCATCGAGGGGGAGCCTCGACGGATTTTTGGTTCATCAAAGTAAGAATGATGGGAAAATGGTCACTGTCACAAAGATCGTCGTGTGTGTTCCACCGAAACAGCGGAACCAACGTTCGGCTGCATAGACTTACGTCTATGCGAGAATATGTGCCGTAACGTACACTGAAGTGTGTTGGTTCCCCTGTGTTCAAAATACATAAATCCAGGTCTGTTACCAATGTTTCCAGCTCTCTTCCCCGGGGGCAAGGCGTCTCAGAGCCCCATATGGGGTGATGGGCGTTAAAATCGCCCAACAAGAGGAAGGGAGGTGGAAGCTGATCTAGAAGATCAGTGACATCATTAATGTTAAGAGGTAGCCCTGGCGGAAAATAGACATTACACACTGTTGTTATGACAGGCAGCGGAACGCGAACAGCTACAGCCTCCAGCGGGGTTCTTAGTGGAAGCTCCTCGCTGTAGGTATCAGAACGGACAAAAATGCCAACGCCACCGGACGCCCGGTGAGCATAATGTCGTTCTGTCGAGTATAGTCGAAAATTTCGCAATACCGTATGATGATCTGGTCGGAAGTTTGTTTCCTGAATACAGACTATACTCGCCGAATACTCGCTAATGAGCTGGCGCAACTCAGCAAGATGCCTATCATAACCGTTACAATTCCATTGTAACAGTGCCATATTGTAAGTGTGGACTTCTGAGGATTAGGATAGGAGCAACGGAATGCTACCTAACCTAACCTACACTCACATCCCCATCCGAAGATGGAGATTCGTGCTCCATGTGCAGCTCCTCGTCATCAGACGAGGTGATGCAGGCCTTCAACTTCTTTGACATAGTCCGGGTGCGGGGTTTCTGCCCACGAGGGGAGCGCGCAGGTTTCCCCGAAGGAAGACCTGCTGACGCAGAATCAGGCCCTCCAGGTGGAGGGCGTGACACCCCATTTGTAGGAGATTTGGAAGAGCGCCTATTAAGGGCGTTCTTCTTCCCCGCCGTCGATTCTTGTTTAGACGGGCTGGGAGGGGAGTTCCCAGCCCTGGTCGACGATGCCGCCTCCGCCGGCTTAGGCGCGGCTTTCGCCGACCGTGTAGGGGAAGGAGACGTTGTTTTCTTCCCCTTCTGTGCCGGCGTAGGTTTCTTAGCCGGCACAGGCAGATTGGTGGTCGAAGGCTGGGATGGACCAGCCTTCGAGCTTGTTCTCTTTGCGGCGTTGCTGGCAGGAGCAACCGCCGCCTTGGGCGCAGCGATCTTCTGGACAGGTGTTGCAGGTGAAAATGAGGAACCTGGCAGGGACTGAGCTATCAAGCTGAAGTCAAGTGTCTTGGCCGGTGCATTCAGGGAATTAAACTTACGGCGCGCTTCCTGGTAGGAAAGACCATCCAGGGTCTTGATCTCCTGGATCTTCTTCTCACTCAGATAGGTCGGACAGTTCCGATCCCGAGGAGAATGAAGACCAGAGCAGTTAGTGCACTTGTACGGAGGCGTGCATTCCTCCGCGCCGTGAGCTACTTTCCCACATGTACCACACACTGACTGATTCGAACAACGAGATACCATGTGTCCGAATCTCTGGCATTGATAGCACCGCATAGGAGGCGGGATGTACGGCCTCACATCGCAACGATAGGTTGTCACCTTGACTTTCTCTGGCAACACTGACAATTTGAAGGAGACTATAAACGCACCCGTGGCAACGTCTTCACCGTTAACTTTGCGTGTGATACGCCGGACGTGGGTCACGCCGCGGTGCTTCATGTCTTCCATCAATTCATCGTCAGTGTTCAGGACGAGATCGCGGTGGAAAATCACTCCACGAACCAGATTCAAGGTTTTGTGCTCTTCCACTTTGACGGGGATGTCGCCAAAGTGGTCGCACTTAAGCAAACGATCTGCTTGGAGCGCAGTGCTCGTCTTTAAAAGCAAACCACCATTGCGCATTTTCTTCAGGTCCTCCAGTTCACCGTAGACACCTTCAATGTGGCGACTAAAGAGAATCGATTTCACCAGCTTGAAGTCTTGCCCATCGGTCCTGGTAGCAACCAGGAACCTAGGGAAGCTGGAACCCAGACTAAGTCGCTGCGCTTGTTCCCAAGGGGTTGCCCCCCTTAGGGAATCAAAAGTTAAAGACTTGGGTAGCGAACTACCCGAGGTGGCAGGCGGAAGTTGTTTTGACGCCATGCCCGAAATCATCCTCCCCGAATGCCACCCACTCCGATCAGGGGTCTCTGTAGCCGAACCAAGCAGCCAAGGCAATACCCACCTGGTCGTAGCAGGTATTGCCCGGGGTCCGATGTTGAACGATGCCTAATACGGGATGACTGAGGCAATGAGCACTAGGACTCCCTTCCTCCAGTCACCCGCAATAGCATGTACCCCACAGCGTGTACAGAGCACTAACAATAGGAAAAATAAATAAAAATAATTAATAATAATATGTCCTTCTGGCATTCGGCTGTGCGGGGACCTGCGTTGTCAGGCGGATACCACTGCCCGGGTACATGACACTCCCACCCGCCGCGTCCTGGGTGGTTGCTGGCACGGGCTTTCGAGCGTAGTCGCACACATAGGAGCTCCATCGCCGGGCAGCACGCACATCAAATTTTGAATGGTCTACATCTGACCCTCGGAAAAATAAAAAAAAATAAAGAGGGGACCATGGCCACATGACCCTTTAAGTCGCCTTCTACGACAGGCAGGGATTACCTATGGATGTATTCAGCCTCTCCCATCCACAGGAGGTCCATCACATTATACCAAACCGCAATCCATGTCCGCGCCAAGGTCGCCCCTTTTTGTCGCCTCTTACGACAGGCAGGGGATACCGCGGGTGTATTCTGCATGTGTGTCCCCCACCCGCAAGGGGTAGTGTGTTTGGTCCGCGAGAGGTATTTTATTTCCCTCAAGTCCGCCGGCAAGCCGGTTAGGACCCCCCTATCCGCCACCTGGGACGCGCCACGTGGGAGTATCACCTCTCCCCCTGCTACGCCATCGTAGTAGGTTCGTGGGGGTGGAAGATAAACATTACACACTGTTGCTATGACAGGCAGCGAGACGCGAACAGCTACAGCCTCAAGAGGGGTTCTTAATGGAACCTCTTCGCTGTAGCTATCAGAACGTACAAAAATGCCAACGCCTCCGGAAGCCCGGTGAGCATAGTATCGTTCTGTCGAGTATAGTTTGAAATTCCTTAAGACGGTGTGATGACCAGGTCGGAAATTGGTCTCCTGAATACAGACTATACTCGCTGCGTACTCACTAATAAGCTGACGTAACTCAGCAAGATGCCTGTCATAACCGTTACAATTCCACTGTATCAGTGCCATAGTGTGGACTATAAAAGGAGTGTTAGGTTATGAGCGACAAAATGCTTGTAAGCCTAAACACTATCTAGTTCTACATCCGTAGATGTAGAGGACAGCGCGACATCCATCCCGTCATCAAAAGATGGCAGGGGTGCCGCCCAGAACTTCGACGCTTTTCGGGCGCGAGGGGGTCCCCTACGAGGAGAGCGCGCAGGTTTGGGAGCAGGAGTGCCTCCCGGCGCAGACTCATATCCCCCAGATGGAGGGCATGACTTCTCCTTCGCAGGGGAAGTCCGAGAGCGCTCAGGACGGGCGCTCTTCTTCCCCTTTTTATTTTCAAGTTTAGACGGGCTGGGAGATGGTTTCCCAGCCCTGGTCAACGAAGCCGCCTCCGCCAGCTGGGGCACGACTTTCGTCGACCTCCTAGGGGGGGGAGACTTAGTCTTCCCCCCTTGCTGTGCCGGCTGGCAGTTGGTCGAAGGTGGGGTGGTCCCCCCCTTCGAGCTTTGACTATTTGCGACGTTGCTGGGAGCAGCAACAGTCGCCTTGGGCGCAGCGGTCTGGACAGGTGTCTTGGTCGTGAATGACGAACCTGGTAGACTCTGAGCTATCAAGCTATAGTCGAGTGTACGGGCAGGTGTATTCATAGAATGAAACTTACGGCGCGCTTCCTGGTAGGAAAGACCATCCAGGGTCTTGATCTCCTGGATCTTCTTCTCACTCAGGTATGTCGGACAATTCCGATCCCGAGGAGAATGAAAACCGGAGCAGTTAGTGCACTTGTATGGAGTTGTGCACTCCTCCGCGCCGTGAGCTACTCGTCCACATGTACCACATACAGCCTGATTCGAACAGCGAGATACCATAGGTCCGAATCGCTGGCATTGATAGCATCGCATAGGAGGCGGGATGTACGGCCTCACATCGCAACGATAAGTTGTTACCTTGACTTTCTCTGGTAACACTGACAACTTGAAAGAGACAATGAAGGCACCAGTGGCAACGTCTTCACCGTTGACCTTGCGCGTCATGCGCCGGACGTGTGTCACGCCACGGTTCTTCATGTCTTCCATCAACTCGTCGTCAGTGTTCAAAATAAGGTCGCGGTGAAAGATGACTCCGCGAACCAGGTTCAAGGACTTATGCTCCTCCACTTTGACGGGGATTTCGCCAAAGTGCTCGCACTTAAGCAACTGATCAGCTTGCAGTGCTGTACGAGTCTTCATAAGCAAACTACCGTTGCGCATTTTCTCAAGTTCCTCCAGTTCGCCATAGACGCCTTCGATGTGCCGACTAAAAAGGATCGACTTCACCAGCTTAAAATCGTTCCCATCGGTTCTGGTAGCGACCAGAAACCTAGAGAAGCTGGATCCCATTCCTTCACGCTGCGCATGTTCCCAGGGAGTTGAACCTCTCAGGGAAGCAAAAGTTAAAGACTTAGGTGGGGGACCACCTTGAGAGAGCAGACTTCGTTTGGAGCCATGCCCGATAGCATCCTCCCCGAATGCCACCCACTCCGATCAGGGGTCTCTGTAGCCGAACCAAGCAGCCAAGGCAATACCCACCTGGTCATAGCAGGTACTGCCCGGGGTCCGATGTTGGACGATGCCTAATACGGCATGACTGAGGCAATGAGCACTAGGGCTCCCTTCCTCCAGTCACCCGCAATAGCATGTACCCCATAGCGTTTACAGAGCACTAAATATAGAGAAAAAAGTAAAAATAATTAATAATAATATGTCCTTCTGGCATTCGGCTGTGCGGGGACCTGTGTTGTCAGGCGGATACCACTGCCAAGGTACATGGCGCTCCCACCACGCAATGGTCCTGGGTGGACAGTTGCGGGCTTTTGGGCGTAATCGCACACGTAAGAGGCCCATCTCCGGGCAGCACGCACATCAAAATTTCGAATGGTCTACATCTGACCCTCGGAAAAATAATAATAAAATAAAGAGGGGACCATGGCCACATGACCCTTTAAGTCGCCTTCTACGACAGGCAGGGATTACCTGTGAATGTACTCGACCCCTCCCATCCACAGGAGGTCCAACACGTTATACCAAACCGCAATCCATGTCCGCGCCTAGGTCGCCCCTTTTAGTCGACTCATACGACAGGCAGGGGGTACCGCGGGTGTATTCTACATGTGCGTCCCCCACCCGCAGGGGGTAGTGTGTTTGGTCCGGGAGAGGTATTTTATTTCCCTCAAGTCCGACGGCAAGCCGGTTAGGACCCCCCTATCCGCCACCTGGGACGCGCCACGTGGGAGTATCACCTCTCCCCCTGCTACGCCATCGTAGTAGGTTCGTGGACCCATGGTGTTACCCGCGTGATGGTACGAATCAAAAGTAGTTTCATGGTTCTAATTCAATCATTCCTTGGTCGCCTCTTTTAGTCGCCTCTCACGACAGGCAGGGGATACCGTGGGTGTATTATTCGTCAGCCTCCCCCACCCACAGGGGATGTGTGATTGGTCCGCGAGAGGTATTTTATTTTATTTCTCTCAAGTCCGCCGGGAAGCCGGTTAGGACCCCCCTATCCGCCACCTGGGACGCGCTACGTGGGAGTATCACCTCTCCCCCTGCTACGACAGAGTAGCAGGTTCGTAGCTTTGAGGCATTAAACATAAAAGTTAAATACTTTCGGTGGTATACGCGTTCTACCCAGACACTAAAAGCGTCTTAAATTTTTTCTTTCCATATATCCGTTGTCGAGAAACGTAGGTCCAGTAGCGGCGTTTGGGAATTAGAAATGAGGGTGGGGGCACAAATATACAGACAACAAAACGTACACGGATTTGTGGCTATAGCGGACGGGGGAAGGACGGGGGGGGGGGGGGAGGTCGGGTTTTGTATGTATATCAAAACTAATGGAAAAGCTATAATGTGGTAATTTTTTTTGCTCTCTGAGCGAATTTCGAAACAGAGGTAAAGGTTGACAGTTTCCCAACTTACGTGCGGTAATAATAGTTTTTTAAAAAAATTTCATTCAATATACTATACAATCAAATGTTCAGCAAAGGAACAATGTTACGGATATATTACAAATAAATGGAAGTACAGCGTGTTTATACAATTAAAAATCGTTCAGCATTTGAATACACAGACACTAAAGAGACTACTATACTGACTAATGCGCGCGGCAAGCGGGTGTATCACACTTTGAACATGGCAAAAAAAAAGAAAAAAGTATTCCCCTGCTACGCTTCCTCACAGTACATGTATAGTTTCCACTATTTGCTGTAGTGCTATACAAATCGATCAGCCGCGACGAACGAATTTTGTGCGCATTTCCGCTAATAAATTTGTTATAAATAAAAGAATATTAAGAAAAGAATTAGCTAATAAGAAAATAGAGCTTGTGCAAATTGCTTCTCTTTAAACATAATTCCTAGTTTCAGCCGGCTAGAATACAGTAGAACAAAAATGTAATGTTTCCTTCACAAAGTGGGGGAGGGGGAGACTGATCCCCCTTGCTCCCCCTAAACGCCGCTACTGCGTAAGTCTACGTTAGAAAGCAACTACTTTGAATTGCAATTCTCAAGACGTAACATTTTAGGGAGGATATAGAGTCAAACCAAATAAATTCAACAAATATTGTGTTCTTCAAGGAAAACTGTTTGAAATAATCACTGATGATTGTACTGTTGGAATCGTTGGCTTCAGAGGGTCCCTGGTTCGATTCCCGACCGTATCGGGGATTTTAATCGCGTCTGATTGATTCTTCTGGCCCGGAGACTGTGTGTTTGTGTTTGTCCCAACAGTTTCCTCTTCATATTCAGACAACAAACTCCATTACCAACCACTAAAGAAACACGCAGTAGTAATTACATCCCTCCACATAGTGTTAGCGCCAGGAAGGGCATCCGGCCGTAAAACAGGGCCAAATCTACATGTGCGCCACAGTTCGCACTTGCCACCCCACAGATGTCGGAAAAGCGGTGGAAGTAGAAGAAAAAGAAGAATTGATGATGATGTTTGTTGTTTAAAGGGGCCTAACATCGAGGTCATCGGCCCCTAATGGTACGAAATGAAATGACAACAAAAAATTCAAAAAATCCACTGACGAAAATAAAGAAAAATTTCATGAAAAATGAATGGATGGACATGAAGCCAAAAAAATTACAAAAACAAACAAGAGACAAACAAACAAAAGAACAGTGGATCCGACTCAAAAACGGTCATAAATAATAGTATTACTGACCAAGGGACCACTTATAAAGCACAGTTCTGAATCGATTATGCTTGATGTCTAAAGGGGTCCAACAACCAGGTCTACGGCCCCTCAGTATGGTACAAGTCGCGAGTACAGTAGAACCATGATATTTCTCGAGCTGCGGTACGAATCAAAGGTAGCATAAACTCACGGTGTTCCAAGCATTAAGGCACTACTCACAAGTATTGTACGTCGTAATGGTAACGCAGACCTATGGTGTTTCTCACACAATGGCGCCACTCAGAGCCAACGCAAACCGATGAGGTTCCTCACCTAGGTGTACTAAGCACGGGCGCCGGCATTCCCGTGGTGTTCCTCACATAGTGGGTACTAATCACTGGCAACGCAGACCCACGGTGTCGCTCATAGAATGGTACAACTCACAGGCTACGCCCAGACGCGTGGTGTCGCTCACACGGGTACAACTCACAGGCAACGCCCAAACCTGTGGTGTCGCTCACACGGGTACAACTCACAGGCTACGCCCAGACGCGTGGTGTCGCTCACACGGGCACGACTCACGGGTACTGGAAACCCACACTGAACCCCCCTCGAGTGCTACGAATCACAAAAATATGGAGTACCTAACAGAGTGGTAATACTCGCAAGTAAAAGCGACCGATGGTGTTCCACGCGTGATGGTACTAATCAAAAGGAGTTTCATGGTTCTAATCCAAGCATCCCTTGGTCGCCCCTTTTAGTCGCCTCTCACGACAGGCAGGGGATACCGTGGGTGTATGATTCGTCTGCCTCCCCCACCCACAGGGGGTGTGTGTTTGGTCCGCGAGATGTATTTTATTTCCCTCAAGTCCGCCGGCAAGCCGGTTAGGACCCCCCTATCCGCCACCTGGGACGCGCAACGTGGGAGTATCACCTCTCCCCCTGCTACGCCTGCGTAGCAGGTTCGTGGAAAAAAGAAGAATTGTACTGCTGTTCGTGTTACCTCATTTTGTAAACTACTTGAATTATTCCTTGTTAATTGTGTCACTCATATGTAGCTGGCAGTGAGATGATTCTGACTCATGGGATGACCTTAAATCTTATTGAGGAATCTTTAACTTCAGCGCACCTGGGTGTTGAGTATGGTCGGTGAGGATATTTCTAGATAATAAAATTGCACTTCAGGATTCTAATGCAATATAAATTCTCGTACCTCAGCAATGTGTGCTTTATAGAAACAGTATCTTCATAAAGTTGTTAGTTGTTTACATCTCTTTGAGACTGACAAGTACCACATAAAGTGTTTACAAGACTTCCAAGTGTTTACGCTACTAAACGTTCTACCGTCACATGTCAGTTTAAGTACCGCAGGTGTGAGGGCGTAATGAGGAAAATTTTACCTCAAGCAAATTTATTACTGAAACGTCAGAACAGTGTCACCTCTTGAGATATGTATGGTATGCTCGCAATACATGCTGCGTTCTTGTAGTTGTCATTCCTTGCGTCATGTCCATTGCGATCGTACGTGATTTTCCCGCTTGATCCGTTTGAAGTTACCCTAGCCCAAGAGATAAATGTCAAGATGCAGTGCAAGGAAACTGTTTTGATGTGTAACGATTCTCCTCCTTATCATATCAATAATCATATGTTAAGAAAGATCGCCGCAATTGATTTACAAACAAATATATAGCGTTAAGGAGGATATGCTTGTTTTATAAAGAGGCCTAACATCTAGGTCATCGGCCCCTAATGGTACGAAATGTAATGACAAATTAAAAGCCAGGAAACATCCACTAACCACAATTCAAAACGCGAGGACGGAAAATGAATGGATGGATATGAATTTTAAAACGATCAGTGGAACCGACCCACAGTGCCTCACATGCACAGAAACTGGCGTAGAACAAGAGTATTACTGACCAAGCTTCTATAGCATAATACTGAATCGATGATACTTGTAGTCGAAAGCGGTCCAAAATCCAAGGCAGCGGCCCCTCATAATGGTATTTGATGATGATGATGATGATGATGCTTGTTGTTTAGAGGGGCCTAACATCTATGTCATCGGCCCCTATGGCACGAAATGAGACGAGATGAAACGAAATGGGATTACAATTTAAAAGTACAAAATTCATCCACTGACCCGAATTCAAAACGTGATGATGAGGAATGAATTGATGAATATGAATTTAAAACAAGCAGTGGATAAGACGCGCAATGCGTGACATTCCCAGAAACAAAATATTACTGACCAAGGAACTGCTTCCAAAACCCAATCCAGAATCGATGATGCTTGTCTGAATGGTTCAATATTTATGTCAACGATCTCGCATAATGGCACTTATCGGTAGTAAAGGAGAACTATGATATTTCTCAAGCTGCGGTACTAATCAAAGGTAGCGTAAACTCACGGTGTTCCAAAAAATTAAGGTGCTACTCACAAGTATTGTACGTCGTAAAGGTAACGCAGACCTATGGTCTTTCTCACACAATGGCGCCACTCATAGCCAACCCAAACCGATGAGGTTCCTCACCTAGGTGTACTAATCACGGGCGCCGGCATTCCCGTGGTGTCCCTCACATAGTGGGTACTAATCACTGGCAACGCAGACCCACGATGTCGCTCATATAGTGGTACAACTCACAGGCAACACACAGACCCGTGATGTTGCTCACATGGGTACGACTCACCGGTTCTGGAAACCCACACTGAATCCCACTTGCGTGCTATGAATCACAAAACTATTCAGTACCTAACAGAGTGGTACTACTCGCAAGTAAAAGCGACCCATGGTGTTCCCCGTGTGATGGTACTAATCATAAGTAGTTTGATAGTTCTAATACAATCAGCACTTGTTCGCCCCTTTTAGTCGACTCTCACGGCAGGCAGGGGAAACCGTGGGTGTATTATTCGTCTGCCTCCCCCACCCACAGGGGGTGTGTGTTTGGTCCCCGAGAGGTATTTTATTTCCCTCAAGTCCGCCGGCAAGCCGGTTAGGACCCTGTATCTGCCACCTGGGACGCGCCACGTGGGAGTATCACCTCTCCCCCTGCTACGCCTGCGTAGCAGGTTCATGGACAACGGCATTTGTCGCTAGGAAAGTAGAGCCATGGTATTTGTCATGTTGCGGTACTATTTAATAGTAGCTGAGACTCGCGGTATTCCACACATTATGGTACTACTCACAGGTAATGAAATTCGCACATGTATTACAGACCTACGCTGTTTCACACATTGCGGCGCCATTTACAGGCTACGCAAACCTATGGTGTTCATCACATAAGGGCACTAACCACAGTGACTCGTACTAACGCGTCATGTTCTTCGTCTAGTGGGTACTAATCATAGGCAAGCCAGAACCATAGGTTCCCTCATCCCTTGGTGTCGCTAATATAGTGCTATTAATCACAGGTACTGTAAAAGCCGTCGCGCTCTCGTTTGCTACTAATCACAAACTTATTTGGTAACTAACATAGTGGTATTACGCGCAAGTAAAAGCGACCCATGGTGTTCCCCGCGTGGTGGTACTAATCACAAGTAGTTCCATGGTTCTAATTTGATCATCCCTTGATCACCCCTTTTAGTCGCCTCTTACGATAGACAGGGGATACTGTGGGTGTATTCTTCGTCTGCGTTCTCCACCCAGAGGGGGTTTCACACAATGATTCATGTAATTTAATTCTCAGCTAAATGTTTCACAACTTGGGCGGTCTTAGCAGTCAAGCTACGACAGAAGTAGTTTAACTTGAATTGTCCTTCTGCATGTGTATGAAAAACTTTGCTTAAAAGTGTTCTTACGATAATATTAACGTGTTTTAAAAGAAAAATCTAAACTAAGAAAATTTAGAGTAAAGTGTTTATATATTTACAGTTGAAACGATAAAAAATGACACAATATGTAGTTCTAGATGACGGCAGAAATCGGCGATGTAACTAAATACGGTAAGTTATGTTTTGTTTTACAAGACCTTCAGGTCTTCTCTTCCATCTAACAACGCACAGAATCATATTACAATATGCTACATTACTTCAATTAAATTAAAATGAAATAATTATAAGTGATACAATAAAATATAATAAGAGGAAAATTCTTAAAACTAATATCCTGTACGTAAAAATACGTATTGCATAAAATGTAATTACATTTTTTAAAGATTAAGAAAAGTATAAGGAAAAAGATCTCCTTGGCGAAGAAGAATTTCCTGGCTCGACAACCTTAAAACCTGGTTCAACAAAACATCTGCAGAACTGCTTCGAATTGCAATGGATAAAGCCAGAATAGCCATGTTGATCGCCAATGTCCGAGGCGGATGGGCCCGCCAAGAAGAAGGAAAAGAAGAAGAATAAGAATTTTTTAAATTAATCTTCTACCAGGGCATGCGTCACAATAGAATAGTTGTGAGTAGCAGCGTAAACATTACATAGGATCCTTTTTGGTGAACAACATGGGATCTATGAACGATGCAGTTTTCATTGGGCTAATACGGAATCCGGGGCTGAATACAGCATTTAAATTATTTCTCCAAATAGACTTTAGTAACAATATCTAAAAGAAGTAATCGTTCATAATCATTGATTGCTGCCATTCGATCCTCGGATTAACAGTTGCAGAACTTGCTGGTGTTAACACCAAAGCTACGAAAGCAGTAGATTAACTTCAATGACCACTTCTCTATATGTATACTCAAGCGCATAGAAATTCGCCTGCAAAGAGGTATATAAATGTATACATTCTCGAAATGCGAGGATATTCGTGGCCAAAGAGATGTTCGTTGGAATCTTACTACCTGCACAATATGTTCATCCTATGTCAAAAAGGAGGACTTTGAACGATAGTAGCCAGTTTTCGTGAGCTTGAGTGTACTTGATGACAGCAGAGAACGAGCTTGTAAGAAGATGTTACCAACGTGTAATCTCCGCCGACATAATGTTGTATTCCAGTGCATGAAACAGGCGACATTCTTTATTGATGGTTTTCTCCAAGATAAACACCAATTAGAGTCCACAGTACAAGATTGTACTTCAAAACATACGACATTCCCTATACACGCTGTCGAACAGGGAACCAAGGAAACAAATTTGATCCAATCAACTGCTTAGGTGGTTGCAGCGTTCTTCCCACGTACAATTCACTGAAGGTCTTTTCCTGAGCTCCCAAATCAAATTTACGAAAGAGCACAAATTTATACAAGGGCAGAAATCTCCTAATTCAAAGAGCACTTGTTCCTAAAATTACAACATCTAGCCTTCAAGAGGCATAGAGTAATCTTACTTTGAAAAAGAGCTAACAGGCTCTCAGTTTTCCAAGCCTATTCAAGTCAACATTGCATGAAAATCTAATAATCTCTGGCCTTACAACGCGCTATTTACAAATTTAAAAATAGAAATTTCATTACACAGAGGTATCTAGTACCCAATATACAGGAGCTTAGTGAAAAAGAACAGGTTAAATAAACGGCCACCGAGCTCGATAGCTGCAGTCGCTTAAGTGCGGCCAGTATCCAGTAATCGGGAGATAGTGGGTTCGAGCCCCACTGTCGGCAGTCCTAAAGATAGCTTTCCGTGGTTTCCCATTTTCACACCAGGCAAATGCCGGGGCTGTACCTTAATAAAGGCCACGGCCGCTTCCTTCCACTTCCTAGGCCTTTCCTATCCCATCGTTGCCATAAGACTTATCTGTGTCGGTGCTACGTAAAGCAAGTAGCAAAATAAAACCTATAGGGCGCTTGTCCGACGAAACAGGGGCTATTCCCAAACTACTGAGGTTGCTCGGATGGAAATATCTTTCATACATTGCAGAAACGAAAGATTACAAAAACGTGGCACAAACCAAAATGAAGGGGAGCTCGAGAGGATACTTCACTCTCTATCCCCGATTTACAGGTTTTATGAAGTTTTTACATTAGCCGGCAGAGAGTTAAATTTTTAGAAAAATAGGTTACATAGTTAATGATTCGGACCTTTCCCTCGGGTTAAACTGCGGGGCTAGCAAGAAATGCAGATGTTATGTGGCCATTACCTTGTAGAAGTTATAGCAGCTGAAGAAGAGGGCGTCCGCCTCCTGCTTGACGCACACACTCGGTAAGATAACGATCAATTGGCCAAGAGACGTGAAAATTCGCAGTTTATAAACCCTCGGGGAAAGTTCGAGACCATTCAAGATAAAACTAGCCACACCCTCACACTTTTATTGGTCAGTTTTAAGGTTACACTCAAAATCGAAGAAGAAGAAGAAGAAGAAGAAGACTGTGATTGGTAGAAAATTAATTACAGAAATTAGGGATTGGCTAGATTCAAAACTGGCGGAAATAAAAAGGAAATATTGCCAACCCAAAAGTAAATGAACATCAATCAGTAAAAAAACCTTATGGATACAAAACTTCTTTGTATTATAAGTTCTTATACCTCCCACCAGGGTACATGATCACAGATTTTTGGTAGTGTCATCTATGGGAGAATGTTCCAACTTCTTGATGGATAGCGAACAAAACAAGTAGAGATTCACATAGTTTAGGAAACTTCACAATAACAAAATTACATCAGATTTTAATGGTGACATCTTCTGAGTAAAGTTCTAAGTTGGTGTAGTTTCAGTTTCACTGTTTCACCAACAGAGGAGTTCATTTAGGTGCTAGATTTAAATGCGCGGCGTTGGTGTGTACTACTTGGCACAATAATAATAATAATAATAATAATAATAATAATAATAATAATAATAATAATAATAATAATAATAATAATAATAATAATAATAATAATAATAATAATAATAATTGTTACGGAGTTATCCGTGGTAGTTAGAGGTGAAAGAAGGTGCTGGGATGAATAGGTCTCAATCTACGAAATTAAAGTTAATTTAAAATTTAACAAGGTTATATTTTCTTTTTCAAAATCAAGAAATAACAAATATGACAGGTACTCAGTAGCCTAGCAACAAATCGAGAACGTACAATTACAGTTATTACAGGATTTGGGCTCCGAGGGCCAGACACACAATTCTTGAGCAATAAGCCCCACTTCACTTATATACAAGGTTCAACACAGGGGCAGAAAACCCCAATCATGCCTAGGAGCACTTGCTCCCCTTTACACGGTAAAGCCTCCTCGAGGCACACAGAAACCAAATTTTAAGAAAGAGCAACTCGCTCTCAAAGTTCAAGCCCATCAAAGGCTACACCAAACTCCACATTCAAGCTGTCCTCCAAGTACAATAACACAGGGGTAAAAATACCCAACCTACTGAGGCCTATTAAGTAAAGAAACAGGTCAATGACATGGCCCCAAAATACCAATTTGAGTGGAGGCGTACTTGCACTCCTAATATACTTTATTAAAACCTAATTTGGCCCTAGGCCGCTTATGCAAGGGCTAATCCCATTCTACGGAGGTGACACGATAGAAAACTTTATGACATTACGAGTAGAAGAGAAACTGTTATGAAAACGTAGTCACCTCAAAACAAAATGAATGGGAGCTCGAGAGGGTTAGGCACTCTCTATCCCAATTTGTAGTTTAAAGAGACAGAATTTATACCAAGAGTCTTTTACATTTTAGAGGAAAGTTACATGGTAAAAGGTATCGAACCTGCCCCGAGAGTTAAACTGCTGAGCTAGCAAGAAAAGAAGTTATTAAAAGGCCATTACCTTATTGAAGAACTGCTGCCCGACGAAAGAGGCGCTTCCCGCCCCCTGCTACATAATTTACACTATGATAGATGTTACTGAAGTGGCGAGGAGACCAGAAAATCAGCAGTTTATATACCCTCGTGGAACATTCGAGACCTTTCAAAAATAAGAACACCCACCCATAAGCTTTTATTGGACGACCAAAAGATTACATGTCAAGACTGAAGAAGAAAACCAGGATTGGTGGAAAATTAATTACAAAAATTACTCATTGGTCGAATTCAAAACTGGCGGAAAGAGAAGGGTTATACAGCCAACCTAAACAATGACTGAAAGAAATTTAACAAAGAACAAACTTATGAACACAAAATTTCTCCAAAAAAACCCCCAGTTCTTTCACTTCGCACTAGGGTGCACAATTGTAGTCCTTCAGTAGTGCCATCTAGAAGAGAATGTTCACACTTCTTACTACAGGGAAAACAAAAATACATCGAAAACGACACAGTTCAGAACACTTCAAAATTTACAAGTAGGGACATCTTCTGAGAAACTTGAGAATTAACACGGTAGTTAAAGTTCAGGCTTCCTCCAGTAGAGGAGTTTCAACTGGCGCAAGGTTTGAATAAGCGGAGCGGAGGTGTACCACCCGGTACAATAATAATAATAATAATAATAATAATAATAATAATAATAATAATAATAATAATAATAATAATAATAATAATAATAATAATAATAATAATCCACGAACCTGCTACGCAGGCGTAGCAGGGGGAGAGGTGATACTCCCACGTGGCGCGTCCCAGGTGGCGGATAGGGGGGTCCTAACCGGCTTGCCGGCGGACTTGAGGGAAATAAAATACCTCTCGCGGACCAAACACACACCCCCTGTGGGTGGGGGAGGCAGACGAATAATACACCCACGGTATCCCCTGCCTGTCGTGAGAGCCGACTAAAAGGGGCGACCAAGGGATGATTGTATTCGAACCATGCAACTACATGTGATTAGTACCACCACGCGGAGAACACCAAGGGTCGCTTTTACTTGTGCGTAGTACCACTATATTACTTACGAAATAGGTTTGTGATTAGTAGCACACAGGAGCACCGCGCGGTCGGCTTTTGCAGTACCTGTGATTAGTACCACCATATGAGCGGGACCATGGGATGATAGCTACCATGGACCTGCCTTACCTGTGATTAGTACCCACTATATGAGGAACACCACGGGATAGGGAGAGGTCCCTGTGGTTAGTACTCTTATGTGATGAACATCATAGGTTAGCGTTGCCTGTGAATGGCGCCGCAGAGTGAGAAAAACATAGGTCTGTATTAATGTCGAATTTCATAAGCTTTGAGTAGTACAATAATGTGTGGAATACCGCAAGTCTCTGCTACCATTGATTAGTACCGCAACAGGACAGATACCATGGTTCTACATTACTAGCGATAAGTATCATTCTGAGGGGCCTTTGACTTGTATTTTGGACCCATTTAGACACCAAGCATCCCCGATTTGCTTTTGGAAGTGGTCCCTTGGTCAGTAATACTATTAACTATGATATTTTTTTGAGTCGGATCCACTGATTGTTTTAAATTCATGTTCATTCATTCATTCATTCATTCGTTCATTCATTCTTCATGACATTTTTTATTTTGGTCAGTGGATAATTTTGAACTTTTACTTTGTCGTTTCATTTCGTACCATTAGGGGCCGATGACCTCGATGTTAGGCCCCTTTAAACAACAAGCATCATCATCATCATCAATAATAATAATTGTTACCGTGTTTTGGTGGTAGGTAGAGGTGAAAGAAGGTGCGGGCGTGAATGAGTCTCAAACTACGGAATCAAAGTTACTGTAAAATTTAACAAGGTTATATTTTCTTTTCAAAATTAAGTAATAACAAAGAACAGGTACTTAGTAGCCGAAACACAATTTGAAATGTACAATTACAGGGATTACAGAATTTGGGCTTCGAGCCCTGAGTTCACAATTCTTGAGCAACTAGCCCAACTTTCCGATATACAAATTTTAACAAAGGGGCAGAAGACCCCAATCAAACCCTGGAGCACTTGCTCCAAATTACACAGTAAAGCCTCCTCGAGGCATACAACACTCCGTTTCCAAAAGAGCAATCTGCTCTCAAAGTGTAAGCCAATCACAGGCCACACCAAACTTCACCTTCAAGCTGTCCTCTAAGGACATCTACACAGGGGTAAAATACCCAACCTACTGAGGTCTATTAAATGAAAAAGAAGGTTAATTAAATGACCTCTAAAATAACAATTTGGGAGGAGGCAAACTTGCACTCCTAGTACACTTTGATTAAGACCTACTTGGCACTAGGCCGTTAATACAAGGGCTAATCCCATACTACAGAGGTGACTTAATAGCAATTTACATTACATTACGGAAGAATAGGTTGAGAACAATAAGTTCACCTCAAGACGATGTGAGGGGGAGGTCGAGAGGGTTAGCACTCTCTATCCCAGTATGTAGCGTTAAAAGAGAATATATGAAAAGAGTAGTTACATTTAGGAAAAAGGTTACATGGTGGAACGCTTAGAACCCGCCCCGAAATTTAAACTGCTGAGCTGGCAAAGAAAGAATTTATTAATCGGCCATTACCTTATTGTTGACCGCTGCCGAAGAAAGAGGCGCTTCCCGCCCCCTGCTATGTACTTAACACACTGAAAGATGGAACAGAAGTGGCCCGGAGACCCAAAAATCAGCAGTTTATATCCTCTCGTGGAAGGTTCTAGTCGTTAGGGGAAAGAAAACGCCCGCCCACAAAAACTTTATTGGGTAGGACCCCGCAACCGATACAAGTTGGGGGAAGATACACCCGATTGGTCAGAAATTAATAGAAGAATTACGGGATTGGATACATTCATAACAAGGGGAAGAAACGGGTAAATATTGCCAACTTAAACAACGACAGAAAGAAATTTAACAAAGAACAAACTTTTGAAATTAGATTTTCTCCAACAAAAGAGTTCTTTGACTTCGCACTAGGGTGCACTATTGTTGATCTTCAGTAGTGTCCTCTAGAAGAGAAAGTTCACACTTCTTACTTCAAGCGAAACAAAAACACATCAAAAATGACACAGTTCAAAAACTCAAATTTTTCCACATGGTGACATCTTCTGAGAAAGTAAAGAATTAACAGCGTAGATAAAGTTCAGCCCTCCTCCAGCAGAGGAGTTTCAACAGGCGCACATTTTAAATTAGCGGCGTGGAGGTGTACCGCCCGGTACAATAATAATAATAATAATAATAATAATTGTCACGGGGTACCCGTGGGGCAGAAAGAGGTGAAAGAAGGTGCCGTGGTGAATGGATCTATCTACAATATCAAAATTAATTTAAAACTTGAACTGAAGGTTATATTTCTTTTAGAACTGCAAACTTAATTTTTCATAACAATGAAACATCCGGTACAATAACAATTTCAAAAATTGGGAAATTCAAGATTCAGACCTTGACAATTCTGGGCTACAAGCGCCTAGTTTACAATTCCAGAGATACCGGATCCAATTTACAACTTTAATTCAAACAAAGAATCATTTACTCGAGGGCAAAAATCCCCTAATTCAAGAGCACTTGCTCCCAAAATACAATATCTAGCCTTCCAGAGGCACTCATTACTATTACCAAAACTTCAAAAGAGCTAACAGGCTCTCAGATTCTTACAGCCCGCTCAAGGCAATATTACATCAAACTATTACAATCTCTGTCCACACAAGGCACGAATTACAAATTGAAATTGATAAATACAGGGGTATCTAGTACCCAACCTACAGGGCCTTTGCGAAAAAAGAACAGGTTAAATAAAACGGCCCGAACACAAACTGAATGGAGGCGAACACTGCGCTCCAGATAATGTAATATTAAAACCTATAGGGCTCTCGGCCGATGAAACAGGGGCTATTCCCAAACTACTGAGGTGGCTCGCATGGAAATATCTTTAACATATTACAGAAAGGTTGCAAAACGTATTCACCTCAAAGCAAGATGAAGGGGAGCTCGAGAGGGTAACTCACTCTCTATCCCCGATTTACAGTTAAAGATTTTATGAAGTTTTTACATTAGCCGAAAGAAAAGTTACATTTTAGAAAAGTATTGTTACATAATTAAAGGTTCTGACCTTCCCCTCGAATAAAACTGCGGAGGTAGCAAGAAAGAATGAGTTTTGTGGCCATTACCTTTTAGATGTTCTGTCGGCCGAAGAAAGAGGCGGCCCCGCGTCCTGCCGTAACACACACACAGAAAGAGGATGATCAATATGTCAAGGAAACGTGAAAGGCCTCAGTTTATATACCCTCATGGAAAGTTCGAGAGCATTCAAGACTAATCAGGACACACCCTTTTAATTTTTATTGGCAGATTCTAAGTGAACAAGAAATGCGGGATTGGTTGAAAGTTAATTACAAAAAAATCGTGATTGGCTACATTCAAAACTGGCGGAAAGAAAAGGAAGTATGTCCAACCCAAAAATAAACGAACATAGATCAGTTATGGAAAATCTAGGAATATGAAACTTCTTTAAGTTACACGTTCTTTCACCTTGCACCAGGTTTGCATGATCATAGTGTTTTGGTAGTGTCATCTGTAGAAAAATGTCAAAACTTCTTGATTTATAGCAAAACAAAAGAAGGAGAAATTTAGTCAGTTTAGGAAACTTCACAACAGACAATATTTCAGTGGTGACATCTTCTGATTAAAGTTCCAAGTTCCTGTAGTACCAGTTTCACCTTTTGATCGCTAGAGGAGTTTATAAAGGCGATTATTTTGAATGCGCCGCGTTGCGGTGTACCTCCCGGTATACTACTACTACTACTACTACTACTACTACTACTACCGTAAAGATGAGAATACCAATTAGTTGTAAAAAAGTTTATTACGACTGCGCAGAGAAATTTTCATCAATTTTAAGTGATTGCATGAACGAAGGATGACTGTAAACACTCGGGGCTAGGGATCTGTTCATTACTTAACAAGCCGCGCACGTGTCACTGCCATTGTCCACCGCTGAGCAATCAATGCTCCGTATTGAACTTTACAATGAAGCAATCAGTACATACTAATACAATACCATAGAATTTGGAATAATCTACCAGAAGCGGACTATCAAAGAAACACCTAACTCCTGATTGTATTGGCTGTATGAAAGCTAATGATGGGCTATAGATTAAGTGGTTAAGGAGGAATCGTACGACGCCAGAGGACAATGAATTGTTTGTCACTGCTACATTGAATGCTAGTCGGTTGGTTCAAAGATTCTTTGCTGTTACTAAACGGCTACGTGCTAAACAGGTGGTATCACTTTACATAGATATAACATTGTTCTGATGTATGAACGCTGAATAAACAAACATCCCCGTAAGTAAATGAACATATTGAAGGACCATGGCAGCTCAGTGACATGAGTACAAACTCATTAGCGAGGCAGTTATGATTAAAATGATGACGATGATGATGATGCTTGTGTTTAAAGCGGCCTAACTTCCAGGTCAGCGGCCCCTAATGGTACGAAATGAGACGAAATATAATGGCAATTTAAACTTCCAAAATTCATCCAATGACCAGAATTCAAAACTTGATTTTGAAGAATGAATGAATATGAATTTACAATATTCAGCGGATCCAACTCACAATATTGGAAGTTAAAAAATTCCAAAATAAATCCACTCACTGGAATTCAAAAATTTTTCTATGAACTATCATTATGAACTTAACATAAATCAGTGGACCCGATCTTCCCAGAAACTAACTTATATAAATGGTATATACTGACCAAGGAGCTGCTTACAAAACACAATCCTGAATCGATGATACTTGTTGTCTAAAGGCATCCCAAAATCTAGGTCAACAGCCCCTCATAATTGTACTTATCACTGATAAAGTAGAATCATGGCATTTCTCATGTAGCGGTACTAACCAAAAGTAACCTAGACTCACGGTGTTCCACACATTGTCGTACTACTCACAGGTAACGTACTACGCACAGGTAATGCGGACCAAGGAACAACTGGGATATGTTCCTTATTTTATAAATTCCACAAGCATAGGCAAGGTTTCGATCCACGAACTTGTCGCTCTGTCATCACACCCCTTTACCCTCGTTTTCATAAACGTGGGTGTTCCTCAATACTACTTATATATTCTGAGGGGGTAATAATAATAATAATAATAATAATAATAATAATAATAATAATAATAATACCGGGCGAGTTGGCCGTGCGCGTAGAGGCGCGCGGCTGTGAGCTTGCATCCGGGAGATAGTAGGTTCGAATCCCACTATCGGCAGCCCTGAAGATGGTTTTCCGTGGTTTCCCATTTTCACACCAGGCAAATGCTGGGGCTGTACCTTAATTAAGGCCACGGCCGCTTCCTTCCAACTCCTAGGCCTTTCCTATCCCATCGTCGCCATAAGACCTATCTGTGTCGGTGCGACGTAAAGCCCCTAGCAAAAAAAAAAAAATAATAATAATAATAATAATAATAATACTAATAATAATAATTGTACCGGTTGGTACACCTATACGCCGCACATTTGAATTTTCCGCCTTAAAGTACTCCTCTACAGCTGAAACTCTGAACTTTAAAACTGAATTAATTCAACCGTTTATCAGAAGATGTCACTGTGTTAATTTCGAGTTGTTTTTGTTTACTATTATCAAGAAGTTTGGACATTCTCTCACAGATGTCTCTACCAAAAAACTATGATCATGTACCTGGTGCGAAGTGATGGAACTTTTCTTGAAGATATTTTATACTCATAAGTTTTCCTATAACTAAATTTCGTTCTTTCATTTGTAAGTTGGCAATATAAATCTTTTCTTTCCGCCATTTTTGAAATTAGCCAATCGTAAATTTCTGTAATTAATTTTCAGCCAATGGCGTCTTTCTTTACCAATCTCGATGTGTAACTGTAAGCTACCCAATAAACGACTGTGGGTGTGTCTTAATCATTCATGAAAGGTCTCGAATCTTCCCCGAGAGTATAAAAACTGCTGATTTTCCTGGCTCTCGGCCACTAGTACAACATCTTGCTTAGTGTATGGAAGTATAGCAGGAGGCGGGAAGCGCCTCTTTCATCCGCCAGCAGTTCTTCTACAAGGTAATGGCCTTTTAACATCTTTAATTCTTGCTAGCTCAGCAGTTTAGCCCTCGGGGAAGGTCCGAAACTTTTTCAATGTAACCTACCTATCGAAAAATGTAACTTAGTGCTGGCTTATGTAAAAGTTACTTATTACTTTAACTTTAAATCGTGGGATAGAGAGTGCTTTACCCTCTCGAGCTCCCCTTCATTTTCAGTTGAGGTGACTACGTTTTCATAACTGATTTTCTACTCTCAATGTATTAACATTTTCTTATACGAGTCACCTCCCTACTTTGGGAATAGCCCCTGTATCAGCGGCCTAGTGCTCGGTAGGTTTTATAAGGTTTCATGTAGGATCGCAAGCTACGCCTCCATTCATATTGGTATTTTGGACCATTTAATTAACCCGTTATTTTTCTTTTAAGGCCCTGTAGACTGGGTACGAGATACCCCTGTTTAATTCTTATAAGTTGTGCCTCGATGCCAAGTTACTGTAAAGTCTGGTATTTCCTTTAATAGGCTTGAAAGATTGAGAGCGGGTCACCTCTTTCTGGTATTTTGAAAGGTGCCTCTAGGAGGCTTGACATTACATGGTGGGAGCAAGTGCTCCATGGAATTAGGGGTTTTCTGCCCTATGGTAATTCGTGGTTGTGAGCTGAGAGCTCAAGGATTGTGAAATTGGGGCTCGAAGCCCAGGATTTGTAAAGACGCCTTAACTTGTATTTTCGCTTGTAAAATTATTATTGTACCTGAATTTTCATTGTCATTTCACTTAGTGAAAATTTGTTAAATCTTGTTGTCTATTGAAAATATAACCTTTATTAAAATTTTAATTCATCTTTCGGACTTGTAGTTAGACCCATTCCAGCCCGCACCTTCTTTCACCTCTGCCTTCCACGGATAACGCCGTAATAATAATAATAATAATAATAATAATAATAATAATAATAATAATAATAATAATAATAATAATAATAATAATACCCGTGTGGGGATTTACCGGTTACCTCCATCGGGCGCGTCCCATTGGAATTGGGGAAGGTCGCTGGCTTTGCCGCCAGCAGAGTCAGAGGGTAGTAGGGAAATAAACTACCACCGTGAAAAAAAACTGGTCCCTTGCCAGGGTTACGGCGAAGACTGGTAAATGACCAGAAGCCAGAAAACATTTTGAGGCAACCTCTAGGGCTAACAACCCTAGTTGTAAAAGGATGGGTACCCGTCCAAAGCAAAGTCAAGTCAAAAAGCATGATGGCACAACATTTCAAGAAACATACCCCAGGGGGTAAATCTTCGGATAAATCCCTCGTCGTGAACGCCACGGCGCACGAGTCTCGTTCGGATTCTGGGGAAGACTCGACATCATGCAAGAGACGAGTCGGAGCGTCTCGGTGTACCCCGAAGAGTCAAAAACTCAGGCCAAAATCTAAAACCTTTCTAGCAACTTTCAACACTAATTCACTTTCACAAACTGGCAAGCTGAAAACCCTCACCAAGGCTCTTCACGAAAATCAGATATCCATAATGGCCCTACAGGAAACAAGGTACCCAGATGAAGAGATTTTTGAATCCGAAAGGCTACCGATTTTTCAAGAGCAAAGCGCAAAGAGGAATCCTCAATGGAGCTGTGATGCTTGGAACCGCGTTTGCTGTTAGAACCAAGATTCCTTAAATCGGTTGCAAATTTCGAACCTGTGAATGACAGATTGTCTATACTCACAATTAAATGCGCGAACAAAACCTACGCCCTAGTTAACGCACATGCTCCTACAAACGATAAGAACAAGTCTGATCCAGACGAAGTTGATAATTTCTGGGACCTAGTGGATGAAAAATTAAACAAAATCCCCAAACACCATGTCAAGCTTCTTTTGGGTGACTTCAATGCCCAACTAGGTCGTGAACAGAAGTACAAGAAAGTTATAGGAAATTACTCTGCTCACAAAAGAACCAATCCCAACGGCAAAAGACTGGTGTTCATTTGCGAAAATCACAACCTGCAGGTCATGTCGACCCACTTTCGCCATCTACCCAGAAAGCAAATGACTTGGCATTCTCCCGTCCAAGCTCTCGAAGAGTTCCAAATTGATCATGTTGCAATCTCCAGGAGAAACAGCCCTGAGATTATGAATGTCAAGGTAAAGAAAGGCATCAATGTGGCCTCAGATCATTATGTGTCACTTATCAAATTCAAACCAATTCCCGCAAACACAAGGAAGACAACCAAACAGATCACACGCTTGGACAATGATAAACTTCGGCAAAGGGTCGAGGAGTTCCAGGAGAAGGCTAGACCAAATGACTGTGACTTTAACAACGCCAAAAGTCTCCTTGTTGAGGCCGCCAAAGACGTTGCAGAAATCAAGAGAAGCAAAAGGCATGCCTGGTGGAGTGGTACCTGCGAATCAGTCCTTCAAGAAAGACTCAATGCGTGGAAACAGTACTACTCTACGAAATCAGAAAATGATTGGGAAACCTACAAAACCCAACGTGCCCAAGCAGCTAGGGTGTTCAGAACTGAGAAACGTAAATACGAACAATCCCTCATTGAAAAGATAGAACAAAACTTTAGGAAGAATGAAAGCAGAGAGTACTACAGAGCCTTTAAACGCAAACACACTGGCTATAAACCACCATCTCTATGCTTTGAGCGAAAGGACGGCACACTGGCGACGTCAAATGAAGAAAATTGCAGCATTCTGGCAGATTACCTCAAGAATTTACTTAATTGCTCTAAACCACAAAGCGCCATTGAGACCAAGGAACCCTTACTCAGGTACCCAGATTCCAGACCACCCGACAGAGATGAAATCAAGCGCCACATTACCCGTCTCAAAAATAACAAAGCGCCGGGGGAAGACTCAGTAGTAGCAGAACTATGGAAATATGCCCCAGAGGAATCACTTGATATCTTGCAAAAGCAAATAGAAGAAATTTGGAACAAGGAGACCCTACCCGAAGATTGGAAAATAGCTTTGATCCATCCATTACACAAAAAAGGCAGCATGAATACCATCAACAACTACAGAGGGATATCTTTGCTACCCGCGACTTACAAAATTCTATCACTTGCCATCCTGGAGCGTTTGGAAGCACAAGTCGAACATCAAATAGGTGAATACCAAGGAGGGTTCAGGAAAGTTCGCTCAACAGCTGAACAGATCCAAAATCTCAAAACGATCATCAGATATTGTACGCTAAGGTCCAAGCAGTATGTGTCTGTCTTTGTGGACTTTAAGAAAGCGTACGACTCCATTGACCGGGAAGTCCTGCTAAACATCTTAAATGAATTTGGAGTTGATTTGAAACTGCTGGCATTAATTAGAGCCACCCTGACCGATACAAAATCCAAGGTGAAGTTCCACGGATGTCTCTCGCATTCCTTTGACATCAAAACAGGATTCCGACAAGGTGATGGGCTATCCCCGATACTCTTCAACTGTGTTCTTGAAAAGATCATCAGAACCTGGCGGGTGAGATTACAGGAGACCAACTACAGTCCATTGAGAGTAGGAACCAAATCCAAGGGGATCGCAACAGACTGCTTAGCATTTGCCGATGATATTGCTGTTCTCTCAATCGACATAGAAACTGCTAGAGCTCAAGTTGAAATTTTAAAGGAAATTGCCGAACAAACTGGTTTGCAGATATCGTTTGAGAAAACAGAAGTAATGACTAACATCAAAGAGGCTCCACCAAAACTCCATACAAAATACGGGGACATCACCCGAGTAGACAAATTCAAATACCTGGGTGAGATCATCATGAAAACTGGACTAGACAAAGAAGCACTTCAGGAGCGAGTACGCAAACTGGAAATAGCCTACCAAACATCCCGCACAATCTACAACAAAAATGCCTTTCCCAAAACACCAAGATACGTCACTATGAAACAGTTCTGAAGCCAGTATTTCTATATGCAGCCGAAACCCTGTCTCTAAATGCCAACAAAGGACTCCTTGAAGAACTGGAGAAAAGAACGCAAAATTGTGAGAGGAATCTTGGGATCAAAGTACAGAAATGGAATCCATCAAAAGAGATCCAACAAGGAAGTCTACAGCAAAATAGAGAAAATTACCGACACAATCAGAAAAAGACGGGCACGATTTTACGGTCATCTGTAAAGAATGGACGGAAGAAAGTTAACTAAAGAAATCTTTCACTTTTTTGATTCAAACCCCAAAACCACAATTCCCTGGTTTAGAAATACCAAAGAAGACCTGCAAATGCTACATATCTCAGCTGAAGACGCCCTTGCAAGAAAATATTGACGAGCGGGCTAAACCGAAACGAGCAACCGAAGAGAAGACACGGTGCCCCTTGGACAGAGGAGCGTAAGCATGCCCACTCACAAAGAATGAGGGAAATTTGGGCTCTAAAGAAGGCCAAGTTCAGTGTCAAATGCAACAAGACTTAACGTGGTCCTTGATGGCCGCAGCGAATTATATATATAATAATAGTAATATCAATAATGGTAATAATAGCCGGGCTGAGTGTTTCAGACGGTTGAGGCGCTGGACTTCTGACTCCAACTTGGCAGGCCCGATCCTGGTTCAGTTTGGAGGTATTTGTAGGTGCTCAACTAAGTACATTTACTGGCACATTAAGAACTCCTGCGGGACTAAATTCCGGCACCCCCGTATCTCCGAGAACTGTAAATGTAGTTAGTGGAGCGTAAAAACAATAACATTATTATTAATAATAATTTGTTACTACGCCTGCCACCCAGCCACGGAGTAGGGCATACCTTGAAGTGCAGTGTGCAGACGAGAAGCTCGCAAGACAATGACGCGCTTGCTGGCCCTCACAAGAGCAAGCAAGATGCTCTAGCGTATGTAAGACAAACGATTCTCAGAATACAAGAAGCTAACTGCACAATATTTATGGATGCAGTCGGGGACCTTTTACGGCAATATTCTCCTGTAATTTATTGCCTTGTAGTGAAGCTTCAGTCTCTTCCTAGCACTTCTTTATGCGAAGCAATTACAAACATTATTCATTGGGCTTGAACTGAGAGATATACACAGGCGATCAGATAGTGGGGATTACGGGTTGGTGAGTGAAAAATAAAGCTCTCACGCACATTTATCACCAACATCTAGCCGCATTCTTATACTTCTAACATCCATCCATTATTAATCATATAACTTGCGCACACTGACTCCTTAATTTCTTCATTCTTGCACCATTCATTCAGCAATATAAACTCAGATACCGCGGGTGTGATGATGATTGATTGATGTTTGTTGTTTAAAGGGGACTAACATCGAGGTCATCGGCCTCTAATGGTACGAAATGAGACGAAATGAGACGACAAATTAGAAGTCCAAAATCGTGCACTGCCAGAATTCAAAGCGCGAGGACGAAGAATGAATGGATGGATTGATATGAAGTTAAAACGATCAGTGGATCCGACCCACAGTGCCTCACATGCTCAGAAGCTGGCACAAAACAATAGTAGTACGGTCCAAGGGACTGCTTCTATAGCATGATGCCGAATCGATTTTGCGTATAGTCGAAACGGGTCCAAAATCCAGGCCATTGGCCCTCATAATGGTATTTATCGCTAGAAAAGTAGAACCATGGTATTTCCCATGTTGCGGTACTAATCAAGAGTAACGTAGACTCGCGGTTTTCCATACATTATGGTACAACTGACAGGTAATGAAATTCGCACGTGTATTACAGACCTAATGTGTTTCGCACATTGCGGCGCCCGGCAACGCAAACCTATGGTGTTCATCACCTAAGTGTACTAACCACAGGGACTCGTACTATCCCGTGGTGTTTCTCATAGCGTGGGTACTAATCATAGGCAAGCCAGAATCACCGAACTCGATAGCTGCAGTCGCTTAAGTGCGGCCAGTATCCAGTAATCGGGAGATAGTGGGTTCGAGCTCCACTGTTGGCAGCCCTGAAGATGGTTTTCCGTGGTTTCGCATTTTCACACCAGACAAATGCCGGAGCTGTACCTTAATTAAGGCCACGGCCGCTTCCTTCCAATTCCTACGCCTTTCCTATCCCATCGTCGCCATAAGACCTATCTGTGTCGGTGCGACGTAAAGCCCCTAGTAAAAAAAAAATCCTATCCCATTGTCGCCGTAAGACATATCTGTGTCGGTGCGACGTAAAGCAAATAGCAAGCCAGAACCATGAGTTCCTTCATCCCATGGTGTCCCTCATATAGTGCTACTAATCGCAGATACTGGAAAAGTTGTCGTGCCCACGTTTGCTACTAATCACAAACCTATTTGGTACCCAGCATAGTGGTACTACGCGCAAGTAAAGGCGACCCATGGTGTTCCCCGCGTGGTGGTACTGATCACAAATAGTTTCATGGTTCTAATTTGATCATCCCTTGGTCGCCCCTTTTAGTAGCCTCTTACGACAGGCAGAGGATACCGTGGGTGTATTCTTCGTCTGCGTCCCCCACCCACAGGGGGTAGATAAAGAGAAAAAAGAAGAAAAATGTAGTGATCCGTCACTTCGAAGAATGAAGTGACGGACAAAGACAGGCAAGGGCCACGAAGGCGTGAAAATGAAGGACTGCCTAGGCCTCGAATACTCTAATACCGTCGGGGTCGGAAAAAAACAAGATTTGACCAAGGGAGGTCGGACAGGATAGACGAAATTGAGGAGCCTGGCACAAAGTGGAAACAATGCCAAATCTCAGCTAAGGGCCCCGTGATCGCCAACCCACGCCCCTTTTATTCGCTTCTTACGACAGATACCGCGGGTGTATTCTACATGTGCGTCTCCCACCTGCAGGGGGTTTGAAACTTATCAATAATAACATTAAACTGACTATTAGTGTTGGTAAATGTGCTTTGTCTCCTCTCCTGTCACTAACTTCCGTTACTGCTCTTAGTTTTCCATCAATACGGACACACAATAGATTTTAAGACACATCATTATCTTACAAACAATACTTTTTAAGTGGAACACGGAGGAAGAACACCATATAGCTCTGGAAATTAGTCTGAGGAGAATAATTCCAGATAGGTACATAATTAATTTATTATTATTGGTGGCTGCGGAATTCCCTAGTGTAGCTTATTAGCCGGCTTCTCTTTCATCTTCAGACAGAAAGAGATTGGTTTCAAAACATTTAAATCAAGTCTGTGTTTCTCCGGTAGACGTACAGGACGTGACTGTGAATAATTTAGAGTCTGACTAATGATAGGATGGACGTGGGTGCTCGCTTTGCGTCTTCACTATTGTGCCAGCAACCTCTCAGGACACATCTCTGACACAAAGGCGTGAAAACTCGGTATGGAATTCATACTTACCAAAACAAGGCACGAATTCTCCGAAAGCAGTTCCGCAACCGAAGGAGGGACGCTTTAAAATGAAATATTCCTCAATTAACAGACCTTCATTTCCGTAAGGTCGGATTTCCTAACTTATTTTCATCTGACTACAATTAAGAGGGAATAGTTACCTGGTTTAATGATGCTGCTTGTTGTATAAAGGGGCCTAACTTCTCAGTCATCGACCCCTAATGTTACGAAATGAGACGATGATGATCATGCTTGTTGTTTAAAGGAATCTAACATCTAGGTCATTGGCCCCTAATGATACGAAATGGGACGAAATATACCCATAATGATAATTTAAAAGTTCAAAATCATCCACTGACAAGAATTCAAAACGGGATGATGAAAAATGAATGGATGAATATGAATTTAAAACAATCAGTGAATCCAACCCGCAATGCCCCACCTTCCGAGAAAGTACCTTAAAACAATATTACATACTGACCAAGGGGCTGCTTAAAAAGCACAATTTTGAATTGATGATGCTTGTTCTCTGAAAGGGTCCAAAATCCAGGTCAACGACCCCTCGTCATGGTACTTACCGCTAGTAACGTTGAAGCATGGCATTTGTCATGTTGCGGTACGCCTACTAAAAATAGCGTAGACTCATGGTGTTCCACATATTATAGTACTACTCACAGTGTATGTCGCACAGGTAAAGCAGACCTATGGTGTTTCTCACATAATGACGCCGCTTCTAGGCAATGCAAGCTCATGGTGTTCCTCAACTAGGTGTACTAATCACGGGCGCCGGTATTCCCGTGGTGTTCCTCGTATAGTAGGTACTAATCACAGGCAACGCAGACCCACGGCGTTGCTCACATAGTGGTACAAATCACAGGCAACGCCCTAGTCCATGCTGTTTCTCACAATGGTACTAATCACGGGTACTGGAAATTCACAGTGAACCACTCTGCTGCTACTAATCTATTTAGTACGTAACATAGTGGGACTACTCGCAAGTAAAAGCGACCCATGGCGTTCCCCTCGTGATGGTACTAATCACAAGTAGTTGCATGGCTCTGATTCAATCATTCCTTGGTCGTCACTTTTAGTCGCATCTTACGACAGGCAGGGAATACTGTGTCTGTATTTTACGTCTGCGCCCCCCACCCACAAGGGAGAGAGAGAGAGAGAGAGAGAGAGAGAGAGAGAGAGAGAGAGAGAGAGAGGGAGAGAGAGAACGAAAGAGAAAGACAAAAGATGGGATCCGTCAGTTCGAAAAATGAAGTAACGGACGAAGAAAGGCAAGGGCCACGAATGGCGTGATAATGGAAGACTCCCTAGGCCTCGAATGCGCTAATACCATCGGGGTCGGAAAAGAACAAGAGTTGACCAAGGGAGGTCGAACAGGAACGATGAAAGTGAGGAGCCAGACACAAGCAAGTGGAAGCAATGCCAGGACTCAACTAAGGGCCCCGTGGTCGCCAAACCTACGCTGCCAATTTGAGAGACCCTGGGGCCCCTTTTAGTCGCCTCTTATGAAAGGCAGGGGATACCGTGTGTTTAATCTTCGTTTGCGTCTCCCATCCAGGAGAGTTGTGTGTTTGGTCTACGAGAGCTATTTTATTTCGCTCATGTCCGCCGGCGAGCCAGTTACGGCTCCGGTGTCCGTCACCTGGGATGCGCAATGCGGGAGTATCACCCCTCCGCCTGCTACGACAGCGTAGTAGGTTCGCGGTATCTGGGTTTGATTCTTCTGAAAACAACAGTCACTAATAAAATCAATCACCGTAACAACATTCTGGTCCATTATTATCGGTTAATAGGAAGCCTAATGAGACACGTGCGAAATAAGAACATTACTATTACATTTCTCTAGTCATTTAAATACGTAACATATGCAAATGTTATCGACAACCTTATCTTTAGCACCGTTGCTATTGAGACTTTGGGCTCCTGGAGCAATGAAGTAAATTATCTCATTTCAGATAATATAAAGTGGTTTCCGGTCGTAACCGTTGACAGAAGAGCATCCGTGGTAAAGATTTGGAATCGCCATTCATTAGCGTCATTGGGGACATTACCGGATTCCATGCTTCCAGAAAAGTATTTATACCGAGGGAACTGGCCGTGTGGTTAGGGGTACGCAGCTGTGAGACTGCATTCGGGAGATAGTGGGTTAGAACCCTACTGTCGGCAGCCCTGAAGATTCTTTCCGCTGTTTTCCATTTTCACACTAGGCAAATATTTGGTCTGCACCTTAATTAAAATCATCACGGCCGCTTCCTTCCCATTCCTAGCCCTTTCCTGTCCTATCGTCGCCATAAGACATACCAGTGTCTGTGTGAGGTAAAGTCAAATTATAAAAAAAAAAATACAAACGCATTTATTCTTTAATTTGTATAATTTTCAGTGTTTAATAGACATTACGCCGGCTCAATTCCTATCCTCGCCGCTAGATGGAGGCTTCATTCCTGACTTGGTCTGATGACTGGAAAAAGGCTGTGGATTTTCATTTTAAAACATGTAAGTTCCTAGTTATAGAGAGTTGTGACTATCAATTTTCAGTCCGACCGCCTCTGAGAATTTAAAAACTCCTCCACAATGCTCTATTTCTTACTAGCTCTGAAGTCACATTTTTTTCTATATTTTTTTTGCTTGTTGTTTAAAGGGGCCTAACATCGAGGTCATCGGCCCCTAATGGTACGAAATGAAATGACAACAAAAAAATCAAAATCAGCCACTGAACAACATAAAAAAAATCGTCATGAAGAAGGAATGGATGGACATGAACCAAAAACAAAAACAAAACAAAAAAACGAGCAAACAAAAAAAGGAGTGGATCCAACTCGAAAAAGATCATACATAATTCATTACTGACCAAGGGCCAACTCATGAAGCACAATTCTGAATCGAGGATGCTTGATGTCTAAAGGGGTCCAAAATCCATGTCTAAGGCCCCTCAGAATGGTATATGTCGCGAGTAAAGTAGAACCATGGTATTTCTTAAGCTGCGGTACTAATCAGAGGTAGCGTAAACTCACGGTGTTCCAAACATTAAGGTACTACGCACAAGTATTGTACATCGTAAAGGTAAGGCAGACCTATGCTGTTTCTCACAAAATGGCGCCACTCATAGCCAACGCAAACCGATGAGGTTCCTCACCTAGGTGTACTAATCACGGGCACCGGCATTCCCGTGGTGTTCCTCACATAGTGGGTACTAATCACTGGCAACGCAGACCTACGGTGTCGCTCGTATAGTGGTACAACTCACAGGCTACGCCCAGACGCGTGGTGTCGCTCACACGGGCACGACTCACGGGTACAGGAAACCCACACTGAACGCCACTCGAGTGCTACGAATCACAAAAATATGGAGTAACTAACATAGTGGTACTACTCGCAAGTAAAAGCGACCGATGGTGTTCCGCGCGTGATGGTACTAATCAAAAGTAGTTTAATGGTTCTAATTCAGTCATTCCTTGGTCGCCCCTTTTAGCCGCCTCTGACGACAGGCAGGGGATACCGTGGGTGTATTATTCGTCTGCCTCTCCCATCCACAGGGGGTGTGTGTTTGGTCCGCGAGAGGTATTTTATTTCCCTCAAGTCCGCCGGCAAGCCGGTTAGGACCCCCCTATCCGCCACCTGGGACGCGCCACGTGGGAGTATCACCTCTCCCCCTGCTACGCCTGCGTAGCAGGTTCGTGGACTTCTATATTTCTGAACTTTATCTTGTTAAAAACCGATTCTAACCATCGCCATTCTGGTCTCTTTCTACTGTACTTCTCTTACCCTGCTCTCTCCCAACCTCTCACCCCATTGAAGTACGGGCCTTGGCTTACCGTGCGACTGCTGTTCCCCCTGATGGCCTGCAGATTACGAGGTGACGCATGATCAGTGCGACGAACATCTTGACCGTGATGATGATGATGCTTGTTGTTTAAAGGGGCCTAACATCGAGGTCATCGGCCCCTAATGGTACAAAATGAAATGACAACAAAAGGTTCAAAATCATCCAATAACCAAAATAAAAATAAAAGATGTCATGAAGAATTAATGGATGGACATGAACTCCCCCCCCCAAAAAAAATAAACAAAATCAGTGGATTCGACTCAAAAAAGATCATAAATAATGGTATTACTGACCAAGGGACCACTTATAAAGCACTACCCTGAATCGAGGATGCTTGATGTCTACAGGGGACCAAAATCCAGGTCTAAGGTCTTTCAGAATGGTACATGTTGCGAGCAAAGTAGAACCATGGTATTTGTCATGTTAGGGTACTAATCAGAAGTAGCGAAGACTCACGGTGTTCCACACAAGATGGTACTACTCACAA
This sequence comes from Anabrus simplex, assembly GCF_040414725.1. Lineage (NCBI taxonomy): Eukaryota > Metazoa > Arthropoda > Insecta > Orthoptera > Tettigoniidae > Anabrus > Anabrus simplex. Next base: position 92,073,902 of record NC_090268.1, on the reverse strand, counting down.
GTATTGTACTTCGTACAGGTAACGCAGACCTATGGTGTTTCTCACACAATGGCGCCACTCATAGCCAACGCAAACCAATGAGTTTCCTCACCTAGGTGTACTAGTCACGGGTGCCGGTCCCACGGGCCCCGTGGTGTTCCTCACATAGTGGGTACTAATCACAGGCAACGCAGACCCACGGTGTCGCTCATATAGTGGTACTACTCGCAAGTAAAGGAGACCCATGGTGTTCCCCGCGTGATGGTACTAATCAAAAGTAGTTTCATGGTTCTAAGGCAAGCATACGTTGGTCGCCCCTTTTAGTCGCCTCTCACGACAGGCAGGGGATACCGTGGGTGTATTATTCGTCTGCGTCCCCCACCCATATGGAGTAGAGAGAGAGAAAAAAGAAGAAGGGAGCCGTCACTTCGAAAAATGAAGTAACGAATGAAGAAAGGCAAGGGCCACGAAGGGCGTGAAAATGAAAGACTCCCTAGGCCTCGAATGCTTTAATACCGTCGGGGTCGGAAAAGAACAAGAGTTAACCATGGGAGGTCGGACAGGATAGACCAAAGTGAGGAGCCTGGCACAAGTGGAAGCAATGCCAAGACTCAGCTAAGGGCCCCGTGGTCGGCAATCCACACTACAAAGTTGTGAGCCCCTTGGGCCCCTGTTAGAAGGCTCTTACGACTGGCAGGGGATACCGCGGGTGTATTCTACATGTGCGTCCCCCACCCGCAGGGGGTCATCTTGACCGTTATTCTCGGTTTACTAAAGCGGGGTCACCATCAGATAGCTCCTCAATCGTTATCACATAGGCTAGACTTAGAACCATTTCTCAGGTCCAGGTAAAAATCCATACCCGTGCCTTGAATCGAACCCGAGGCCTCCATGTGAGAAAAGGCATACAATATCGAGACCGCGGCGCGGCTTTAATCTCCAAGACAGAGTCGATTATTCTCCTCCATTCGTCTCACATGTTCCCACCACCAAAGATGGTTTATATGAAGTTCACAGCATTCATCGAGTTAATTCCTAACTTATCCCTCATCACATTCCGAAAACGCTCCTGCCATTGTGGCCACCTGTTTGAACCTGCAATCATCCTCACTACTTTCAAGTCCCTTAGTTTTAACTTAAAATAAAATATCGCGAGTCCAGCCATATTTTACTATCGTTTTGTCAATTCGGTCTGAACACAGGCAGGTGTAAAGTTAATTTCTGGCGGGCTGAGCGGGTCAAGCTCTTGAGGCGCTGGCCTTCTGATCCCAACTTGACAGGTTCGATCATGGCTCAGTTCGGCGGTATTTGACGGTGCTCAGATACGACAGCCTAGTGTCGGTAGATTTATTGGCACGTAAAAGAACTCCTGTCGTCAAAATTCCGGCACCTCGGCATACCCGAAAACCGTAAAAGTTATTTGTGGGACGTAAAGCCAGTAATATTTTTATTGGATATGATAGTGAAGATGTTTGTTGTTTAAAGGGTCCTAACAGCTAAGCCATCAGCCCCTAATGATAGCGAGATGCAACGAAATGAAACGATACTTGATGATGATCAAGATGATGATGCTTGTTGTTTAGAGGGGCCTAACGTCTGGGTCATCGGCCCCTATGGTACGAAATGAGACGAAATGCGATTACAATTTAAAAATAATAAAAAAATCATCCACTGAGCAGAATTCAAAACGTGATGATGAGGAATGAATTCATGAATATGAATTCAAAACAATCGGTGGATAAGACGCGCAATGCCTCACATTCCCAGAAACAATATTGCTGACCAAGGGACTGCTTCCAAAGCCCAATCCTGAATCGATGATGCTTGTCTAAATAGGCTAATATTTATGTCAACGATCCCGCATTGTTTGATGATGATGCTTGTTGTTTTAAGGGGCCTAACATCGAGGTCATCGGCCCCTAATGGTACGAAATGAAATAACAAAAAAATCAAAATCATCCACTGACCAAAATTAAAAAAATCGTCATGAAGAAGGAATGGATGGACATGAACCAAAAACAAAAACAAAAAACAACAAAAACGAGCAAACAAAAAAGGAGTGGATACAATTCAAAAAAGATCATAGATAATTCATTACTGACCAAGGGCCCATTCATGAAGCACAATCCTGAATCGAGGATGCTTGATGTCTAATGGGGTCCAAAATCCATGTCTAAGGCCCCCTCAGAATGGTATATGTCACGAGTAAAGTAGAACCATGGTATTTCTCAAGCTGCGGTACTAATCAAAGGTAGCGTAAACTCACGGTATTCCAAACATTAAGGTACTACTCACAAGTATTGTACATCGTAAAGGTAACGCAGACCTATGGTGTTTCTCACAAAATGGTGCCACACATAGCCAACGCAAACCGATGAGGTTCCTCACCTAGGTGTACTAATCACGGGCGCCGGCATTCCCGTGGTGTTCCTCACATAGTGGGTACTAATCACTGGCAACGCAGACGTACGGTGTCGCTCGTGTAGTGGTACAACTCACAGGCTACGCCCAGACGCGTGGTGTCGCTCACACGGGTACAACTCACAGGCAACGCCCAGACCTGTGGCGTTGCACACACGGGCACGACTCACGGGTACTGGAAACCCACACTGAACCCCCCTCGAGTGCTACGAATCACAAAAATATGGAGTACCTTACAGAGTGGTACTACTCGCAAGTAAAAGCGACCGATGGTGTTCCACGCGTGATGGTATTAATCAAAAGTAGTTTCATGGTTCTAATCCAATCATCCCTTGGTCGCCCCTTTTAGTCGCCTCTCACGACAGGCAGGGGATACCGTGGGTGTATTATTCGTCTGCCTCCCCCACCCACAGGGGGTGTGTGTTTGGTCCGCGAGAGGTATTTTATTTCCCTCAAGTCCGCCGGCAAGCCGGTTAGGACCCCCCTATCCGCCACCTGGGACGCGCCACGTGGGAGTATCACCTCTCCCCCTGCTACGCCTGCGTAGCAGGTTCGTGGCCCGCATTGTTTATCTCAAATTGCGGTACTAATCAAAGGTAGTATAAACTCACGGTGTTCCAAACATTAAGGTACTACTCACAAGTATTGTACCTCGTTCAGGTAACTAAGACCTATGGTGTTTCTCACACAATGGCGCCACTCATAGCCAACGCAAACCGATGAGGTTCCTCATCTAGGTGTACTAGTCACGGGTGCCGGTATTCCCGTGGTGTTCCTCACATAGTGGGTACTAATAATAATAATAATAATAATCGTATGGCCTCAGCTACCGTTTGCAGACATTTCGATTTAACGCCATCTGGCTGTCTGCTCGTCAATTTCGACGTTCCGGTTTACTCTGTCTGCCATCTAGCGGACCTAGAGTAAACCGGATCTCTCTTGGGCGTCTATGGCTGAGATTTAATTAATTTTGTCGGGTAAATACCAAATGTATCACCAGAGATCTTTTACATGCCGACATCGTACGACATGGAGTGTCGAATGGACTTTTTTCCGCCCTTCAAAAATCCGACTACCTCTGCCGGGTTTGAACCCGCTATCTTGGGATCCGGAAGCCGACACTCTACCACGGATCCACAGAGGGTACTAATCACTGGCAACGCAGACCCACGGTGTCGCTCATATAGTGGTACAACTCACAGGCAACGCCCAGACCCGTGGTGTTGCTCACATGGGTACGACACACGGGTACTGGAAACCCACAGGAGAACCCCCTCTCCTGCTACTAATCACAAACCTATTGTGTACCTAATAAAACGGCACTACTAGCAAGTAAAGGCAACCCAGGGTGTTCCCCGCTTGATGGTACTAAGCAAAAGTAGATTCATGGTTCTAAAACAAGCATACCTTGGTCGCCCCTTTTAGTCGCCTCTCATGACAGGCAAGGGATACCGTGGGTGTACTTTTCGTCTGCGTCCTCCACGCACAGTGGGTAGAGAGAGAGAAAAACAAGAAGAAAGAAGGGATCCGTCACTCCGAAGAATGAAATAACGGACGAAGAAAGGCAAGGGCCACGAAGGGCGTGAAAATGAAAGACTCCCTAGGCCTCGAATGCTCTAATACCGTCGAGGTCGGAAGGGAGGTCGGACAGGATAGACGAAAGTGAGGAGCCTGGTACAAGTAAGTGGAAGCAATACCAGGACTCAGCTAAGGGCCCCGTGTTCGCCAACCCACACTCCCATGTTGAGAGCCCCTTGGGCCCCTCTTAGTCGCCTCTTACGACAGGCAGGGGTTACCGCAGGTGTATTCTACAGGTGCGTCCCCCACCCGCACGGGGTGAAACGATAATTAAAACATCAACATTTATCCACTGACTAGAATTTAAAACGAATGTTGTAAAAATGACTATGAATCCAAAACAATCAGTGGGTACGACTCACAATGCCTTATTTTCTGGGATGATGTTTGTTGCCCAAAGGGGTCCAAAATCCAGGTCACCGGCCCCTGATAATATTACTGGTAAAGTACAACTATGATGTTTCTCCTATACCAGTACTAATCACACGTAACGAAAAATCATGATGTTCCTCACATAATGGTACTAATCATGGGTAATCTCTTTGTTCACAATTCACCATCCCTCGGTCGCCTCTTTTAGTCGCTACTTACGACAGGCAGGGGATACCGTGGGTGAATTCTTTGTCTGCGCTCCCCACTCACAGGGGGGTATGTATAAATAAAAGCGAAACACTATTCTAATTAGTTGAAAATAATATGTATGAACAATTTTTCACCAATATAACATTGACTGTTGCGAGGAAGTAGGCTACTTTTATTGCACATTTTTGAAAGGAAATTCTAATTCAATCATTAAGTGTGGTTTATGTATAGAATGTATCATTTGATTCTGCACACTTCTGTTTTTGAATTATGGAGGATGGTCACGCCATCGCTGAACACCGCTGACCTCCGATTTGACAAAGAATCTTCAATGTTACGTATCTTGCGTGCTGAGTACAGCTAACCATAGCCCTGAGCAAGAAACAACTTCGATTGCTATCTCGCGTGCAGTATGAAGCCGGCAGCTTCTTATGTTATGAATAAATGTGATGACCGGAAAACAGGGAGGACAGTGATGGATTAGTTTCACGTATAATGTTCTTGTCAGGATGATGATGATGATGCTTGTTGTTTAAAGGGGCCTAACATCGAGGTCATCGGCCCCTAATGGTACGAAATGAAACGACAAAGTAAAAGTTCAAAATTATCCACTGACCAAAATAAAAAATGCCATGAAGAATGAATGAACGAATGAATGAACATGAATTTAAAACAATCAGTGGATCCGACTCAAAAAACTATCATAGTTAATAGTATTACTGACCAAGGGACCACTTCCAAAGCAAATCGAGGATGCTTGGTGTCTAAACGGGTCCAAAATACAAGTCAAAGGCCCCTCAGAATGATACTTAGCGCTACTAATGTAGAACCATGGTATCTGTCCTGTTGCGGTACTAATCAATGGTAGCAGAGACTTGCGGTATTCCACACATTATTGTACTACTCAAAGCTTATGAAATTCGACATTAATACAGACCTATGTTTTTCTCACTCTGCGGCGCCATTCACAGACAACGCAAACCTATGATGTTCATCACATAAGAGTACTAACCACAGGGACCTCTCCCTATCCCGTGGTGTTCCTCATATAGTGGGTACTAATCACAGGTAAGGCAGGTCCATGGTAGCTATCATCCCATGGTCCCGCTCATATGGTGGTACTAATCACAGGTACTGCAAAAGCCGACCGCGCGGTGCTCCTGTGTGCTACTAATCACAAACCTATTTCGTACCTAATATAGTGGTACTACGCACAAGTAAAAGCGACCCTTGGTGTTCTCCGCGTGGTGGTACTAATCACATGTAGTTGCATGGTTCGAATAAAACCATCCCTTGGTCGCCCCTTTTAGTCGGCTCTCACGACAGGCAGGGGATACCGTGGGTGTATTATTCGTCTGCCTCCCCCACCCACAGGGGGTGTGTGTTTGGTCCGCGAGAGGTATTTTATTTCCCTCAAGTCCGCCGGCAAGCCGGTTAGGACCCCCCTATCCGCCACCTGGGACGCGCCACGTGGGAGTATCACCTCTCCCCCTGCTACGCCTGCGTAGCAGGGCCGTGGTTCTTGTCAGGAGTTCACACTTTTAAAACTTGACATTACAGTAAATTTAGGTCAGAAATTCATCCCGAGGAATGGTCAGTGTCTTCCTGGAGAATCTCGGAGCAACCACGTAGGAAATATCTTACCATCTCGTCTGTTGGAGAGAAAATTCATTATATGACTGGTGTTCTGAATAGAACTCAAATTATTGATCATCGAACAGAATAATTTTTAAAACAAAAGTTTTCAGTCTGTAATAAAACCATCAAAGAGCAAGTTACTGTGCGGTTTGGGTCTCGTAGCTATCAGCTTGCATTCGCGAGATAGATAGATGAATGTCTTTATTGGCGTAGTTAAGGCCATTGGGCCTTCTCTTACACTAAGCCAATCAGTATACATTAGAGACATTATTTACCGTAATTAATACTAGATAGAACACAATTTAAACACAATCGAAATATACAGAAATAAAATTCCACCCCAGTAAGACATACATGCAATAATAATAATAATAATAATAATAATAATAATAATAATAATAATAATAATTGTACCAGGCGGTACACCTCCGCGCCGCTAATTCAAACTTTGCGCCAGTTGAAACTCCTCTACTGGAGGAAGCCTGAACTCTAACAACCATGTTAATTTTAAAGGTTATCAGAAGATGTCGCTATCTGTAAATTTTGAAGAGTTCTGAACTGTGTCTTTTTCGATTTATTTTTGTTTTCTCTGTAGTGAGAAGTGTGAACATTCTCTTCTAGATGGTACTACTGAAGAAATACAACGGTGCACCCTAGTGCGAAGTGAAATAACTTTTTTTTGAAGAATTTTAGTATGCTTAAGTTTGTTCTTTGTTAAATTTCTTTCAGTCATTGTTTAGGTTGGCTGTATAACCCTTCTCTTTCCGCCAGTTTTGAATTCGACCAATGAGTAATTTTTGTAATTAATTTTCCACCAATCCTAGATGTCTTCTTCAGTTTTGACTTGTAATGTTTTGGCCGTGCAATAAAATGCTTGTGGGCGGGTGTTATCATTCATGAAAGGTCTCGAATGTTCCGCGAGGGTATATAAACTGCTGATTTTCGGGTCCCTGCGCCACTTCAGTAACATCTATCATTGTGTAAATTATGTAGCAGGGGGCGGGAAGCGCCTCTTTCGTCGGGCAGCAGTTCTTCAATAAGGTAATGGCCTTTTAATAACTTCTTTTCTTGCTAGCTCAGCAGTTTAACTCTCGGGGCAGGTTCGATACCTTTCATCATGTAACTTTCCTCTAAAATGTAATAGACTCTTGGTATAAATTCTGTCTCTTTAAACTACAAATTGGGATAAGGAGTGCCTAACCCTCTCGAGCTCCCTTTCATCTTGGTTTTGAGGTGACTACGTTTTCTCAACCATTTTTCTTCGTTTCGTAATGTAATAAGTTTTCCTATCGTGTCACCTCTTTAGTATGGGATTAGCCCTTGCATATGCGGCCTAGTGCCAAATAGGTTTTAAATAAAGTGTATTAGGAGTGCAAGGACGCCTCCTCTCAAGTTGGTATTTTGGAGGCCATGTAATTGTCCTGTTTCTTTATTGAGTAGGCCTCAGTAGGTTGGGTATTTTTACCCCTGTTTTCATGGAGGTCAGCTTGAAGGTGGAGTTTGGTGTGGCCTTTGATAGGCTTGAAATTTAAGAGCGGGTTGCTCTTTCTTAACATTTTGATTTCTGTGTGCCTCGAGCAGGCTTTTCTGAGTAATAGGGAGCAAGAGCTCCTGGGCATGATTGGGGTTTTCTGCCCTTTTGTCAAACCTGGTATCTGGCTAAAGTTGGGCTAATTGCTCAAGAATTATGTGTCTGGCTCTCGGAGCCCAAATCCTGTAACACTGTAATTGTACATTCTCGATTTGTTGCTAGGCTACTGAGTACCTGTTATATTTGTTATTTCTTGATCTTAAAAAGAAAATATAACCTTGTTAAATTTTAAATTAACTTTAATTTCGTATATTGAGACCTATTCATCCTAGCACCTTCTTTCACCTCTGCTAATCCACCAAACCACGGTAATAATAATAATAATAATAATAATAATAATAATAATAATAATAATAATAATAATAATAATAATAATAATAGCTAGTAATGATATTGTAGTAGCACCATCTACGAAAGACCAGAAAATCACAGTTCACTCGTATCCTGCTGTACCTCTTAACGCTCTTTTAAATGACACTGTGTTCGTCGCCGTAAGACCTATCTGTGTCGGGGCGTCGTAAAGCAACTAAAAAAAAATACACTGTAGTTAGTATTCCACTAACGTCATCCGGTAAACGATTCCATTCTGGTGCGGCAAACACCGGGAATGAGCTGTTATATGCGGCAGTTCGATGGTGAGGGATGATGAGCAGGTTGGATGTTTGAGCCCTTGTATGTCTGTCATGAACATTTGAGAAGTAACGGAAACGTGAAGAATGGTGAAGATGGAATAAGAACTCGATGGAGGAGAGACAAAGTATGATGGTTACGACGAACATGGAGTCGCGACCACACTAGTTTTAGGAAAGATGGTGACATGTGGTCATATTTTCTTAAATTGCATTTATATCTTACACATGCATTTTGAGCGCGCTGTAGCCTTAGGGAAAATTGCTGCCTCATATCATTGTAAACAACATCACAATAGTCAAAATGTGGCATTACAAGAGCTGCAATTAATTTCTTTTTAAGCTTTATTGGAAATATATGTTTATACATATATACAGAATGTAAAAGTGAGTAAACCTTTTGACTGATATGTAAGACATGTAGTTTCCATGGCTCCGGCGGAAGCGCGCGGCCTCACACCGATGGGTTCCGTGGTTCAAATGCCGATCACTGCATGTGAGATTTGTGCTGGACAAAACGGAGGCGGGCAGGTTTTTCTCCGGATATTCCCATTTTTCCTGTCGTATATCATTCCAGCAACACTCTCCAATATAATTTCATTTCGTCTCTTTTTCATTAATCATTGCCCCAGAGGAGTGCGACAGGCTTCGGCTGCCGGCACAATTCCTATCCTCGCCGCTAGATAGGGGCTTCATTCATTCCATTCCTGATCCAGTCGAATGACTGGAAACAGGCTGTGAATTTTCATTTTCATGTAAGACACGTGCAGACTAAGTCATGTATTCGTCCATGATAACACCGAGATTCTTCACTTGTGATACAAAAGGAATTGGAACATCCTGAAGGATTAATTTTGACAACGGATGTTTAGTTATAATAGTGGGTTCGAACTCTACTGTCGGCAGCCCTGAAGATGGTTTTCCGTGATTTCCTATTTTCGCACCAGGCAAATGCTGGGACTGTACATTAATTCAGATCACGGCCGCTTCCTTACTAGTCCTAGCCCTTTCTTCTTCCTTGGTCACCGTAAGGTATGTGCGACGTAAAACGGATTGCAAAAATAAGCTATCGTTTTGTCTGTACACTACAAAGTTTTGGCGTCTCATTAGGTATACAAAATTATAAAGTGGGCTCAGTTTCTAGGGTCTTTTTCTTATTTCTACCACCACGTCAAACCCCATGTGGGTGGGGGTGGTAGAATAGCATCCATGGTGTCCCCTGCATGTTGTAAGAGGCGACTAATAAAGACCTCAGGGGCTCTTAACTTGGGAATGATGGTTGGCGACCACAGGTCCCTCAGCTGAGTCCTGGCATTGGTTTCACTTGTGCCAGGCTCCTCACTTTCATGTATCCTACCTCTCTTGGTCAACTCTTGTTCTTTTCCGACCCCGAAGGTAATAGGGTATTTGAGGCCTAGGGAGTCTTTCAAATTCATGCGCTTCGTGGCACTTGTCTTTCCCCACGAAGCTACTACGCTAGCGTAGAACGGGGAGTGGTTATACTCCCACGTGGCGCGTCCCTGGTGGCGGATAGGGGGGTCCTAACTGGCTTGCCGGCGGACTTCAGGGAAATAAAATACCTCTCGCGGACCAAACACACAACCCCCTGTGGGGACGCAGACGAAGAATACTCCCACGGTATCCCCTGCCTGTCGTAAGAGGTGACTGAAAGGGGCGACCAAGGGATGATTATATTAGAACCATGAAAGTCCTTGTGATTAGTACCACCACGCGGGGAACACCACGGGTCGCGTTTCCTTGTGCGTTACACCACTATGTTAGGTACCAAATAGGTTTGTGAATAGTAGCAAACGAGAGCGCGACGGCTTTTACAGTACCTGTGATTAGTGGCGCACTATATGAGCGACACCATGGTTCTGGCTTGCCTATGATTAGTACCCAACATACGAGGAACACCGCGGGATAGTACGAGTCCCTGTGGTTAGTACACCTAGGTGATGAACACCATAGGTTTGCGTTGCCTGTCAATGGCGCCGCAATGTGCGAAACACCGTAGGTCTGTAATACGAGTACATGTGCGAATTTCATTACCTGTGAGTAGTACCATAATGTGTGCAATACCGCGAGTCTACGCTACTCTTGATTAGTACCGCAACATGATAAATACCTTGGTTCTACTTTTCTAGCGATAAGTACCATTATGAGGGGCCGGTGATTTGCATTTTGGACTCCTTTCGACTTCAAGTCATCGATTCAGTATCGTGCTATAGAAGCAGTCCCTTGGTCAGTAATACTATTGTTTCACACCAGTTTCTGTGCATGTGAGGCACTGTGGGTCGGTTCCATTGATCGTTTTAAATTCATATCCATTCATCCATTCATTCTTCGTCCTCACGTTTTGAATTGTGGTCAGTGGAGGATTTTAGGTTTTTAATTTGTCATTTCATTTCGTCCATTTCGTACCATTAGGGGCCGGTGACCTAGATGTTAGGCCCCTTTAAACAACAAGCATCAGTCAATCAACCTTGACTTTCTTACGCCGATATCTTCATTTTTCGAAGTGTCGGATCCCTTCCATTTTTATTTCTGATTAGTGTTATATAGAAGATGGTTGCCTAGTTGTACTTCCTCTAAGAGCAATAATCACGACCACCACGATAACAATCGGCGCCTGTGAAGTATTGAACACAAGTCTAATTGCCACCGACTTATTTTCACCCAAACTGTTGTTTGAGTACTTTTTTTAATTATTTTTATTGGGGTATTCCTAACAACAAGAGCAGTAAGCTATAAAGACCAAGGGGAAAAACTATGTTTTTTTTACAGACCTGTAACTCTGCTGAGAAGCCGCCCCTGGTATAACTTCATATCGAATCTCAATTAAGTGTGAACACTTTTAATTTAATAATAATATTTATTTCTGTCATCCGAAAAGTTAAAAATTGTTATACAGATCACTAACAGGTTGGAAACCTAACTGACGTCAACGAGTGGACAGCAGTTGAGAATAATATTAGACCTACACATTGTAACTCTGTTTCCGAAGTGTTGGGTATGTTTTTCTCTCCCGATGTTCTGCAGTTCTTCTAATAGATTTGGGGCAGTCCATATGAATTCGGACAGAAAAGAAAAAAGAAAAAAAAGAGAACAGTATTTTTTTAAAATTTGTAATTCAGATCTTAGAAAAATATTGTGGTTGGGAATTTTTTTATGCACGATATCAGGTTCTTCTGTTCAACAATCTTCAATATATTACGTGTTGTATATAATGCATTTTTTTTCGACAGTCAACATTTCACACACATATATTATGAACTGACGTTGAAGGTAAGACCTTATAGGTTCGAATCCCACTATCGGCAGCCCTGAAAATGGTTTTCCGTGGTTTCCCATTTTCACACCAGCCAAATGCTGGGGCTGTACCTTAATTAAGGCCACGGCCGCTTCCTTCCAACTCCTAGGCCTTTCCTATCCCATCGTCGCCATAAGACCTATCTGTGTCGGTGCGACGTAAAGCCCCTAGCAAAAAAAAAGATAAGACCGTAATTTCTTTACAATCGTAAAGAAAATGCTATGCAGGAAACGGTAATAAATGACTGAAGAATTCAGTTATTTATTAAAAAGTTTTTGAAAATATATTTTTTACATTCACCTACTACCCCATATCAAATATTTTGAATGAACTGTGGATTTTTCTTGAAAGCAATGGAAGAACTGCGTTTGCAATACTTAATAGTTAGTACAATACATAAATAATGTTTCGAAAAACTAGTAAGAAAAAGTGAAATAAGAAAGCTCGAATACACAGCACGTTAGTATCGAGATCCAGAATGGCCGCTAATCATGTCTTGATCGACTCTGACACTCCTACAAATTCTATGAAGTTGTAATAAGTAACCAGTTACACTTGTTACATCGGGGTGATTGTTATTCTTTTAATTGCAGCTCTCTGCTGCTGATATGAAGTATGCAAATTGAGACAAAGAACAGGTCTCGGTAACCTCCAAGAAGCGCGGTACGGATCAAGTTCATTAACACCAGTTCTCATAAACAGATAACGTAGCTTGTTTCTTTACTGAAAATAATAATAATAAACCACACGGTATATCAACAGGAGGCGGATAGTAAATCACAGACTCGCTATAAAGAGGAGTAATGAATTATCAACAGCGAAGAGGATTTCTGAAGCTTAAAGAGACAAAACACATTCACCGCTATGAGATCATAGATTAGACTAACCATATTGTTTATATATTTTATTTCATTTCCTTGAAGTAAGGTAAACTAATGGATTTTATGCAGTGAAGATATGGATGTGGAACACCCACTAAATGACGATGATGAAACAAGAAAAATCAGAGAAAAATTTCAAAAGGGGCTGTATCGGGATCACGGCCACCATTCTTGACGTCAAGTACCTACCGCGTGACGGATTTTGTCGAAATAAATTATCTAGTCGTATGGGTTTGACATTTTATTATTAGCACTGTATATCATAATTATTATAAATGATGATGATGATGATGCTTGTTGTTTTAAGGGGCCTAACATCGAAGGTCATCGGCCCCTAATGGAACGAAATGAATGATATGAGACATGAAGTTAAAATTTTAAAACGTATCCACTCACTAGAGTTAAAAAAGAGTGGTGATGAAGAAAAATGAGGGTGAGATTAAAACAATCAGTGGATCTAATACGCAATGCCTTATGTTCTCTTACAAGAAGAGGAAGTACAGGAAATCGAAGGAATAAGGCATTGCCCAGTAGTACAGATATTAACACATAATTTACGTTAGAGGTTAAAATAACACATTATAATGCGCAACACAAACTAAAATGAAGTCAATGAGATAAAAGCACAACTGACATAAACAACACTAGGACAAAGGACATCATCACACACGATAAAACAGACCGCTATCCCTCATAAAGCGGATGACGAGGTCTGCTGACTGCTCGTCATCGCGCAAGATAAGGGAGATTGTACTCGGAAGGTTAAGACTACGGCGCAGATCGACCAGGTCCACGCACTCCGTAAGGATGTGTACCACGGTAAGATGGTTGCCGCAGGTACACACCGGAGGGGGTTCTCCTTTCAGTAGATGGGAGTGCGTCAAGATACCGTGGCCGATCCGAAGACGACATAATACCACGGCTTCCCTCCGCGAAGCCCGAAGGGAAGTCCTCCATACCTTCGTTGTTCCTTTTATCGCTCTCAGCTTATTGGGAAGTGGGATGGCCTGCCACTCCATCTCCCAATGAGACATAACCAGATGTCTCAGCTGAGAGCGAACATCACTTGCTGGAACCTTGAAAGGCAACGGGGGCAGTGTAACTGCCTCCTTGGCAGACTGATCTGCTAACTCGTTTCCCTCTATGCCCATGTGGCTGGGGAGCCACACAAACGTAATTCTGGTGCCGGCATCCAAACACCCGGCCAGCAGGTCCTGGATCCGCTGCACCAGAGGGTGCCGAGGGAAACAGGTATCAATAGACTGGAGCGAGTTCAAGGAGTCAGTACACACGAGAAAGTGTCGGCGTTCATTGTACAGTGCGTACCGCAGAGCTCCACAGATAGCATAAAGCTCCGCTGTGTACACACTACAGGTTTCCGGGAGAGCAAAAAGAAACCGATCATTTCCGACAACGAACGCACAGCAGACCTTCGTATCTGTCCTTGAACCATCCGTGTAAACGACGAATGAACCTGGATAGCGGCCAACAACGGACAAGTAGAGCCTCCGAAAAATCGAAGGGTCCGTGTCTCCTTTCGGACCAGTGTGTAAATCCAGGATGATTTCAGGTCGTCGTACAACCCATGGAGGTACCCCACTTGGTTGTCTGACAAGGCAAGCAATCGAAGGTACGTCAAACAATTCATAACTGCTATCCAAGCGTATCCCAACCGGCCGCGTCGCACGAGGATGAGCAGCGTACAACAAACGGTTGCCATTGTTGAACACGCAGGGATAGCTCGGATGAAGTGGCATCTGTCGCAAATTTGCAGCATACAAAAGAAGCATTTGCTGGCGCCTCAGGTGTAAAGGCGGCACACCAGACTCAGCGAGCAGGCTAGCGATGGGGCTAGTACGAAAAGCTCCCGTCGCCAACCTAACCCCGCTGTGGTGGATACTGTTCAGCTTCGCAAGAACGCTTGGTCTTGCGGAGCCATATGCTGCACTGCCGTAGTCTAACCGGGATAAAATGTGTGCCCGATAGAATCGCAGGAGCACCACGCGGTCAGCTCCCCAATTAGTGCTGCTAAGAAACTTCAAGAGGTTAAACCTCTTGGTGCACTGCACTTTTAGCTCCCGCACGTGTGGCTCCCACGATAATTTACTGTCAAAAAGGAGCCCAAGAAATCGGTAGGTGTCAACAACTGGAAGAACGACATTTCTTAGATAAAGCTCAGGATGAGGGTGAAGAGTACGTTGACGACAAAAGTGGACAACGGAGGTCTTTGCGGCAGAAAACCGAAAGCCATGTTCTAAGGTCCACTTCTCCACCCTCCTAATAGCTTGCTGTAACTGTCGCTCTGCGACTGCCATACTGCACGAGCTATAGTGCCAGCAAAGTCATCCACATATAGGGACGGTATTACGGCTGGACCAGCAGCAGCGACAATACCGTTTATGGCAATCGCGAACAGAGTGACACTAAGAACCGATCCCTGTGGGACTCCATTTTCTTGAACGTGGTATTGCGAATATGTCCTCCCTACTCTGACACGGAATAGACGGCGGGACAAAAAATTCGCAATAAATACCGGCAAGTTACCTCGGAATCTCCATTGATGCAGGACTGAAAGGATGCCATATCGCCAGGTGGTGTCGTAGGCCTTCTCCAAGTCAAAGAAGACAGCTACCAAGTGCTGTTTGCGGAGAAACGCATCCTGGATAGAGCTCTCCAGGCGGACCAAGTGGTCTGTGGTGGATCGAGCGGCTCGAAATCCACATTGGTACTCGGACAAGAGTCCTTGTTTCTCCAGACACCACACGAGTCTGCAATTTACCATCCTCTCAAATAGCTTACACAGGCAATTTGTAAGACAAATCGGTCTGTAACTTCCTGCATACTTAGGATCTTTGTCAGGCTTGAGGACAGGGATAACTATGCCCTCTCGCCACTGAGATGGAAAATCACCCTCTGTCCAGATTCGGTTGAACACACGAAGGAGATATAGGAGACTATCATCACTAAGGTGTTTCAACATCTGGTTGTGGATGTTGTCCGGTCCAGGAGACGTGTCCTTGCAAAGCGCTAGGGCGCTGCGGAGTTCCCACTCCGTAAAGGGACGTTGTAGTCCTCTGAAGCTTGAGAGGCAAAACTAAGGTGATGCCGTTCTGCCTCTCGCTTCAGAGCGAGGAAATCAGGATGGTAATTCCCGGAGCCAGATACATCCGCGAAATGACTGGCTAGATGGTCAGCAATCAGGAGGGATTCAGTGACAATATTGCCTGCAATGGAAATTCCCGGTACAGAAGATGATCCATGGATACCCGAAATACGTCGAAGCTTAGTCCACACTTGAGATGATGGAGTATGTGACGTCATAGACGACACATATCTCTCCCATGAAGCCTTCTTCCTTTGACGAATAAGAACTCGCGCCTTAGCGCGGAGTTTCTTGAATGTAATCAAGTTGGCCGCAGTAGGCTGTCGACGGTAACGTTTGTGAGCGCGACGGCGTTCTTTGATAGCTGCTGCTATTTCTTCGTTCCACCAAGGAACGAGCTTTCGGCGAGGAGTCCCCGAATAGAACAGAATGGACTCCGCAGCAGCATGAAGAATAACTCGGGTGATATAAGTTATTTCCTCGCCGACGGTCTGCCTGATATCATCGTTAAAGGCAGCTAATGATGTGTACTTTGGCCAATCAGCATGTTTCAAAATCCATCGAGGGGGAGCCTCGACGGATTTTTGGTTCATCAAAGTAAGAATGATGGGAAAATGGCCACTGTCACAGAGATCATCGTGTGTATGCCACCGAAACAGTGGAACCAACGTTCGGCTGCATAGACTTACGTCTATGCGAGAATATGTGCCGTAACGCACACTAAAGTGAGTTGGTTCCCCCGTGTTCAAAATACATAAATCTAGCTCGGTAACTAATGCTTCCAGCTCTCTCCCCCTGGGGCAAGGCGTCTCAGAGCCCCAGATAGGGTGATGGGCGTTAAAATTTCCCAACAAGAGGAAGGGAGGTGGAAGCTGATCTATAAGATCAGTGACATCAGTTATGTTAAGAGCGTGACCTGGTGGAAAATAAACATTACACACTGTTGTTATGACAGGCAGCGGAACGCGAACAGCTACAGCCTCGAGGGGAGTTCTTAATGGAACCTCTTCGCTGTAGGTATCAGAACGTACAAAAATCCCAACACCACCGGACGCCCGGTGAGCATAGTACCGTTCTGTCGAGTATAGTCTGAAATTTCTCAAGACCGTATGATGACCAGGTCTGAAGTTGGTCTCCTGAATACAGATTATACTCGCTGCGTACTCACTAATGAGCTGACGTAACTCAACAAGATGCCTGTCATAACCATTACAATTCCACTGTAACAGTGCCATAGTGTGGACTATAAAAGGAGTGTTAGGTCATGAGCGAAAAAATGCTCGTTAGCCTAAACACTATCTAATTCTACATCCGTAGATGTAGAGGACAGTGCGACATCCATCCCGTCATCAAAAGATGGCAGGGGTGCCGCCCAGAACTTCGACACTTTTCGGGCGCGAGAGGGTCCCCTACGAGGAGAGCGCGCAGGTTTGGGAGCAGGAGTGCCTCCCGGCGCAGACTCATACCCCCCAGATGGGGGGCATGACTTCTCCTTCGCAGGGGAAGTCCGAGAGCGCTCAGAACGGGCGCTCTTCTTCCCCTTCTTTTTTTCAGGTTTAGACGGGCTGGGAGATGGTTTCCCAGCCCTGGTCGACGATGCCGCCTCCGCCAGCTGGGGCACGACTTTCGTCGACCTCCTAGGGGGGGGGAGACTTAGTCTTCCCCCCTTGCTGTGCCGGCTGGCAACTGCCAGCCTGCACAGACTTCTGGTTGGTCGAAGGTGGGGTGGTCCCTCCCTTCGAGCTTTGACTATTTGCGACGTTGCTGGGAGCAGCAACAGTCGCCTTGGGCGCAGCGGTCTGGACAGGTGTCTTGGTCGTAAATGACGATCCTGGAAGACTCTGAGCTATCAAGCTATAGTCGAGTCTACGGGCAGGTGTATTCGTAGAATGAAACTTACGGCGCGCTTCCTGGTAGGAAAGACCACCCAGGGTCTTGATCTCCTGGATCTTCTTCTCACTCAGGTATGTCGGACAATTCCGATCCCGAGGAGAATGAAAACCGGAGCAGTTAGTACACTTGTATGGAGGTGTGCACTCCTCCGCGCCGTGAGCTACTCGTCCACATGTACCACATACAGCCTGATTCGAACAGCGAGATACCATATGTCCGAATCGCTGGCATTGATAGCATCGCATAGGAGGCGGGATGTACGGCCTCACATCGCAACGATAAGTTGTTACCTTGACTTTCTCTGGTAACACTGACAACTTGAAAGAGACAATGAAGGCACCAGTGGCAACGTCTTCACCGTTGACCTTGCGCGTAATGCGCCGGACGTGTGTCACGCCACGGTTCTTCATGTCTTCCATCAACTCGTCGTCAGTGTTCAAAATATGGTCGCGGTGAAAGATGACTCCGCGAACCAGGTTCAAAGACTTATGCTCCTCCACTTTGACGGGGATTTCGCCAATGTGCTCGCACCTAAGCAACTGATCAGCTTGCAGTGCTGTACGAGTCTTCATAAGCAAACTACCGTTGCGCATTTTCTTAAGTTCCTCCAGTTCGCCATAGACGCCTTCGATGTGCCGACTAAAAAGGATCGACTTCACCAGCTTAAAATCGTGCCCATCGGTTCTGGTAGCGACCAGAAACCTAGGGAAGCTGGATCCCATTCCTTCACGCTGCGCATGTTCCCAGGGAGTTGAACCTCTCAGGGAAGCAAAAGTTAAAGACTTAGGTGGGGGACCACCTTGAGAGAGCAGACTTCGTTTGGAAGCCATGCCCGATAGCATCCTCCCCGAATGCCACCCACTCCGATCAGGGGTCTCTGTAGCCGAACCAAGCAGCCAAGGCAATACCCACCTGGTCATAGCAGGTACTGCCCGGGGTCCGATGTTGAACGATGCCTAATACGGCATGACTGAGGCAATGAGCACTAAGACTCCCTTCCTCCAGTCACCCGCAATAGCATGTACCCCATAGCGTTTACAGAGCACTAAATATAGAGAAAAAATAAAAATAATTAATAATAATATGTCCTTCTGGCATTCGGCTGTGCGGGGACCTGTGTTGTCAGGCGGATACCACTGCCAAGGTACATGGCGCTCCCACCACGCAATGGTCCTGGGTGGACAGTTGCGGGCTTTTGGGCGTAATCGCACACGTAAGAGGCCCATCTCCGGGCAGCACGCACAATAAAATTTAGAATGGTCTACACCTGACCCTCGGAAAAATAATAATAAAATAAAGAGGGGACCATGGCCACATGACCCTTTAAGTCGCCTTCTACGACAGGCAGGGATTACCTGTGAATGTACTCGACCCCTCCCATCCACAGGAGGTCCAACACGTTATACCAAACCGCAATCCATTTCCGCGCCTAGGTCACCCCTTTTAGTCGACTCATACGACAGGCAGGGGTTACTGCGGGTGTATTCTACATGTGCGTCCCCCACCCGCAGGGGGTAGTGTGTTTGTTCCGCGAGAGGTATTTTATTTCCCTCAAGTCCGCCGCAAGCCGGTTAGGACCCCCCTATCCGCCACCTGGGACGCGCCACGTGGGAGTATCACCTCTCCCCCTGCGACGCCTTCGTAGCAGGTTCGTGGAATTATTATAAATGGCTGGGCTGAGTGCCTTAGACGGTTTTTAAAAATTATATTTCATTCCTCCCCCTGATGGGGTGGGGTGGGCCACTTAAAGGACAACACCCTCTCTCTGGCCATGAGATTCGGGCGAGTTGAAGAGATGTGATGAAGGAGGGAGGTGGGAAGAAGGATGTGCAAAAAAATGGAGATGGTTGAAGTATTGTGCCCCTTGCCTAGTTTAATTTTTATTGTTTATGTATCTTTTATATTTATTCTTTATATTTTTGTAGGACATAATAGAAGATTTTCATTTGGATTCTGATTACATTAGAAACATAAAACTGAATAGAAAAGATGATAAATACAAAATATATGGTTGAGCTGAACTAACATAAATGCTGCTGTGGAAAACTGTGACCTACTAACTACTGTGGAAACGTTTGAAGTGCATATACATACAATGATAGATGGTGAAATTATGAACTAAATGAAGACATTGAATACTTGAGAAGAATATTAGATGGCAAGATTGCGGGGCTAATGGTGAGACGAACCAGCAGGTTGTCTAGGCACATAACAGATTCCACGGACGATTACCATATGGGATGCACGATGGGGTAGGGAGTGTACGTGGTGTGGCAGGATTCAGGATGAGGGTTTACCTTATCAGTCTTTTCTTATGGAGGCGGCCAGTCTGTGGGTTGGGTGAGAATACGGTGGTAGTGATGTGGCGTTAGTGTCTACAGGGGGATCTTAGGGTGGTGTGTTGGAATTGAGATGTGACAGGGTTGTTGGGATGGAGGGTTTTGTCCTCAGATAGTTCTATCTATCTAGCTATCTATGAATGTTTTCATTCCCCACCATGAAGGGGTTGGGCGAGCTACCTAGAGGGTTACACCTTGTCTCTGGCCAAGAGATGCGGGCGGGTTGGGGAGATGTGATGGAAGAACGAGGTGGGTAAAGGTTGTGAAGAAGGAGGAGATGGGAGAGGAATTTTGGCTATGCCTAAGGATTTTACTATTTTCAGATAGTTGAAGCGCTGGCGTTATGATCCCAACTGAGAAGCTTATTTTCTAAAGGTATCAAATCTAAAAATCCAGAGTTCTAGTCCTTCAGGCAAGCAACTCAATGTTGAAAACATCCTAGGTATATGAGCTACGAATTTTAAATAAATAACATGTAATGAAGTATACGTATACATTATTTATTCCTAAAAGTTACAATCCTTTTCTTAATCATCGTTACCCGGTCGACTAGATTAGCAGTGTGCCTTTCTCTACCACTACGAGCGCTAATGTGAGTCAATGCAGAGTTTCACTTAAGCCCTTACAACTACATTCGGTGAGGACACTTAAAAAATACCTCTGTGGGTATTGAATCAAGGAACACTTTACAGAAAGTATTATGTAAATAAGTTAAATTACCGAACTCAATAGCTGCAGTCGCTTAAGTGCGGCCAGTATCCTGTAATCGGGAGATAGTGGGTTCGAGCCCCACTGTCGGCAGCCCTGAAGATGGTTTTCCGTGGTTTCCCATTTTCATACCGGCCAAATGCCGGGGCAGTACCTTAATTGAGGCCACGCCCGATTCCTTCCACTTCCTAGGCATTTCCTATCCCATCATCGCCATAAGACATATCTGTGTCTGTGCGACGTAAAGCAAATAGCGAAAACAAGTTAAATTGGCTAGGATTTGGGTAAAAAAGGAAACGAGTGGAAAAACAAGCAGTTTCCGGAACTGCATTTAGGCCAGTAGTGATTTTTCAAAAATTTGTTTCCTTAGTTTGATAGAAATATCCAAGACTCACAATTTGAAAATTTTATGGTCCCTTTAGCCCTTCAACTTTCGGCATAATTGAGGAATTGCTTAATTTCAATATTACAAATTAAAAACTGAGATTATGATGAAGAAAACATATGTTGGTAGGAAGCTCGATAGTATGAAAGAAATATAAATCGTCAAAATGACCCTAATCCATGACAAACAAGACTTCGAAAATTACGTTTGATGTCAAAAAGCACCAAATCCCACGAGATAAATTCGCAGCCAATGAGGACCCATTTCCGGGATACGTGACCAGCAACAACAGAACACTGTTTAATTTACACTGTAGTGTTTAATTTCATTTACCTAATCTGTGCCTTCACTGGAAATAACTTAATTTCGATCATAGTATATTTAAGTACTGTCAGTTTTCTCCGACTGCAGTGAAATTTATGCCTTTCATGTGGAGATATTTAGAGTTTCAGAGCAAAAATCTAGCAAAATCCATCGTCTTCCTGAATTGTTTCTTAAACTGTTCTTAACAGAAGCACCTTGTCTAATAATGCATTTATTCTATCTGAACAAAACAGATGCACTACAGTTCATTTTCAGTTGAAATTTTACCCTCTTAGTTATTTCCTCCCCCCTGTAATATTCGATTTTTGAAATTGGTACCTTCTCAGCTTGGC
Source organism: Anabrus simplex (assembly GCF_040414725.1). Lineage (NCBI taxonomy): Eukaryota > Metazoa > Arthropoda > Insecta > Orthoptera > Tettigoniidae > Anabrus > Anabrus simplex. The sequence goes on along the minus strand of NC_090268.1, from coordinate 92,052,206 downwards.
AGGTTCGATTCTGGCTCAGTCGGGTGGTATTTGAAGGTGCTCAAATACGTCAGACTCGTATCGGTAGATTTACTGGCACGTAAAGGAACTCCTGCGGGACAACATTCCGATACCTCGCCTTCTACAAAACAACAAAACATATTTAGTGGGACGTAGTATTAATCAATTAATTAATTTTTATAAATCGATTTTCACATCTTCACGACACTGAGTTCCAAATCAGTTTCCACCACTGGGGCAGTAGACGTGCTAGGGTGGGGTTCCAGTATAGCGGAACTCTCCACACGACGTTCGGCCGCCTTAAATTTGAGCCGCTGCGATAAACCTCGACATTGGTGATTTTAGGCTTTTCTCTTAATATCTTAATTAGGCACATCATTATTATTATTATTATAATCTCTATAAATAAAATCGTAACGAACGTGTGTCTGTGCATTGATTATTTTGGCGAAATTTCCCTACAGTTATGAGTTTCAGGTGTAATAATGACCATCTGCATATTTTTTAGCTTTGGTGTCTGTCTGTCTGTCTGTCTGTCTGTCTGTCTGTCTGTCTGTCTGTCTGTCTGTCTGTCTGTCTGTCTGTCTGTCTGTCTGTCTGTCTGTCTGAGTTCTTATAACTTGAAAACTGCTGGATGTATTTCTACCAAACTTGATATTTGGAATCCACCTGTCCTTGGGTAGCTCTTAGTGTCAATATTATTTCTAAACACCTAAATTTACTGGGGGGGTTTATCCGAAACCGAAACCATGATCGTGCACTCCCGAAAAATATGCAGGTCCAAAATTAATGGAAATTTACCATCCTTAATGGAAATCAATTTCTAAAACTTTATGTGCATCATTTCGGTAGAAGGATTAATAAGGGAGATATCATGAACGGTCGATTTTGCAGGCTAAGTCCAGCGGACATAGCTCAAGAGGTGTTGTACGTGGAAGAGATTCCTTGTCTATCTATATGAATAAAATCGTAACGACCGTGTGTCTGTACATTGACATTTTGGCGAAATTTTCGTACAGATATCCGTTTAAAGGATATTAATGACCACCTGCATATTCTTTGGCTTTAGTTTGCTGAAAGTCTCAATTTTTACCGCCCTCTCCCAAAATCAAGACTGAGGCACAATCTGCCAGAGGAGGTAGAAAATTGAAATTTAGCAAAATTATACGTTTTAGCCTGTAACAGACGTAAAACTTCCAAGATCTTCAAATGTTTAACATTTAACCCCCGAAGAATGTCAAAATATCGAGGCAATTCTAATGACGGTGCTACGTGGCTAAATGGTAAGTCCTGTCATAAAACGGATGGCACAATCTCGGTTCAATTCGGAGTGATCTACAACTTTGGTCCTATAACTTTTTGTCTTACCTCTCTTCCTTGTACGTTAGATTTGTCTCCGTTCTCAGTTGTAAGTTAGTTTTGCGCTTATTACACGCATAATTCATACTTTGAATCACTTATAGGAAAAATAGGATCATCAAATTCTATACGATCATTGGCCCATACAGTAGCCATATGTGAGCCAAATGCTATGTTTGTAGCTGTCATATAATTATCCGAAAGTAATGCATTGTGAGGCAATCTTACCCAAATTTCACCCTATTCAACGTTTCTAACTCAATATGACCCATGAATAGATGAGATAATAGAAAATATCATAGGACCAGCCATTATACTGATAAATACGGAGTCTTATGGTACAATCCGTTTGTCGATATGACGTATCGTTTAGCAGCAGTTAATCTGTAAATGAAGGTCTGCAATATTTTAAACATGCATATGTTTTTAATGTCGATATACTGTATATATATTGATGTCGATTTGTAGCGATCAATAAAGGGTGTGCCTGCAATTGTAATCAGTACTCCCCACATCGAACTTTGACTGGCAGTAAGCATGGAGTTCTTTTTCCAACTCCTATGTAAGTGGCATTATTAAGGAGGGCCCACCATTGTAAAGAATAATTCCCTTGTCGATTTCACCTGCAGAAGGTAAGAGAGCATGCAGTTTTGTTCAAAACTACCCTGCCCGATTGTGTTTAGCTGTGGGCGAGGTTGTCCGCCATTAAAAACGAATGTACCAATCTAAAATGTGACTGGCATTAGGCATAGTGGCCTGCTATATTAATGGAAACTCACTAACACGGTGTGATTGGCATTAAGCTGACTGGCATTAGGAAAAGGGGCCTGTCATTATAATAACAGCACAAATCAATTTTGACTGGCAATGGGAAAGTTGCCTGCCATTATGTTAAAAACTCCTCAGCTGTAATATGTCTGGAAATAAGAAAGGGGGCCTGCGATTGCAACGAAAGCTTTCCAAAACAATTGTGACTCCACATTAAGCAATGGGGCCTGCCATAATAATATAAACTTCCCAACTCGACTGTGAATGGCAGTAGGCAAGTGAGTCTGCCGTTATCATCACAACTCCGCAATTCACACTCTATATTGGCAACAACGTATGAGGACCACCCCATGCTCTTTCTCGGATAACGCTAAGAGACATGCAATTTGATGATGATGATGATGATGATGCTTGTTGTTTAAAGGGCCGAACATCGAGGTCATCCGGCCCTAATGGTAACAAATGAAATAACAAAAAGTTGAAATTCATCCACTGACCAAAACAAAAGAAAAACTTCATGAAGAATGAACGGATGGACATGAACCCAACAAAAAACCAAAAAACCAAAAAACAAACAAAACAATAGTGGATCAGACTTATAAAAACGATCCTAAATAATAGAATTACTGACCAAGGAACCACTCATAAAGCACAATGATGCTTCATGTCTAAAGGGGTGCAAAATCCATGTCTAACGCCCCACAGAATGGTACTTGTCGTGAGTAAAGTAGAACCATGGCATTGGTCATGTTGCGGTACTAATCAAAAGTAGCAGAGACTCGCGGTATTCCACACATTATGGTACTATACACAGGTTATGAAATTCGACATATAATACAGACCTATGGTTTTTCTCACATTGTGGTGCCATTTACAGGCAACCCTATGGTGTTAATCCCATATGAGTACTAACCACAGGGACCTTCCCCTATCCCGTGGTGTTCCTCATATAGTGGCGACTAATCATAGGCAAGGCAGAACCATTGTAGCTATCATCCCATGGTCCTGCTCATATGGTGGTAGTAATCACAGGTACCGCAAAAGCCGATCGCACGGTGCTTGCTCCTGACTGCTACTAATCACAAACCAATTTCGTACCCAATGTAGTGGTACTGATGATGATGATGCTTGTTGTTTTAAGGGGCCTAACATCGAAGGTCATCGGCCCCTAATGGTACGAAATGAAAGAACAAAAATTACAAAGGCATCCACTGACCAAAACAAAAGAAAAAATGTCATGAAGAATGAATGGATGGACAGGAACCCAACAAAACACAAAACAAACAAACAAAAACAAAAACCAGTGGATCGGATTCAATAGAGAACGAAAATAACATTATTACCGACCAAGGAGCCACTTATAGAGCACAATGATGCTTGGTGTCTAAAGGGGGTGCAAAATCCACGTCTAAGGCCCCACAGAATGGTACATGTCGCGAGTAAAATAGAACCATGGTATGTGCCAAGTTGGGGTATTAATCAGAAGTAGCGAAGACTCACGGTGTTCCACAAACGATGGTACTACTCACTAGTATTGTACTTCGTACAGGTAACGCAGACCTATGGTGTTTCGCACACAATGGCGCCACTTACAGCCAACGCAAACCGATGAGTTTCCTCACCTAGGGTACTAGTCCAGGTGCCGGTCCCAAGGGCCCCGTGGTGTTCCTCACATAGTGGGTACTAATCACAGGCAACGCAGACCCACGGTGTCGCTCATATAGTGGTACAACTCACAGGCAACGCCCAGACCCGCGGTGTTGCCCACATGGGTACAACGCACGGGTACTGGAATCCACCCGGCCAGGCTTTTTACTGCAACGAATCACAAACATATTTCGTACCATGTTAATGATACTACTCGCAAGTACATGCAACCCATGGTGTTCCCCGCATGATGGTACGAATCAAAAGTAGTTGCATGGTTCTAATTCATTCATCCCTTGGTCGCCCCTTTTAGTCGCCTCGCACGACAGGCAGGGGATACCGTGGGTGTATTATTCGTCAGCCTCCCCCACCCACAGGGGGTGTGTGTTTGGTCCGCGAGAGGTATTTTATTTCCCTCAAGTCCGCCTGCAAGCCGGTTAGGACCCCCCTATCCGCCACCTGGGACGCGCCTCGTGGGAGTATCACCTCTCCCTCTGCTACGCCTGCGTAGTAGGTTCGTGGCCGTAAAACTCATAGCCAACGCAAACCGATGAGTTTCCTCACCTAGGTGTACTAATCATAGGCGCCGGTATTCCCGTGGTGTTCCTCATATAGTGGTACTAATCGCAGGCATCGCCCAGACCGCTGGTGTTTCTCACAATGGTACTGATGATGATGATGATGCTTGTTGTTTAAAGGAGCCTAACATCAAGGTCATCGGACCCTAATGGCACGAAAAGAAATGACAATAAAAAATCAAAATCAGCCACTGAACAACATAAAAAAATCGTCATGAAAAAGGAATGGATGGACATGAACCAAAAACAAAAAAACCAACAAAAAACGAGCAAACAAAAAAGGAGTGGATCCAACTCAAAAAAGATCATACATAATTCATTACTGATCAAGGGCCCACTCATGAAGCACAATCCTGAATCGAAGATGCTTGATGTCTAAAGGGGTCCAAAATCCATGTCTAAGGCCCCTCAGAATGGTATATGTCGCGAGTAAAGTAGAACCATGGTATTTCTCAAACTGCGGTACTAATCAAAGGTAGCGTAAACTCACGGTGTTCCTAACATTAAGGTACTACTCACAAGTATTGTACATCGTAAAGGTAACGTAGACCTATGGTGTTTCTCACAAAATGGCACCACTCATAGCCAACGCAAACCGATGAGGTTCCTCACCTAGGTGTACTAATCACGGGCGACGGCATTCCAGTGGTGTTCCTCACATAGTGGGTACTAATCACTGGCAACGCAGACTTACGGTGTCGCTCGTATAGTGGTACAACTCACAGGCTACGCCCAGACGCGTGGTGTCGCTCACACGGGTACAACTCACAGGCAACGCCCAGACCTGTGGTGTTGCACACACGGGCACGACTCACGGGTACTGGAAACCCACACTGAACCCCAATCGAGTGCTACGAATCACAAAAATATGGAGTACCTAACAGAGTGGTACTACTCGCAAGTAAAAGCGACCGATTGTGTTCCGCGCGTGATGGTACTAATCAAAAGTAGTTTCATGGTTCTAATCCAATCATCCCTTGGTCGCCCCTTTTAGTCGCCTCTCACGAAAGGCAGGGGATACCGTGGGTGTATTATTCGTCTGCCTCCCCCACCCACATGCGGTGTGTGTTTGGTCCGCGAGAGGTATTTTATTTCCCTCAAGTCCGCCGGTAAGCCGGTTAGAATCCCCCTATCCGCCACCTGGGACGCGCCACGTGGGAGTATCACCTCTCCCCCTGCTACGCCTGCGTAGCAGGTTCGTGGCACAATGGTACTAACTGCGGGTACTGGAAACCCACAGTGAACCACTCTCCGCTGCTACTAATCACAGACCTATTGTGTACCAAAAATTGTGGTACTACTCGCAAGTAAAGGTGACCCATGTTGATCCCTGCATGATGGTACTAATCACAAGTAGTTTCCTGGGTCTAATACAGTCATCCCTTGGTTGCCCCTTTATTATTATTATTATTATTTATTCTCCTTAAATTGTACATGTACAATTTAGGGGTGGTAGATGGAGAAAGGGCAAGCCCCACATACACGGAAGTGCCTCCATCTCCACATGTGTACATAAACTCTACTGAATATTTACATACAAACTTGTGTAGACAATTTTAAATTTACATATTTACACTACAAACACTGTACCCTTAGAATAATAATTATCTTGATTTATTCTGAAAATATTAGAGTAAGAACACCCAGCCATTTATACTCTCATTCAGACCCCTGTATACACACTCATTCACAACCACTCCCACACGCGCACGCATACACATTCGCCCCCATACACACGTACTTGCACCCATCCTTCTTACAATTCTAATTTATACAAGTTATATACATCGCATATGGGTTTCTATTTACATATACATTTTCTTTACTTCGCGGAGGAAGTGAGGAAGAGGAAGTAGCTTTACCTCAGATGGTATAAGGTTCCAGGTACGAGCAGCCCTTGAGTAAAACCCATTTAAATATGAGGTTGTTCTAGCGAAGGGAGGGACAAGAGTAACTCCTTGGCCTCTTTTAACAGAGCGGTAATTGAGCTGCAGGCGGTGGAAAGGGGAGAGGTGCGTGTTATCTGTCAGGGATTTCCTAAGGAAGGCTACATCTATTTGTGTACATAACGAGTTCACTGGTGGCAATGACCTGGCTGTGTTCAAGGGGATGTGTTTGTTAATTAAACGTTCTGCTCGTCGCTGGATACCTTCTAGTTTCCTCATATTTTCCGTTGTAGTTGGATGCCAGGAAGGAAGGCCATATAATAGTATGGGCCGCACAAGGGAAATATAAGCCGTTCGTAGGGCTTTACTTCTTCCTCCCGAGAGACATCTACGGACGAAACCTAGCGCCCGGTATGCCTTACACCTCACTTCCTCCACGTGTTTATTCCATTTCAGATTGTCCGTAATGTGAATACCGAACAGTCTGATGGAGTTAGAAGTCGGCAGTTGGATTCCACATAGAGTAGGTTGGGTCTGGAGTGGTTGTTTAGCTCTGCTTAGTCTTATATATTTACACTTCTTAATATTTATACACATTTTATTTACCTCACACCATAGAGCTATACTATCCAGATCCGATTGGAATTTTATAATATCATCACTGTTTTTCATGGCTCTGTAAATGACTGTGTCATCGGCATACTGCGCCATGGTCGAATTTACACAATCCGGTAAGTCGAGAGCATAAATCGTGTACAGGAGGGCCCTTAGTCGCCTCTTACGACAGGCATGGGATACCGTGGATGCATTCTTCGTCTGCGTCCCCCATCCACAAGGGGATAGACAGAGAAAAGAAAAGAAAAGAAAAGAAAAGAAAAGAAAAGAAAAGAAAAGAAAAGAAAAGAAAAGAAGAGAAAAGGATACGTCACTTCGAAGAATGAAGTAACGGATGAAGAAAGGCAAGAACCAAGATGAACGTGGAAATGAAAGACTCCCTAGTCCTCGAATGGTCTAATATCGTCGTGGTCGGAAAAGAACAAGAGTTGACCAAGGGAGGTCGGACAGGTTAGAGGAAAGTGAGGAGTCTGGCACAAGTGAGTGAAAGCAATGCCAGGACTCAGCTAAGTGCTCCGTGGTCGTTAACCCACGCTCTCAGGTTGAGAGCCTCTGGCGCCACTCTTAGTCGCCTCTTACGACAGGCAGGAGATACCATGGGTGTATTCTTCGTCTGCTTTCCCCACCTACATGGGGTTCAGTGGAAGTTTAAGAAGGCACGTAAATATTCTTAGCTCTGGACATGTATAAAACGATATAAGAAAATATATTTCTGTAATATCTTCAGCCTGAAGGCTGAATAGATACTCAAATAGCTCCACTAAAATTCTGTATTTAAAATAAGGAGAGGTCATCGTTGCTTTCCTCGCTGGATACTCACTGGCTGTCCAACCCTTATCACTGGCATGTTTCACAATGTCCAAACGCTCTGGTCGTACTTTAAAAGTCATTACTCAGCACCACCCATACCTTGATGATGATGATGATGATTTTTGTTTAAATAGCCCTAACATCTAGGTCGTCGGCCCCAATGGCACGTGATGAACTGAAATATATTAATAATAAAAATCTAAAACTGATGATATTTGCTGTTTAAAGGGATTCAAAATCCAGGTCAACGTCCCCTTATAATGGTACTTTTCGCTAGGGAAGTAAAAACCATTATATTTCTCATGTAGCGGTACTAATGGTAACCTAGACTTACTTTGTTCCATACATTGTGGTACTACTCACAGGTAAAGTGATACGCACAGGTAACGCAGAGCTGTGGGGTTTCTCATATTACGGCGCCACTCATAGCCAACGTAAACCCATGGTGTTCTGCACATTCTGTAGGTGTACTGATCAGAGGGACTCGTAATATCCTGTTTTGTTCCTGACGTACTGGGTGCTAATCATAGGCAACTCAGACACACAGTGTCGCTCATGTAGTGGTACAAATCACAGGCAACGTAACCCCGTGGCGTTCCGCATATTGTGGTTCTAATCACGGGTACTGTAAATCCAATATTGATGATGATGATGGTGCTTGTTGTTTTAAGGCGCCTAACATCTAGGTAATCGGCCCTCGATGGTACGAAATGAAATGACAAATTTAAAGTTCATAATCATCCACTAACCAAAATAAAAAATGGCATGATTAATGAATGGATATGAAATTAAAACAATCAGTAGTCTTACCCAAAAACTACCATAAAAATTAGTATTATTGACCACGAGACCACTTCTAAAGCACAATCCTGAATCGAGGATGCTTGTTGTCTAAAGGGGTGCAAAATACAGGTCAAAGGCCCCTCATAAGAGTACTTATAGCTAGTAAAGTAGAACCGATGATGATGATGCTTGTTTAGAGGGGCTTAACATCTAGGTCATCGGCCCCTATGGTACGAAATGAGACGAAATGAATGAAATGCGATTACAATTTAAAAATAATAAAAATTTATCCACTGACCAGAATTCAAAACGAATTGATGAGGAATGAACTGATGAATATGAATTTAAAACAATCAGTGGATACGACGCGCAATGCCTCACATTCCAAGAAACAATATTACTGACGAAGAGACTGCTTCCAAAGCCCAATCCTGAATCGATGATGCTTGTCTAAATGGACTAATATCTATGACAACGATCCCGCATAATAGCACTTATCGCTAGTAAAGGAGAAACATGGTATTTCTCAATTTCCGGTACTAATGAAAGGTAGCGTAAACTCACGGTGTTCCAAATATTATGGTACAAGTATTGTACGTCGTAAAGGTAACGCAGACCTATGGTGTTTCTCACAGAATGGCACCACTCACAGCCAAACCAAACCGATGAGGCTCCTCACCTAGGTGTACTAATCACGGGCGCCGGTATTCCAGTGGTGTTCCTCACATAGTGGGTACCAATCACAGGCAACGCAGGCCCACGGTGCCGCTCATATAGTGGTACAACTAACAGGCTACGCCTAGACCCGTGGTCTTGCACACATGGGTACGACGCACGGGTACTGGAAACCCACAGTCCGCACCCACTGCTGCTACGAACCACAAACCTATTGTGTACCTAATATAGTGGCACTACTCGCAAGTAAAGGCGACCTATGGTGTTCCCCGCGTGATGGTACTAATCAAAAGTAGTTTCATGGTTCTAACACAATCATCCCTTGATGATGATGCTTGTTGTTTTAAGGGGCCTAACATCGAGGTCATCGGCCCCTAATGGTACGAAATGAAATAACAAAAAGTTCAAAAAATCCACTGACCAAAATAAATAAAAATGACATGAAAAATGAATGGATGGACATGAACCCAAAAAATAACAAAAAACAAACAAGAAACAAACAAACAAAAGAACAGTGGATCCGACTCAAAAACGGTCATAAATAATAGTACAGTATTACTGACCAAGGGACCACTTATAAAGCATAGTCCTGAAACGATTATGCTTGATGTCTGAAGGGGTCCAAAAAGCAGGTCTACGGCCCCTCAGTATGGTACACGTCGCGAGAAGTAGAACCATGATATTTCTCGAGCTGCGGTACTAATCAAAGGTAGCGTAAACTCACGGTGTTCCAAGCAGTAAGGTACTACTCACACGTATTGTACGTCGTAAAGGTAACGCACTCCCATGGTGTTTCTCACACAATGGCGCCACACATAGCCAACGCAAACCGATGAGGTTCCTCACCTAGGTGTACTAAGCACGGGCGCCGGCATTCCCGTGGTGTTCCTCACATAGTGGGTACTAATCACTGGCAACGCAGACCCACGCTGTCGCTCATATAGTGGTACAACTCACAGGCTACGCCCAGACGCGTGGTGTCGCTCACACGGGTACAACTCACAGGCAACGCCCAGACCTGTGGTGTTGCACACACGGGCACGACTCACGGGTACTGGAAACCCACACTGAACCCCCCTCGAGTGCTACGAATCACAAAAATATGGAGTACCTAATAGAGTGGTACTACTCGCAAGTAAAAGCGACCGATGGTGTTCCGCGCGTGATGGTACTAATCAAAAGTAGTTTCATGGTACTAATCCAAGCATCCCTTGGTCGCCCCTTTTAGTCGCCTCTCACGACAGGCAGGGGATACCGTGGGTGTATTATTCGTCAGCCTCCCCCACCCACAGGGGGTGTGTGTTTGGTCCGCGAGAGGTATTTTATTTCCCTCAAGTCCGCCGGCAAGCCGGTTAGGACCCCCCTATCCGCCACCTGGGACGCGCCACGTGGGAGTATCACCTCTCCCTCTGCTACGCCAGCGTAGTAGCTTCGTGGAATCCCATATTGATTCATCCTCTGTTACTACTAACCACAAACCTACTTTTTTGCTAGGGGCTTTACGTCGCACCGACACAGATAGGTCTTATGGCGACGATGAGATAGGAAAGGCCTAGGAGTTGGAAGGAAGCGACCATGGCCTTAATTAATGTACAGCCCCAGCATTTGCCTGGTGTGAGAATGGGAAACCACGGAAAACCATCTTCAGGGCTGCCGATAGTGGGATTCGAACCTACTATCTCCCGGATGCAAGCTCACAGCCACGCGCCTCTACGCGCACGGCCAACTCGCCCGGTCCACAAACCTGATGTGCACCTAACATGGTGGTACTACTCGCAAATAAAGGCGACCCTGGTGTTCCTCGCTTAATGGTAGTTATCACAAGTAGTCTCATGGTTCTAAGACATTCATCCCTTGGTCACCCCATTTAGCCGCCTCTTACGACAGGTAGGGGATTCCGTGGGTGTATGCTTCGTCCGCGTCCACCACCCACAGGGAATTGTGTATTTGTTCCGCGAGAGGTCTTTTATTTCCCTCAAGTCCCCAGCAAGTCGGTTATGAACCCCCATCCGCCACCTTGGACGCGCCACTGGGAGTATCTCACCTCTCCCCTTTTACGCCAGCGTAGTAGGTAGGTTCGTGGAAATGTAAAATTTTTACACACACACACACACACACACACACACACACACACACACACACACACACACACACACACACACACAGAGTGAGAGAGAGAGACTAGAATTTAGAATATGATGATTTCAGTTTCAAAAACATTTAAACAGAGTTAAAAATAAGAACATGTTTGACAATATTAAAAAAATAGGATCTTCACGTTTAAACACGATAAAACTGGCCACTATCGCTCATAAAACTTGTACCGGGAGGTACACCCCAACGCCGCGCATTCAAATTCAGCGCCTAAAGAACTCCTCCAGTGGCAAAATAGTGAAACTGAAACTATACCTACTTAGAAATTTACTCAGAAGGATGATTGATTGATGATTGTTGTTTTAAGGGGCCTAACTACGAAGGTCATCGGCCCCTAATGGAACGAAATGGATGACATGAGACATGAAGTTAAAATTTTAAAAAGTATCCACTGACTAGTGTTAAAAAGGAATGGTGATGAAGAAAAATGAGGGTGAGATTAAAACAGTCAGTGGATCTAATACGCAATGCCTTATGTTCTATTAAAATAAGAGAAAGTAAAGGAAATCGAAGGAATAAGGCATTGCCCAGTAATACAGATATTAACACATACTTTACGTTAGACGTTCAAATAACACATTAAAATGCGCAACACAAACTAAAATAAAGTCAATGAGATAAACGCGCAACTGACATAAACAACACTAGGACAAAGGACATCATCACACACGATAAAACAGACCGCTATCCCTCATAAAGCGGATGACGAGGTCTGCTGACTGCTCGTCATCGCGCAAGATAAGGGAGATAGTACTCGGAAGGTTAATACTACGGCGCAGATCGACCTGGTCCACGCACTCCGTAAGGATGTGTACCACGGTAAGATGGTCGCCGCAGGCACACACCGGAGGGGGTTCTCCTTTCAGTAGATGGGTGTGCGTCAAGATACCGTGGTCGATCCGAAGGCGACATAATACCACGGCTTCCCTCCGCGAAGCCCGAAGGGAAGTCCTCCATACCTTCGTTGTTCCTTTTATCGCTCTCAGCTTATTGGGAAGTGGGATGGCCTGCCACTCCATCTCCCAATGAGACATAACCATACGTCTCAGCTGAGAGCGAATATCACTTGCTGGAACCTTGAAAGGTAACGGGGGCAGTGTAACTGCCTCCTTGGCAGCCTGATCTGCTAACTCGTTTCCCTCTATGCCCATGTGGCTGGGGAGCCACACAAACGTAATTCTGGTGCCGGCATCCGAACACCCGGCCAGCAGGTCCTGGATCCGCTGCACCAGAGGGTGTCGAGGGAAACAGGTGTCAATAGACTGAAGCGAACTCAAGGAGTCAGTACACACAAGAAAGTGTCGGCGCTCATTGTCTAGTGCGTACCGCAGAGCCTCACAGATAGCATAGAGCTCTGCCGTGTACACACTACAGGTGTCCGGGAGAGCAAAAAGAAACCGATCATTGTCGACATCGAACGCACAGCCCACCTTCGTATCTGTCCTTGAACCATCCGTGTAAACGACGACTGAACCTGGATAGCGGCCAAGACCGGACAGGTAGATCCTCCGATAAATCGAAGGGTCCGTGTCTCCTTTCGGGCCAGTGTGCAAATCCACGATGATTTCAGGTCGTCGTACAACCCACGGAGGTACCCCACTTGGTTGTCTGACAAGGCAAGGAATCGAAGGTACGTCAAACAATTCATAACTGCTATCCAAGCGTATCCCAACCGGCCGCGTCGCACGAGGATGAGCAACGTACAACAAACGGTTGCCATTGTTGAATACGCAGGGATAGCTCGGATGAACGGGCATCTGTCGCAAATTTGCAGCATACGTAAGTAGTAGTTGCTGGCGCCTCAGGTGTAAAGGCGGCACACCAGACTCAGCGAGCAGGCTAGCGATGGGGCTAGTACGAAAAGCTCCCGTCGCCAACCGAACCCCGCTGTGGTGGATACTGTTCAGCTTCGCAAGAACACATGGTCTTGCGGAGCCATATGCTGCACTGCCGTAGTCTAACCGGCATAAAATGTGTGCCCGATAGAATCGCAGGAGCACCACACGGTCAGCTCCCCAATTACTGCTGCTAAGAAACTTCAAGAGGTTAAGCCTCTTGGTGCATTGCACTTTTAGCTCCCGCACGTGTGGCTCCCACGATAATTTACTGTCAAAAAGGAGCCCAAGAAATCGGTAGGTGTCAACAGCTGGAAGAACGACATTTCCTAGATACAGCTCAGGATGGGGGTGAAGAGTACCTTGACGACAAAAGTGGACAACGGAGGTCTTTGCGGCAGAAAACCGAAAGCCATGTTCTAAGGTCCACTTCTCCACCCTCCTAATAGCTTGCTGTAACTTTCGCTCTGCGACTGCCGTACTGCACGAGCTATAGTACAGAGCAAAATCATCCACATATAGGGACGGTATTACTGCTGGACCAGCAGCAGCGACAATACCGTTTATGGCAATCGCGAACAGAGTGACACTAAGAACCGATCCCTGTGGGACTCCATTTTCTTGAACGTGGTATTGCGAATATGTCCTCCGTACTCGGACACGAAATAGACGGAGGGACAAAAAATTCGCAATAAATACCGGCAAGTTACCTCGGAATCTCCATTGATGCAGGACTGAAAGGATGCCATATCGCCAGGTGGTGTCGTAGGCCTTCTCCAAGTCAAAGAAGACAGCTACCAAGTGCTGTTTGCGGAGAAACGCATCCTGGATAGAGCTCTCCAGGCGTACCAAGTGGTCTGTGGTGGATCGAGCGGCTCGAAATCCACATTGGTACTCGGACAAGAGTCCTTGTTTCTCCAGACACCACACGAGTCTGCAATTTACCATCCTCTCAAAATAGCTTACACAGGCAATTAGTAAGACAAATCGGTCTGTAACTTCCTGCATACTTAGGATCTTTGTCAGGCTTGAGGACAGGGATGACTATGCCCTCTCCCCACTGAGACGGAAAATCACCCTCTGTCCAGATTCGGTTGAACACACGAAGGAGATATAGTAAACTATCATCACTAAGGTGTTTCAACATCTGGTTATAGATGTTGTCTGGTCCAGGAGACGTGTCCTTGCAAAGCGCTAAGGCGCTGCGGAGTTCCCACTCCGTAAAGGGCACGTTGTAGTCCTCTGAAGCTTGGGTGGCAAAACTAAGGTGATGTCGTTCTGCCTCCCGCTTCAAAGGGAGGAAATCAGGATTGTAATTCCCGGAGCCAGAGACATCCGCGAAATGGCTAGCGAGATGATTAGCAATCGTGAGGGGATCAGTGGCGACACTGCCTGCAATGGAAATTCCCGTTACAGAAGATGATCCTTGAATACCCGAAATTCGTCGAAGTTTATTCCACACTTGAGATGATGGACGACACATATCTCTCCCTTGAAGCCTTCTTACTTTGTCGAATAAGAACTCGCGCCTTAGCGCGGAGTTTCTTAAATGTTACCAAGTTGGCCACAGTAGGCTGTCGACGGTAACGTTTATGAGCGCGACGGCGTTCTTTGATGGCTGCTGCTATTTCATCGTTCCACCAAGGAACGAGTTTACGCCGAGGAGCCCCCGAGAAAAACGGAATGGACTCCTCAGCAGCAGCAAGAATAACTTGGGTGACGTAAGTTATTTCCTCGCCGACGGTCCGCCTGACATCATCGTTAAAGACAGCTAGTGATGTGTACTTTGGCCAATCAGCATGTTTAAGAATCCATCGAGGGGGAGCCTCGACGGGTTTATGTTTCAACAGAATAAGAATGATGGGAAAATTGTCACTGTCACAGAGATCATCGTGTGCATTCCACCGAAACAGTGGAACCAACGTTCGGCTGCATAGACTAACGTCTATGCGAGAGTATGTGCCGTAACGTACACTAAAGTGAGTTGGTTCCCCTGTGTTCGAGATACATAAATCCAGATCTGTTAGAAGTGTTTCCAGCTCTCTTCCTCTGGGACAAGGCGTCTCAGAGCCCCATATGGGGTGATGGGCGTTAAAATCGCCCAATAAGAGGAAGGGTGTTGGAAGCTGATCTATAAGATCAGCGACATCATTGATGTTCAGATGCTGGCCTGGTGGAAGATAAACATTACACACTGTTGTTATGACAGGCAGCGAGACGCGAACAGCTACAGCCTCAAGAGGGGTCCTTAATGGAACCTCTTCGCTCTAGCTATCAGAACGTACAAAAATGCCAACGCCTCCGGAAGCCCGGTGAGCATAGTATCGTTCTGTCGAGTATAGTTTGAAATTCCTCAAGACCGTATGATGACCAGGTCTGAAATTGGTCTCCTGAATACAGATTATACTCGCAGCGTACTCACTAATAAGCTGACGTAACTCAGCAAGATGCCTATCATAACCGTTACAATTCCACTGTAACAGTGCCATAGTGTGGACGATATAAGTAGTGTTAGGTCATGAGCAACAAAATGCTCACAAACCTAAAGACTATCAACATCTACATCCGTAGATGTAGAGGACAGCGCGACATCCATCCCGTCAACAGACGGCGGGGATGCCGCCCAGAACTTCGACGTTTTTCGGGAGCGAAGGAGTCCCCTACGAGGAGAGCGCGCAGGTTTGGGAGCAGGAGTGCCTCCTGGCGCAGACTCATACCCCTCAGGTGTGGGGCATGACTTCTCCTTCGCAGGGGAAGTCCGAGAGCGCTCAGGACGGGCGCTCTTCTTCCCCATCTTTTTTTCTAGTTTAGACGGGCTGGGAGATGGTTTCCCAGCCCTGGTCGACGATGCCGCCTCCGCCGGCTGGGGCACGACTTTCGTCGACCTCCTAGGGGGGGGGAGACTTAGTCTTCCCCCCATGCTGTGCCGGCTGGGAACTGCCAGCCTGCACAAACTTCTGGTTGGTCGAAGGTGGGGTGGTCCCCCCCTTCGAGCTTTTACTCTTCGCGACGTCGCTGGGAGCAGCAACAGTCGCCTTGGGCGCAGCGATCAGCACAGGTGACGATGTTGAAAATGACGAACCTGGAAGACTCTGAGCTATCATGCTGTAGTCGAGTGTACGGGCAGGTGTATTCGTGGAATTAAACTTACGGCGCGCTTCCTGGTAGGAAAGACCATCCAGGGTCTTGATCTCCTGGATCTTCTTCTCACTCAGGTATGTCGGACAGTTCCGATCCCGAGGAGAATGAAAACCGGAGCAGTTAGTGCACTTGTACGGAGTTGTGCACTCCTCCGCGCCGTGAGCTACTCGTCCACATGTACCACATACAGCCTGATTCGAACAGCGAGAGACCATATGTCCGAATCGCTGGCATTGATAGCATCGCATAGGAGGCGGGATGTACGGCCTCACATCGCAACGATAAGTTGTTACCTTGACTTTCTCTGGTAACACTGACAACTTGAAAGAGACAATGAAGGCACCAGTGGCAACGTCTTCATCGTTGACCTTGCGCGTAATGCGCCGGACGTGTGTCACTCCATGGTTCTTCATGTCTTCCATCAACTCGTCATCAGTGTTCAAAGTAAGGTCGCGGTGAAAGATTACTCCGCGAACCAGGTTCAAGGACTTATGCTCCTCCACTTTGAGGGGGATTTCGACAAAGTGGTCGCACTTAAGCAGCTGATTAGCTTGCAGTGCTGTACGAGTCTTCATAAGCAAACTACCGTTGCGCATTTTCTTAAGGTCCTCAAGTTTGCCGTAAACGCCTTCGATGTGTCTACTAAAAAGGATCGACTTCACCAGCTTAAAATCGTGCCCATCGGTTCTGGTAGCGACCAGAAACCTAGGGAAGCTGGATCCCATTCCTTCACGCTGCGCATGTTCCCAGGGAGTTGAACCTCTCAGGGAAGCAAAAGTTAAAGACTTAGGTGGGGGACCACCTTGAGAAGGACGACTTCGTTTGGAAGCCATTCCCGATAGCATCCTCCCCGAATGCCACCCACTCCGATCAGGGGTCTCTGTAACCGAACCAAGCAGCCAAGGCAATACCCACCTGGTCGTAGCAGGTACTGCCCGGTGTCCGTTGTTGGACGATGCCTAATACGGGATGACTGAGGCAATGAGCACTAGGGCTCCCTTCCTCCAGCACCCGCAATAGCATGTACCCCATAGCGTGTACAGAGCACTAAATATAGAGAAAAAATTAAAAATAATTAATAATAATATGTCCTTCTGGCATTCGGCTGTGCGGGGACCTGTGTTGTCAGGCGGATACCACTGCCAAGGTACATGGCGCTCCCACAACGCAATGGTCCTGGGTGGACAGTTGCGGGCTTTTGGGCGTAATCGCACACGTAAGAGGCCCATCTCCGGGCAGCACGCACATAAAATTTGGAATGGTCTACATCTGACCCTCGGAAAAATAATAAAAAAATAAAGAGGGGACCATGGCCACATGACCCTTTAAGTCGCCTTTTACGACAGGCAGGGATTACCTGTGAATGTACTCGACCCCTCCCATCCACAGGAGGTCCAACGCATTATACCAAACCGCAATCCATGTCCGCGCCTAGGTCGCCCCTTTTAGTCGACTCATACGACAGGCAGGGGATACCGCGGGTGTATTCTTCATGTGCGTCCCCCACCCGCAGGGGGTAGTGTGTTTGGTCCGCGAGAGGTATTTTATTTCCCTCAAGTCCGCCGGCAAGCCGGTTAGGTCCCCCCTATCCGCCACCTGGGACGCTCGACGTGGGAGTATCACCTCTCCCCCTGCTACGCCATCGTAGTAGGTTCGTGGTTACTCAGAAGGTGTTACCACTAAAATCTGATGTAATTTTGTTATTGTGAAGTTTCCTGAACTGTGTGAACCTCTACTTGTTTTGTTTGCTATCCATCAAGAAGTTTGGACGTTCTTGCTCAGATGTCACTACTAAAAAACTGTGATCCTGCACCCTGGTGCGAGGTATAAGAACTTGTTATTCAAAGAAGTTTTCTTAAGTTTTTTTCTGATTGATGTTCATTAATTTTTGGTTTGGCAATATTCCTTTTTATTTCCGCCAGTTTTGAATCTAACCAATCCCTAAATTCTGTAATTAATTTTCTACAAATCACAGTCCTCTTCTTCGATTTTGAGTGTAACATTTTTTAAACTAACCAATAAATAAGAGAGGGTGTGGCTAGTTTAATCTTGAATGTCTCGAACTTTCCCCGAAGGTATATAAACTGCGGATTTTCACGTTTCTTGGCCAATTGATCGTCATCTTACTTTGTGCGTGTGTCAAGCAGGAGGCGGGGGCCTCTTCTTCAGCTGCTAGAACTTCTACAAGGTAATGGCCATATAACATCATTTCTCTCTTAGCTCCGCAGTTTAACACGAGGGAAATGTCCAAAACGTTAACTATGTATCCTTTTTTTCTAAAAATGTAACTTTCTGCCGGCTAATGTAATTACTTCATAAAATCTTTAACTGTAAATCGGGGATAGAGAGTGATATACCCTCTCGAGCTCCCCTTCATCTTGGTTTGAGGCGCCACGCTTTGGTTTCTGCAATGTATTAAATTTATTTCCATGCGTGGTACCTGAGTATTTTGGGAATAGCCCCTGTTTCGTCGGCCAAGCACCCTATAGGTTTCAAATTTTTGGAGCTCAGTCTTCGACTCCATCAAATTGTACTCGGGCCGTTTATTTAACCAGTTTTTTCACTAAGGCCCTGTAGTTTGGGTACTAGATACCTCTGTGTAATAAGATTCCTATTCGTAAATAGTGCCTTGTTAGGCCAGAGAATATTAGTTTTTCAGGCTATGTTGCCTTGAGTAGGCTTGGAAAACTGAGAGCACGTTAGCTCTTTTTCAAGTGTTGTAAAAGTGTCTCTGGGAGGCTTGATATTGTAATTTACGGAGCGAGTGCTCCATGCATTAGGGGAGTTCTGCCCTTGTATAAAATTTGTGCTCTTTTGTAAATTTGAGCCATGATCTCAGGAAAAATTAAGTGAGGGATTGAAGCCCACGATCTGTTTATAGCACCAATCTTGTCTCCCATAGACTTGTTTAAAGATTACTACTTATACCTGTAAAATTGTTAAATTTTGTGTTTTAAAAATATAACCTTCAGTTTAAGTTTTAAATTCAATTCTTGACATTGTAGTTAGATCCATTCACCCCGGCACCTTCTTTCAACTATGCGATCCACGAAAAACCCCGGAACAAAACTCTTGACGGTGTCTGCTGACTGCTGGGCATTTCGTAGAAGGGTGATGATATTCGGAAGTTTTACATTACCTCGAAGATCGGCCAGGTCCACACATTCCGTAAGGACGTGTACTACGATAAGATGACCGCCGCAAGTTCATACCGGGGTCGAGGATTTCCTTCAGTAACTAGGAGTGCGTTACGTTACCGTGACCGATCCGAAGACGACATAACAACACTGCTTCCTTCCGAGAAGCCCGAAGAGAAGTCTTCGTTCC
Organism: Anabrus simplex; assembly: GCF_040414725.1. NCBI lineage: Eukaryota > Metazoa > Arthropoda > Insecta > Orthoptera > Tettigoniidae > Anabrus > Anabrus simplex. Next base: position 92,032,628 of record NC_090268.1, on the reverse strand, counting down.
TTGGTTATTCCTCTTATCGCATTCAGCTTCTGTGGAAGCTTGATGATGACGATGCTTGTTGTTTTAAGGGTCCTAACATCGAAGGTCATCGGCCCCTAATGAAATGAAAACAAAAAATTCAAAAAATCCACTGACAAAAATAAATAAAAATGTCATGAAAAATGAATGGATGGACATGAACCCAAAAAATAACAAAAACAAACAAGAAACAAACAAACAAAAGAACAGTGGATCCGACTCAAAAACGGTCATGAATAATAGTATTACTGACCAAGGGACCACTTATAAAGCACAGTCCTGAATCGATTATGCTTGATGTCTAAAGGGGTCCAAAAACCAGGTCTACGGCCCCTCAGTATGGCACAAGTCGCGAGAAGTAGAACCATGATATTTCTCGAGCTGCGGTACTAATCAAAGGTAGCGTAAACTCACGGTGTTCCAAGCAGTAAGCTACTACTCACAGTATTGTACGTCGTAAAGGTAACGCAGACCTATGGTGTTTCTCACACAATGGCGCCACTCATAGCCAACGCAAACCGATGAGGTTCCTCACCTAGGTGTACTAAGCACGGGCGCCGGCATTCCCGTGGTGTTCCTCACATAGTGCGTACTAATCACTGGCAACGCAGACCCACGGTGTCGCTCATATAGTGGTACAACTCACAGGCTACGCCCAGGCGCGTGGTGTCGCTCACACGGGTACAACTCACAGGCAACGCCTAGACCTGTGGTGTTGCACATACGGGCACGACTCACGGATACTAGAAACCCACTCTGAACCCTCCTCGGGTGCTACGAATCACAAAAATATGGAGTACCTAACAGAGTGGTACTACTCGCAAGTAAAAGCGACCGATGGTGTTCCACGCGTGATGGTACTAATCAAAAGGAGTTTCATGGTTCTAATACAAGCATCCCTTGGTCGCCCCTTTTAGTCGCCTCTCACGACAGGCAGGGGATACCGTGGGTGTATTATTCGTCTGCCTCCCCCACCCACAGGGGGTGTGTGTTTGGTCTGCGAGAGGTATTTTATTTCCCTCAAGTCCGCCGGCAAGCCGGTTAGGACCCCCCTATCCGCCACCTGGGACGCGCCACGTGGGAGTATCAGTAGGGAGTATGCGTAGCAGGTTCGTGGGGAACGTGATGGACGACATGATACATGATATTTAAAATTTAAATATGTATCCACTGACAAAAGTTAAAAAATATGGTGATGAGAAAATTAGTATGAGATTAAAACAGCAGTGGATCTAATTCGCAATGCATTATTTTCTAATAAAATAGGAGAAAATACAGGGAGAAATGGAATAAGGCATTGCCTGGTAGTGCAGATATGTAATTTACATTAGACGTTAAAATAACACATTAAAATACGCAACACAAACTAAAATTAAGTCAATAGGATAAAAGCGCAATTGAAACAAATACACGAGGACAAAGGACATCACAAGACACGATAAAACAGACAAATATCCCTCATAAAGTGGATGACGAGGTATGCTGACTGCTCGTCATCTCGCAAAATAAGGGAGATGGTACCCAGAAGGTTAAGACTACAGCGAAGTTCGACCAGGTCCATACACTCCGTAAGGATGTGTACCACGGTAAGATGGTCGCCGCAGGTACACACCGGAGGGGGTTCTCCTTTCAAAACATGCGAGTGAGTTACGATACCGTGGCCGATCCGAAGACGACATCATACCACGGCTTATCTCCGCGAAGCCCGAAGGGAAGTACTCCATACCATCGTTGTTCCTTTTATCGCTCTCAGCTTATTGGGAAGTGGAATGGCCTGCCACTCCATCTCCCAATGAGACATGACCAGATGCCTCAGCTGAGAGCGAATATCACTTGCTGGAACCTTGCAAGGCAACGGGGGCAGTGTAACTGCCTCCTTGGCAGCCTGATCTGCTAACTCGTTTCCCTCTATGCCCATGTGGCTTGGGAGCCACAGAAACGTGATTCTGGTGCCGGCATCCGAACACCCGGCCAGCAGGTCCTGGATCCGCTGTACCAGAGGGTGCCGAGGGAAACAGGTATCAATAGACTGGAGTGAACTCAAGGAGTCAGTACACACAAGAAAGTGACGGCGTTCATTGTACAGTGCGTACCGCAAAGCTCTACAGATAGCATAGAGCTCTGCTGTGTACACATTACAGGTTTCCGGGAGAGCGAAAAGAAACCTATCATTGTCGACAACGAACGCACAGCCCACCTTCGTATCTGTCCTTGAACCATCCGTGTAGACGACGACGGAACGTGGATAGCGGCCAACAACGGACAGGAAGAGCCTCCGATAAATCGAAGGGTCCGTGTTCTCCTTCGGACCAGTGTGTAGGTCCAGGATTATTTCAGGTCGCCGTACTATCCACGGAGGTACCCCACTTGGTTGTCTGACAAGGCAAGGAACCGAAGGTACGTCAAACAATCTGTAACTGTACCTGCTGGCCGGGTGTTCGGATGCCGGCACCAGAATCACGTTTTTATGGCTCCCAAGCCAATGGGCATAGAGGGAAACGAGTTAGCAGATGAGGCTGCCAAGGAGGCAGTTACACTGCCCCCGTTGCCTTTTAAGGTTCCAGCAAGTGATATTCGCTCTCAGCTGAGGCATCTGGAAGAGTGAGGGCCTGCCACTCCATTTAGGAATGGGACATCACCACCCATATCTTAGCAACTTACATACTATCACGGTCTGAAATATGACAGATATCGATGGAAGCTACGTCTTCTCTGGGCTGTGCCAAGGACAGATATGAAAGAACTGAAAATGCATCAGATGGGAGGAGAAAATGAGGCAGATAAGAAAGTATTAGATAGAAGGAAATCCGGCCCGAATTCGATGGAAAAAATGGAAAATGTACCCTTTACGTACATTTATCGAGGGGCATTACTTACTAAATTCATCAAACCTGAAATCTGTGAATTTATAATTGTACCGGGAGGTACACCTCAACACCGCTCATTTAAAATAACCGTCTTATAAACTCCTCTATCAATCAAACAGTGAAACTAATAACACAAAAAGTTGGAACTTTCATCAGAAGATGTCTCCACTGAAATATTAAGTAATGTTGTTATTGTGCAGTTTCATAAACTGACTGAATTTCTTCTTGTTTTGTTTTGCTATACATCAAGAAGTTTGGACATTTTTCTACAGATGACACTACCAAAAAACTATGATCATGCACCCTGGTGCAAGGTGAAAAAGCTTATAACTTAAAGTAGTTTCATATTCCTAGGTTTTCCATAACTGATCTATGTTCACTTATTTTTTGGGTTGTCAATACTTCCTTTTCTTTCCGCCAGTTTTTAACCTAGCCAATCACTAATTTTTGTAAATAATTTTCAACAATCCCACATTTCTTGTTTACTTTGTTTTAACCAATATAAATTAAGAGGGTGTGTCCTGATTAGTCTTGAATGATCTCGAACCTTCCCTGAGGGTTTATAAACTGCGGCTTTTCACGTTTCCTGGCCAATTGATCGTCGTCTTTCTGAGTGTGAGTGTTTAAGCAGGCGGCGGGCGGCCTCATTCGTCGGCAGCTAGAACATCTACAAGGTAATGGCCACATAATTCCATCTTTCTTGCCGTAGCCGCGAATTAAGGTCCTAATCCTTACTATGTGACCTTTTCTAAAATGTAACTTTTCTTTCGGCTAATGTAAATACTTCATAAAATCTTTAATTGTAAATTGGGGATAGAGAGTGAGTTACCCTATCGAGCTCCCCTGCATCTTGGTTTGAGGTGTCTGCGATTTTGCAGCAGCCTTTGGTTACGGATTACACTAATTTCTATGCGAGCCACCTCAGTAGTTTGGGAATAGCCCCTGTTTCATCGGCCTAGAGCCCTGTAAGGTTTTTAAGTTTTCATTATCTTGGAGCGCAGTGTACGCCTCCATTCATTTTGTGTTTGGGCCAGTTATCTAACCTGTTCTTTTTCCATGAAGGCCCAGAAGTTGGGTATAAAATACCCCTGTAAAAGTAAGTTCAATTTGTAAATATTGGCTTGAGAGGCCAGAGATTGTAAGTTTTGACGTAATGTTGGCTTGAGTGGGCAGTAAGGAACTTAGAGCCTGTTTGCTCTTTTTCAAAGTTTTTGTAAGTTTAACGAGTGCCCCTGGAAGGTTAGATATTGTACACTGCTGTTTGTAGAAAGTGAAACACCAAGACCGAGAGCTGTGACTACAATACAATTTATTCCACATATTAGGGACATAACAAGACACAAATGATTACAATTACAGAACTATACATGCACGGTGACCGTGAAAATTCAGTACGGCGTAGGTTCACCACGCGCTGCAATCAGAGCCGCTAGACGTCGTGGCATGGAATCAAAAAGCGCCTGAATATGCTGCTGGGGAATACTCTGCCACGCGATTTGTAGGCGCGTCCATAAATCATCAACAGTGGCTGCAGGAAGACCTGAACGAACAAGGTGCCGACCGACCATATCCCAGACATGTTCAATGGGTGACATATCTGGCGAACGGGCAGGCCAGGGAAGCAGTGGTATCCGTTGTTCTTCGAAGAAGGCTTGCCCATTCCTCGCTACATGCGGTCGGGCATTGTCCTGCTGGAATATGGCGTCTGGAACGGCCTGCAGGTGGGGCACTGCCTCGGGCTGTAAAACCCCCCTGATGTAGCGGTAGCTGTTCAGATTGCCCTCAAGACGTAGGAGGCGAGTTATAGGCAATTTCGCCCCAAACCATCACACTTGGCGTTTGTCCACTATGCCGGTCAACAATACAGTCTGTCCGAGGGCGTTCACCACGGCGGCGTCTAACGCGTATGCGGCCATCACTATAGGACAAGTTGAAGCGGGACTCGTCCAAAAACACTACATTTTGCCACTCAGCACGTCAGCGTCGGTGTTCATGTGCCCTTTGCAGTCTATGGCGTTGGTGGTTGCTGGTCAATGGAAGCCGGCGCAATGGCATGCGTGCCACCAGTCCGGTCGTCAGAAGACGGCGTCGAACCAACGATGCAGACATCCCGACACCCGTTGCAGTGCTCCAACGTCGAGCCAACACCGTGGACGAAGCTGTTCTGTCCGTTACGGCCAAGCGGACAAGATGGCGGTCATCTCGCGCTGTGGTCACATTGTGTCGTCCAGTACCCTGTCGGCGCTGTTTACGGCCTTCTTCTCTCCACTGGTTCCACATACGCCCCACTGTTGAAGCAGCGTGCCCTGTACGAGCCGCAATGTCACGGAATGATAGACCCATCTCCCGGAGCCCTGTTATTCTGCCCCGTTCGAACGCACTCATATGCTGATATTCTCTCCTGTGATGTCGGCGAGGCATAATGGCACTTAGGTACGCGTTTCCACTTCGTATGACGGCTCCGCACTGACTAAGCGTTGCGTAACACTGCCCTGGCCGGTCACACACAGAAGGGTACTGCTGGGCCTACGTGCCCACCATCTCTTTGCAATTTAAATCACTTATTATGGTTCCACTTTTCTACACGTCCTCTGATTTTGACGTGTTTCAGACCATCGCTTTTGAGTGTTTCACTTTCTACAGACAGCAGTGTATTTAGGGAGCAAGTGCTCTTGAACAAGGCGATTTCTGCCCTTAACTAAATAATACCACTTCCATTTGTAAAATTGTAAAACTAGGGGCTTGAAACCCAGAATCTGTAAAAATACTAATCTTGGACTTTACTAGTCTTGTTTCAAGATTGCTTTTGTACCTGACATGTTGTTATTCGTTGAGTTTATTTTAGAAAAATATCATCTTCAGTTCAAGTTTTAAATTAATTTTCATATTGTAATAGACCCAATCACCCCGGCACCTTCTTTAACCTCTTTCTCCCCCACGGGTATCCCCGTAACAATAATAATTGTTATACTCTTACCCAGATCTCATCATGAGGTTGCGTCTCTCAAAAATTAGTTTGTTAGTGATAAAAGATAAAGTACGTGGGGTGAAATCTCAGTTTTTGGCGGATTTTATGCTGTTAAGTGCAGGAAAAGATTGATAACTGACTAAAGTTGGTCAGACGTGTAGGGTCATACGGCATGATAGCCGAGAGGTATTGGACTGGCTTCTCTGCAAGAAAGCCGCTATTTGAATCCGAACCAATACGTGAGGAATTGTTGAAATACAGTATTACGTTCCTCAGGTTGGGATTCCATGTAAAACTGAAGGTACCGTGCCCGTAATCACGATATCAACAGTCTTTTGAATATGTGTGAGCAAATGAAAGGAATGTAAAAAATTTAGAACTCATCTCAATGACCCGTTTTCTCAAAGCTCGTATGAACATCTGTGAGACCTTGGAAGCTAACGATTCTCATATTCTATTTCATCTTACTAATGGAGATTTAACAGCATCGTTATGATTCATACGAGCTCTTTATGACCGTACGTTACAAAGTATTTGTTTACCTTCATGTTGTGATGAAGCAATAGGCTTGTATCATTAAAATCCGCTTCATAAAATGCGCATCTTTGCATCCCTCACGACTATTTAATAGCGTTATGGCGCATTTCATAGCGTCGATGGGGAAGAGAATGCGATCATTTACATTGTAGCTGCAGATCGTGGATGAGAGGTCGCTAAAAACTCCAATTACATTCACTGGAAATTATTTTTATTAACTTGCTCCTTCGATCTTTGGACACATAACTCAATTTCGATTGATTGATTGATTGATTGATTGATTGATTGATTGATTGCTTGATTGATTGATTGACTGATTTTTGTTGTTTAAAGGGGCCTAACATCGAGGTCATCGGCCCTTAATGGCACGAAATGAAATGACAACTTTGAATTCTGGTCAGTGGAGGATTTTGAAATTTTAAGCATGAGGATGAAGAATGAATGGATGGACGGATATGAATTTAAAACGATCAGTGGATCCGACCCACAGTGCCTCACATGCACAGAAGCTGGCACAAAACAATCGTATTACCGACCAAGGGACTGCTTCTATAGTACGATGCTGAATCGATTATGCGTATAGTCGAAACGGGTCCAAAATCCAGGTAGTCAGCCTCTCATAATGGTATTTATCGCTAGGAGAGTAGAACCATGCTATGTGTAATGTTGCGGTACTAATCAAAAGTAGCGGAGACTCGCGGTATTCCACACATTATGGTACTATTCACAGGTGGTATAATGCGCACATGTAACACAGACCTATGGTGTTTCGCACATTGCGGCGTCATTTGCAGGCAACGCAAACCTATGGCTTTCCTCACATAAGTGGACTAACCGCAAGGACCCGTACTATCCCGTGGAATTCCTCACATAGTGGGAACTGAGCATAGGTAAGGCAGAACCATGCTGTAGCTCATCCCATGATGTCGCTCATATAGGGGTACGAATCACAGGTACTGTAGGACCCACATCCTGATTCACAAACTGTCGCTACTGATCACAAACCTATTTCGTACCTGGTACTACGCGCAAGTAAATGCAACCCATGGTGTTCCCTGCGTGATGGTACTAATTACAAGTAGTTTCATGGTTCTAATTGGATCATCCCTTGGTCGCCCCTTCTAGTCGCCTCTTACGACTGGCAGGGGATACCATGGGTGAATTCTTCGTATGCCTCCCCTACCCACAGGGGGGTGTGTTTGGTCCGCGAGAGGCATTTTATTTCTCTCAAGTCCGCCGGCAAGCCGGTTAGGACCCCCCTATCCGCCACCTGGGACGCGCCACGTGGGATTATCACCTCTTCCCCTGCTACGCCAGCGTAGTAGGTTCGTGGTAGGATATATCAATAAGCTGTTATTTTTGGCATAGTCATTAAGTCGTCGTAAGTCAAAATTTACTTTGTCAATGGCTACATCTATGTCTTGTGGATATGAGTGATAATAAATCTGAAGGTCTGCATAGATATTGTACTTGCTATATTTCAATGCGTCCCCTATGTCGTTCACACTAACAACAAAATAAAAGTGGGCCCGAAACCGATCCCTGCTGGACACCTATTGACTTGTTATGCCATCCTGAGTACACTGTTCCTCATTGCCGACGTCAGTAAGGTAGGAGCTAAAATATTTAAGATATGTCTCATTAAAGTTGAGACTACGGAGTTTTAGCAGGAGTAACCCAGGGCTAACTGTGTCAAAGGCGCTGCTTAGGTCTAGTAGTGTTGCTACAATCACACATCGTTGGTCTATTGCATGTCTGATATCGTCCGTAACTCGCAGTAATGTTGTCGCAGTACTATGTCCTTTTTTGAAGCCGGATTGAAAATGGTCAAGGTTTGGCATATACAACCTTAAACAATTATTATTAGAACTATCATATTTCGCGTGAAATAACTAACGATAGGGAAAACTCACACTTGAAATGTAGTACGATATCAATCACGTACGTATTTTTATATGCAGTAGCAATGATCCTCTATGATAAATCTAATGATGCCATGATTCATTTGATGATGATGATGATGCTTGTTGTTTTAAGGGGCCTAACATCGAAGGTCATCGGCCCCTTATGGTACGAAATGAAAGAACAAAAATTACAAAGGCATCCACTGATAAAAATAAAAATAAAAAATGTCATGAAGAATGAATGGATGGACAGGAACCCAACAAAACACAAAACAAACAAACAAAAACAAAAACCAGTGGATCGGATTCAACAGAGAACGAAAATAACATTATTACCGACCAAGGAACCACTCATAAAGCACAATGATGCTTGGTGTCTAAAGGGGGTGCAAAATCCACGTCTAAGGCCCCACAGAATGGTACATGTCGCGAGTAAAATAGAACCATGGTATGTGTCATGTTGGGGTATTAATCAGAAGCAGCGAGGACTCACGGTGTTCCACAAAAGATGGTACTACTCACAAGTATTGTACTTCGTACAGGTAACGCAGACCTATGGTGTTTCGCACACAATGGCGCCACCCACAGCCAACGCAAACCGATGAGTTTCCTCACCTAGGGTACTAGTCACGGGTGCCGGTCCCAAGGGCCCCGTGGTGTTCCGCACATAGTGAGTACTAATCACAGGCAACGCAGACCCACGATGTCGCTCATATAGTGGTACAACTCACAGGCTACGCCCAGACCCGCGGTGTTGCCCACATGGGTACAACGCACGGGTACTGGAATCCACCAGGCCAGGCTTTTTACTGCAACGAATCACAAACATACTTCGTACCATGTTGGTGATACTACTCGCAAGTACATGCAACCCATGGTGTTCCCCGCATGATGGTACGAATCAAGAGTCGTTTCATGGTTCTAATTCATTCATCCCTTGGTCGCCCCTTTTAGTCGCCTGGCACGACAGGCAGGGGATACCGTGGGTGAATTATTCGTCAGCCTCCCCCACCCACAGGGGGTGTGTGTTTGGTCCGCGAGAGGTATTTTATTTCCCTCAAGTCCGCCGGCAAGCCGGTTAGGACCCCCCTATCCGCCACCTGGGACGCGCCACGTGGGAGTATCACCTCTCCCCCTGCTACGCCTGCGTAGCAGGTTCGTGGCATGATTCATTTAAAAGTATGTAGCTATTTAACAGAATGTCTACTTAACATGTACAATAAACATTCGCTTTCGTAGGGATACCCTTAGATGACCACGACCTATCATCCTACTTCATGAAGGTTAAAACTATTACGTTGTCATTACTGTCATGCGTTGAATCTTGACATCATACAATATTACTCTTCTAGTAGCACTTGCGATCATAGCTTGCGTCAACCGTTACGTACATTATTCTAAACATTTCATCTCTTCTTTCATTTCATTGTAGTATATCCTTTCATTTCTTTCCAGAATAACCTTATAAAACCAAACCCCATTGCACTACAGCCCTTGAAGGGCCTTGGCCTACCAAGCGACCGCTGTTCAGCCCGAAGGCCTGCAGATTACGAGGTGTCGTGTGGTCAGCACGACGAATCCTCTCGGCCGTTATTCCTGGCTTTCCAGAGCGGGGCCGCCATCTCACCGTCAGACAGGTCCTCAATTCTAATCACGTAGGCTGAGTGGACCTCGAACCAGCCCTCAGATCTAGGTAAAAATCCCTGACCTGGCCGGGAATTGAACCCGGGGCCTCCGGGTAAGAGGCAGGCACGCTACCTCTACACCATGGGACCGGCTAGAATAACCTTATGCCTTCATAAATTATCCATTTCAACTCATATTTCTTCTTATTACCCTCAACTTTTCATAATAATGATTTCCCTCGACGGACAATTAACTTTATTCTCATATACTATTAACATAGGATCAGCATCATCTTAATTCGTAATACCATTTATCTTGTCTGATGGCGTTCCGCCTCTCATAACATCTTATTTTACAATAACAACGTATTACCTCTTTGCATTCTCAGAATATGTCACTTACATTCCTTTCATACTACTACTTGGAATCTATATAATCTCAAAACAGCTTCTTTTAAGAACATAGTCTTCAGCTATGGTATAATTTTTTTGGATTGTATCTCTCTTAATATCTAACTGGGATTTGCTTATTTATGTGGATGACTACCAAACTCCTTTTACATCAATCTATACTGAAATCACTCTGGAGAATCTACCTTTTTTACGTTATCTTTGACGATCTAAAACGGCACCACTACAACGCTTGACTGTACATGGTCTACACATATATCTACCAAATTACGCATTTTAATACAAGAAACTTATCTTATTTCCGTCCGCTCCTGGAATGGCCTAGGTCTGGTTCATTTTCTGCAGCTGGGAGCGGTCTCGTGGTTGGTGACTGGCTAGGCAGACGTTCATTACGATTCGGGCTAGTTATGGTTCGGCTCAGGTAACCTCGGGTAGCCTGTCGCCCATCTTCCTAGTGGGTTACTATCTTCAGATGCTCGATTATGAAATTAGAATGCATAATTGATATCAGCTGACACATATTAAAAATATTTAAGGCCTTCTAATTGATCAACTATTTTTCTTTATAAAAATCTTGGGTTGGTCTCTAATTTGTATGCTCAGACCTTCAATATGTCGGCAGTTATCACGAAATGTATGTTAAACTGGTCTGTTTCACAAGTTTTGGCAAGATTAACGCGTTATTGTAGCCTCCTTATTCTTTGATCGTTTGATTTTAATTGGCGTTTTATAGCTGGGTGGTCTTCAGACTTGTTACGTATTTAAGATGGATTTAAGCATTTTCTATTTATATTTTGCCTTATTTGGAGATAACTCAATGGACTAATATGGTTAATATTCTCCTTTTGTTCAATTCTCTTCTTTTCTCTTCTTTTTATCGGAATAATTTTGCCCCTTATCTTCAGTGCGTTCGTATGTTGGGATTACCAATGAATTTGTCATATCTTTCTCAGTGTTCGGTTACTCAACGATCCAAATCCCATGTTTTTGTCTTACGCTGCCATCATGATTATATATCTTTCGATATTGTGTTAATTTAGACTTCTGTGTCATACAATGAAATTATTCAATTTACTTAATCTCGTTACGGGTAATCGCGTTTACTCTCACTTGATTGAAAGTTCACTTTTGGAATAATGTAATAGTACAGTACTGTGCTGATACTTATCTAATGAGGTCCAACATCCAAGTCACTGTCCATGCACTGGTAAAGCACTTCCATGATGTTCCTGCTATAGTGGTACTTATCATGGGTAACGTAGGCTCATGGTGTTTCTCGCATGGTGGTATTAATCACAGGCAATGTAGACGCACATTATGTCACACACAATGGCACCACTCACAGGTAACACAAACCCATGGTGTTCCTTACATAACAATATTACTCTTAGGCCAGCAGACCCATAGTTTTCATCACAGTGGTATTTATCACGGGCGCCAATCAACCCCATGGTTTTTCTCACATGGTACCAACCGCAGGCAAAGTAGACCCATGATGTTTCTAAAGTGGTACTACTCGTAGGTAACTCAGACCCATTCTGAACACAGTGGATCCGACCGGTGAAATGCACACGGCGACACTTATCACAAACAACGCCCAGACCCGCAGTGTTTCTCACATAATGGTACAGATCTGTGTAACGTAGACACATGGTTTTCCTCATAAGGTAGTGTTCGTCGCAAGTAACGTGGACGCACTGTGTTCCGCACGTAATGGTACTAATCACAAGAAATTACATGGTTCTAATATCATCCCGTGGTCGCCCCTTTTAGTCGCCTCTCACGACATGTATTGGATAATGTGGATGTACTCTTCGTTTGCGTCTTTCACCCACAGGGATTGTTTGTTTGGTCCACGAGAGCTACTTTATTTCACTCTAGTCCGCCGGCAAGCCGGTTAGTACCCCGCTATCCGCTACCTGGGACGCAACACATAGGAATGTCACCTCTCTACCCGCTACACCGGCGGAGTAGGTTCGTGGCATTACACTGAACTTTTAACCCATATCTGGTACCAGTGTATTTTTTTCAAACGTTCCCGCTTTCTCAGTACATCTGTGGATGGCAACATATGCCAGGTTGTACCCAGTCATGGGAGACAATAACTTCGATGACAGAAACGTATATCCTTAAAAAAAAAAGTAAAAACGTCGTGGGCGCGAGGGGTTCATTGTATTTTCTTGCAAAGAAAATATAACTGACACAATTTTAGGAATATATAACTGATACAATTTCAGCTGTTGAAATCTTCCTGTTTTCTCAATATCGCAGTGAATGACAGAATGGGGCTTTTATATACAGTACATACTGTAGATGGTTTGTAGGATGCTATAGCCAGCTGCTGAGGAACAGTTCGACTAAGAATACGGTGGCTTAGATGATGATGTTTGTTGTTGAAAGGGGCCTAACATCGAGGTCATCCGCCCCAAATGGTACGAAATGAAATGACAAACAAAAAGTTCAAAATTATCCACTTACCAAAATAAAAAAATGACATTGAGAATGAATAGATGGACATGAACCCAAAAACAAAAAACAAAAATAAAACAGTGGATCCGACTCAAAGAAAGATCATAAATTATAGTTTTACAGACCAAGGGACCTCTTATAAAGCACAATCCGGAATCGAGGATGCTTGTTGTCTAAAGGGGTCCAAAATCCTGGTCAAAGGCCTCTCAGAATGGTACTTATCGCTAGTAAAGTAGAACCATGGTATTTGTCATGTTGGGGTACTAATCAAAAGTAGCGAAGAGTCACGGTGTTCCACACATGATGGTACTACTCACAAGTATTGTACGTCGCACAGGTAACGCAGACCTATGGTTTTTCTCACACAATGGCGCCACTTACAGCCAACGCAAACCGACGAGGTTCCTCACCTAGGTGTACTAAACACGGGTGCCGGTAATCCCGTGGTGTTCCTCACATAGTGGGTACTAATCATAGGCAACGCAGACTGCGGTGTCGCTCATATAGTGGTACAACTAACAAGCAACGCCCAGACCCGCGGTGTTACTCACATGGGTACGACGCACGGGTACTCGAAACCCACAGGAGAAGCTACACCTTTCTGCTACTAATCACAAAACTATTTCGTACCTAATATAGTGGTAGTACTCGCAAGTACAGGCAACCCATGTTGTTCCACGCGTGATGGTACGAATCGAAAGTAGTTTCATGGTTCGAATTCAATCATCCCTTGGTCGCCCCTTTTTGTCGCCTCTCACGACAGGCAGGGGATACCGTGGTTGTATTTTTCGTCTGCGTGCCCCACACACAGGGAGTAGAGAGAGAGAAAAAGAAGAAAGAAGGGATCCGATACTTCGAAAAATGAAGTAACGGACGAAGAAAGGCAAGGGCCACGAAGGGCGTGAAAATGAAGACTCCCTAGACGTCGAATGCTCTAATACCGTCGGGGTAGGAAAAGAACAAGAGTTGACCAAGGGAGGTCGGACAGGATAGACGAAAGTGAGAAGCCTGGCACAAGTAGTGGAAGCAATGCCAGGACTCAAATAATGGCCCCGTGGTCGCCAACCCGCGCTCCCAATTGGAGAGCCCCTTGGGCCCCTTTTAGTCGCCTCTTACGACAGGCAGGGGACCCCGCGGGTGTGTTCTACATGTGCGGCCCAAACCTTCAGGAGGTAATGTGTTTGGTCCGCGAGAGGTATTTTATTTCCCTCAAGTCCGCCGGCAAGCCGGTTACGACCCCCAATCCGCCACCTGGGACGCACCACTTGGGAGTATCACCTCTCCACCCGCTACGCCAGCGTAGTAGGTTCGTGGACGGTGGCTGAAAGAGCATTAGATCAGTCTTCGAATGGATGAAATAAAACAGAAAATAATTTTTGTACCAGGCGGTACACCTCCGCGCCGCTAATTCAAACTTTGCGCCAGTTGAAACTCCTCTACTGGAGGAAGCCTGAACTCTAACAACCATGTTAATTCTAAAGGTTATCAGAAGATGTCGCTATCTGTAAATTTTGAAGAGTTCTGAACTGTGTGTTTTTCGATTTATTTTTGTTTTCTCTGTAGTGAGAAGTGTGAACATTCTCTTCTAGATGGCACTACTGAAGAAATACAACGGTGCACCCTACTGCGAAGTGAAAGAACCTTTTTTTGAAGAATTTTAGTATGCATAAGTTTGTTCTTTGTTAAATTTCTTTCAGTCATTGTTTAGGTTGGCTGTATAACCCTTCTCTTTCCGCCAGTTTCGAATTCGACCAATGAGTAATTTTTGTAATTAATTTTCCACCAATCCTAGATGTCTTCTTCAGTTTTGACTTGTAATCTTTTGGTCGTCCAATAAAATGCTTGTGGGCGGGTGTTATCATTCATGAAAGGTCTCGAATGTTCCGCGAGGGTATATAAGCTTCCGATTTTCGGGTCCCTGCGCCACTTCAGTAACATCTATCATTGTGTAAATTATGTAACAGGGGGCGGGAAGCGCCTCTTTCGTCGGGCAGCGGTTCATCAATAAGGTAATGGCCTTTCAATAACTTATTTTCTTGCTAGCTCAGCAGTTTAACTCTCGGGGCAGGTTCGATACCTTTTATCATGTAACTTTCCTCTAAAATGTAACGGACTCTTGGTATAAATTCTATCTCATTAAACTACAAACTGGGATAGAGAGTGCCTAACCCTCTCGAGCTCCCTTTCATATTGTTTTTGAGGTGACTACGTTTTCTCAACCATTTTTCTTCGTTTCGTTATATAATAAGTTTTCCTATCGTGTCACCTCTTTAGTATGGGATTAGCCCTTGCATATGCGGTCTAGTGCCAAAGAGGTTTTAAATAAAGTGTATTAGGAGTGTTAGGACGCCTCCTCTTAAGTTGGTATTTTGGAGGCCATGTAATTGTCCTGTTTCTTTATTGAGTAGGCCTCAGTAGGTTGGGTATTTTTACCCCTGTTTTCATGTGCTTGGAGGTCAGCTTGAAGGTGGAATTTGGTGTGGCCTTTGATAAGCTTTAACTTTAAGAGCGGGTTGCTCTTTCTTAACATTTTGATTTCTGTGTGCCTCGAGCAGGCTTTACTGAGTAATAGGGAAGCTAGAGCTCCTGGGCATGATTGGGGTTTTCTGCCCCTTTGTCAAACCTGGTATCTGGCTAAAGTTGGGCTAATTGCTCAAGAATTGTGTGTCTGGCTCTCGGAGCCCAAAACCTGTAACACTGTAATTGTACATTCTCGATTTGTGGCTAGGCTACTGTGTACCTGTTATATTTGTTATTTCTTGATCTTAAAAAGAAAATATAACCTTGTTAAATTTTAAATTAACTTTAATTTCGTAAGTAGAGACCTGTTCATCCCAGCACCTTCTTTCACCTCTGCTAATCCACCAAACCACGGTAACAATTTTAATAGTTACATTATCCTCAGCCTTGGCATCCTTTTAAATGGACAACGAAATTAAAATTTTAATCCGCCGTAAAGTAACAACTATTGTGTATAAGTGTGTGTTTTTTTTTTGCTATTTATTTACGTCGCACCGACACAGATAGGTCTTACGGCGACGATGGGACAGGAAAGGCCTTAAAATGGGAAGGAAGCGGCCGTGGCCTTAATTAAGGTACATACCCAACATTTGTCTGGCGTGAACATGGAAACCACAGAATACTATCTTCAGGGCTGCCGACGGTGGAATACGAAACCACTATATCCCGATGTCAAACTAACAATTGCGCGACTCTAACCGCACGGCTAAGTCGCTCGGTAGGTATAAACAGGAAGGAGCCACCCGAATTTACATCGTTCAAACGATAAACACACAAGTAAATTTATTTTTCTTCTTATCAGATGTATTTCTAATGATCGAATTGTTGACTAAAATTTCAGTTAAAAGTACATGTATACTTGTATTCGTATATGTAATTCCATTTCAGGAAACGTTAAGTGAATATACTATTTATTATGTGCCAAATTAAGGGAGAGGGAGGTACAACTTTCGCTAGCTTAAATTTAGTAGTTTCTTATATCTTAACAACTATGAACGATACTTAATCAAAAGTTTGCATGCTTCACATTCATGTATAATCAATCATTAAATTTTAACAAGACTAGTAATGACCTGTAAAATGTCGTCAAATTTATATACTAATTCACTTTGTAGATAAATGAGTTTGTATTATATAACTACAATTCGAATATTGCCATGATTCTTGAACTGAAAATATTTAAATATACTCTAGAATGTCAACAGTATTATTATCTATAGTTTATCTTGATAATTACCTTTCATAACATATTCTCTCATGTTTACGATATTATTTATTTCTTTAAAAATTACTTGTGTTAAAGGAAATAGTCTACTACATGTTGTTTATATTATAGTAATTTAGGGATATCTCGACACGCTAAGCAAAAACCTGTAATTTTGATCATGATTTATTTGTAAAATATTTCAATTATTTCCCAGGTGATTTTGTACACAGTTAGTTTATGTTTTCTATTATTTATGGAAAAAAATAACATTTCATAACATGTTAAATTATCAAATAAATAAAGGATGCAATAATGTCCACTTCTCCCGCACTTAGGGAGAACCTGACACTAGGTAGGACCTCCGAATAGTTACTCAACTATTGTACACAATGGGTACATATAAACTGCTCATCGTTTCCATTTTCCACACACATCTCGTGGAACCATTTCCTTCATTCCCCACTACAGTGGACCCATGCCTCATTACGGTTGTCGTCACATACTGCGCAGTAATTCTCAGAGCAAAGAAGACTGCTTGAGAAACTAGCTTCCCCATTGCGCACGCCGAGTTCTCGTTGTTGTCCTTCGATTGGAAGGATTCTTTTCATTTTCGCGTTTCCTATTCTTTAAATCTTCCCGATAATCCTGTGAAGTGTTCGTGGCGGATGGGAGGGGAAGCAACACATCCCTATTCATACAGCTTATGCCTTATCAAGCACATCCGGATCATTGCAGTGCGTTGAGTGTCCGTCGATTATGAACCGAATCTTGCCCTGAGGTTTGTAACGGTTTAGGTGATCAAGGAATAATGATTCGGACATTTTAACAACTCATCCGCTGGGCATTCCTTTTGAGTGTATCCTTGCCTTACCCCTTTCATTATAACAAAGGGTGGGATAGCATATTCAATAGCATTACCACGCACCATTACTGTTACCGTAGATCCCTTTTCTGCCGTGGTGCTGTGAAACACGTTTTTCTTTCCTTTTTCACTAATAATCTTCCCTGCCTTAAATATGAGCTGAACACCAGTTTCATTGACATTCAAAATATTACCAGGCTCTTGAAAAACCCAGTCATATCCAACCATTGTCTTTTGGTTTTTAAATATGCTTCTTAACACCATTCCTCTGAGTGAACCTAAAAGCCAGTTCTCGTAAGTCGGTCACTGTTCGCCCAAACCCTTTAGAATCAAGAAGAAAAAGATGGTTGACTAACAGGTCCTCCATAGCTTTGTCAATTGTTGCTCCTTTTTCCAGTTTTCTATTGGTAGATATACCAGGTAGTATTCTGGATCTGAGTGTATTCGTTGGAATACTGAAATACTTCGCAGCTGTTGCTGAAGTAGTTCCATTTTTTTTTCACGCCCTTAATAGCAGCAGCCATATCTTCTGCATTCCATCGTCCAAGCAGACCTTTGTACACATATTTCCGTTGCAGCCTCCGCCTATAACCATTTGGATGTAAAACTATTAATGCGAAACTTCTACTTTATCATCAGTCTCCATCCTTCGTAATTTGAGTTTAATTTAACACTGCAAACATTATTATAAACATATCGCATTACAAAAATATTATACATATATCCTAATACACTACATTGTCATAATTTATTACTCCTACTAAACTGTAGAATTAACGCACCATTAAACCATGTCCCCAAAAATGTATCCCGGTTTAGAGATTCTCCCAGCTTGTCGTGTCTAGATCTCCCCGAGTTTCATTGGCAGGCAAGAGTTCACAACACTTACCAACCTGAAGGTTTAGCGATTTGGGAATGACATCACTGCTTCTCCGAAACTTGCTTAGTGCGCCTAACCTAAAACATTATCTTAAAAGTATCGCATATCTTCCCATTTTGTTACACAATCTACTCATCATATTATAGCAAGTTATTTTTAAATCATATATCACTTACTTACTCACCTTCAATTGTTCATATGCCTTGTATTTATAGTGATAATCCTCAGCTAACAGGGTGACCATGAGCACAAAACCATACGGCTCCAGTAAATGCAGTTGCAAGTTTGACCTGTGCAGTACTGTGATTACCAGAGGCGCTAAGCTTAAAAGTGTCGAGTTCTCCCGCATGTCGGGATCTCCCTAAGTTACCTTAATAGGATGAGCAATCATGCAGACGTTCATGAAAATATCATGAATCGTTTTTGAATTATGATGAAAACCATGTGAAAAGACAATAAGTTTTGGAAAATGAACAGCAACTTACGACAAGATTCATTTAAGAATTTAATTACTGGCAATAACCAGTTTTTCCATAAGGTTAAAGAATATTCTATAAAAATAATTGAAAAATGCAATTTTTGAATCATATATGTATAAGGTCTCCCTTAATAGGAAATATTCTTTCATTTTGATTATTTGGTCCAAGAAATTTAACATTATGTGATTTTACTCAAAAAGAATGTTCCGGTCTTCAGAAGCAAATTAGCTCTGAAGTTCGTTACTACAAGTCTGTCACATTCTGGATGTGTGTACTCGCCAATCACCCTCGACATGTACATGACTTCCTCCGATAGCGACCACCTCTTCTCCAGCGGTAGATTTAACAGTCTTATTGGAATTCAAGAGAAAAGAAACTGGTCATTATACGGAGTGGTACCAGCTCGTTTTGCCATTAGAACTTGCTGAATGTGATGCAGAGCCAAGTCCACTGCTTGATAAGGAGACGGTGTAATAGAATTAAAGTACAAGTCTTGTACTCAGATTCCACTTAGATGCCGTTCTAAATCTTACGCTGTTTCTGGGCAAATCCAGTTAGTAATCTTTGCACTCAAATATTCCAATCACTTCGAACAATTTGCACAAGTACAGAAATTCTAGTAAGGATTTCCATTGTTATGGGCAAAGATCACAAAATCCATTGGGATTTAGATGCACACGGGAAAGTATGTTCCTGAAGAGCGCTCAAAACTAGGTCATTAAATTACAAATGTCTACCTTATTACCGTAAATCAGAACTAGTTTAACACATTAATGTATCATTACATAATGGTAACACTCATTAGATCATAAAGACTGTTTCAAATTTCCTTTTCTTTATATTCCGTATGTACCGAATGTTTTAAAAACAATTTCATGAACCACTAGAATCAGTATTTTTAATAAGAAGAAGTGCAAATATCGATATAACATTGTGAGGATAAACAACCAAATACCGAGAAAACTGGAGATTTTTTGTTTAATTTCTTAATAAATGAGTGGTGCTCCCCAGGTGAACGTGACTAAATGGGCATAAGCATACAACGTTTCATGCAGGCCTACGCATAACAGTCGAGTAAGTCCAAACGAGCGACAAAATTGTTAAAAAAGTCTTAGTTTGTTAACAGTGTTTAGTTAATATACCCTCCAAGTTTTCCAGTCTATGGAAGACACGGTTCAAATATTTAAAACACTAGTACAGTTGCAAAAGATAAATGATCGCATAGTATTTTGGGTGAATATAAATATCTGGAACAAGACCCAGTTTATTAATAATAGAATGGCACATTTTCCATTCGAAAAGATCACCACATTCTTTCAAATAATTCCAAAAATTGCTTTCACGGCGGCATATCTATTCCCGAGATCTTTCAAATAACTTATTTGCATACGTACATGTACCATTTTATTATCTTTGTGTAAACTTGTCGATTATGAACAAGTGAAAAGTCATTCGAATGTTACCATTCTGTTTTCAATACCAACGGATAACAAAAACCACCGGATTAAGTCGGGGTTGAACCCACCAAATAAGGCTCAGAAGATCTGCACTTTACCGCCTGAGCAAAGCATCCCAGCACGATAATAATATCATTTGTCTAAAGAATGTTTTAGCTGCAAACGGTATTAATATACGCAAGGATGTCGTAATTTTGTCCCTCAGGTGTTTTCAAATATTGTGGAATGCAAGGGGGTGGTGGTGGTGGTGATGATTTTTGTTTAACCCTCCGGCAGGCGCGCATGGGTATAATGTGCAACAGCATCACCTTTTTTATAATATCTCTGGTTATAATTGGTGGGAGAGTGTTTCCGTCGTATTACGTATAGCCTACGGGATCGTCCACCAGATGACCAAAGTTCCACAAATTCCGTCGCGCCAAGCATTGTTACTAGAGTCTTCATCTCAATAGGTACATTGTGTGTTGCAAACGGGGTCCGCACGCGTACGTGGCATTGTGATTAATGTTTGTTTCACCTTTCTTTCATGATGTTTAACTTTTATAGCTCAGTGTGAATGCAGTGAGACGTTTGGTTACTGCTGTAATCATCGTTTAGATACAACTGTAGTTATATCCTCTAATAGTTCCTTTTTTGTTTCTAAGTGCTGGGTTCAAACAGAGGTATTTCAAAGATGCAGACTCAAGTTGTGTGAGAACCTGCGTTAATTCTTTTGTAACACATTTTTGATGATGATGATGCTTGTTGTTTAAAGGGGCCTAACATCGAAGGTCATCGGCCCCTAATGGAACGAGATGGACGAAATGACATATGATAGTTAAAATTTAAAACGTAGCCACTGATTAGAGTTTAAAAAAAAATAAAAAAAATGCGATGAAAAATGAGTATGAAATTAAAACAATCAGTGGATCTAATTCGCAATGCCTTATTTTGGAACAAAAGAAGAAAAATTACAGGAGATAATGGAATAAGGCATTGCTTGCTAGTACAGATATATATACATACTTTACATCAGACGTTAAAAGAACACATTAAAATACGCAACACAAACTAAAATGAAGTCAATAGGATAAGAGCGTAATTGACACAAAGATACAAGCACAAAGGACATCATTACACACGATAAAACAGACCGCTATCCCTCATAAAGCGGATGACGAGGTCTGCTGACTGCTCGTCATCGCGCAAGATAAGGGAGATAGTACTCGGAAGGTTAAGACTACGGCGCAGATCGACCAGGTCCACGCACTCCGTAAGGATGTGTACCACGGTAAGATGGTCGCCGCAGGTACACACCGGAGGGGGTTCTCCTTTCAGTAGATGGGAGTGCGTCAAGATACCGTGGCCGATCCGAAGGCGACATAATACCACGGCTTCCCTCCGCGAAGCCCGAAGGGAAGTCCTCCATACCTTCGTTGTTCCTTTTATCGCTCTCAGCTTATTGGGAAGTGGGATGGCCTGCCACTCCATCTCCCAATGAGACATAACCAGATGTCTCAGCTGAGAGCGAATATCACTTGCTGGAACCTTGAAAGGCAACGGGGGCAGTGTAACTGCCTCCTTGGCAGCCTGATCTGCTAACTCGTTTCCCTCTATGCCCATGTGGCTGGGGAGCCACACAAACGTAATTCTGGTGCCGGCATCCGAACACCCGGCCAGCAGGTCCTGGATCCGCTGCACCAGAGGGTGTCGAGGGAAACAGGTATCAATAGCCTGAAGCGAACTCAAGGAGTCAGTACATACGAGAAAGTGTCGGCGCTCATTGTCGAGTGCGTACCGCAGAGCCTCACAGATAGCATAGAGCTCTGCCGTGTACACACTACAGGTGTCCGGAAGAGCAAAAAGAAACCGATCATTGTCGACAACGAACGCACAGCCCACCTTCGTATCTGTCCTTGAACCATCCGTGTAAACGACGACTGAACCTGGATAGTGGCCAAGAACGGACAGATAGATCCTCCGATAAATCGAAGGGTCCGTGTCTCCTTTCGGGCCAGTGTGCAAATCCAGGATGATTTCAGGCCGTCGTACAACCCACGGAGGTACCCCACTTGGTTGTCTGACAAGGCAAGGAATCGAAGGTACGTCAAACAATTCATAACTGCTATCCAAGCGTATCCCAACCGGCCGCGTCGCACGAGGATGAACAACGTACAACAAACGGTTGCCATTGCTGAATACGCAGGGATAGCTCGGATGAAGTGGCATCTGTCGCAAATTTGCAGCATACGAAAAAAGCATTTGCTGGCGCCTCAGGTGTAAAGGCGGCACACCAGACTCAGCGAGCAGGCTAGCGATGGGGCTAGTACGAAAAGCTCCCGTCGCCAACCTAACCCCGCTGTGGTGGATACTGTTCAGCTTCGCAAGAACGCTTGGTCTTGCGGAGCCATATGCTGCACTGCCGTAGTCTAACCGAGATAAAATGTGTGCCCGATAGAATCGCAGGAGCACCACGCGGTCAGCTCCCCAATTAGTGCTGCTAAGAAACTTCAAGAGGTTAAGCCTCTTGGTGCATTGCACTTTTAGCTCCCGCACGTGTGGCTCCCACGATAATTTACTG
This sequence comes from Anabrus simplex, assembly GCF_040414725.1. NCBI lineage: Eukaryota > Metazoa > Arthropoda > Insecta > Orthoptera > Tettigoniidae > Anabrus > Anabrus simplex. The sequence continues at coordinate 92,009,864 of NC_090268.1, read as the reverse complement.
TCAAAAAGGAGCCCAAGAAATCGGTAGGTGTCAACAACTGGAAGAACGACATTACCTAGATAAAGCTCAGGATGAGGGTGAAGTGTACGTTGACGACAAAAGTGGACAACGGAGGTCTTTACGGCAGAAAACCGAAAGCCATGTTCTAGGGTCCACTTCTCCACCCTCCTAATAGCTTGCTGTAACTGTCGCTCTGCGACTGCCATACTGCACGAGCTATAGTGCAGAGCAAAATCATCCACATATAGGGACGGTATTACGGCTGGACCAGCAGCAGCGACAATACCGTTTATGGCAATCGCGAACAGAGTGACACTAAGAACCGATCCCTGTGGGACTCCATTTTCTTGAACGTGGTATTGCGAATATGTCCTCCCTACTCGGACACGGAATAGACGGAGGGACAAAAAATTCGCAATAAATACCGGCAAGTTACCTCGGAATCTCCATTGATGCAGGACGGAAAGGATGCCATATCGCCAGGTGGTGTCGTAGGCCTTCTCCAAGTCAAAGAAGACAGCTACCAAGTGCTGTTTGCGGAGAAACGCATCCTGGATAGAACTCTCCAGGCGTACCAAGTGGTCTGTGGTGGATCGAGCGGCTCGAAATCCACATTGGTACTCGGACAAGAGTCCTTGTTTCTCCAGACACCACACGAGTCTGCGATTTACCATCCTCTCAAATAGCTTACACAGGCAGTTGGTAAGACAAATCGGCCTGTAACTTCCTGCATACTTAGGATCTTTGTCAGGCTTGAGGACAGGAATGACTATGCCCTCTCGCCACTGAGACGGAAAATCACCCTCCATCCAGATACGGTTGAACACACGAAGGAGATAGAGTAGACTATCATCACTAAGGTGCTTCAACATCTGGTTGTGGATGTTGTCCGGTCCAGGAGACGTGTCCTTGCAAAGCGCTAGGGCGCTGCGGAGTTCCCACTCCGTAAAGGGCACGTTGTAGTCCTCTGAAGCTTGAGAGGCAAAACTAAGGTGATGACGTTCTGCCTCTCGCTTCACAGCGAGGAAATCAGGATTGTAATTCCCGGAGCCGGAGACATCCGCGAAATGACTAGCAAGATGGTTAGCAATCGCGAGGGGATCAGTGGCGACACTGCCTGCAATGGAAATTCCCGGTACAGCAGATGATCCTTGAATACCCGAAAATCGTCGAAGTTTCGTCCACACTTGAGATGATGGAGTATGTGACGTCATGGACGACACATATCTCTCCCATGAAGCCTTCTTACTTTGCCGAATAAGAACTCGCGCCTTAGCGCGGAGTTTCTTAAATGCTACCAAGTTGGCCACAGTAGGCTGTCTACGGTAACGCTTATGAGCGCGACGGCGTTCTTTGATGGCTGCTGCTATTTCATCGTTCCACCAAGGAACGAGTTTTCGGCGAGGGGTCCCCGAGAAAAACGGAATGGACTCCTCAGCAGCAGCAAGAATAACTTGGGTGATGTAAGTTATTTCCTCGCCGACGGTCCGCCTGACATCATCGTTAAAGACAGCTAGTGATGTGTACTTTGGCCAATCAGCATGTTTAAGAATCCATCGAGGGGGAGCCTCGACGGGTTTATGATTCAACAAAGTAAGAACGATGGGAAAATGGTCACTGTCACAGAGATCATCGTGTGCATTCCACCGAAACAGTGGAACCAACGTTCGGCTGCATAGACTAACGTCTATGCGAGAATATGTGCCGTAACGTACACTAAAGTGAGTTGGTTCCCCTGTGTTCAAAACACATAAATCCAGATCTGATAGAAGTGTTTCCAGCTCTCTTCCTCGGGGGCAAGGCGTCTCAGAGCCCCATATGGGGTGATGGGCGTTAAAATCTCCCAATAAGAGGAAGGGTGGTGGAAGCTGATCCATAAGATCAGCGACATCAGTGATGTTCAGATGCTGGCCTGGTGGAAGATAAACATTACACACTGTGGCTATGATAGGCAGCGAGACACGAACAGCTACAGCCTCAAGAGGGGTTCTTAAAGGAACCTCTTCGCTGTAGCTATCAGAACGTACAAAAATGCCAACGCCCCCGGAAGCCCGGTGAGCATAGTATCGTTCTGTCGAGTATAGTTTGAAATTCCTCAAGACCGTGTGATGACCAGGTCGGAAATTGGTCTCCTGAATACAGACTATACTCGCTGCGTACTCACTAATAAGCTGACGTAACTCAGCAAGATGCCTGTCATAACCGTTACAATTCCACTGTAACAGTGCCATAGTGTGGACTATAAAAGGAGTGTTAGGTTATGAGCAACAAAATGCTCGTTAGCCTAAACACTATCTAGTTCTACATCCGTAGATGTAGAGGACAACGCGACATCCATCCCGTCATCAAAAGATGGCAGGGGTGCCGCCCAGAACTTCGACGCTTTTCGGGCGCGAGGGGGTCCCCTACGAGGAGAGCGCGCAGGTTTGGGAGCAGGAGTGCCTCCCGGCGCAGACTCATATCCCCCAGATGGAGGGCATGATTTCTCCTTCGCAGGGGAAGTCCGAGAGCGCTCAGGACGGGCGCTCTTCTTCCCCTTTTTCTTTTCAAGTTTAGACGGGCTGGGAGATGGTTTCCCAGCCCTGGTCAACGAAGCCGCCTCCGCCGGCTGGGGCACGACTTTCGTCGACCTCCTAGGGGGGGGAGACTTAGTCTTCCCCCCTTGCTGTGCCGGCTGGCAGTTCCCAGCCGGCACAGACTTCTGGTTGGTCGAAGGTGGGGTGGTCCCCCCCTTCGAGCTTTGACTATTTGCGACGTTGCTGGGAGCAGCAACAGTCGCCTTGGGCGCAGCGGTCTGGACAGGTGTCTTGGTCGTAAATGACGAACCCGGAAGACTCTGAGCTATCAAGCTATAGTCGAGTGTACGGGCAGGTGTATTCATAGAATGAAACTTACGGCGCGCTTCCTGGTAGGAAAGACCATCCAGGGTCTTGATCTCCTGGATCTTCTTCTCACTCAGGTATGTCGGACAATTCCGATCCCGAGGAGAATGAAAACCGGAGCAGTTAGTGCACTTGTATGGAGTTGTGCACTCCTCCGCGCCGTGAGCTACTCGTCCACATGTACCACATACAGCCTGATTCGAACAGCGAGATACCATATGTCCGAATCGCTGGCATTGATAGCATCGCATAGGAGGCGGGATGTACGGCCTCACATCGCAACGATAAGTTGTTACCTTGACTTTCTCTGGTAACACTGACAACTTGAAAGAGACAATGAAGGCACCAGTGGCAACGTCTTCACCGTTGACCTTGCGCGTAATGCGCCGGACGTGTGTCACGCCACGGTTCTTCATGTCTTCCATCAACTCGTCGTCAGTGTTCAAAATAAGGTCGCGGTGAAAGATGACTCCGCGAACCAGGTTCAAGGACTTATGCTCCTCCACTTTGACGGGGATTTCGCCAAAGTGCTCGCACTTAAGCAACTGATCAGCTTGCAGTGCTGTACGAGTCTTTAGAAGCAAACTACCGTTGCGCATTTTCTTAAGTTCCTCCAGTTCGCCATAGACGCCTTCGATGTGTCTACTAAACAGGATCGACTTCACCAGCTTAAAATCCTGCCCATCGGTTCTGGTAGCGACCAGAAACCTAGGGAAGCTGGATCCCATTCCTTCACGCTGCGCATGTTCCCAGGGAGTTGAACCTCTCAGGGAAGCAAAAGTTAAAGACTTAGGTGGGCGACCACCTTGTGAGAGCCGACTTCGTTTGGAAGCCATGCCCGATAGCATCCTCCCCGAATGCCACCCACTCCGATCAGGGGTCTCTGTAGCCGAACCAAGCAGCCAAGGCAATACCCACCTGGTCGTAGCAGGTATTGCCCGGGGTCCGATGTTGAACGATGCCTAATACGGGATGACTGAGGCAATGAGCACTAAGACTCCCTTCCTCCGGTCACCCGCAATAGCATGTACCCCATAGCGTGTACAGAGCACTAACAATAGAAAAAATAAATAAAAATAATTAATAATAATATGTCCTTCTGGCATTCGGCTGTGCGGGGACCTGCGTTGTCAGGTGGATACCACTGCCCGGGTACATGATACTCCCACCCGTCGCGTCCTGGGTGGTTGCTGGCACGGGCTTTCGAGCGTAGTCGCACACATAGGAGCTCCATCGCCGGGCAGCACGCACATCAAATTTTGAATGGTCTACATCTGACCCTCAGAAAAATATTAAAAAATAAAGAGGGGACCATGGCCACATGACCCTTTAAGTCGCCTTCTACGACAGGCAGGGATTACCTATGAATGTATTCAGCCTCTCCCATCCACAGGAGGTCCATCACATTATACCAACCGCAATCCATGTCCGCGCCAAGGTCGCCCCTTTTTGTCGCCTCTTACGACAGGCAGGGGATACCGCGGGTGTATTCTGCATGTGTGTCCCCCACCCGCAGGGGGTAGTGTGTTTGGTCCGCGAGAGGTATTTTATTTCCCTCAAGTCCGCCGGCAAGCCGGTTAGGACCCCCCTATCCGCCACCTGGGACGCGCCACGTGGGAGTATCACCTCTCCCCCTGCTACGCTATCGTAGTAGGTTCGTGGTAACACATTTTTAAAACTTGGTGTATCCCCTAAACATTCCATGTGCAAAAAACTGTTCAAAATGTGCCATAATTTGCGTTCATTGTTTGTAAATCATTTGTAAGGGTTTGCGTGTGATCGAGTAGAGGTAATGATTATTGTTGTTTAAAGGGGACCAATAGCTAGGTCATCGGCCCATAATGGTACGAGGTGTAACGAAATGCAAATCAAAACTTCGAAATGTATCCACTGACTGGAATCTAAAACGAATGATGATGAAAAGTGACCATGCATCCAAAAAAATCAGTGGATCCAATTCGCAGTGCGTTATTTTCTGAGATGATGCTTGTTGTCAAAATGGGTTCAAAATCCAGGTCACCGGCCCCTCATATTGGTACTAATCAATAGTGGTACTAGTGGTACAGGTAACGTAGACCCATGGTGTTTCTCATAAAATGGTTCTACTCGCAAGTAACGCAGACCCATAGTTTTCCTCCCATAACGATACTACTCATAGGTAATGCAGATCTACGCATAGTGGTACTAATCACAGGTAACGTAGACCCATGATGTTCCTCATATAGTGGTACTAATTACAGGTAATATAAACCCATGGTGCTCCTCCCCGAATGATACAAATCACAGCCCCATGGTGTTCCTCACATAGTCGTACTAAACGCAGATAACGTCGACCCATGGTGTTCCTCACGTAATGGTACTAATTATAGGTAATCTCATGCTTCCATATCCATCATCCCTTGGTGGCCCCTTTTAGACACCTCTTACGGCAGGCAGTTAACCATACGATAGTCAGGTCCTATTGAGATAAACAGAGAACTAGTCTTGACCAGACGGTAGGAAAGAAGAAATGAAAGAATGGTGTCAGTTATAAGTAAGAACAAGCATTAGTAGATCAAGTCCTGCATTGATCGAGCACGTCCCACCGGTACAGCACACGGAGGAATGCCACATTAATCGCCATAAATGTCACAGACAGGCCTATGCTGAACTCACATTCATTAAATAATGTTCAGATCTCTTTAATCCTTGGTATTACCTGTGAATTTATGTAGCAGAATGGAATCTGCACTACACCGTACATACAAGAATTAATAATAATTTGAGACCAATCTCTTGAGGTATTCCTTCAAAAAAGAATTCATCTCTTTTGTACCAGTTAACTTGAACTAGTCAAGTTAATTTCTTGTCAAGTAGAGGAGACTACATACTATTATTATTGTTACGGAGTTATCCGTGGAAGGCAGAGGTGAAAGAAGGTGCGGGCTGGAATGGGTCTAACTACAAGTCTTAAAGATGAATTTAAAATTTAAATAAAGGTTATATTTTCAACAGATAACAACGGTTAACAATTCTCACAAGGTGAAATAACAAAGAACAAAGAACAATCAGGTACAATGCAACTTCACAAATTCTGGGCTACGAGCCCCGAAGTCTGAGCTCTCAGCTCACAACCACAAATTACCAAAGGGCAGAAAACCCCTTCATTACCAGGAGCGTTAGCTCCAAAGACACATATTGGGCCTCCTAGAGGCACATCTATCACATCAGAAAGAGCTAACCTGCTCTCAATTTCTCATGCCTGTTAAAGGCAACAACAAACATTCCTCTAAACTGCCTCTCAAGGCACAATTATAAGGACACGGGGGTATCTAGTATCCAACCTACGAGGCCTGAATATCAAATTAAAGGTTAATTAAATGGCCCAAACACGAAGATGAATGGAGGAGAGTACTTGCACTCCTACACTAAAGTTTGTTAAAACCTATGTGGCGCTAGGCCGATAATACAGGGGCTAAAGCCAATCTATGGAGGTGACTAGACTGCAAAATAAATTTAACATATTAAGAAGGAAGAGAAAAACGGTTACGAAAACGTAGTCACCTCAAGTCGAAATGAAGGGGAGCTCGAAAGGGTAAAGCACTCTCTATCCCCGAGTAGCTTTTACATAGAGTGAAAAGGGATTTACATTTTAAAGAGATTGGTTACATATTAAAGGTTTCGAACCTTTCCCGAGAGTTAAACTGCTGAGCTAGCAAGAAAAAAAAATGTTAAGAGGCTTGATGAAGAGCTGCTGCCTGAAGAACGAGGCGCTTCCCGCTCCCTGCTACATATTCACACACTGAGTTAGATGTTATACGAGTGGCCCGGAGACAAGAAAATCAGCAGTTTTTATACCCTCGTGGAAAATTCGAGACCTTTCAGGAATGAGTAGACACACCCACTCAATTTTTATTGGTTGACAGCAAAAACGTATACACAAGGCGATGAAGAAACACCTTATTAGTGGGAAATTATTTACAGAAATTTAGGATTGGTTAAATTCAAAACAGGCGAAGAGGAAGCTTAATATTGCCAACCCTCAAATAAAAGAACAAAATTTAGTAAAGCCAAAACTTATGAATACAAAATTTCTCCAAGTAAGTTCATTCCTTCGCACCAGAGTGCATAATCATAATCATAGTATTTAGTAGAGACCTCTGTTAGATAACATCCACACTTCTTGATCAACAAAAGCAAATAAAAAACACCTAGAGACATCTTCTGATAAACAGGAGAGTTGATTCAGTTGTTACAGTTCAGGGTTCCTCCTGTAGAGGAGTTTCAATTGGCGTAAGATTTGAACTTGCGTCGTAGAGGTGTACCGCCCGGTACAATTATTATTATTATTATTATTATTATTGTTACGGAGTTTTCCGTGGTAGTTAGAGGTAAAAGAAGGTGCGGGGGTGAACAGGTCTCAGGCTACGAAATTAAAGTGAATTTAAAATTTAACAAGGTTATATTTTCTTAGCAAAAACAAGAAATAACAATAATGGCAGGTACAGAGTAGCAAAACCACTAATCGAGAATGTACAATTACAGGGTTTGGGCTCCGAGAGCCAGACACACAATTCTGAGCAATTAGCCCAACTTTACGATATACAGAATTCAACAAAGGGGCAGAAGACCCCAATCAAGCCCAGGAGCACTTGCTCCAAATTACACAGTAAAGCTTCCTCGAGGCATACAACACTCAATTTTCGAAAAAGAGCCACTCGCTCTCAAATTTAACCCTATCAAAGGCCACACCAAACTCCACCTTCAAGTTGTCCTCTAAGGACATATACACAGGGGTAACATACCCAACCTACTGAGGTCTATTAAGTGAAAAAAAGTTAATTACCTGACCTCTAAAATAACAATTGAGAGGAGGCGATCTGCACTCCTAATACATTTGTTTAAAACCTACTTGGCACTAGGCCGTTAATGCAAGGGCTAATCCCATACTAAAGAGGTGACTTTTAGAAGGAAACAATTTACGTTACATTAGAAGGGAAGACACGGTTGTGAAAATAAGTTCACCTCAATGCAATATGAGTGGGAGATCGAGAGGGTTAAGCACTCTCTATCCCAATATGTAGTTTTGAAAGAGAATAGAGGCTAAAGAGTCTTTACATTTTAGGGAAAGTTACATGGTAGAAACGCTTCGGACCCGCCCCGAGAGTTAAACTGCTGAGCTAGCAAGAAAAGAAGTTATTAAAAGTCCATTACCTTGGTGTTGAACTGCTCCCCGAAGAAAGAGGCGCTTCCCGCCCCCTGCTATGTACTTTACACACTGAAAGATGGTACTGAAGTGGCACCGAGACCCGAAAATCAGCAGTTTATATACTCTCGCGGAAAGTTCGAGGCGTTTTTGGAATGAGAACACCCTCCCACAAGGATTTTATTGGTTCACCAAGAAACCCCCTACACAATACGAAGAAGAAACATATTATTGGTGGAAAATTAATTCGAGAAATTCGGGATTGGCTAAATTCAAAACAAGGGGAAAGAAAGGGTTAATATTGCCAACTTAAACAATGACTGAAAGAAATTTAGCAAAGAACAAACTTTTGAAATTAAATTTTCTCAAAAAAAAAAAAAAAAAAAAAAAAAAAAAAAACAGTTCTTTCACTTCGCACTAGGGTGCACCGTTGTAGTTCTTCAGTAGTGTCCTCTAGAAGAGAATGTTCACACTTCTTACTACAAGCAAAACAAAAATACATCGAAAACAACACAGTTCAGAAACTTCAAAATTTCCAAGTAGTGGCATCTTCAGGGTAACTTGAACATTAACACATAAGACAAAGTTCAGACTTCCTCCAGTAGGGGAGTTTCAACTGGCGCAAAGTTTAAATAAGCGGCGTGGAGGTGTACCGCCCGGTACAATTATTATTATTATTATTATTATTATTATTATTGATGGTGATGATGACGATTGTTTTAAAAGGGGCCTATGATATAGGTCATCATCCCCCAATGGTACGTGACGAAGCTCAATAATACGATTATCAAAATTCCAAAATATATGCACAGACTAGAAATCAAAAAGACGACGATGACAATGCTTACGAACTCAAAACAAACACTGGATCCGACCTGAAATGCCCCACCTTCCCATAAAACAAGTTAAAACAATGGTATGAACGAAACAAGGAACTGCTTGAAAAGCAAAATCATAGATGGATTATGCTTGTATTCTGAAGGGGTTCTAAATCATGGTCACCGGCCCCTCATAATGGTACTAACAACTGGTAAAGTAGACCCATGATGTTCCTCATATACTGGTATTGATCATAGGTAACGTAGACCCATGGTGTTCTCACATAGTGATACAAAACACAGGCAATGTAAAACAATAGTGCTCCCCTCCCCTAACGGTATTTACCACAGACCCATGGTGTTCCTCACATAGTGGCACTACTCACTGGTAACGCAGAACCCTGTTGTTCCTCACATAGTGGTACTAACAGCAGGCAATGCCCAGACCCGTGGTGTTCCTCATATAGTGGTACTAATCGTAGATAACGTAGACGCAAGATTTTCCTCATATAGTGGTACAAATCACAAGTAATGTAGTCCTATGGTATTTCTCACATAATAGTACTACTCACACGTAATGCAGGCCCATGGTGTTCCTCGTATAGCGGTACTTATCACAGGTAACGCCCAGAAACATGGTGTACCTCACATAGTGGTACTAATCACAGACTCATGGTGTTCCTCACAATGTGGTACTGATCGCAGGTCACGTCGACCCATAGTGTTCCTCACGTAATGGTACTAATGACAGGTAATCTCATGGTTCCAAAACCATCATCCCTTGGTCGCCCGTTTTATTCGTATCTTACGACAGGCAATGAATACCGTAGGTGTATTCGTCTGCGTCTCCCATCCTCAGGGGGGTCATCATGTTGTTTATCTAAATAAAATAAACTTCAATAGTTTGTGCATTAAGACGAACATTAAGCATATAAATGAAAGTCATATGATGCAAGCAAAGGGCATGTTACAGATTGGACATATGTGGGCATTTACAAACAAATATATTTTAGTAATGGAAATTAGATTTTATTCACCAGATTCAAGGAGTAGATGTTTCCTCTAAGGAAATACATAAGCTGAAAATTGCTATAAAGTTATCCCTTGTTCCTGAGTGGGAACTTTCTTTGATATCTTCATGATGATGATACTTGTTGTTTAAAGGGGCCTAACATCTAGGTCATCGGCCGCTAATGGTAAGAAATAAGCCGAAATGAAATGACAAATTAAAAGCCCAAATACATCCACTGACCACAATTCAAAACGTGAGGACGATGGGCGGACGGACGGAGGTAGGGAGGGACGGACGGACGGACGGACGGATATGAATTTAAAACGATCAGTGGATCCGACCCACAGTGCATCACATGCACAGAAGCTGGCGTAGAACAATAGTATTACTGACCAAGGGACTGCTTCTCTAGCACAATACTGAATCGATGATACTTGTAGTCGAAAGGGGTCCAAAATCCAAGTCAGCAGCCCGTCACAATGGTACATATCGCTAGGAAAGTAGAACCATGGTATTTGTCATCTTGTGGTACTAATCAGGAGTAGCGTAGACTCGCGGTATTCCAGACATTATGGTATTCACAAGTAATGAAATTCTCATATGTATTACAGACCTACGTTGTTTCGCACATTGCGACGCCATTTAGAGGCAACACAAACCTATGGTGTTCATCACATAAGGGTACTAAACACAGGGACTCGCACTATCCCGTGGTGTTCCATATATAGTGGGTACTAATCATAGGAGCTGCCTCTGTGGATCCGTGGTAGAGTGTCGGCCTGCGGATCCCAAGATAGCGGGTTCAAACCCGGCAGAGGTAGTCGGATTTTTGAAGGGCGGAAAAAAGTCCATTCGACACTCCATGTCGTACGATGTCGGCATGTAAAAGATCTCTGGTGATACACTTGGTATTTACCCGACAAAATTAATTAAATCTCAGCCATAGACGCCCAAGAGAGATCCGGTTTACTCTAGGTCCGCTAGATGGCAGACAGAGTAAACCGGAACGTCGAAATTGACGAGCAGACAGCCAGATGGCGTCAAATCGAAATGTCTGCAAACGGTAGCTGAGGCCATACGATTATTATTATTTATTACTAATCATAGGCAAGCCAGGAACATGGGTTTCCTCATCCCATGGTGTCGCTTACATAGTGCTACTAATCACAGGTACTGTAAAAGCCGTCGCGGTCTCGTTTGCTACTAATCACAAAAATATTTGGTACCCAACATACTGGTACTAAGCGCAAGTAAAAGCGACCCATGGTGTTCCCCGCGTGGTGGTACGAATCACAAGTAGTTTTAGTCACCTCTTATGACAGGCAGGGGACACTGTGGGTGAGTTCTTCGTCTGCGTCTCCCATCCTCAGGGGGTCATGTTATTTATCCAAATAAAATAAACTTCAATAGTTTGTGCATCAAGATGAACATTAAGCATAGAAATGAAAGTTACATGATGCAAGCAACTGGCATGTTACAGATTGGACATATGTGGGCATTTACAAACAAATATCTTTTAGTAAAGGAAATACGTTTTTCAACAGATTCAAGGGGTAGATGTTTCCTACAAAGAAATACATAAGTTGAAAAATGTTATAAAGTTGCTCCTTGTTCCTGAGTGGGAACTTTCTTCGATATCTTCTTGGTAATCAAAAGTTAGAACACTTGTAATCTTAAGATAAGGATTCTCGTTGTTATTAAGTACTTACATGTAAATGATGATGATGATGCTTGTTGTTTTAAGGGGTCTAACATCGAAGGACATCGGTCCCTAATGGAACGTGATGGACGACATGATATATGATATTTAAAATTTTAAAATGTATCCACTGACAAGAGTTAAAAAATATGGTGATGAGAAAATGAGTATGAGATTAAAACAGCAGTGGATCTAATTCGCAATGCCTTATTTCTAATAAAATAAGAGAAAATACAGGGAGAAAGGGAATAAGGAATTGCCTGGTAGTGCAGATATGTAATTTACATTAGACGTTAAAATAAAACATTAAAATACGCAACACAAACTAAAATGAAGTCAATAGGTTAAAAGCGCAATTGAAACAAAGACACGTAGACAAAGAACATCACTAGACACGGTAAAACAGACCACTATCCCCCATAAAGCGGATGACGAGGTCTGCTGACTCCTCGTCATCTCTCAAGATAAAGGAGATTGTACTCGGAAGGTTAAGACTACGGTGCAGATCGACCAGGTCAACACACTCCGTAAGGATGTGTACCACAGTAAGGTGTTCGCCGCAGGTACACATCGGAGGCGGTTCCCCTTTCAAAAGATGCGAGAGAGTCAGGATACCATGGCCGATCCGAAGACGACATAATACCACGGCTTCCCTCCGCGAAGCCCGAAGGGAAGTCCTCCAAACCTTCGTTGTTCCTTTTATCGCTTGCAGCTTATTGGGAAGTGGAATGGCCTGCCACTCCATCTCCCAATAATACATAACCAGAAGTCTCAGCTGAGATCGAATATCACTTGCTGGAACCTTGAAAGGCAACGGGGGTAGTGTAACTGCCTCCTTGGCAGCCTGATCTGCTAACTCGTTTCCCTCTATGCCCATGTGGCTTGGAACCCACAGAAACGTGAAGCTGATGCCGGCATCCGAACACCCGGCCAGCAGGTCCTGTGTTGGTTCCCCTGTGTTCAAAATACACAAGTCCAGTTCCAGCTCTCTTCCCCGGGGGCAAGGCGTCTCAGAGCCCGAAATTGGGTGATGGGCGTTAAAGTCGCCCAACAAGAGGAAGGGAGGTGGAAGCTGATCGATAAGATCAGTGAAATCGTTGATGTTGAGAAACTGGCCGAGTGGAAGGTAAACAAATAAAAACATTACACACTGTTGTTATGACAGGCAGCCGAAAGCGAACAGCTACGGCCACCAGCGGGGTTCTTATTGGAACCTCCTCGCTTGGGTGTCAGAACGGACAAAAATGCCAACGCCACCGGAAGCCCGGTGAGCATAATGTCGTTCTGTCGTGTATAGTCGAAAATGTCTCAATACCGTATGATGACCTGTTCGGAAATTTGTTTCTTGAATACAGACTATACTCGCCGAATACTCGTTAATGAGCTGGCGCAGCCTATCATAACCGTTACAATTCCATTGTAACAGTGCCATATTGTAACTGTGGACTTCCGTGGTTTACGATAGGAGCAGCGTAATGCTACACTGCTACCTACACTGACATCCCCATCCGAAGATGGAGATTCATGCTCCATGTACAGCGCCTCGTCACTGGACGAGGTGATGCATGCCTTCAGTTTCGACTTTTTTCGGGGGTGGGGTTTCCTCCTAAGAGGGGAGCACGCAGGGCTTCTAGAAGGAAGACCCGCTGGCGCAGAATCAGGCCCTCCAGGTGAAGGGCGTGAGGCCTCATTCGTAGGAGAAGTGGAAGAACACCTGGTAAGGGCGTTCTTCTTCCCCACCGTCCATTCTTGTTTAGACGGACTGGGAGGAGGTTTCCCAGCCCTGGTCGACAATGCCGCCTCCGCCGGCTTGGGCTCGGCTTTCGCTGACACAGGTATATCGGTGTTCGAAGGCCGGGATTGACCCACCTTCGAGCTTGTTCTATTTGCCTTGGGCGCAGCGATCTTCTGGATAGGTGTTCCATTTGAAAATGAGGAACCTGGCAGGGACTGTGCTATCAAGCTGAAGTCAAGTGTCTTGGCCGGTGCATTTAGAGAATTTAACTTTCGGCGCGCTTCCTGATAGGAAAGACCATCCAGGGTCTTGATCTCCTGGATCTTCTTCTCGTTCGGATAGGTCGGACAGTTCCGATCCCGAGGAGAATGAAGACCAGAGCAGTTAGTGCACTTGTACGGAGGTGTGCACTCCTCTGCGCCGTGAGCTACTTTCCCACATGTACCACACACTGACTGATTCGAACAACGAAATACCATGTGTCCGAATCTCTGGCATTGATAGCACCGCATAGGAGGTGGAATGTACGGCCTCACATCGCAACGATAGGTTGTTACCTTGACTTTCTCGGGCAACACTGACAATTTGAAGGAGACTCTGAACGCACCCGTGGCAACATCTTCACCGTTGACTTTGCGTGTGATACGCCGGAAGTGGGTCACGCCACGGTACTTCATGTCTTCCATCAATTCATCGTCATTTTTAAAGACGGGATCACGGTGGAAAATAACTCCACGAACCAGATTCAAGGATTTGTGCTCTTCCATTTTGACGGGGATGTCGCCAAAGTGGTCGCACTTAAGTAATTGATCGGCCTGGAGCGCAGTGATCGTCTTTAAAAGCAAGCCACCATTGCGCATTTTCTTGAGGTCCTCAAGTTCACCATATACACCTTCGATGTAGCGACTGAAAAGGATCGATTTAACCAGCTTAAAATCCTGTCCATCGGTTCTGGTATCAACCAGGAACCTAGGGAAGCTGGAACCCAGACTAATTCGCTGCGCTTTTTCCCAAGGGGATGCCCCCCTTACGGAATCAAAAGTTAAAGACTTGGGTATTGAACTACCCGAGGTGGCAGGCGGGAAGTGGTTTCGACGCCATCCCCAAAATCATCCTACCCGAATGCCACCCACTCCGATCAGGGGTCTCTGTAGCCGAACCAAGCAGCCAAGGTAATACCCACCTGGTCGTAGCATGTACTGCCCGGGGTCCGATGTTCGACGATGCCTAATACGGAATGATTGAGGCAATGAGCACTAGGACTCCCTTCCTCCAGTCACCCGCAATAGCATGTACTCCATAGCGTACACAGAGAACTAAATATAGGAAAAATAAATAAAAATAATTAATAATAATATGTCCTTCTGGCATTCGGCTGTGCGAGGACCTGTGTTGTCAGGTGTCGGGTACATGACACTCCCACTCGCCGCTTCCTGGGTGGTTGCTGGCACGGGCTTTTGAGCGTAGTCGCACACGTAGGAGCTCTATCGCCGAGCAGCACGCACATCACAATTTGGAAATGGTCTCTACTGACCCTCGGAAAAACAATAAAAAATAAAGAGGGGACCATGGCCACATGACCCTTCAAGTCGCCTTCTACGACAGGCAGGGATTACCAATGGATGTATTCAACCCCTCCCATCCACAGGAGGTCCATCACATTTTACCAAACCACAATCCATGTCCGCGCCTAGGCCGCCCCTTTTTGTCGCCTCGTACGACAGGCAGGGGCTACCGCGGGTGTAATCTACATTTGCATCCCCCACCCGCAGGGGGTAGAGTGTTTGGTCCGCGAGAGGTATTATATTTCCCTCAAGTCCGCCGGCAAGCCGGTTAGGACCCCCCTATTCGCCACCTGGGACGCGCCACGTGGGAGTATCACCTCTCCTCCTGCTTCGCCTGCGTAGCAGGTTCGTGGTTAAATGTAAATGATAATCAGAAAATACTACATTAATCCAGCGTATCTTAATGTATAGCTAGCCAAAAATTTCAGTACATGTAATAAACGCACTTAAGTTCTACATATCAGAAGCAATTGGACATGCTCACGACGACACTTTCATATTTCCTCCCTAGTCGGGGAACGTTTCAGCGGCTCAAGCTCTCCATCATGACCAAATGTACTAGATCCAGCCGAACTGGTCCTTTGACCAAGAGATCACCGCCACATAGGACTGCTTAATATTCAGCTCGCGAATTAATCGAGGGTTCTTTGAAAACCAGATGCATGAGGCCCACCTGAACAGACTAACCCTGCTGAAACATTAGGGTGTGAATGAAATGACCACATTGTTTTCCACGGACATCTACATATTCAAGGGGCTTTACGTTTTTATGAGATTGGCATATGAACCTATCACTCACTCTTATGAATAGTCTTGGCAGCAATTTGGCCAACACACCAATGTCTGCTAGTACTAGTCATCATACGATGACTTTTACCCGATATATCAAGATACAGTAAATTAATCAATATCGCCTTCAATTTGGCCACGTATTTTTAACCCTATGAATAACATCTCAACCACAACATACAGGTTTCATCATACTATTCCTATCCATTGATGCCTTGGGTTCGATATTCTGGTCCCCAAGCGTTGTATATTGTTCAAGCTTTTTACGAAAAGGATTCATTTTAGAGTCAGACATTAATTATTTTTCATAAATAATGTGATACAGAATTCTTTTAGACGAAGGTTTCGTTTTCAAATTAATTTTTTATGTGTACATAGGCCTATGTTTTATCTGTCTTTGTACTGTAAATATAATGTATCCACAGTGTCAATACTATTAAGAGTTCGTCAATCCAGTTTATGTAATTTTGATGATATTTTTTTATTTCGTGTGGCTATTTCTAGCCGAGTGCAGCCCTTGTCAGGCAGACCCTCCGATGAGGGTGGGCGGCATCTGCCATGTGTAGGTAACTGCGTGTTATTGTGGTGGAGGGTAGTGTTATGTGTGGTGTGTGAATTGCAGGGATGTTGGGGACAGCCCAAACACCCAGCCCCCGAGCCAATGGAATGAACCAATTAAGGTTAAAATCCCCGACCCGGCCGGGAATCGAACCCGGTACCCTCTGAACCGAAGGCCAGTACGCCTACCATTCAGCCAACGAGTCGGACATTTTGATGATGATGATGATGCTTGTTGTTTAAAGGGGCCTAACATCGAGGTCATCGGCCCCTAATGGTACGAAATGAAATGACAACAAAATGTTCAAAAAAATCCACTCACCAAAATAAATAAAAATGTCATGAAAAATGAATGGATGGACATGAACCGAAAAAAACAAAAATAAACAAGAAACAAACAAAAAAAACAGTGGATCCGACTCTAAAACGGTCATAAATATTAGGGACCACTTATAAAGCACAGTCGTGAATCGATTATGCTTGATGTCTGAACGGGTCCAAAAATCAGGTCTAAGGCCCCTCAGTATGGTACATGTCGCGAGTAAAGTAGAACCATGATATTTCTCAAGCTGCGGTACTAATCAAAGGTAGCGTAAACTCACGGTGTTCCAAACATTAAGGTACTACTCACAAGTTTTGTACGTCGTAAAGGTATCGCAGACCTATGGTGTTTCTCACAAACTGGCGCCACTCATAGCCAACGCAAACCGATGAGGTTCCTCACCTAGGTGTACTAATCACGGGCGCCGGCATTCCCGTGGTGTTCCTCACGTAGTGGGCACTAATCACTGGCAACGCAGACCCACGGTGTCGCTCATATAGTGGTACAACTCACAGGCAACGCCCAGACCCGTGGTGTTGCTCACATGGGTACGACTCACGGGTACTGAAAAACCACACTGAACCCCGCTTGAGTGCTATGAATCACAAAACTATTCAGTACCTAACAGAATGGTACTACTCGCAAGTAAAAGCGACCCATAGTGTTCCGCGCGTGATGGTACAAATCAATTCATGGTTCCAAGACAATCATCCCTTGGTCGCCCATTTTAGTTGCCTCTTACGACAGGCAGGGGATACCGTGAGTGTATTCTTCGTCGGCGTCCCCCACCCATAGGGGGTGTGTGTTTGGTCGGCGGGAGGTATTTTATTTCCCTCAAGTCCGCTGGAAAGCCGGTTAGGACCCCGCTATCCGCCACCTTGGACGCGCCACGTGGGAGTATCACCTCTCCCTCTGCTACGCCAGCGTAGCAGGTTCGTGGTATGTAAGTTGTGATGAAGTCCTCAGACCACAGTTTGTTTTAGGATTAAATGAGATTGATAATGCCCAGTAAAAGACGGGCTAAACATGTACCTTAAAATCTGGTGGTTTCTGGGTTCATTTGACCACACAACAATGGAATGAATTGTATCGAATAGGTGGTGTAATAAAAATACTCCTTGTGTAAACTTAGTGGTATAGCTGTTTTCAATATGGAACAATGACGAGAATAATGGTTTGTAATTGATTGAGCTATCCAAGACTCGCAATCTGAAACTTTTGCGGGCCCTGTAGACCTCCTTCAACTTTCGATACGATTGAGGAAATTGCTTAATTTTACGCTTCTCTGCTAAGACATGTTTTCAACATTTAAAAGACGAAAATACAAAATTAAATATTAAAGAGAATAGTATCCAAAGAATTTCGTTTACACTTACCGGATGTACTAGAAAGAAAGGCCTGAAAGCCGAGTGGTGTTGTCACTCGGTTCTGATCTAGGTGGCCCTGGTTTGAATCCCTTCTATTGAATGTGGGATTTTTAAAATGAAAATTCACGCCCCTGTGGCTCGAATTCTGCTTAAAATTAGAGGTCATGTTGCTATGATCATGATATCAACAGTCACGTAAAACTATAAGCTTGCTTGTATGCAAAATACCAGGTTGTTTGGCTGAGAGGCTCAGATGGTGGAGTACTGGGTTTCGAAATTCAAGGTGGTGGGTTCGATCCCTTATCACTCCAGTGGTGCTTAAAGATGATAAGGTACGTGAGCCTTGTGTCGATAGTTTTGCCGGCAAGAAATTGAAAACCGGGTGAGTTGGCCATGCGGTTAGGTGCTTGCGGCTGTGAACTTGCATCCGGGAGATAGTGGGTTTCGATTCCCACTGTCGGCAGCCCTGAAGATGGTTTACCGTGGTTTCCCATTTTTGCACCAGGCAAATGCTGGGGATATACCTTCATTAAGGCCACGGCCGCTTGCTTCCAACTCCTAGGCCTTCCCTATCCCATCTTCGCCATAAGACCTATCTGTGTCGTTGCGATGAAAAGCCACTAGCAAAAAAAAAAAAAATACCAAAGGAATCTCCATTTGAAAAACTTTCCAGCACCTTGGATTCTCCGAACAAGAGCATATACAGTGAGACAAAAAACTACTAAAACTATTATTTATTTAACATTACGTTTCCTGAGTCTGAGTACATCCTGTTGCAGTCCCTCAACCGGTCTTAAATTCATGACAGAACCGGAATTCGAATCTGAGTGAATTGGGTGGAAGGTTATGTTCTAATTTCAAGGCCCCGTTCAACGAATGATATCGATAATTCTAAATTCACCCACATATGGCAGGGTCCAAAGAGGTTTGATAGAACATAAAGAAAAAGTCACAATGCATGGTGAAGTGAAGGTTTAACGCGTGAAAATTAGGTGTAATCAAAAACATGTTGTGTCACTACATGATATTGTCAGAATCAGAAAAAAACATATTGGTTAGTGAAAAGAATAAATGTGCATAAGTAAGTGGAAATTACACGTAATTACTAATCCTATATAAACTGAAACACAAGGCTCCAAATATTGAATCACATGATGGAATATTTCGAATTAGCAAAGGTTGTTTATACCTGGCATCAAGTCATGAACTCTGGCACCAATGCCAGGTCTACTGATTTTGTAACTATCCACTAATCTACTCTAGAAATCGAAAGAAGATATAAATGGACAATGTTTTTGAGCTTTCATGGCATTTTCCAAAAACAACTTTCCAAAAAAGCATAAACTGCCGTGTGAGAGATG
This sequence comes from Anabrus simplex, assembly GCF_040414725.1. Taxonomy (NCBI): domain Eukaryota; kingdom Metazoa; phylum Arthropoda; class Insecta; order Orthoptera; family Tettigoniidae; genus Anabrus; species Anabrus simplex. The sequence goes on along the minus strand of NC_090268.1, from coordinate 91,990,571 downwards.
AAACAACAGCGTATAACTTCACAAAAACTCTCGATGTTACTCACCTTGCTACATTCTTACAGCTTGTTGACTTCTGACAAGAACCTACACCGCGTGTTCTGATTACGGCATGTAGTAGTAAAAGACGTAAAAGGCGCTGCTCAAGACATTGGGAAGCTCCTGTAGGTTATTTTGGCTGTGTTTTGAGTTATTAGTCAACATAATGACAACAGAAACAAGAAACGAACTATCTACAAAACAATGAATAATTTTATATACCTTCCGACCCACTAACTACTTTTACGGTTTTCCCAGACGCCGAGGTGCCCGAATTTATCCCGTGGGAGTTCTTTTACGTACCAGTAAATCCACCGAAACGAGGCTGACGTGTTTGAGTATCAAATACCACCGGACTGAGCTAGGATAGAACCTACCAATTTGGAGTCAGAAGGCCAGCGCCTCAGCGTCTGAGCCACTCAGCCCGGCTACGAAGACTTTAAAGGGACTTCTTTCTTTTTCTTTTTTGCTAGTTGCTTTACGTCGCACCGACACAGATAGGTCTTATGGCGACGATGGGATAGGAAAGGCCTGGGAGTGGGAAGGAAGCGGCTGTGGCCTTAATTAAGGTACATCCCACACGTGGACTTCTACACCCTAAGAGACTTTAGATGAAATGCCCGTGTTATTCATTTAACGTGACGAGTTCGATATTGACGAAGGCTAACAATGATATGAACGACAATGAGAAAGATTAAAAGGTCACTCGGGACCATGATTAAAAACTGTTTATTATTCACTGAGTAACTGCCTATTTTTACATTTCTAATCACTGATTTAGAATAATTAAATAATCTGAAATGATTCACTACCTTTCCTAAATGATACTTTATTAGGTAGTTGGAAATTCTATTGCAATATACTTCATGAAATCTCCTGCTTTTTTATAAATACTTGGCCTGGCTACACTGCGATGTAAGGTGAAATTACGATGGTGGTGATTGTATGCTGGGGAAATTCTACTGCCTGATACTCTGACATGCCGAAGGATCTTTGATAGGGGTCTAGTATCGTTTGGGCCGACCTCTAGATTGGCCAAGTGAAGTAACTCGACGTGGCATCGATTCGCAAGTGGAAAAAAACACCTGTCCCATGCCATTTGGATAGCCATGCACAGCTTCCTGACATCTGTAAGTGTGACATCTGGGTGTGAATGGACGCCATTCTCAGTCCCATAGATGTTCGACAGGTTTCGTATCAGGCGAACGAGGTGGCTACAAGAATCGTTGAAATACTTCAGAATGCTCCCCAAGCAGATTATGGACAACTTTAGCTCGATGAGACGTGGATTATCCTGCTGGAATATCTATTTTTGTAGGAGTACGTGAATTCCAGGAAGGGCTACAAGTAGTCACCAAGCAGTTCAACGTACCAGTCACTGGTCAACGATCTGTTCAGGTGGATCAGCGGATCCAGCCCATGCCACTATTATGGAGCTACCACCAGTCTGTGTGGTGCCTCGTTAGCAACAGGAGTCCATGGCTTCATGGAGCCTGCGCCATACTGGACCCCATCACCAGCTCGAAACAAATAGAACTGTGACTCATCGGATCAAGCTACATGTCGCCAGTCCTGCAGGGTCCAATTGGCAACGTTACGCACCGAAGTGAGACGCTGTGCCCAGTGTCGATGAGGATTCTTGTTGTTTAAAGGGGCCTAACATCTAGGTCATCGGAACCCTAATGGTACGAAATGAGACAACATGTAATGCCAATTTAAAAGTTCAAAACTCAACCACTGACCAGAATTCAGAACGTGTGTGATGAAGAATTAATGGTTGATATGAATTCAAAATAATCAGCGGATCCAGCTCACAATATTGAAAATTAAAAATAATTCCAAAATCAAACCATTGAATGGAATTTAAAAAAAGACGTACTATGATTATAAACTTAGATCAGTGAGTGGATCCAACTCACAATGCCCCACATTCCTAGAAACTATCTTGAAACAATATCATATACTGACCAAGGGGCTTCCTAAACACAATCCTGAATCGATGATGCTTGTTGGCTACAGAGGTCCAAAATCTAGGTCAACGGTCCCTCATAACGGTACTTATCGCTAGGAATGTCAGAACCATGGTTTATGTCATGTTGCAGTACTAATCACAAGTGACGTAGACTTACGGTGTTCCACACATTGTGGTACTACTCACAGGTAATACGTAGTATACAGGTAACGCAGACTTATGGTGTTTCTCACGTACTGTAAGTGCACTAATCACAGGGATTCGTACTAATCCCGTGGTGTTCCTTACAGAGTGGGTACTAATGACAGGCAACGCAGAACCACGGCGTCTCTCATATAGCGGCACTAATCACAGGGAACGCCCATACCCGTGGTGTTTCTCACAATGGTACTAATCGTAGGCAAAGTAAACCCGTGGTGTTCTGCATATAGTGGTACTAATCACGGGTACTGTAAAACCCATACTGATTCACCCCGTGTTGCCACTAATATAAACTTATTGTGTACCCAACATAGGAGTACTAGTCGCAAGTAATGACGATTCATGGTGTTCATCGCGTGAGGGTACTAATTACAAGTAGTCTCATAGTTCTAATACAATCCTCCAGTCGCCCCATTTAGTCGCCTCTTACGACAGGCAGGTGATACAGAGGGTGTATTCTTCGTCTGCGTCCCACATCCACATGGGGTTGTGTGTTTGGTTCATGACAGCTATTTTATTTCGCTCAAATCTACCGGCAAGCCGGTTAGGACCCCCTTATCCGCCACCTGGGACGCGCCACGTGGGAGTATCACCTCTCCCCCCTGCTACGCCAGCGTAGAAGGTTCGTGGCAAGTGCACTCTGGTAGGTCTTTTGTTCTCATCCTACTGACGTTAAAGAACGCTGCACTGGCCTGCTGTATATGAGTGGCATGGCCTGCTTTGAGTGAGGATGTGATTTAAAGCAGTGTGGTTTGTCTGTTACCAAGGACAATTGTAGCCATACGCCGCTAATCGCGATTGTACCGGGCGGTACACCTCCGCTCCGCTAATTCAAACATTGCGCCAGTTGGAACTCCCCTACTGGAGGAAACCTGAACTTTAACAACCATGTTAATTCAAAAGGTTATCAGAAGATGTCGTTATCTGTAAATTTTGAAGAGTTCTGAACTGTGTCTTTTTCGATTTATTTTTGTTTTCTCTGTAGTGAGAAGTGTGAACATTCTCTTCTAGATGGCACTACTGAAGAAATACAACGGTGCACCCTAGTGCGAAGTGAAAGAACTTTTTTTGAAGAATTTTAGTATGCATAAGTTTGTTCTTTGTTAAATTTCTTTCAGTCATTGTTTAGGTTGGCTGTATAACCCTTCTCTTTCCGCCAGTTTTGAATTCGACCAATGAGTAATTTTTGTAATTAATTTTCTACCAATCCTAGATGTCTTCTTCAGTTTTGACTTGTAATCTTTTGGCCGTCCAATAAAATGCTTGTGGACGGGTGTTCTCATTCATGAAAGGTCTCGAATGTTCCGCGAGGGTATATAAACTGCTGATTTTCGGGTCCCTGCGCTACTTCAGTAACATCTCTCTTAGTGCAATTATGTAGCAGGGTGCGGGAAGCGCCTCTTTCTTTGGGCAGCAGTTCATCAATAAGGTAATGGCCTTTTAATAACTTCTTTTCTTGCTAGCTCAGCAGTTTAACTCTCGGGGCAGGTTCGAAACCTTTTACCATGTAATTTTCCTCTAAAATGTAAAAGACTCTTGATTTAAATTCTGCCTCTGTAACTACATATGGGGATAGAGAGTGCTTAACCCTCTCGAGCTCCCACTCATATTGCTTTGAGGTGAACTTATTTTCACAACAGTTTCTTCCCTTCTAATGTAATGTAAATCGTTTCCTTATATAGGTCACCTCTTTAGTATGGGATTAGCCCTTGCATTAGCGGCCTAGGGCCAAGTAGGTTTCAATAAGGCGTATTTGGAGTGCAGTTTCGCCTCCTCTCAAGTTGGTATTTTGGAGGCCATGTAATTGTCCTGTTTCTTCACTTAATAGGCCTCAGTAGGTTGGGTATTTGTTACCCCTGTGCGTATGTCCTTGGAGGACAGCTTTAATGTGGAGTTTGGTGTGGCCTTTGATAGGCTGGAACTTTGAGAGCGGGTTGCTTTTCCAAAAAAAAATGTTTCTGTGTGCCTCGAGGAGGCTTTACTGTGTAATTGGGAGTAAGTGCTCCCGGGCATGATAGGGGTTTTCTCCCCCTTTTGTTGAATCTTGTATATTCGAGTAAAGTTGGGCTTATTGCTCAAGGATTGTTAGTCTGGGTCTCGACGCCGAAATCCTGTAACCTCGATAATTGTACATTTTTCCTTGGTTGCTATGCTACTATGTACCTGTCATTCTTGTTATTTCTTGATTTTGCAAAGAAAATATAACCTTGTTCAATTTAATCTTAACTTTAATTTCGTAAGTTGAGACCTGTTCACCCCAGCAACTTCTTTCACCTCTAACTACCACGGAAAACTCCGTAACAGCGATCATTAAAATCCGTGGTCAGCCACTGCTCTGGTTTGTTGGTGGTAATGCCTTGCGTGAAGTATTCCCGATTCATACGTCCGCAGAACTTTGACAATGGAATGTTCCATCCATTTGGTCCCCTCCATCATGCCCCGTTCGAAAGACGACAATTCACGTCCCCTTACCACGGCTAATTCAGACGGTTTTTGCACTCACTTTCGAGATATCAGATCACATCTGATACAGGTCTGTGCATTTCCAAAACGGTGCAATGTAAAGCAAGGTTCAAACCAAAAAGATCCTGGCTCGGTCGGGCTGTATTTGAAGGTGCTCAAATACGGCAGTCACGTATTCGTCGAGATTGATATGAAGATGATAAATAATTGTTATAAACATATCCAGTTGATTTATGTAGTAGTTTCACACCTTGACCTACAGTTCATTCACACTGCATTTAAGATATGTGATATTGGCAGTGCAAGTGCATTAATATACAATAATATGTGGCGCATTGTGGTAGCTATAACATTGCTGATAAAGGTGAGACAAAATAGGAACGAAACTAATGCCCCTTCAAAATAAGCCATTTATCATTCTGAGTAATATAGTTAAAAGCAATTGCGAACTTGCAGACCAGGTTCTTATGCCAACCAATAACAAGGCAGCGAATAAACCTGATCACGTAAGGCAGAAGTTTGTCAAGATTTCTATCGGCTTGAGCTGTACTTAAATTAAGGCCACTGCTGCTGCCTTCAAACTTCCGGCCCTTTCTTTTCCTTGCTTCCCCGAAAACCTCATATGTGTTAGTGCGACGTTAAAAAGCACTATAAAATAAGAAAAGAGTACAAAAAGGACAGAGCTTCAAGAAGGAAGAAGCATTGCCACCAATTTCCTTTAAAAAATTCAGCTTATGACAGATAATCCTGGGATCACTAGAACTATTTTGATGACTGATATTCCTGGGATCACTAGAACTATTTTAGTTTATTTTGTATCTCGTGTGGGGGTTAAAATCTGGATATTTTTCTGGCGCTACACGAATTCTCACGGGAAAATTCCAACTGCGGATTCGAACCTCGGCCGATCGGGTGGCAAGCCAACTGGTAAGCCACTGCGCTAAAACATCCCTAACACAAATTTCACTGCGTTGGCTTCCATCCCCATTATTTTCATTATTGTTCTCTTATATTAAATCTATGAAATCATAAATAGGATTAGGCCATGTCTTTTGAAAGGCCGTGAGAGTTCTGGGCACGGTAACATTTCCCCACGACAAGAGAATCATGTTTATTTCTTACAGTTTTCAAAGTCATTGTACGGAATTATAACACTATCAAAGTTCATAGATTTACAAAGATGTTTGACTTATAAAAAAGACACATATTGTAGCTAAATAAAATTTTATCAGTCTTCTATATCTTCTTTGCACCTGAGATATTGCCGTTACGCCTCAGCGGCTTTCTATTATGCCGTTGAATGCGATGACGATGCAACGGCGTCCTGGGGTTGACTTACTGGCGTGCCGCTACTGATTTCATCGTTTCATAATATTTGATCGGATGGAAATACATCCGTAATTCCTTCATCATTGGAGTCTTCGTGGCTCAGGCAGCAGCGCGCTGACCTCTCACCGCTGGTTCCGTGGTTCAAATCCCGGTCACTCCATGTGAGATCTGTGCTGGACCAAGCGGAGGCGAGAGAGGATTTTCTCCGGTTACTCCGCTTTTCACTGTCATCTTTCATTCCAGCAAACCTCTCCAATGTCATGCTTCCACTTACTTGTGCCAAGCTCCTCACTTTCATCTATCCTATCCGACCTCCCTTGGTCAACTCTTGTTCTTTTCCGACCCCGACGCTATTAGGTTTGCGAGGGCTAGGGAGTCTTCCATGTTCACGCCCTTCGTGGCCCTTGTCTTCTTTTAGCCGATATCTTCATTTTTCGAAGTGTCGGACCCCTTCCCCTTTTCCCCTCTGATTAGTGTTAGAGGATGCATGCCTAGTTGTACTTCCTCTTAAAACAATAATCACCACCATCACCTCTCCAATATCATTTCATCTGTCAGTTCTCCCCTGTGGGTGGGGGCGGTAGAATACCCCCCTCCCCCGGTATCCCCTGTCTGTCGTAAGAGGCGGTTTTAAAGGGGGCCCAGGTGCTGTTAACTTGGGAGTGTGAGTTGGCGACCACGGGGCCCTTAGTTGAGTCCTGGCATTGTTTCCGCTTGTGACAGACTCCTCACTTTCATGTACCCTAACTGACCTTCCTTGGTCAACTCTTTTTCTTTTCCTGCAACGACAGTGTTAGAGCATTCCAGGCCTAGGGAGTGCTTCATTTTCACACCCTTCGTGGTCCTTGACTTTCTATGACTGATACCTTCATTTCCTCGAAGTGTCGGATCCCTTCCTTCTTTTCCCTCTTGTTTTAATAGAGGATGGTTGTCGAGATGTACTTCCTCTTCGAAACAATAGTCAGCACCAGTCAACTGTCAGTTATTAATCACCGCCACAGAGGAGTGCGATAGGCTTTGGCAGCCCGTACAAATCCTATTCTCGCCGCTAGATGGGGGTTTCATTCATTCCATTCCTGACCCAGTCGAATGACTGAAACATAGTGCGGATTTTCATTTTTCAATCTTCCTTCATTATTGTTGTTACGGGGTTACCCGTGGAGCAGAAAGAGGTTAAAGAAGGTGCCGGGATGAAAGGGTCTAACTACAATATGAAAATTAATTTAAAACTTAAACTGAAGGTTAAAGTTTTAGCACTTCAAACATAACAATTTTTCATGACAATGAAACATCAGGTACAATGACAATCTTGAAACAAGTCAAGGAAAATACTAGATCAGTGAACTTAACAGATTCTGGGCTTCAAGCCCCTCGCTTTACAACTCCTGAGCTCCCAGCTCAAATTTACCAAAGAGCACAAATTTGATGATGATGTTGATGCTTGTTGTTTAAAGGGGCCTAACATCGAGGTCATCGGCCCCTAATGGTACAGAATGAGATAACAACAAAAAATTGAAAAACATCCACTGACCAAAATAAAAAATACTAAAAAAATAAAAAATGTCATGAGGAATGAATGGATTGTCATGAACACAACAAAAAGAACAGTGGATCAGACTCAAAAAAGATTGTAAATAATAGTATTAGTGACCAAGGGACCACTTATAAAGCGCAATGATGCTAACGGCACTTATCGGTAGTAAAGGAGAACCATGCTATTTCTCAAGCTGCGGTACTAATCAAAGGTAGCGTAAACTGATTGATGATGATTGTTGTTTAAAGGGGCCTAACATCTAGGTCATCGGCCCCTAATGATACGAAATGAGACGAAATGGAATGACATATTAAAAGTCTAAAATTCTCCACTGACCAGAATTCAAAAACGTGAGAACGAAGAATGAATGGATGGACATGAATTTAAAACAATCAGTGGTTGCGACCCGCAATGTCTCACATTCACATAAACAGACGTGACAATATCGTATTACTGACCAAGGGACTACTGCTATAGCATAACACGGAAGCGATTATGCGTGCAGTCAAAAGGGGGTCCTAAATCGCAGTTATCAGCCCCTCATAACGGTACTGATCGCTATCAAAATAGAACCATGGTAGCTGTCCTGTTACGGTACTAATCAAAAGTAGCAGACCCTTGCGGCATTCCACACATTATTGTACTACTCAGAGCTTATGAAATTCGACATAATACAGACCTATGTTTTTCTCACTTTGCGGCGCCATTTACAGGCAACGCAAACCTATGGTGTTCATCACATAAGAGTACTAACCACAGGGACCTCTCCCTATCCCGTGGTGTTCCTCATATAGTGGGTACTAATCATAGGCAAGGCAGAACCATGGTAGCTATCATCCCATGGTCCTGCTCATATGGTGGTACTAATCACAGGTACTGCAAAAGCCGACCGCGCGGTGCTCCTGTGTGCTACTGATCACAAACCAATTTCGTACCTAATGTAGTGGTACTACGCACAAGTAAAAGCAACCCTTGGTGTTCTCCGCGTGGTGGTACTAATCACAAGTAGTTTCATGGTTCTAATACATTCAACCCTTGGTCGCCCCTTTTAGTCGCCTCTCACGACATGCAGGGGATACCGTGGGTGTATTATTCGTCAGCCTCCCCCACCCACAGGGGGTGTGTGTTTGGTCCGCGAGAGGTATTTTATTTCCCTCAAGTCCGCCGGCAAGCCGGTTAGGACCCCCCTATCCGCCACCTGGGACGCGCCACGTGGGAGTATCACCTCTCCCCCTGCTACGCCTGCGTAGCAGGTTCGTGGGTAGCGTAAACTCACGGTGTTCTAAACATTAAGGTTCTATTCACAAGTATTGTACATCGTAAAGGTAACGCAGACCTATGGTATTTCTCACAAAATGGCGCCACTCATAGCCAACGCAAACCGATGAGGTTCCTCACCTAGGTGTACTAATCACGGGCGCCGGCATTCCCGTGGTGTTCCTCACATAGCGTAGCAGGTTCGTGGCAAAAGGAATGGAGGCGTACACAGCGCTCCAAGATAATAAAAAAACCTACTGGTCTCGAGGCCGATGAATCAGGGGCTATTCCCAAACTGCTGAGGTGACTCGTATAGAAGCTACTGTAACACCTTACAGAATAGAAAAGGTTACAAAACGTAGTCATCTCAAACCAAGATGAAGGGGAGCTCGAGAGGGTAATTAAATCTCTATCCCCGATTTAAGGTTAAAGCTTTATGAAGTTTTTACGTTAGCCGGAAAAAGATTTACATTTTAGAAAAGTTTGTTATATAACTAAAGATTCGGACCTTTCCATCGGATTAAACTGCGGAGGTAGCAAGAAAGAATGAAGTTATGTGGCCATTACCTTATAGATGTTCTGCTGCCGACGAAAGAGGCCGCCCGCCTCCTGCTTAACACACACACTCAGATAGACGACGATCAATTGACCAAGAAACGTGAAAAGTCGCAGTTTATAAACCCTCATGGAAGGTTCGAGATCATTCAAGACTAAACCAGCCACACCCTCTCAATTTAATTGGTGAATCTCAAAGTTACACTCAGATTCGAACAAGAAGCCTGTGATACGTTGAAAATTACAGAAATTTTTTGATTGGCCAGATTCAAAACTGGCGGAAAGAAAAAAGTAGGGTTGCCAACCCAAAAATAAATGAACATAGATCAGTTATGGAAAACCTAGGAATACAAAACTTTTTTAAGTTATAAGTTTTCACACCTTGCACCAGGGTGCATGATCATATATTTTTGGTAGTGTCATCTGTGGAAAAATATCCAAACTTCTTGATGTATATCAAAACAAAACAAGGAGAAATTCACTCAGTTAGGAAACTGCACAATAACCAAATTAATATTTCAGTGGAGACATCTTCTGATTAAAGTTCCTATTGTAGTAGTTTCCACTTTAGTTCGATAGAGTAGTTCATTTACGCGCTAATTACGAATGCGCGGCGTTGAGGTGTACCTCCCCGTACAATTGTATTCGTCTTCCTGAGCTCACTTCATAATGCATAATTCGATTGGACGTTGGGAAGACTTGGGAGAAAGGAGAAGAGCTGCTCGACTAAACGGTATGTTCCGAGCTGTCAGTGGAGAGACGGCGTGGAATGATATTAATAGACGAATAAAATTGTGTTTTGTTTTCGAAAATAGGAGAGATCACAATATGAAGATAGTTGGAATTAAAGAGGACAAATTGGAGCAAATATCCGTTTATATGAGAAAGGATTTGTGGATTACAATAATTTACACAGGGTGATGTTCGATAAATATCTAAATTCTTTAAAATTGTTTCAGACAAGACTTGGCAAACAATTTATATTTGATCTGCCACCTGGATGACTGCCCTAAATTCAGATCAGTGTTGACTGATTTATTGACTGTGTAGTTACCGATATAGAGGTCTCAAGAGTATTTCTTGTTTTGTAAATTTTCAAATGCCACAGTCACAAACTGTTCTTGAATTGACCATGACGCAACTCATACTTGACAGCCTGTCTATTTGCAAACAAAATGAGACTAGAATGTTTCAAGTCGGTGGACACGTTCACTCGGTATGGCGCGCAGAAATGATCATAATAAAATAATAGTCTACAATTTTATAAACTTTACCTACGGTGATAATATTTGTTGTTTAAAATGGCCTAATAGCTAAGTCATCAGGCCCTAATGGTACGAGGCGCAACGAAATGAAACGAGAATTAAAACAAAATGTTTCCATTCACTAGAATCTAAAACGAATGATGATAAAAAAATGAACATGAACCCAAAACAATCAGTGAATCCAATTCAAAATGCCTTATTTTCCGAGATGTTGCTTGTTGTCCAAAAGAGTCAAATATCCAGACCACCGGGCCCTCATAATAGTACTAATCACTCGTAAAGCTTAACCACGGTGTTCGTCCTGTAGTGGTGCTAATCACAGGCGAAGTAGACTCATGGTGTTCTTCGCGTGGTGTTACTAATCATAGGTACTGCAGACTCATGGTATGTCGCACTTAATGGCACCATTCACAGGCAAGACAGACCCATGGTGTTCCTCCCGTAAGGGTGCTACTCACAAGCAACGCAGACTCAGGGTGTTATTCACACACTAAAAGTAATCACGATCACCGGCAAGATTTGTGGTGTTCCTCACATTATGGTACTAATCACAGGCCAAAGTCGGGCCCCGCGGTGTAGGGGGCAAGGCGTCTGCCTGTCACCCGGCGGCCCCGGGTTCGATTTACGGCCAGGTGAAGGGTTTTAATTGATGATGATGATGATGATGCTTGTTGTTTAAAGGGGCCTAACATCGAAGGTCATCGGCCCCTAATGGAACGAGATAAACGACATGAGAGATGATGTTAAAATTTTAAAAACATATCCACTGACTAGAGTTTAAAAAATTATGGAGAAAATGAGGGTGAGATTAAAACAATCAGTGGATCTAATACGCAATGCCTTATTTTCTAATAAAATAAGAGAATATACAGGAAAACAAAAGAATAAGGCATTGCCTGGTAGTACATAATTTACGAGAGACGTTAAAATAACACATTAAAATACGCAACACAAACTAAGTCAATGGGATAAAAGCGAAAGTGACACAAAACACACTAGGACAAAGGACAGCATCACACACGAGAAAACAGTCCACTATCCCTCATAAAGCGGACGACGAGGTCTGCTGACTGCTCGTCATCACGCAAGATAAGGGAGATAGTACTCGGAAGGTTAAGACTACGGCGCAGATCGACCAGGTCCACACACTCCGTAAGGATGTGCACCACGGTAAGATGGTCGCCGCAGGTACACACCGGAGGGGGTTCTCCTTTCAAAAGATGCGAGTGAGTCAAGATACCGTGGCCGATCCGAAGACGACATAATACCACGGCTTCCCTCCGCGAAGCCCGAAGGGAGGTCCTCCATACCTTCGTTGTTCCTTTTATCGCTCTCATCTTATTGGGAAGTGGAATGGCTTGCCACTCCATCTCCCAATGGGACATAACACGATGTCGCAGCTGGGAGCGAATATCACTTACTGGAACCTTGAAAGGCAACGGGGGCAGTGTAACTGCCTCCTTGGCAGCCCGATCTGCTAACTCGTTTCCCTCTATGCCCATGTGGCTTGGGAGCCATAGAAACGTGATTCTGGTGCCGGCATCCCAACACCCGGCCAGCAGGTCCTGGATTAGCTGCACCAGAGGGTGCCGAGGGAAACAGGTATCTATAGACTGGAGCGAACTCAAGGAGTCAGTACACAGAATAAAGTGTCGGCGCTCATTGTACAGTGCGTACCGCAGAGCCTCACAGATAGCATAGAGCTCTGCTGTGTACACACTACAGGTTGCCGGAAGAGCAAAAAGGAACCTATCATTGTCAACAACTAACGCACAGCCCACCTTCGTATCTGACCTTGAACCATCCGTGTAGACGACGACTGAATCTGGATAGCGGCCAACGACGGACAGGAAGAGCCTCCGATAAATCGAAGGGTCCGTGTTTTCCTTGGGCCAGTGTGCAGATCCAGGATTAATTCAGGTCGTCGTACGATCCATGGAGGTACCCCACTTGGTTGTCTGACAAGGCAAGGAACCGAAGGTACGTCAAACAATTCGGAAATGCTATCCAATCGTATCCCAACCGGCCGCGTCGCTCGAGGACGAGCAGCGTACAGCAAACGGTTGGCATTGTTGAACACGCAAGGATAGCTTGGATGAAGTGGCAACTGTCGCAAATTAGCAGCATATGTAAGTAGACGTTGCTGGCGCCTCAGGTGTTAAGGCGGCACACCACACTCAGTGAGCAGGCTAGCGATGGGGCTTGTACGAAAAGCTCCCGTCGCCAACCTAACCCCGCTGTGGTGGATACTGTTCATATTCGCAAGAACGCTTGGTCTTGCGGAGCCATATTATGCTGCACTGCCGTAGTCTAACCGGGATAAAATGTGTGCCCGATAGAATCGCAGGAGCACAGTGCGGTCAGCCCCCCAAGAAGTGCTGCTAAGAAACTTAAGGATATTAAGCTTCCTAGTGCATTGCACTTTTAACTGCCGCACGTGTGGCTCCCACGATAATTTACTGTCAAAAAGGAGCCCAAGAAATCGGTAAGTGTCAACAACTGGAAGAACGACGTTTTCTAAATAAAGCTCAGGATGGGGGTTAAGAGTACGTTGACGACAAAAGTGGACGACAGAGGTCTTTGCGGCAGAAAACCGAAAGCCATGTTCTAAGGTCCACTGCTCCACCCTCCTAATAGCGTGTTGTAATTGTCGCTCTGCGCCTGCCATATTACGCGAGCTATAGTGCAGAGCAAAATCGTCCACATATAGCGACGGTATAACTGCTGGACCAGCAGCAGCAACAATACCGTTGATGGCAATCGCGAACAGACTGACACTAAGGACCGATCCCTGTGGGACTCCATTTTCTTGTACGTGATATTGCGAATATGGCCTCCCTACTCTGACACGGAATAGACTACCGGCAGCCCTGAAAATGGTTTTCCGTGGTTTCCAATTTTCACACCAGGCAAATGCTGGGGCTGTACCTTAATTGAGGCCACGGCCGCTTCCTTCCAACTCCTAGGCTTTTCCTATCCCATCGTCGCCATAAGACCTATCTGTGTCGGTGCGACGTAAAGCCCATAGCAAAAAAAAAGAAATTCGCAATAAACGCCGGCAAGTTACCTCGGAATCTCCATTGATGCAGAGCTGAAAGGATACCATATCTCCATGTGGTGTCACAAGCCTTCTCTTAGTCAAAGAAAACAGCTACCAAGTGCTGTTTGCGGAGAAAGGCATCCTGGATAGAGCTCTCCAGGCGTACCAAGTGGTCAGTGGTGGATCGAGCGGCTCGAAATCCACATTGGTACTCGGACAAAAGTCGTTGTTTGTCCAGACACCACACGAGTCTGCGATTTACTATCCTCTCAAATAGCTTACACAGGCAATTTGTAAGACAAATCGGTCTGTAACTTCCTGCATACTTAGGATTTTGTCAGGCTTGAGGACAGGAATGACTATGCCCTCTCGCCACTGAGACGGAAAATCACCCTCCATCCATATTCGGTTGAACACACGAAGAAGATATAGTAAACTATCATCACTAAGGTGTTTCAACATCTGGTTATGGATGTTGCCCGGTCCAGGAGACGTGTCCTTGCAAAGCGCTAGGGCGCTGCGGAGTTCCCACTCCGTGAAGGGCACGTTGTAGTCCTCTGAAACTTGAGAGGCAAAACTAAGGTGAGAACGTTCCGCCTCCCGCTTCAGAGCGAGGAAATCAGGATGGTAATTCCCGGAGTCAGATACATCAGCGAAATGACTAGCGAGATGGTCAGCAATCAGGAGGGGTTCAGTGACGATGTTGCCTGCAATGGAAATTCCCGGTACAGAAGATGATCCTTGGATCCCCGAAATGCGTCGAAGCTTAGTCCACACTTGAGATGATGGAGTACGTGACGTCATAGACGACACATATCTCTCTCATGAAGCCTTCTTACTTTGGCGAATAAGAACTGGCGCCTTAGCGCGGATTTTCTTAAATGTTACCAAGTTGGCCGCAGTGGGCTCTCTACGGTAATGTTTGTGAGCGCGACGGCGTTCTTTGATAGCTGCTGCTATGTCTTCGTTCCACCAAGGAACGAGCTTTCGGCGAGGAGTCCCCGAGTAGAACGGAATGGACTCCTCAGGAGCAGCAAGAATAACCTGGGTGATTTAAGTTATTTCCTCGCCGACGGTCCGCCTGATTTTGTCGTTAAAGGCAGCTAGTGATGTGTACTTTGGCCAATCAGCATGTTTAAAAATCCATCGAGGGGGAGCCTCGACGGATTTGTGGTTCAGCAAAGTAAGGATTATTGGAAAATGGTCACTGTCACAAAGATCGTCGTGTGTGTTCCACCGAAACAGCGGAACCAACGTTCGGCTGCATAGACTTACGTCTATGCGAGAATATGTGCCGTAACGTACACTGAAGTGTGTTGGTTCCCCTGTGTTCAAAATACATAAATCCAGCTCTGTTACTAATGTTTCCAGCTCTCTTCCCCGGGGGCAAGGCGACTCAGAGCCCCATATGCGATGAAGGGCGTTAAAATCGCCCAACAAGAGGAAGGGAGGTGGAAGCTGATCTAGAAGATCAGTGACATCATTGATGTTAAGAGCCTCACCTGGTGGAAAATATACATTACACACTGTAGTTATGACAGGCAGCGGTACGCGAACAGCTACTGCCTCCAGCGGGGTTCGTATTGGAACCTCCTCGCTGTAGGTATCAGAACGGACAAAAATGCCAACGCCACCGGAAGCTCGGTGAGCATAATGTCGTTCTGTCGAGTATAGTCGAAAATTTCTCAGTATCGTATGATGACCAGGTCGGAAATTTGTTTCCTGAATACAGACTATACTCGCCGAATACTCGCTAATGAGCTGGCGCAACTCGGCAAGATGCCTGTCATAACCGTTACAATTCCATTGTAGCAGTGCCGTAATGTAAGTATGGACTATTATGGTTTAGGTTAGGAGCAGCGTAATGCCACCTAACCTAACCTACACTCATATCCCCATACGAAGATGGAGATTCATGCTCCACGTGCATCTCCCGGTCACTAGACGAGGTGAAGCATGCCTTCAATTTGTTCGACGTTGTCTCGGGGTGGGGTTTCGTCTTACGAGGGGAGCGCGCAGGTCTTCTAGAAGACCCGCTGGCGTGGAATCAGGCCCTCCGGGTGGAGGGCGTGGAATCAGGCCCTCCGGGTGGAGGGCGTGAAGCCCCATTCGTAGGAGAAGTGGAAGAACGCCTGCTAAGGTCGCTCTTCTTCCCCACCGTCGATTCTTGTTGAGACGGGCTGGGAGGTGGTTTCCCAGCCCTGGTCGACGATGCCGCCTCCGCCGGCTTAGGCGCGGCTTTCGCCGACCTCGAGGGGGAAGGAGACGTTGTCTTCTTCCCCTTCTGTGCCGGCGTACGTTTCCTAGCCGGCACAGGTATATTGGTGGTCGAAGGCCGGGATGCACCCGCCCTCGAGCTCGTTCGTTTTCCAGCGTTGCTCCCAGGAGCAACTGCTGTCTTGGGCGCAGCGATCTTCTGAGAAGTTGTTCCTGTTGAAAATGAGTAACCTGGCAGGGACTGTGCTATCAAGCGGAAGTCAAGTGTCTTGGCCGGTGCATTCAGAGAATTAAACTTACGGCACGCTTCCTGGTAGGAAAGACGATCCAGGGTCTTTATCTCCTGAATCTTCTTCTCGCTCAGATAGGTCGGACAGTTCCGATCCCGAGGAGAATGAAGACCAGAGCAGTTAGTGCACTTGTACGGAGTGGTGCACTCCTCCGCGCCGTGAGCTACTTTCCCACATGTACCACACACTGACTGATCCGAACAACGTGATACCATGTGTCCGAATCTCTGACATTGATAGCATCGCATAGGAGGCGGGATGTACGGCCTCACATCGCCACGATAGGTTGTTACCTTAACCTTCTCTGGCAACACCGACAATTTGAAGGAGACTATGAACGCACCTGTGGCAACGTCTTCACCGTTGACTTTGCGCGTAATGCGCCGGACGTGTCACACCACGGTGCTTCATGTCTTCCATCAATTCATCGTCGGTGTTCAGAATAAGATCACGGTGGAAAATAACTCCACGAACCAGATTCAAGCTCTTGTGCTCTTCCACTTTGACAGGGATGTCGCCAATGTGGTCGCACTTAAGCAACTGATCGGCTTGGAGCGCAATGCTCGTCTTCAGGAGCAAAGGGTTTTAATTGTAAATGATTAATATCCCTGGCCTGCGGACTGGGTTTTTGTGTCGTTCTTAACGTTCCCTTCCTCAAATTCAACACTTTATACTTCCGCCATTTACAAAATACACACAGGTTCCTCATATATGGTGCAAGTAGGGGCAGAAGATCTTTCTAGGTCGACGCTCCGAACAAATAGCATTTATAAAAAATCACAGGCCACGTACACTCATGGTGTTGTTCACATAGTAGTTACTAATTATAGGCTTTGTAGACCCACGGTGTATCACATATTACGGTACCACCCACAGGCAATAGAGATCTAGGGTGTTTCGCACATAATGGTACGGCCTAATCACGGGCAACGTCCAGAAGTATGGTGTTCCTCACGTAATTGTACTAATCACAAGTAGTCTTATGATTCTAACTCCATCATCCTTTCGTCGCTCATTTCAGTGCCTCTTAGGATTGGCAGGCGACACCGTGGGCGTATTCTTCGTTTGCGTCCGGCATCCACGAGGGCTAATTTTTCTTTCAATCTCACAGCTAACGTTTGGTCAGATGGTTCTCCTGTCACCTCTTTCCACATTCTTCAGCCAGCCTGAATACGGCTGTTGATGATGATGACGATGCTTGTTGTTTAAAGGGACCTAACATCTAAGTCATCGGCTCCTAATGGTACGAAATGGACGGACGGATGGATGGGTGGGTGGAATGGATGGAAGGGATGTGAATTAAAACTGTACCGGGCGGTACACCTCTACGACGCAAGTTCAAATCTTGCGCCAATTGAAACTCCTCTACAGGAGGAACCCTGAACTGTAACAACTGAATCAACTCTCCTGTTTATCAGAAGATGTCTCTAGGTGTTTTTCATTTGCTTTCATTGATCAAGAAGTGTGGACATTCTCTAACAGAGGTCTCTACCAAAAAAAACTATTATGCACTCTAGTGTGAAGGAATGAACCTTCTTGAAGAAATTTTGTATTCATAAGTTTTGTCTTTACTAAATTTTGTTCTGTCATTTGTGAGTTGGCAATATTAATCCTCTCTTTCCGCCTGTTTTGAATGTAGCCAATAAGGAACTTCTGTAATTAATTTTCCACCAATAAGGTGTTTTTTCATGGCCTTGTGTATAATTTTTGCTGTTATCCAATAAAACTTTGTGGGCGGGTCGTAATCATTCATGAAAGGTCTCGAATTTTCCGCGAGGGTATAAAACTGCTGATTTTCTTGTCTCCGGGCCCCTCGTATAACATCTAACTCAGTGTGTGAATATGTAGCAGGGGGCGGGAAGCGCCTCTTTCTTCAAGCAGCAGTTCTTCAACAAGGTAATGGCCTTTTAACATTTTTATTTATTGCTAGCTCAGCAGTTTAACTCTCGGGGAAGGTTCGAAACCTTTAATATGTAAACTATTAAACATGTAATCCTTTTTTCTGCTAAACTTCAGTTTTCTTGAATTTTAATTCGGGGATAGAGAGTGCTTTACCGTCTCGAGCTCCCCTTAATTTGAAATTGAGGTGACTACGTTTACGTGACCGTTTATTCTCTTCCTTAATGTATTAAAGTTTCTCATACGAGTCACCTCCCTAGCTTGGGATTAGCCCCTGTGTATCGGCCTAGCGCCACTTAGCGTTTTGACATGTGTATTTAGGAGTGCAAGTTCACGCCTCCAGTCCTTCTGTACCTTGGGCCAGTAACTTAACTTGATGTTTTTTTCTTCATGCGAATGGCCTGTAGGTTGGGTACTAGTTACCCCTGTTTATTTATAAGTATGCCTTAAGGGCATTCAAGTGTAAAGTTGATGATGATGATGCTTGTTGTTTTAAGGGGCCTAACATCGAAGGTCATCGGCCCCTAATGGTACGAAATGAAAGAACAAAAATTACAAAGGCATCCACTGACCTAAATAAAAATAAAAAATGTCATTGTTACGGACTTTTCCGTGGTAGGTAGAGGTGAAAGAAGGTGCGGGTGTGAATGGGTTTCAAGCTACGAAATTATAGTGCAATGTAAAATTAATTTAAAATTTAACAAGGTTATATTTTCTTTTCGAAAACAAAGAAATAACAAGCATGGCAGGTACAAAGTAGCAATTCAAAAGGGGTTAGTTACAATATTTACAGAATTTGGGCTTCGCGCCCTGACTTCACAATGCTTGGGCAATCAGCTCAGTTTTACCCCAAACACAAGTTTTAACAGAGGGGGAGAAAACCCCATTCATACCTAGGAGCCCTTGCTCCAAATTACACTGAAAAACCTCCATGAGGCATACAACCTAGAATTTTCAAAAGAGCCACTCGCTCTCAAAATTTAAGCCTCTCCCAGGCCACACCAAACTCCACCTTCAAGTTGTCCTCAACGGACATAAACACAGGGGTAAAATACCCAATCTACTGAGGTCTATTAAAAGAAAAGCAGGTTAATTAAATGACCTCTAAAATAACAATTTGAGAGGAGGCGAACTTGCACTCCTAATACACTTTGATTAAGACCTACTTGGCACTAGGCCGTTAATACAAGGGCTAATCCCATGCTAAAGAGGTGACTTAAGAAAAGAACAATTTGTTTTACATTAACGAAAAATAGGTTGGGAAAATAAGTTCACCTCAAGACAATGTGAGTGGGAGCTCGAGAGGGTTAGCACTCTCTATCCCAATATGTCGTTTTAAAAGAGAATATATGAAAGGAGTAGTTACATTTTAGGAAAAGGTTACATGGCTGAACGCTTAGAACCCGCCCCGAAAGTTAAACTGCTGAGCTAGCAAAGAAAGAAGTTATTAATCGGCCATTACCTTGTGTTGAACGGCTGGAGAAGAAAGAGGCGCTTCCCGCCCCCTGCTATGTACTTAACACACTGAAAGATGGAACAGAAGTGGACGAGAGACCCAAAAATCAGCAGTTTAAATACTCTCGCGGAAGTTTCTAGGCGTTAGGGGAAAGAAAACACCCTCCCACAAACTCTTTATTGGATAGGACCCCGCAACAGATTCAAGTTGGGGGAAGATACATCTGATTGGATAGAAATTAATTGAAGAAATTCGGGATTGGATACATTCATAACAAGGGGAAGAAAGGGGTAAATATTGCCAACTTAAACAATGATAGAAAAAAATTTAACAAAGAACAAACTCTTGAAATTAAATTTTCTCCAAAAAATAGTTCTTTGACTCCGCACTAGGTTGCACTATTGTAGATCTTCAGTAGTGTCCTCTAGAAGAGAAAGTTCACACTTCTTACTTCAAGCGAAACAAAAACACATCAAAAATGACACAGTTCAAAAACTCAAAATTTTCCACGTGGTGACATCTTCTGAGACGGTAGAAAATTAATACTGTCAATAAAGTTCAGACTTCCTCCAGCAGAGGAGTTTCAACAGGCGCACATTTTAAATTAGCGGAGTGGAGGTGTACCGCCCGGTACAGTCATGAAGAATGAATGGATGGATGGACAGGAACCCAACAAAACACAAAACAAACAAACAAAAACAAAAACCAGTGGATCGGATTCAATAGAGAACGAAAATATCATTATTACCGACCAAGGAACCACTTATAAAGCACAATGATGCTTGGTGTCTAAAGGGGCTGCAAAATCCACGTCTAAGGCCCCACAGAATGGTACATGTCGCGAGTAAAATAGAACCATGGTATTTGTCATGTTGGGGTATTAATCAGAAGTAGCGAAGACTCACGGTGTTCCACAAAAGATGGTACTACTCACAAGTATTGTACTTCGTACAGGTAACGCAGACCTATGGTGTTTCGCACACAATGGCGCCACCTAAAGCCAACGCAAACCGATGAGTTTCCTCACCTAGGGTACTAGTCACGGGTGCCGATCCCAAGGGCCCCGTGGTGTTCCGCACATAGTGAGTACTAATCACAGGCAACGCAGACCCACGGTGTCGCTCATATAGTGGTACAACTCACAGGCTACGCCCAGACCCGCGGTGTTGCCCACATGGGTACAACGCACGGGTACTAGAATCCATCCGGCCAGGCTTTTTACTGCAACGAATCACAAACATATTTCGTACCATGTTAGTGGTACTACTCGCAAGTACAGATGATGATGATGATGCTTGTTGTTTAAAGGGGCCTAACATCGAGGTCATCGGCCCCTAATGGTACGAAATGAAACGACAAAGTAAAAGTTCAAAATCATCCACTGACCAAAATAAAAAATGTCATGAAGAATGAATGAATGAATGAATGAATGAATGAATGAATGAAAATTAATTTAAAAACAATCAGTGGATCCGGCTCAAAAAACTATCATAGTTAATAGTAGTACAGACCAAGGGACCACTTCCAAAGTACAATCCTGAATCGAGAATGCTTGGTGTCTATATGGGTCCAAAATACAGATCAGAGGCCCCTCAGAATGATACTTATCGCTTGTAATGCAGAACCATGGTATCCGTCCTGTTGCGGTACTAATCAAAAGTAGCAGAGACTTGCGGTATTCCACACATTATTGTACTACTCAGAGGTTATGAAATTCGACGTATAATACAGACCTATGTTTTTCTCACTTTGCGGCGCCATTTACAGGCAACGCAAACCTATGGTGTTCATCGCATGAGAGTACTAACCACAGGGACCTCTCCCCATCCCGTGGTGTTCCTCATAGAGTGGGTACTAATCATAGGCAAGGCAGAACCATGGTAGCTATCATCCCATGGTTCTGCTCATATAGTGGTACTAATCACTGCAAAAGCCGACGCGCGGTGCTCCTGTGTGCTACTAATCATAAACCTATTTCGTACCTAATATAGTGGTACTACGCACAAGTAAAAGCGACCCTTGGTGTTCTCCGCGTGGTGGTACTAAGCACATGTAGTTTCATGGTTCGAATGCAATCATCCCTTGGTCGCCCCTTTTAGTCGCCTCTCACGACAGGCAGGGGATACCGTGGGTGTATTATTCGTCTGCCTCCCCCACCCACAGGGGGTGTGTGTTTGGTCCGCGAGAGGTATTTTATTTCCCTCAAGTCCGCCGGCAAGCCGGTTAGGACCCCCCTATCCGCCACCTGGGACGCGCCACGTGGTAGTATCACCTCTCCCCCTGCTACGCCTGCGTAGCAGGTTCGTGGACTCGCAAGTACATGCAACCCATGGTGTTCCCCGCATGATGGTACGAATCAAGAGTAGTTTCATGGTTCTAATTCAGTCAGCCCTTGGTCACTCCTTTTAGTCGCCTCGTACGACAGGCAGGGGATACCGCGGGTGTATTCTACATGTGCGTCCCCCACTCGCAGGGGGTAGTGTGTTTGGTCCGCGAGAGGTATTTTATTTCCCTCAAGTCCGCCGGCAAGCCGGTTAGGGCCCCCCTATCCGCCAGCTGGGACGCGCCACGTGGGAGTATCACCTCTCCCCCTGCTACGCCTGCGTAGCAGGTTCGTGGCCATTATTATGACCATCATATGTCTTACACGGTGACAAGCGCATGCTGCAGAATGCTGTTACTTGACATATATATATATATATATATATATATATATATATATATAAAAGTCAGCAGTTCTTCGTATGCTGAAAGGGGCTGATTTCTATTGATATTGCAACAGTGAGGCGAATCTTTATATATTGAGTTGTAGTGATTTAAGGAGAAAACATTGACCGTACAGGTGGTGAACAGGCATCTGAGAAGTGGTCTAGCAGTTGAGATTTCTTGGTTGTTTTACATTCATTCTCAGGAGGGTTGAAAGGTCTGTATGTAGGCATATTTTCAGAAGAGGTGTTTATTCAAGATATCTGTGTACTTCTCAGAAGATTACAGATTCAAATCTCATGATTTGTGTACACAAGATCTCCACGCAATTCATCAACTGAGCATAACTTGTTCCGCAAGTATGCTATAGATTACACAGTTCCCGAATTTCTAAGAATCATGATTCTGAAGTTAGAACTCAGCCATGTTGTAATGTGCACTATATCATCTATACTGCAGTAAGAATTTACTGCAATAGTAGGATATATAATTGGTCTTGTTTTACAATTTGTAGCTTTCGAGAATAAAACAGTGTTAGCTAATTTTACTTGCTCGTCAGCCAAATTTTATGAGTCCCTCTGCTCATAAAAAATCGTTTAGAGAGCCAGTGCAACGCCCTGGTCCGCAGTTTAAATCAGGTTATCCCTTTTTATTACAGACTTTATGGCCCAAAGAGCAGTCTGATTAGAAAAAGCATGGCGTATTTGGGAAAAATGTGCTATCGAAGATCAGAAGGTAAATCATTTCCGTCACACTGTGTGGAGATACTTTACTGTAGTTGGAACAACTCTGACTTCCTTTAAACAGGAGATTTATTATTATTACTATCATTTGTACCCGTTCTTCGCACGGGATTTTGTAATGGATTAAATGTTCCCTTCATTAATGTGTACGGATTTACATGGCTGTATTCAAACGGCATGTTATATTATAATTTTCTACGAATTGATGTGACACTAATGTGAAGAACGGTAAAGTTCAACAGAGTAGAGATGAATGAGGATGATAAGAGTTCAATGTTCGCTACAGTTCCAGGTCCGAAGTTGTGCAAGGTTCTCCGTGCTTCTCGATCACGTATTGTTGTTTCTCTGACCTATGATGATGATGATGATGATGATGATTATGATGATTGTTGTTTAAAGGGGCCTAACATCGAGGTCATCGGCCCCTAATGGTACGAAATGTTATGACAAATTAAAAGTCCAGAATCCTCCACTGACCAGAATTCAAAGCGTGAGGACGAAGAATGAAAGGATGGATGGAGATGAATTTAAAACTATCAGTAGAACCGACCCACAGTGCCTCACATGCACAGAAGCTGGCACAAAACAATAGTATTACTGGCAAAGGGAGTGCTGCTATAGCACTATGCTGAATCAATTACGCTTGTAGTCGAAACGGGCTCAAAATCCAGTTCATAGGCCCTCATAATGATACTTATCGCTAGGAAAGTAGAACCATGCTATTTGTCATTTGGCGGGACTAATCTAAAGTACGTAGACTCGCGGTGTTCCACACATTATGGTACTATTCACAGGCGCACATGTAACACAGACCTATGGAGTTTCGCACATTGCGGCGCTATTTACAGGCAACGCAAACTATCCCGTGGTGTTCCTCACATAGTGTGTACTAAGCATAGGCAAGTCAAAACAATGGTGTCGCTCATATAGGGGTTCGAATAACAGGTACTGCAAGACCCTCCTCCTGATTCACACACTAATAATAATTTCGTGTGGCTATTTCTAGCCGGGTGCAGCCTTTGTAAGGCAGACCCTGCGATGAGGGTGGGCGGCATCTGCTATGTGTAGTTAACTGAGTGTTATTGTGGTGGAGGATAGTGTTATGTGTGGTGTGTGAGTTGCAGGGATGTTGGGGACAGCAGAATCACCCAGCCCCCGAGCCACTGGAATTAACCAATGAAGGATATCGAACCCGGGACCGTCTGAACCGAAGGCCAGTACGCTGACCATTCAGCCAACGTGTCGGACATTCACACACTGTCGCTACTAATCACAAACCTATTGCGTACCTAACATAGTGACACTACGCGCAAGTAAATGCGACCCATGGTGTCCCTGCGTGATGTTACTAATTATAAGTCGCTCCTTTAGTCGCCAGGGGATACCGTACGTGTATTCTTCATCTACGTCCCCCACCCATAGGGGATTGTGTGTTTGGTCCGCGAGAGATATTTTATTTCCCTCAAGTCCGCCGGCAAGCCGGTTAGGATCCCTCTATCCGCCAGCTGGGACGCGCCACGTGGGAGTATCACCTCTCCCCCTGCTGAGCCTGCGTAGTGGGTTGGTGGCCGCTGACCTATGGAGAGGCGCTGCGGCTGAAGACTCATGAAACCCATCGTTGACGATAACCTCACTTATATGTTCTATCGAAAGGAGTAAAATGGCTCTTTGGTTCATCCCGTTAACTCACCTTGAAGTGAAATGCACGAAGAGTTCCACGGGACTTTGAAAAAAAAAAAAAAAAAAAAAAATCGTTAGAATCTCCGTTATTCACCGTCGTGCAATAAATACGTATATGACATAAAATAACAGAAATAATATATTCTCAAACGTTCGTTGTATAGTCTCATTTTTTTTTGCTATTTTGGTTAACGTCGCACCGACACGGACATGTCTTATGGCGACGATGTATAGTCTCATGATAGACCTAATATAACGAATATATATTGGGAATAAGTTTTTATAAAAGCTAATTCCAAGTGATAACTTGACGTCATATGAATCTGATAAAACAATCCTGAATGAATAATTACAAATTCAACCCCGTTTTGGGCTACGTTCGCTGGGACTTAGACTGCAAAACCGTCCATTAAGAACATCTCCCTTAGTAATCCCCCGATCGATTAAGTGCATATGAGAAGAAATGTTTAGAAATAGGTTTCCATTAAGGTGATAGATTTCCATCAGTTTGGTTTTGTGTACTTTGTGAGACATTAAAATCACTGTTTCGGTTCCGTATTAAACGCCAGTCACTCCTGGGAATTTGGAACGTTGTGTACCTTAAAACCTACCTTTGGGCTCGTGGATGATAAATATGAAGTTTGGTTGAAATATCTAGCATTCGTACCCATTCTTCGCACCAGAATTTGCTTTGTTGTTTTGCTAATTGCTTTACGTCGCACTGACACAGATAGGTCTTATTGCGACGATGGGACAGGAAAAGCCTGGGAATGGGAAGGAAACGTCCGTGCCCTTAATTATATACAGTCTTTATTATTATTACTATTTTTCTCTAGATCACAGTAAACAAACACCAAATTGATCCGTTGAATGAGAAAAATAACAGCGTTCAACTTTAGCCACACACACAAACTTCTACTAACTTTAAAACAAACAGACATAGTAAATATACATACAAATAAAGAAAAGAACACCACAGATTATAGGCAAAGACAAAAGGAAAAGAACACCACATAAAAACCTACTTTCCGGCGGAGTCATCACCCCTGGTGAGAAGAAGGCCGCCCTCCCGATGATGACTCGACCGGCCCTGCTCGTGGAGACCTCCTGAAGGTCCCAAGATCTAACCAGATGACATTGTTTCCCTCTCACCATTCCATTTCTAAACGTACCCCTTGGACATGCCATGAAGTCCGTCGGATACTCCGGATATGTGACTCACTCTGATAAGGTCACCCAGTAGTCAGCCTCAGTGTTTTCATGACATGTCCCGCCTAAGTATATTTGTCTTAGGCCCTTCCCACCCCGACTTCTTACGGGTAGGTCCTCCTCACCCTTGTCCCTCTCTCCTTGCCATCTACACCATAATTTGTCTATACTTCTCCTGCACCACTTTCCAGCATAAAATTCAGCCTTAAATAATCACTTCAGAAAATACCCAGCCTTTACCATTACGACCACCCTTACGTAATAAACGACATATAATTATAGTAATAATAATAATATTAATAATAATTTATGAAATAATAATATCAACATATTCGTAGTATTAATATTAATTGTTACCGAGTTTTTGTGGTAGTTATGCGTGAAAGAAGGTGCGGGGTGGTGAACAGGTCTCAAGCTACTAAAGTAAAATTAATTTAAAATTTAACAAGGTTATATTTTCTTTTTGAAACAAAGAAATAACAAGCATGGCAGGTACAAAGTAGCAAGTCCAAAAGGGTAGTTACAATATTTACAGGATTTGGGCTTCGCGCCCTGACTTCACACTGCTCTGGCAATCCGCTCAGTTTTACCCCAAACACAAGCTTCAACAGAGGGGCAGAAAACCCCGTTCATGCCTAGGAGCCCTTGCTCCAATTTACACTGAAAAGCCTCCACGAGGCATACAACACTCAATTTTCAAAAGAGCCACTCGCTCTCAAATTTAAGCCTCTCCCAGGCCACACCAAACTCCACCTTCAAGTTGTCCTCAACGGACGTAAACACCAGGGTAAAATACCCAATCTACTGAGGTCTATTAAATGAAAAGAAGGTTAATTAAATGACCTCTAAAATAACAATTTGAGAGGAGGCAAACTTGCACTCCTAATACACTTTGATTAAGACCTACTTGGCGCTAGGCCGTTAATACAAGGGCTAATCCCATACTAAAGAGGTGACTTAAGAAGAGAACAATTTGTTTTACATTAACGAAGAATAGGTTGAGAAAACTAAGTTCACCTCACAACAATATGAGTGGGAGGTAGAGAGGGTTAGCACTCTCTATCCCAGTATGTAGCTTTAAAAGAGAATATATGAAAAGAGTAGTTACATTTAGGAAAAGGTTACATGGTGGAACGCTTCGAACCCGCCCCGAGAGTTAAATCGCTGAGCTAGCAAAGAAAGAAGTTATTAATCGGCCATTACCTTGTTGTTGACCGCTGCCGAGGAAAGAGGCGCTTCCCCCCCCCCCCCTGCTATGTACTTTACACACTGAAAGATGGAACAGAAGTGGCGCAGAGACCCAAAAATCAGCAGTTTATATCCTCTCGCGGAAGGTTCTAGGCGTTAGGGGAATGAAAACACCCGCCCACAATTACTTTATTGGCTAGGGTACAGAAACATATCCAAGTTGGGGGAAGATACATCGGATTGGTCGGAAATTACTAAAAGAAATTCGGGATTGGATAAATCTAAAACAAGGGGAAAAAGAGGGGTATACAGCCAACTTAAACAAGAACAGAAAGAAATTTAACAAGAAACAAACATTTGAAATAAAAATTTCTCCAACAAAATAGTTCTTTGACTCCGCACTAGGGTGCACTATTGTTGATCTTCAGTAGTGTCCTCTAGAAGAGAAAGTTCACACTTCTTACTTCAAGCGAAACAAAAACACATCAAAAATGACACAGTTCAAAAACTCAAAATTTTCCACGTGGTGACATCTTCTGAGAAGGTAAAGAATTAATAGCGTAGATAAAGTTCAGACTTCCTCCAGCAGAGGAGTTTCAACTGGCGCAATTTTTAAATTAGCGGCGTGGAGGTGTACCGCCCGGTACATTAATAATAATAATAATAATAATAATAATAATAATAATAATAATAATAATAATAATAATAATAATAATAATAATAATAATAATAATACCATCAATACTAATAATAATAATACTATAATAATAGGAGTAAAATTGTTAGCTGTATCAGCCACTGTCTCAAGGTTCTTAGCATACTCTTCACGTGTCCTTATGTACTCAGCACTTTCGTCAAAATCATTGTTCCCTGACCTACTCCCGATCGATACCAAAACAGCAACATTCAGCATTTCCATTCCAACCCGCCATAACATAAACAAGGAGATGATAAAGATGATGATGATGATGATGCTTGTTGTTTTAAGGGGCCTAACATCGAAGGTCATCGGCCCCTAATGGAATGTGATGGACGACATAATACTTGATATTTAAAATTTTAAAATGTATCCACTGACAAGAGTTAAAAAATATGGTGATGAAAAAATGAGTATGATATTAAAACAGCAGTGGATCTAATTCGCAATGCCTTATTTCTAAAAAACTAAGAGGAAATACAGGGAGAAAAGGAATAAGGCATGGCCTGGTGGTGCATATATACACACACTTCATTTACATTAGACGTTAAAATAACACAGTAAAATACGCAACACAAACTAAAATGAAGTCAATAGGTTAAAAGCGCAATTGAAACAAATACACGAAGACAAAGGACATCACTAGACACGGTAAAACAGACCACTATCCCTCATAAAGGGGATGACGAGGTCTGCTGACTGCTCGTCATCTCCCAAAATAAGGGAGATGGTACCCGGAAGGTTAAGACTACGGCGAAGATCGACCAGGTCCATACACTCAGTAAGGATGTGTACTACGTTATAAGATGGTCGCCGCAGATACACACCGGAGGGGTTCCTCCTGTCAAAAGATACGAGTGAGTTATGATACCGTGGCCGATCCGAAGACGACATAATACCACGGCTTTTCTTCGCGAAGCCCGAAGGGAAGTCCTCCATACCTTCGTTGTTCCCTTTATCGCTCTCAGCTTATTGGGAAGTGGAATGGCCTGCCACTCCATCTCCCAATGAGACATGACCAGATATCTCAGCTGAGAGCGAATATCACTTGCTGGAACCTTGAAAGGCAACGGGGGCCGTGTAACTGCCTCCTTGGCAGCCCGATCTGCTAACTCGTTTCTCTCGATGCCCATGTGGGTTGGGAGCCACAGAAACGTAATTCTGGTGCCGGCATCCGAACACCCGGCCAGCAGGTCCTGGATCCGCTGCACCAGAGGGTGCCGAGGGAACAGGTATCGATAGACTGGACTGAACTCAAGGAGTCAGTACACACAAGAAAGTGACGGCGTTCATTGTACAGTGCGTACCGCAACGCTCTACAGATAGCATAGAGCTCTGCCGTGTACACACTACAGGTTTCCGGGAGAGCGAAAAGAAACCTATCATTGTCGACAACGAACGCACAACCCACCTTCGTGTCCGTCCTTGAACCATCCGTGTAGACGACGACTGAGCCTGCACAGCGGACAACGACGGACAGGAAGAGCCTCCAATAAATCGAAGGGTCCGTGTTCTCCTTCGGGCCAGTGTGTAGGTCCAGGATTATTTCAGGTCGCCGTACTACCCACGGAGGTACCCCACTTGGTTGTCTGACAAGGCAAGGAACCGAAGGTACGTCAAAATCTGTAAATGCTATCTAAACGTATTCCAACCGGCCGCGTTGCTCGGGGACAAGCGGCGTACAGCAAACGGTTGCCATTGTTGAAAACGCTAGAATAGCTTGGATGAAGTGGCATCTGTCGCAAATTAGCAGCATAGGTAAGAAGCAGTTGCTGGCGGCTCAGGTGTAAAGGCGGCACACAGGACTCAGCGAGCAGGCTACTTATGGAACTTGCACGAAAGGCTCCGTCGCCAAACGAACCCCGCTGTGGTGAATGCTGTTTAGCTTCGCAAGAACGCTTGGTCTTGCTGAGCCATATGCTGCACTGCCGTAGTATAGGCGAGATATAATATGTGCCCTATAGAATCGTAGAAGCACCGCGCGGTCAGTCCCCCAAGAAGTGCTGCTAAGAAACTCCATGATATTAAGCTTCTTAGCACATTGCACTCTCAACTGGCGCACATGTCGCTCCCACGAAAATTTATTATCGAAAAGGATCCCAAGAAATCGGTAAGTGTCAACAGCAGGGATAGCTAGATTTCCTAAATAAAGTTCAGGAGGAGGGTGAAAAGAACGTTGGCGACAAAAGTGGACAACACAGATCTTTGTGGCGGAAAAACGAAAGCCACGTTCCAAGGTCCACTGCTCTAACCTCCAAATAGTTTGCCGTAACTGTCGCTCTGCGACTGCCATACTGAACGAGCTATAGTGCAGAGCAAAATCATCCACATATAGGGACGGTATTACGGCTAGATCAGCAGCAGCGACAATACCGTTTATGGCAATCGCGAACAGAGTGACACTAAGAACCGATCCCTGTGGGACTCCATATTCTTGAACGTTGTAGTGCGAATATGTCCTCCCTACTCGGACACGGAATAGACGGAGGGACAAAAAATTCGCAATAAATACCGGCAAGTTACCTCGGAATCTCCATTGATGCATCACTGAAAGGATGCCATATCGCCAGGTGGTGTCTCGAAGTCAAAGAAGACAGCTACCAAGTGCTGTTTGCGGAGAAACGCATCCTGGATAGAGCTCTCCAGGCGTACCAAGTGTTCTGTGGTGGATCGAGCGGCTCGAAAACCACATTCGTACTCGGACAAGAGTCCTTGTTTCTCCAGTCACCACACGAGTCTCCGATTTACCATCCTCTCAAATAGCTTACACAGGCAATTTGTAAGACAAATCGGTCTGTAACTTTCGGCATACTTAGGAACTTTGTCAGGCTTGAGGACAGGGATGATTATGCCCTCTCGCCACTGAGACGGAAAATCACCCTCTATCCAGATTCGGTTGAACACACGAAGGAGATATAGTAAACTATCATCACTAAGGTGTTTCAACATCTGGTTATGGATGTTGTCCGGTCCAGGAGACGTTTCCTTGCAAAGCGCTAAGGCGCTGCGGAGTTGCCACTCCGTAAAGGACACGTTGTAGTCCTCTGAAGCTTGGGTGGCAAAACTAAGGTGATGACGTTCAGCCTCCCGCTTCAGAGGGATGAAATCAGGATAGTATTTCCCGGAGCCAGATACATCCGCGAAATGACTAGCGAGATGGTAGCAAACGCGAGGGGATCAGTGGCGTCACTGCCTGCAATGGAAATTCCCGGTACAGCAGATGATCCTTGAATACCCGAAATTCGTCGAAGTTTCGTCCACACTTGAGATGATGGAGTATGTGACGTCATGGACGACATATATCTCTCCCATGAAGCCTTCTTACTTTGTCGAATAAGAACTCGCGCCTTAGCGCGGAGTTTCTTAAATGTTACCAAGTTGGCCACAGTAGGCTGTCTACGGTAACGCTTATGAGCGCGACGGCGTTCTTTGATGGCTGCTGCTATTTCATCGTTCCACCAAGGAACGAGTTTTCGGCGAGGAGTCCCCGAGAAAGACGGAATGGACTCCTCAGCAGCAGCAGGAATAACTTGGGTGATGTAAGTTATTTCCTCGCCGACGGTCCGCCTGACATCATCGCTAAAGACAGCTAGTGATGTGTACTTTGGCCAATCAGCACGTTTAAGAATCCATCGAGAGGGAGCCTCGACGGGTTTATGATTCAACAAAGTAAGAACGATGGGAAAATGGTCACTGTCACAGAGATCATCGTGTGCATTCCACCGAAACAGTGGAACCAACGTTCGGCTGCATAGACTAACGTCTATGCGAGAATATGTGCCGTAACGTACACTAAAGTGAGTTGGTTCCCCTGTGTTCAAAATACATAAATCCAGCTCTGTTACTAATGTTACCAGCTCTCTTCCCCGGGGGCAAGGTGACTCAGAGCCCCAGATGGGGTGATGGGCGTTAAAATCGCCCAATAAGAGGAAGGGTGGTGGAAGCTGATCCATAAGATCAGCGACATCATTGATGTTCAGATGCTGGCCGGGTGGAAGATAAACATTACACACTGTTGCTATGACAGGCAGCGAGACGCGAACAGCTACAGCCTCAAGAGGGGTTCTTAATGGAACCTCTTCGCTGTAGCTATCAGAACGTACAAAAATGCCAACGCCTCCGGAAGCCCGGTGAGCATAGTATCGTTCTGTCGAGTATAGTTTGAAATTCCTCAAGACGGTGTGATGACCAGGTCGGAAATTGGTCTCCTGAATACAGACTATACTCGCTGCGTACTCACTAATAAGCTGACGTAACTCAGCAAGATGCCTGTCATAACCGTTACAATTCCACTGTAACAGTGCCATAGTGTGGACTATAAAAGGAGTGTTAGGTTATGAGCGACAAAATGCTCGTTAGCCTAAACACTATCTAGTTCTACATCCGTAGATGTAGAGGACAGCGCGACATCCATCCCGTCATCAAAAGATGGCAGGGGTGCCGCCAAGAACTTCGACGCTTTTCGGGCGCGAGGGGGTCCCCTACGAGGAGAGCGCGCAGGTTTGGGAGCAGGAGTGCCTCCCGGCGCAGACTCATACCCCCCAGATGGAGGGCATGACTTCTCCTTCGCAGGGGAAGTCCGAGAGCGCTCAGGACGGGCGCTCTTCTTCCCCTTTTTCTTTTCAAGTTTAGACGGGCTGGGAGATGGTTTCCCAGCCCTGATCAACGAAGCCGCCTCCGCCGGCTGGGGCACGACTTTCGGCGACCTCCTAGGGGGGGGAGACTTAGTCTTCCCCCCTTGAAGTCTCCCCCCCTTGCTGTGCCGGCTGGCAGTTCCCAGGGTCGAAGGGTCCGTGTTTTCCTTTGGGCCAGTGTGCAGATCCAGGATTATTTCAGTTCATCGTACGACTCACGGAGGTACCCCACTTGGTTGTCTGACAAGGCAAGGAACCGAAGGTACGTCTAACAATTCGGAACTGCTATACAAGCGTATCCCAAACGGCCGCGTCAATCGAGGACAAGCAGCGTATAGCAAACTGTTACCATTGTTGAATTCGCAAGGATAGCTTGGATGAAGTGGCATCTGTCGCAAATTAGCAGCATAGGTAAGAAGCATTTGCTGGCGCCTCAGGTGTAAAGGCGGCACACCAGACTCAGTGAGCAGGCTAGTTATGGGACTAGTTCGAAAAGCTCCCGTCGCCAAACGAACCGCGCTGTGGTGGATGCTGTTCAGCTTTGAAGTTCACTTGGTCTTGCTGAGCCATATGGTGCACTGCCGTAGTCTAACCGGGAAAAAATATGTGCCCTATAGATTCGTAGGAGCACCGTGCGGTCAGCCCCCCAAGAAGTGTTGCTAAGAAAGTTCATGATATTAAGCTTCAAAGTACATTGCACTTTCAACTGCCGCACATGTGGCTCCCACGATAATTTACTATCGAAAAGGAGCCCAAGAAATCGGTAAGTGTTAACGACTGGCAGAACGACATTTCCTAAATTGAGCTCGGGATGAGGGTGAAAGTTTCGTTGACGACAAAAGTGGACAACAGAAGTCTTTGCGCCAGAAAACCGAAAGCCATGTTTTAGGGCCCACTGCTCCACCCTCCTAATAGGCTGCTGTAACTCTCGCTCTGCGACTGCCATACTGCACGAGCTATAGTGCAGAGCGAAGTCGTCCACATATATAAACGGTACAACTGCTGAACCACCAGCAGCAACAATACCGTTTATGGCAATCGCGAACAGAGTGACAGTAAGGACCGATCCCTGTGGGACTCTTTTTTCTTGAACGTGTCATTGCGAATATTTCCTCCCCACTCGGACACGGAATAGACGGAGGGACAAAAAATTCGCAATAAATACCGGCAAGTGACATAGGAGTCTCCAATGATGCAGAACTGAAAGGATACCATATCGCCATGTGGTGTCTTAAGCCTTCTCTAAGTCGAAGAAAACAGCTACCAAGTGCTGTTTGCGGAGAAACGCATCCAGGATAGAGCTCTCTAGGCGTACCAAGTGGTCAGTGGTGGATCGAGCGGCTCGAAAACCACATTCGTACTCGGACAAGAGTCCTTGTTTCACCTCTCAAATATTTTACCCAGGCAGTTTGTAAGACAAATCGGTCTGTAACTTCCTGCATACTTAGGATCCTTGTCAGGCTTGAGGACAGGAATGACTATGCCCTCTTGCCACTGAGGTGGAAAATCACCCTCTATCCAGATTCGAGTGAACACACGAAGGAGACATAGCAAAACTATCATCACTAAGGTGTTTCAACATCTGGTTATGGATGTTGTCCGGTCCAGGTGACGTGTCCTTGCAAAGCGCTAAGGCGCTGCGCAGTTCCCACTCCGTAAAGGGCACGTAGTAGTCCTCTGAAGCGTGGGTGGCAAAACTAAGGTGATGACGTTCTGCCTCCCGCTTCAGAGGGAGGAAATCAGGATAGTAATTCCCGGAGCCAGATACTTCCGCGAAATGAATAGCTAGATGGTCAACAATCGCGAGAGGGTCTCTGGTGACACTGCCTGTAATGGAGATTCCCGGTACAGCAGATGATCCTTGGATACCCGAAATACGTCGAAGCTTTGATGATGATGATGATGCTTGTTTTTTAAAGGGGCCTAACATGGAAGGTCATCGGCCCCTAATGGAATGTGATAAACGACATGAGAGATGATGTTAAAATTTTAAAAACATATCCACTGACTAGAGTTTAAAAATGATGGAGAAAAATGAGGGTGAGATTAAAACAATCAGTGGATCTAATACGCAATGCCTTATTTTCTAATAAAACAAGAGAAATTACAGGAAAACACAAGAATAAGGCATTGCCTGGTAGTACATAATTTACGAGAGACGTTAAAATAACACATTAAAATAAGCAAAACAAACTAAAATTAAGTCAATAGGATAAAAGCGAAAGTGACACAAAACACACTAGGACAAAGGACAGCATTACACACGAGAA
This sequence comes from Anabrus simplex, assembly GCF_040414725.1. NCBI lineage: Eukaryota > Metazoa > Arthropoda > Insecta > Orthoptera > Tettigoniidae > Anabrus > Anabrus simplex. The sequence goes on along the minus strand of NC_090268.1, from coordinate 91,955,930 downwards.
AACAGTCCACTATCCCTCATAAAGCGGATGACGAGGTCTGCTGACTGCTCGTCATCACGCAAGATAAGGGAGATAGTACTCGGAAGGTTAAGACTACGGCGCAGATCGACCGGCCGCGTCGCTCGAGGACGAGCAGCGTACAGCAAACGGTTGCCATTGTTGAACACGCAAGGATAGCTGGGATAAAGTGGCATCTGTCGCAAATTTGCAGCATATGTAAGTAGAAGTTGCTGGCGCCTCAGGTGTAAAGGCGGCACACCAGACTCAGCGAGCAGGCTAGCGATGGGGCTAGTACGAAAAGCTCCCGTCGCCAACCTAACCCCGCTGTGGTGGATACTGTTCAGCTTCGCAAGAACGCTTGGTCTTGCGGAGCCATATGCTGCACTGCCGTAGTCTAACCGGGATAAAATGTGTGCCCGATAGAATCGCAGGAGCACCGCGCGGTCAGCCCCCCAAGAAGTGCTGCTAAGAAACTTAAGGATATTAAGCTTCCCAGTGCATTGCACTTTTAACTGCCGCACGTGTGGCTCCCACGATAATTTACTGTCAAAAAGGAGCCCAAGAAATCGGTAGGTGTCAACAACTGGAAGAACGACATTACCTAGATAAAGCTCAGGATGAGGGTGAAGTGTACGTTGACGACAAAAGTGGACAACGGAGGTCTTTGTGGCAGAAAACCGAAAGCCATATTCTAAGGTCCACTTCTCCACCCTCCTAATAGCTTGCTGTAACTGTCGCTCTGCGACTGCCATACTACACGAGCTATAGTGCAGAGCAAAATCATCCACATATAGGGACGGTATGACGGCTGGACCAGCAGCCGCGACAATACCGTTTATGGCAATCGCGAACAGAGTGACACTAAGAACCGATCCCTGTGGTACTCCATTTTCTTGAACGTGGTATTGCGAATATGTCCTCCCTACTCGGACACAGAATAGACGGAGGGACAAAAAATTCGCAATAAATACCGGCAAGTTACCTCGGAATCTCCATTGATGCAGGACTGAAAGGATGCCATATCGCCAGGTGGTGTCGTAGGCCTTCTCCAAGTCAAAGAAGACAGCTACCAAGTGCAGTTTGCGGAGAAACGCATCCTGGATAGAGCTCTCCAGGCGTACCAAGTGGTCTGTGGTGGATCGAGCGGCTCTAAATCCACATTGGTACTCGGACAAGAGTCCTTGTTTCTCCAGACACCACACGAGTCTGCGATTTACCATCCTCTCAAAGAGCTTACACAGGCAATTTGTAAGACAAATCGGTCTGTAACTTCCTGCATACTTAGGATCTTTGTCAGGCTTGAGGACAGGGATGACTATGCCCTCTCGCCACTGAGACGGAAAATCACCCTCTGTCCAGATTCGGTTGAACACACGAAGGAGATATAGTAAACTATCATCACTAAGGTGTTTCAACATCTGGTTATGGATGTTGTCCGGTCCAGGAGACGTGTCCTTGCAAAGCGCTAATGCGCTGCGGAGTTCCCACTCCGTAAAGGGCACGTTGTAGTCCTCTGAAGCTTGGGTGGCAAAACTAAGGTGATGACGTTCAGCCTCCCGCTTCAGAGGGAGGAAATCAGGATTGTAATTCCCGGAGCCAGAGACATCCGCGAAATGACTAGCGAGATGATTAGCAATCGCGAGGGGATCAGTGGCGACACTGCCTGCAATGGAAATTCCCGGTACAGCAGATGATCCTTGAATACCCGAAAGTCGTCGAAGTTTCGTCCACACTTGAGATGATGGAGTATGCGACGTCATGGACGACACATATCTCTCCCATGAAGCCTTCTTACTTTGTCGAATAAGAACTCGCGCCTTAGCGCGGAGTTTCTTAAATGTTACCAAGTTGGCCACAGTAGGCTGTCGACGGTAACGTTTATGAGCGCGACGGCGTTCTTTGATGGCTGCTGCTATTTCATCGTTCCACCAAGGAACGAGTTTTCGGCGAGGAGCCCCCGAGAAAAACGGAATGGACTCCTCAGCAGCAGCAAGAATAACTCGGGTGACGTAAGTTTTTTCCTCGCCGACGGTCCGCCTGACATCATCGTGAAAGACAGCTAGTGATGTGTACTTTGGCCAATCAGCATGTTTAAGAATCCATCGAGGGGGAGCCTCGACGGGTTTATGTTTCAACAAAGTAAGAATAATGGGAAAATGGTCACTGTCACAGAGATCATCGTGTGCATTCCACCGAAACAGTGGAACCAACGTTCGGCTGCATAGACTTACGTCTATGCGAGAGTATGTGCCGTAAGGTACACTAACGTGAGTTGGTTCCCCTGTGTTCAAAATACATAAATCCAGATCTGTTATAAGTGTTTCCAACTCTCTTCCTCGGGGACAAGGCGTCTCAGAGCCCCATATGGGGTGATGGGCGTTAAAATCGCCCAATAAGAGGAAGGGTGGTGGAAGCTGATCTATAAGATCAGCGACATCATTGATGTTCAGATGCTGGCCGGGTGGAAGATAAACATTACACACTGTTGCTATAACAGGCAGCGAGACGCGAACAGCTACAGCCTCTAGAGGGGTTCGTATTGGAACCTCTTCGCTGTAGCTATCAGAACGTACAAAAATGCCAACGCCTCCGGAAGCCCGGTGAGCATAGTATCGTTCTGTCGAGTATAGTTTGAAATTCCTCAAGACCGTATGATGACCAGGTCTTAAATTGGTCTCCTGAATACAGACTAAACTCGCTGCGTACTCACTAATAAGCTGACGTAACTCAGCAAGATGCCTGTCATAACCATTACAATTCCACTGTAACAGTGTCATAGTGTGGACTGTAAAAGGAGTGTTAGGTTATGAGCGAAAAATGCTCGTTAGCCTAAACACTATCTAATTCTACATCCGTAGATGTAGAGGACAGCGCGACATCCATCCCGTCATCAAAAGATGGCAGGGGTGCCGCCCAGAACTTCCACGCTTTTCGGGCGCGAGGGGGTCCCCTACGAGGAGAGCGCGCAGGTTTAGGAGCAGGAGTGCCTCCTGGCGCAGACTCATACCCTCCAGATGGGGGGCATGACTTCTCCTTCGCAGGGGAAGGCCGAGAGCGCTCAGAACGGGCGCTCTTCTTCCCCTTCTTTTTTTCAGGTTTAGACGGGCTGGGAGATGGTTTCCCAGCCCTGGTCAACGAAGCCGCCTCCGCCGGCTGGGGCACGACTTTCGTCGACCTCCTGGGGGGGGGAGACTTAGTCTTCCCCCCTTGCTGTGCCGGCTGGGATTTCGCAGCCGGCACAGACTTCTGGTTGGTCGAAGGTGGGGTGGTCCCCCACTTCGAGCTTTGACTATTTGCGACGTTGCTGGGAGCAGCAACAGTCGCCTTGGGCGCAGCGGTCTGGACAGGTGTCTTGGTCGTAAATGACGAACCTGGAAGACTCTGAGCTATCAAGCTATAGTCGAGTGTACGGGCAGGTGTATTCATAGAATGAAACTTACGGCGCGCTTCCTGGTAGGAAAGATCATCCAGGGTCTTTATCTCCTGGATCTTCTTCTCACTCAGGTATGTCGGACAATTCCGATCCCGAGGAGAATGAAAACCGGAGCAGTTAGTGCACTTGTATGGAGTTGTGCACTCCTCCGCGCCGTGAGCTACTCGTCCACATGTACCACATACAGCCTGATTCGAACAGCGAGATACCATATGTCCGAATCGCTGGCATTGATAGCATCGCATAGGAGGCGGGATGTACGGCCTCACATCGCAACGATAAGTGGTTACCTTGACTTTCTCTGGTAACACTGACAACTTGAAAGAGACAATAAAGGCACCAGTAGCAACGTCTTCACCGTTGACCTTGCGCGTAATGCGCCGGACGTGTGTCACGCCACGGTTCTTCATGTCTTCCATCAACTCGTCGTCAGTGTTCAAAATAAGGTCGCGGTGAAAGATGACTCCGCGAACCAGGTTCAAGGACTTATGCTCCTCCACTTTGACGGGGATTTCGCCAAAGTGCTCGCACTTAAGCAACTGATCAGCTTGCAGTGCTGTACGAGTCTTGAGAAGCAAACTACCGTTGCGCATTTTCTTAAGTTCCTCCAGTTCGCCATAGACGCCTTCGATGTGCCGACTAAAAAGGACCGACTTCACCAGCTTAAAATCGTTCCCATCGGTTCTGGTAGCGACCAGAAACCTAGGGAAGCTGGATCCCATTCCTTCACGCTGCGCATGTTCCCAGGGAGTTGAACCTCTCAGGGAAGCAAAAGTTAAAGACTTAGGTGGGCGACCACCTTGAGAGAGCAGACTTCGTTTGGAAGCCATGCCCGATAGCATCCTCCCCGAATGCCACCCACTCCGATCAGGGGTCTCTGTAGCCGAACCAAGCAGCCAAGGCAATACCCACCTGGTCATAGCAGGTACTGCCTGGGGTCCGATGTTGGACGATGCCTAATAGGGCATGACTGAGGCAATGAGCACTAAGACTCCCTTCCTCCAGTCACCCGCAATAGCATGTACCCCATAGCGTTTACAGAGCACTAAATATAGAGAAAAAAATAAAAATAATTAATAATAATATGTCCTTCTGGCATTCGGCTGTGCGGGGACCTGCGTTGTCAGGCGGATACCACTGCCCGGGTACATGATACTCCCACCCGCCGCGTCCTGGGTGGTTGCTGGCACGGGCTTTCGAGCGTAGTCGCACACATAGGAGCTCCATCGCCGGGCAGCACGCACATCAAATTTTGAATGGTCTACATCTGACCCTCGGAAAAATAATAAAAAATTAAAGAGGGGACCATGGCCACATGACCCTTTAAGTCGCCTTCTACGACAGGCAGGGATTACCTATGGATGTATTCAGCCTCTCCCATCCACAGGAGGTCCATCACATTATACCAAACCGCAATCCATGTCCGCGCCAAGGTCGCCCCTTTTTGTCGCCTCTTACGACAGGCAGGGGATACCGCGGGTGTATTCTGCATGTGTGTCCCCCACCCGCAGGGGGTAGTGTGTTTGGTCCGCGAGAGGTATTTTATTTCCCTCAAGTCCGCCGGCAAGCCGGTTAGGACCCCCCTATCCGCCACCTGGGACGCGCCACGTGGGAGTATCACCTCTCCCCCTGCTACGCCATCGTAGTAGGTTCGTGGCGTCGAAGCTTTGTCCACACTTGGGATGATAGAGTATGTGTCGTCATAGACAACACATATCTCTCCCATGAAGCCTTCTTAATTTGTCGAATAAGAATTCGCAACTTAGCGCGGAGTTTCCTAAACGTTACCAAGTTGGCCACAGTAGGCTGTCTACGGTACCGCTTATGAGCGCGACGGCGTTCGTTGATGGCTGCTTCTATTTCATTGTTCCATCAAGGAACGAGTTTTTGGCGAGGAGTCCCCGAGAAGAACGGAATGGACTCCTCAGCAGCAGCAAGAATAACTTGGGTGACGTAAGTTATTTCCTCGCTGACGGTCCGCCTCATATCATCGTTAAAGACAGGTAGTGATGTGTACTTTGGCCAAACAGCATGTTTAAGTATCCATCGAGGGAAGGCTCGACGGATTTATGTTTCAACAAAGTAGGAATGATGTGAAAATGGTCACTGTCACAGAGATCATCGTGTGCATTCCACCGAAACAGTGGAACCGAAGTTCGGCAGCACGGACTTATGTCTATGCGAGAATATGTGCCGTAACGTACACTAAAATGAGTTGGTTCCCCTGTGTTCAAATACATTAATCCAGCCCTGTTAGTAGTGTTTCCAGCTCTCTTCTCGGGGGCAAGGCGTCCGAGAGCCCCATATGCGTGACGGGCGTTAATATCGCCTAATAAGAGGAAGGGTGGTGGAACCTGATCTATAAGATGAGCGACATCATTTATGTTCAGATGCTGGCCTGGTGGAAGATAAACATTACACACTGTTGCTATGACAGGCAGCGGAACGCGAACAGCTACAGCCTCGAGTGGGGTTCTTAATGGTGATGATGATGCTGTAGGTATCAGAACGTACATAAATGCCAACACAACCGGAAGCCCGGTGAGCATAGTACCGTTCTGTCGAGTATAGTCTGAAATTCCTCAAGACCCTATGATGACCAGGTATGAAGTTGGTCTCCTGAATACAGACTATACTCGCTGCGTACTCACTAATTGGCTGACGTAACTCAGCAAGATGCCTGTCATAACCGTTACAATTCCACTGTAACAGTGCCATAGTGATGATAATGATGATGCTTGTTGTTTTAAAGGGGCGTAACAACGAGGTCATCGGCCCCTGATGGTACGAACTGAGACGAAATGCAATGTCAAAATTAAAATACAAAATCCTCCACTGACCAGAGTTCAAAACGTGAGGACGAACAATGAACGGATGGATATGAACTTAAAACAATCAGTGGAGCCGACCCGCAATGACTCAGTCTCAGGAACTGACGGAGAACAATGGTGATACTGACCAAGGGACTACGTTTAGAGGTCAAGACTGAATTGATGATGCTTGCAAGCTAAAGGGGTCAGCGGCCTCTCATAATGGTACTTATCGCTTGGAATTGATTGATTGATGATTGTTGTTTAAAGGGGCCTAACATCTATGTCATCGGCCCCTAATGGTACGAAATGAGACGAAATGGAATGACATATTAAAAATCTAAAATTCTCCACTGACCAGAATTCAAAACCGTGAGAACGAAGAATGAATGGATGGACATGAATTTAAAACAATCAGTGGTTGCGACCCGCAATGTCGCACAGTCACATAAACAGACGTGACAATATCGTATTACTGACCAAGGGACTACTGCTATAGCATAACACGGAATCGATTATGCGTGCAGTCAAAAGGGGGTCCTAAAAAGCATTTATCCGCCCCTCATAACGGTACTGATCGCTATCAAAATAGAACCATGGTATTTGTTCTGTTGCGGTACTAATCAAAAGTAGCAGAGACTTGCGGCATTCCACACATTATTGTACTACTCAGGGCTTATGAAATTCGACATAATACAGACCTATGCTTTTCTCACTTTGCGGCGCCATTTACAGGCAACGCAAACCTATGGTGTTCATCACATAGGAGTACTAACCACAGGGACCTCTCCCTATCCCGTGGCGTTCCTCATATAGTGGGTACTAATCATAGGCAAGGCAGAACCATGGTAGCTATCATCCCATGGTCCTGCTCATATGGTGGTACTAATCACAGGTACTGCAAAAGCCGACCGCGCGGTGCTCCTGTGTGCTACTGATCACAAACCAATTTCGTACCTAATGTAGTGGTACTACGCACAAGTAAAAGCAACCCTTGGTGTTCTCCGCGTGGTGGTACTAATCACAAGTAGTTTCATGGTTCTAATCCAATCATCCCTTGGTCGCCCCTTTTAGTCGCCGCTCACGACAGGCAGGGGATACCGTGGGTGCATTATTCGTCTGCTTCCCCTACCCACAGGGGGTGTGTGTTTGAACCGCGAGAGGTATTTTATTTCCCTCAAGTCCGCCGGCAAGCCGGTTAGGACCCCCTCTATCCGCCACCTGGGACGCGCCACGTGGGAGTATCACCTCTCCCCCTGCTACGCCTGCGTAGCAGGTTCGTGGAGTGCCATAGTTTGGACTATAAAAGGAGTGTTAAATTATGAGCGACAAAATGCTCGTAAGCCTAAATACTATCTACTTCTACATCCGTAGATGTAGAGGACAGCGCAACATCCATCCCGTCATCAAAAGATGGCAGGGGTGCCGCCCAGAACTTCGAGGCTTTTCGGGGCGAGCAGGTCCCCTACGAGGAGAGCGCGCAAGCTTGGGAGCAGGAGTACTCCTGGCGCAGACTCATCCGCCCCCCCAGATGGGAGGCATAACTTCTCCTTCGGAGGGGAAGTCCGCGAGCGCTCAGCACGGGTTCTCTTCTTACCCTTCTTTTTTTCGAGTTTAGACGGGCTGGGAGATGTTTTCCCAGCCCTGGTCGACGATGCCGCCTCCGCCGGCTTGGGCACGGCTTTCGCCGACCTCTTAGGGGGGAGGAGACTTAGTCTTCATTCCTTGCTGTGCCGGCTGGGAACTGCCAGCCTGCACAGACTTCTGGTTGGTCGAAGGTGGGGTGGTCCCCCCTTCGAGCTTTTACTCTTTGCGATGTTGCTCTGAGGAGCAACAGTCGCCTGGGGCGCAGCGATCGTCACGGGTAACGATGTCGAGAAAGACGAACCTGGAAGACTCTCAGCTATCAAGCTATAGTCGAGTGTAGGGCCAGGTGTATTCGTAGAATTAAACTTACGGCGCGCTCCCTGGTAGGAATGACCATCCAGGGTCTTGATCTGCTGGATCTTCTTCTCACTCAGATATGTCGGACAATTCCGATCCCGAGAAGAATGAAAACCGGAGCAGTTACTGCACTTGTATGGAGTTGTGCACTCCTCCGCGCTGTGAGCTTCTCGTCCACTTTTACCACATACAGCCTGATTCGAACAGCGAGATACCATATGTCCGAATCGCTGGCATTGATAGCATCGCATAGGAGGCGGGATGTACGGCCTCAAATCGCCACGATAAGTTGTTACCTTGCCTTTCTCTGGTAACACTGACAACTTGAAAGAGACAATGAAGGCACCAGTGGCAACGTCTTCACCGTTGACCTTGCGCGTAATGCGCCGGACGTGTGTCACGCCACGGTTCTTCATGTCTTCCATCAACTCGTCGTCAGTGTTCAAAATAAGGTCGCGGTGAAAGATGACTCCGCGAACCAGGTTCAAGGACTTATGCTTCGCCAAAGTGGTCGCTACTAAGCAACTGATCAGTTTGCAGTGCTGTACGAGTCTTCATAAGCAAACTACCGTTGCACATTTTCTTGATGTCCTCTAGTTCGCCGTAGACGCCTTCGATGTGCCTACTAAAAAGGATCGATTTCACCAGCTTAAAATCGTGCCCATCGGTTCTGGTAGGGACCAGAAACCTTGGGAAGCTGGATCCCATTCCTTCACGCTGCGCATGTTCCCAGGGAGTTGAACCTCTCAGGGAAGCAAAAATTAAAGACTTAGGTGGGGGACCACCTTGAGAGAGCCGACTTCGCTTGGAAGCCATGCCCGAAAGCTTCCTCCCCGAATGCCACCCACTCCGATCAGGGGTCTCTGTAGGCGAACCAAGCAGACAAGGCAATACCCACCTGGTCATAGCAGGTACTGCGCGGGGTCCGATGTTGGACGATGCCTAATACGGGATGACTGAGACAATGAGCACTAGGACTCCCTTCCTCCAGTCACCCGCAATAGCATGTACCCCATAGCGTGTACAGAGCACTAAATATAGAGAAAAAATAAAAAATAATTAATAATAATATGTCCTTCTGGCATTCGGCTGTGCGGGGACCTGTGTTTTCAGGCGGATACTACTACCAAGGTACATGGCGCTCCCACCACGCAATGGTCCTGGGTGGACAGTTGCGGCCTTTTGGGCGTAATCGCACACGTGAGAGGCCCATCTCCAGGTAGCACGCATATCAAAATTTGGATTGGTCTAAATCTGACCCTCGAAAAATTTATAAAAGATAAAGAGGGGACCATGGCCACATGACGCTTTAAGTCGCCTTCTACGACAGGCAGGGAGTACCTATGGATGTATTCAGCCTCTCCCATCCGCAGGTTTAACACATTATACCAAACCGCAATCCATGTACGCGCCAAGGTTGCCCCTTTTTGTCGTCTCTTACGACAGGTAGGGTATACCGCGGGTGTATTCTACATGTGCGTCCCCCACCCGCATAGGGTAGTGTGTTTGGCTCGCTAGAGGTATTTTATTTCCCTCAAGTCCGCCGGCAAGCCGGTTAGGACCCCCCCTATCCGCCACTTGGGACGCGCCACGTGGGAGTCTCACCTCCCCCCCTGCTACGCCTGCGTAGCAGGTTCGTGGCAATCCAAAAGTAAAGTCGGCCCATGGTGTTCATTGCGTAATGGTACTAATCATAGATGGTCCCGTGGTTTCAAGAGTATGATCTCTTAGTCGCCTCTCCTATTCGCCTCCTTCGACCGGCAGGGATACCTTGGGTGTATTATTCATCTGCGTACCCACACACAGGGGTAAAAACAGAAAGATCCGACACTTCGAAAAAGTGAAGTAACGGACAAAGAACGACAATTTCCACGAAGGGCGTAATAATAATAATTTCATGCGGCTATTTCTAGCCGGGTGAAGCACTTGTAAGGCAGACCCTCCGATGAGGGTGGGTAGTATGTGTAATGTGTACGTGACTGCGTGTTATTGTGGTGTAGGATAGTGTTGTGTGTGGTGTGTGAGTTGCAGAGATATTTGGGATAGCACAAACACCCAGCCCTCGAACCAATGGAATTAACTGATGATGATGATGATGATGCTTGTTGTTTTAAGGGGCCTAACATCGAAGGTCATGGGCCCCTAATGGTACGAAATGAAAGAACAAAAATTACAAAGGCATCCACTGACCAAAAAATAAATTAAAAAAATGTCATGAAGAATGAATGGATGGACAGGAACCCAACAAAACACAAAACAAACAAACAAAAACAAAAACCAGTGGATCGGATTCAACAGAGAACGAAAATAACATTATTACCGACCAAGGAACCACTCATAAAGCACAATGATGCTTGGTGTCTAAAGGGGGTGCAAAATCCACGTCTAAGGCCCCACAGAATGGTACATGTCGCGAGTAAAATAGAACCATGGTATGTGTCACGTTGGGGTATTAATCAGAAGTAGCGAGGACTCACGGTGTTCCACAAAAGATGGTACTACTCACAAGTATTGTACTTCGTACAGGTAACGCAGACCTATGGTGTTTCGCACACAATGGCGCCACCCACAGCCAACGCAAACCGATGAGTTTCTTCACCTAGGGTACTAGTCACGGGTGCCGGTCCCAAGGGCCCCGTGGTGTTCCGCACATAGTGAGTACTAATCACAGGCAACGCAGACCCACGATGTCGCTCATATAGTGGTACAACTCACAGGCTACGCCCAGACCCGCGGTGTTGCCCACATGGGTACAACGCACGGGTACTGGAATCCACCAGGCCAGGCTTTTTACTGCAACGAATCACAAACATACTTCGTACCATGTTGGTGATACTACTCGCAAGTACATGCAACCCATGGTGTTCCCCGCATGATGGTACGAATCAAGAGTCGTTTCATGGTTCTAATTCATTCATCCCTTGGTCGCCCCTTTTAGTCGCCTCGCACGACAGGCAGGGGATACCGTGGGTGTATTATTTGTCAGCCTCCCCCACCCACAGGGGGTGTGTGTTTGGTCCGCGAGAGGTATTTTATTTCCCTCAAGTCCGCCGGCAAGCCGGTTAGGACCCCCCCTATCCGCCACCTGGGACGCGCCACGTGGGAGTATCACCTCTCCCCCTGCTACGCCTGCGTAGCAGGTTCGTGGAATGGAATTAACTAATGAAGGTTAAAATCCCCGACCCGGCCGGGAATCGAACCTCTGACCCTCTGGGCCAAAGGCCAGTACGCTAACCATTTACCCATGGAGCTGGAGGCGAAGGGCGTTGAAATGAAATACTACTTAGACCTCGAATGCTCTAATCGTCGGGGATGGAAAAGAGCAAGAGTTGACCAAGGGAGGTCGGAAAGGATAGATGCAAGTGAGGAGTCTGGCACAAATAAGTTGAAGAAATGCCAGGATTCTGCTAAGGGCCCGTGGTCGCCAACCCTCTCTCCGAAGTTGAGAGCTCCAGGGTTCTCTTTTAGTCGCCTCTTACAACAGGCGGCGGATTCCATGGGTGTATTCTTTATCTGCGTCCACCTCCCACATTGAAATAACACATTCATACGAGCCATCATTATTCACAGTGTGTCAGCATGTATCATATATTACATCTTCGCGAGAGATATTAACAATCATATGAAGATAGCGTCTTAAAATGACCGCATGTAGTGAAGGTAGTAATACTCTCCTCTATTATTACCTACTAACTACGCCCCTATATTTAATTTTAGTAATATAGGTTTCATGCAAAGTAGTTATCTTCTCACCTTTGGCTTAACCTCGCTTTTGAGACTCCGTTATAGTGAGTAAATTGCACTGAAGGCTAACCGATCACCCAACTTGTCCAATTTACTGCATTCCTTGAAGCTTCCTATGACAAGTTCCTGTTCAACCGATATTCAGGAACTGTCCCAGAAATGAATGCAAGTTGTACCCCACTTTACAAATTAAAAAAGTGACATGAGACCGACAAGGTCGTACCACTTGAGACGACAGCCTTTTAACGAATGATGCGCACTAATTATTCCCTTTATTGACGGTCTCACTACGCTGCGCTACGCAATGTTCCACTTTTTAAAAGGATTAGCAAGTTTTATGTCAACCAAACGAGTTTATAGACGCGAGGATTTTTCTACCTCAAAATGTTTTTAATACGTCAATCATGATCGTTGTATTTTAATTCCACACTCTTCATCAGTGTTTTTATTTGTTTGCATCAATGTAATATTTGAGATTCTAGTGAGGATCGCCTTTCAATAGGTTGAAATATGTACAGATATTGTCACATCTCTTGTAGATAGTTTTTGTATTGAAGAGGAGGATTATATAAAACTATATTACTTGTAAAGTTACAACCATCAATACGGAATGAGATAACATGTAACATGCAGTTGTACTGCTCATAGCAGAGGATACCAACTGAATGTTATTTACTGAAGGTCTTTTAACATCCAGAACACAAAAATTATGGGCAAAAAATAACAGTGATGTTATCACCTAGGAGGGACACGCCCTTGAGAGGGTATCACATTTGAAGTTCATAGGATGTCAGCTAACTCGAATGGGATCATGATGTAAGAACCAAAATCGGAATCGGCATAGCAAATAGTATGCTACAGAAATGAAATAATCTTATATGAAAGAGTGACATCAGGTCTGAAACACGTTAGCGTGTCATGAATTGTTATGAGTTGTCGGGGATACTTTACAGAAATTATTTATTTTATTTATTCTTTTATTTTATTAATGGCCGGACTGAGTGGCTCAGACTGTTGAGGCGCTGGCCTTCTGCCTCCAACCTGGCAGGTTCGATCCTGGCTCAGTCCGCTGGTATTTGAAGGTGCTCAAATACGTCAGCCTCGTGTAGGTAGATTTACTGGCACGTAAAAAAAACTCCTGCGGGACAAAATTCCGGCACCTCGGCGTCTCCGAAAACCGTAAAAGTAGTTAGTGGGACGTAAAACAATTATTATTATTATTATTATTTTATTAATGCATTTCTGTACGTTCTGGGGCTTAGGCTATCAAGCCAGGTATTATGTGGAACCATATAATTATACACATACGTAAACTGAATATATTGTGCTCTTTAAATGCAGTATTCACAATTAAAATTAATATAAAATTAACAGCCAATTTAATTTAATATTAAAGAAATTAACATAAAACTGACGATGGAATTATTAAAACAATGTAATTACTATGATAAAAGCTAAGCCTTGAAAAAATTAAAATTCTACTGTTAATAAACCTTACATTTACATGATATTTATGAAATAATTTAACATTTGAGGACTTGTCGCAGCTTCTTTACGCTCAGTGAAGGTACAACTTCCAGATATGGCAAGCTCAAATGCCACTAAAAGGCAGAGAGTACAAGCATGGAAGTTAAGGGCAGATGATGCAAAAACAGCACGTAAAGCGAGTGGAGTGTTAACATAGCAGTGTAGCAGGTACGGTTTACGTTGGTGACCGTACGACAGAAGCATTTGCTGACGCCTCTGGTGTAAAGCCGGCACACTAGTCTCAGCGAGTTGGCTAGAAATGGGGCTAGTTCGCAAAGCTCCCGTCGCCAACCTAACCCCGCTGTGGTGGATGCTATTCAGTTTCGCAAGGATGCTTGGTCATTCTGAACCATATTCTACACTGCCGTAGTCTAACCTGGATATTATTATTATTGTTACCGCGTTTTGATGGTAGGTAGAGGTGTAAGAAGGTGCGGGCGTGAATGGGTCTCAAACTACGGAATTAAAGTTAACGTAAAATTTAACAAGGTTATATTTTCTTTTCAAAATTAGGTAACAACAAATAGAACAGGTACTTAGTAGCCGAAACACAATTGAAAAATACATTTACATAGGTACCCCATTTGGGGCTTCAGAAACATAATTCTTGGGCAATCAGCTCAGTTTTACCCCAAACACAATTTTAACAGAGGGGCAGAAAACCCCATTCATACCTAGGAGCCCTTGCTCCAAATTACACTGAAAAGCCTCCTCGAGGCATACAATATACCATTTTCAAAAGAGCCACTCGCTCTCAATTTTAAGCCTCTCCCAGGCCACACCAAACTCCACCTTTAAGCTGTCCTCAAAGGACATATACACAGGGGTAAAATACCCAACCTACTGAGGTCTATTAAATGACAAGAAGGTTAATTAAATGACCTCTAAAACAATTTGAGAGGAGGCGAACTTGCACTCCTAATACACTTTGATTAAGATCTACTTGGCGCTAGGCCGTTAATACAAGGGCTAATCCCATACTAAAGAGGTGACTTAAGAAGAGAACAATTTGTTTTACATTATCGAAGAATAGGTTGAGAAAAATAAGTTCACCTCAAAACAATATGAGTGGGAGCTCGAGAGGGTTAGCACACTCTATCCCAGAATGTAGCTTTACAAGAGAATCGAAGAAAAGAGTAGTTACATTTTAGGAAAAGGTTACATGGTAGAACGCTTCGCACCCGCCCCGAGAGTTAAACTGCTGAGCAAGAAAAGAAAGAATTTATTAATCGGCCATTACCTTATTGTTGACCGCTGCAGAAGAAAGAGGCGCTACCCGCCTCCTGCGATGTACTTAATACACTGAAAGATGGAACAGAAGTGGCACGGAGACCCAAAAATCAGCAGTTTATAACCTCTCGTGGAAGGTTCTAGGCGTTAGGGGAATGAAAACACCCGCCCACAATTATTTTATTGGCTAGGACCCCGCAATCGATTCAAGTTGGGGGAAGATACATCTGATTGGATAGAAATTAATTTAAGAAATTCGGGATTGGCTACATGCAAAACAAGGGGAAAGAGAGGGGTATACAGCCAACTTAAACAATAACAGAAAGAAATTTAGCAAAGAACAAACATTTGAAATAAAAATTTCTTCAACAAAATAGTTCTTTGACTCCGCACTAGGTTGCACTATTGTTGATCTTCAGTAGTGTCCTCTAGAAGAGAAAGTTCACACTTCTTACTTCAAGCTAAACAAAAACACATCAAAAGTGACACAGTTCAAAAACTCAAAATTTTCCACGTGGTGACATCTTCTGAGAAAGTAGAGAATTAATAGAGTAGATAAAGTTCAACCTTCCTCCAGAAGAGGAGTTTCAACTGGCGCAACTTTTAAATAAACGGTGTAGAGGTGTACCGCCCGGTACAATTATTATTATTGTTGTTACCGTGGTTTGGTGGATTAGCAGAGGTGAAAGAAGGTGCGGGGGTGAACAGGTCTCAGGCTACGAAATTAAAGTTAATTTAAAATTTAACAAGGTTATATTTTCTTTTCAAAATTCAGAAATAACAAGAATGGCAGGTACAGAGTAGCAAGGCAACAAAAGTACAATTACAGTTTTTACAGGATTTGGGCTTCGAGCCCCGAACTCACAATTCTTGGGCAACTAGCCCAACTTTACCCCAAAACAAGATTTAACAGAGGGGCAGAAAACCCCATTCATGCCCAGGAGCACTTGCTCTAAATTACACAGAAAAGCCTCCTCGAGGCATACAACACTCAATTTTCAAGAAGGAGTCACTCGCTCTCAACTTTAAGCCTATCAAAGGCCACACCAAACTCCATCTTCAAGTTGTCCTCTAAGGACATAGACACGGGGGTAAAATACCCAACCTACTGAGGTCTATTAAGTGAGAAAAAGGTTAATTACATGACCTCCAAAATAACAATTTGAGAGGAGGCGATCTGCACTCCTAATACCTTTTGTTTAAAACCTAATCTGGCTCTAGGCCGCTAATGCAAGGGCTAATCCCATACTAAAGAGGTGACTTGAGCAGGAAACAATTTACATTACGTTAAGGAAGAATCGGTTATGAAAAATAAGTTCACCTCAAAACAATATGAGTGGGAGCTCGAGTGGGTTAAGCACTCTCTATCCCAATATGTAGCTTTAAAAGAGAATAGATGCTAAGAGTCTTTACATTTTAGGGAAAGTTACATGGTGGAAACGCTTCGGACCCGCCCCGAGAGTTAAACTGCTGAGCTAGCAAGAAAAGAAGTTATTAAACGGCCATTACCTTGTTGTTGAGTTGCTGCCCGAAGAAAGAGGCGCTTCCCGCCCCCTGCTACGTACTTTACACTATGAAAGTTGGTACTGAAGTGGCGCAGAGACCCGAAAATCAGCAGTTTATATACTCTCGTGGAAAGTTCGAGGCGTTTCGGAAATGAGAACACCCGCCCACAAAAACTTTATTGGCTAGGGTTAAGCAAGATATTCAAGTTGGAGAAGATACATCTGATTGGTCAGAAATTAATTAAAGAAATTCGGGATTGGCTAAATTCAAAACAAGGGGAAGGAAAGGGTTATACAGCCAACTTAAACAATAACAGAAAGAAATTTAACAAGGAACAAACTTTTGAAATAAAAATTTCTCCAAAAAAAAAGTTCTTTCACTTCGCACTAGGGTGCACCATTGTAGTTCTTCAGTAGTGTCCTCTAGAAGAGAAAGTTCACACTTCTTACTACAGGTAAAACAAAAATACATCGAAAACGACCCAGTTCAGAAACTCCAAAATTTCCAAGTAGCGACATCTTCTGAGAAACTTGAAAATTAACACAGTAGATAAAGTTCAGACTTCCTCCAGCAGAGGAGTTTCAACTGGCGCACAGTTTGAATTAGCGGCGTGGAGGTGTACCGCCCGGTACAATTATTATTATTATTATTATTATTATTGTACCGGGCGGTACACCTCTACACCGTTTATTTAAAAATTGCGCCAGTTGAAACTCCTCTTCTGGAGGAAGGTTGAACTTTATCTATTCTATTAATTCTCTACTTTCTCAGAAGATGTCACCACGTGGAAAATTTTGAGTTTTTGAACTGTGTCACTTTTGATGCGTTTTTGTTTCGCTTGAAGTAAGAAGTGTGAACTTTCTCTTCTAGAGGACACTACTGAAGATCAACAATAGTGCGACCTAGTGCGGAGTTAAAGAACTATTTTGTTGGAGAAATTTTTATTTCAAAAGTTTGGGTTTTGTTAAATTTCTTTCTGTTATTGTTTAAGTTGGCTGTATACCCCTCTTTTTCCCCTTGTTTTAGATTTATCCAATCACGAATTTCTTAAATTAATTTCTATCCAATCAGATGTATCTTCCCCCAACTTGAATATGTTGCTGGGGCCTATCCAATAAAAACATTGTGGGCGGGTGTTTTCTTTCCCCTAACGCCTAGAAACTTCCGCGAGAGTATTTAAACTGCTGATTTTAGGGTCTCGGGGCCACTTTTGTTCCATCTCTCAGTGTGTAAAGTACATAGCAGGAGGCGGGAAGCGCCTCTTTCTTCTCCAGCTGTTCAACTTCAGGTAATGGCCTCTTAATAACATCTTTTCTAGCTAGAGTTGGCAGTTTAACTCTCGCGGCGGGTTCTAGGTCTTCCACCATGTAACTTTCCTTTCAAATGTAAAAGCAACTGGTATCTATTCTATCTTTCAAACTACATATCGGGATAGAGAGTGCTTAACCCTCTCGAGCTCCCACTCACATTGTTTTGAGGTGAACTTATTTTTCGCAACCTATTCTTCAGTAATGTAATGTAAGTTGGTGTTTTCTTAAGTCACCTCAGTAGTATGGGATTAGCCCTTGCATCAGCGGCCTAAGAGCCAACGTAGGTCTTAGAAACAAAGTGTATTAAGGAGTGCAAGTTCGCCTCCTCTCAAATTGTGATTTTAGAGGTCACGTAATTAACCTTCTTTTCATTTATTAGACCTCAGTAGATTGGGTATTTCTCCCCTGTGTTTTGGTCCGTTGAGGACAACTTGAAGGTGGAGTTTGGTGTAGCCTTTGAGAGGCTTAAATTTTGAGAGCGTGGGGCTCTTTTGAAAATCGAGTGTCATATGCCTCGTGGAGGCTTTTTAGGGTAATTTGGAGCAAGGGCTCCGAGGTATGAATGGGGTTTTCTGCCCCTCTGTTGAAACTAGTGTCTTTGAGGTAAAACTGGGCTGATTGCCCAAGCATTGTGTTTTCAGGGCGTGAAGCCCAAAACCTGTAAATATTGTAACTCCCCTTGTTTTGCTACATTGTACCTGCTATGTCTGTTATTGCCTTGTTTTTGAAAAGGAAATATAACCTTGTTAAATTTTAAATTAATTTTACATTAACTTTGATTCCGTAGTTTGAAACCCATTCACGCCCGCACCTTCTTACGCCTCTACCTACCGCTAAAACACGGTAACAAGTGGTAGCAGAGCGTGGTTGAATGGGTCTCAGTTTAGCCCCTTTTGTCGGCTAAACATTGCTTTGATTCGAACTCTAACAATTTTCTCCGTTGCTGGAATTTTTTGAGTTTTTCAAAATTGTTCTGTCATCATGCCCGGCCCTCGTGATGTTCTCCTCCTTAACTATTTGCGCAAAGAGGAGTTGATATACGAGTTAACTATTAGAAATGTGCAATCTGGAGGCACGGTTGCAATCGACACCAACAAGCTTAGAGAGTCCCTTGATTTGCCCATTTCCATCCCCAATTTGGGAGAGAAAGAAATTGATGACTCTCTTTCCACGATCGTCGAGAATATTACTGGGCTAGCATCTGTAGTCAGCTTTTTTGATGAAAACGATCCGTCTCCTAATCAAATTAAGCGGGTGCAAGGCAGGCTGTATCACTTTGCAAATAGAGTTAATGATCTGTTGTCTCTAAAGGTGAATGACGTTCAGAGGAAGGACGCTAATACGCTCCTTGAAACTATTTCTGAATTGTCTAATAAGGTCACTCAATTGCTAACCGGCGAAGTTCCTCCCAAAACTGATCCACCCGCCACGGTGAATGTAGGTAACGAGGAAGAGCCTCCTCAGGGAGAAGTCAATAGGAAAACCATAACTGCTCAAACTATCTCTGCCCCATTAGACAGCGGGTCTGAACGCCGTGCATCATTGAGTAACATCCGTTCTGATTTAACTTCGTTGCCATTGAAACCTTTACCTACTATGTCACCTGGGTTTAGCAGCTTGCCTCATCCATTGGCAATGTTGCTAAGAGGTATCTCTAAGTTTTCTGTCAACACCACTAGTGATGTAATTTCATTTTTAAGATTTCTAGTGGAATTTCAGGATCATGCTCTTGTTTTTTCTCTTTCGCCATGTCAAATCTTGCAAATTATCTATCCGTATGCTATTGGTATTCTCTCTGATAAAATCGTAAGAGCCATTGCCGAGCAATCATCTATTGAGGATTTCCATGCCCATTTGCTAGCTAACTTTATCCCGGCTAGGGCCAGGTCCTCCCTGATTCAGAAGTACTATTACCGTGTACAGCGCTTGGATGAAAACTTGGCTGATTTCATACAAGATATCAAATTCTACACTAGGGTGTTTGCTCTGCACTTTCCTGAAGATCAGATTGTACAGGCTATTGTAGAGGGAATTTCACCTCCCTATAGGTCATATTTGTGTTTCGCGGCGTGCCCGCAAACGTTCTCTGAACTTGAAGCGTTAGCCGTCTCTGCGGAAGGAGTTAGGTATGCCGATTCCTTGCGCGTGGCAAAAGAACCCCCGCCTTCTGTTAGTAACACTCGGCCTCCACCTCGCCGACCAGTCAATCCCCGTAAATGTTATGCGTGCGGGTCGCCTGACCATTTGCGCAACAAGTGTCCACTGATCAAGTCAAGTGGGACAAGGAATGGAGCAGGGTCATCACAAGGCTGTTTTAAGTGTGGGGCCTTCTCACATATCGCCAAGAATTGCCCAAACTCCAATAGCACCCCCTCCTGCTCAACTTCTGGTGCAAATTCCACCTATGCCAATAATAAAAAGTGACTAACGGCTTCGGCTGAGTCGACTAATTCTGCTTTCCAAGGCTCAGCCCCGGGCAAAAAGGTCAAGAATTCAGGGAATGAGCAATCTTCAAATTCATTTTTTGAATGCCCCAGAGAGTGTCTTAGGATTGCGGCGGATACCCCCGCACCTGTTCCTTTTCTTAAGATTGAGTTAAATAACGAGCCTATAACAGCTCTCTTAGATTCAGGCAGTGTTTGTTCAATTATTTCGGCTGAATGGTATTCTAAATTGAAATCTGTTTGTAAACTCCCTAACTATGACTCATCTCCTGTTAAATATGTTTCGGCTAATTCATCTCCATTAGAAATTCTAGGTTCCTTACATGTCAAAATTCGTGTTTTTAAATTTACATGGAAATTCAAATTGTTTGTGGCCAAGCATTTGTCTTGCCCCATCATACTGGGAGCGGACTTCCTGTCTCACACTGGTCTTGTGCTCGATCTTCAGAGTAAGTCGTGCACATTCAAATTTGCCTCTAATTGTAAAATCCCTCTATTAAAGTGTAATTCTGCATCATGTTCATCTATTTCGCCTACCCAGGATGAGATGTTGTTAGACCTTAGACATCTACCTGAGGAGCAGGCTGATAGTATTCGTAAATTGTGTCAGTCGTTTCCCGAGGTGTTCTCTGATACTCTTGGTGTTACTGACCTTATTGAATACAAAATTGAGGTCACGGATTCGATTCCTGTTCGCTTTCCACCTTATAGGCTGTCTCCTCCTAAAATGAAAGCTCTGAAAGAAATCATCGATCAGATGTTGAAGGATGGTATTATTAGGCCCTCCAAGTCAGCGTATTCTTCGCCTATTTTTCTAGTCCCGAAACCCCAAGGAGGCTTCAGGCCTGTCATTGATTACAGGGCTCTCAATCGGAAGGTGGTGTTGCAATCTGTGCCCCTTCCTGACCTTCATTCTTGCTTTTCATGGTTTCGTAAGGCCAAGTTCTTCACCATCTTGGACTTGAATCAGGCCTATAATCAAATTCCCCTTGCCGAAGAGTCTAAACATCTTACAGCGTTTGCCACGGACTGGAATTTATATGAATACAACCGCGTGCCTTTCGGGCTCCCCACGGGGGCAGCTGTGCTCACTAGGCTACTAGATAGGGTCTTTTCCGACATCAAATTTGAGTACTTATATCACTACTTGGATGATGTCGTCGTATTTTCCGAAACCTTTGAAGAACATCTAGATCATTTGCGAGAAGTTCTCAATCGCCTTCGTAAGGCTGGGTTAACTGTTAAGTTGTCCAAGGTTGCCTTTGCTAAGCCCTCTATGTCATTCCTAGGGCATATTGTGTCACCTGATGGTGTAGCAGTCGATCATTCTAGAACACAGGCCATCCGTGATTTTAAACCTCCCAAGGACATTAAAGGTATCGCCAGGTTCATTGGTATGGTGAATTTCTTCAGAAAATTCATTCCTAACTTTGCTAATAGAGCGGCGCCCTTAAACCTTCTTCGTAGGAAAGGCATCAAATTCGAGTGGGGACCTTCTCAACAAGCCGCTTTTGAAGACCTTAAATTAGCACTTTGTAATGCCCCTGTACTTGCTATGCCTGATTTCTCGAAGAAATTCATCGTCCAAACCGACGCGTCGTCGTCAGCGGTAGCTGCAGTCCTTCTTCAAGAGACTGAACTAGGGAGGCGACCTATCGCCTATGCCTCTAGGACCTTGTCGGCTCAAGAAGCCAAGTATTCCATCTATGAGCTCGAAGGTTTGGCAGTCTTATTCGCCTTAGAAAAGTTCCGCCTCTATCTGGAACACGTCAAATTCGACCTGGAGACAGATAATCAAGCATTAAGCTGGGTCTTAGGTAGGCCGCGTCGTACTGGTCGTATAGCCCGCTGGGCTATTCGTATTTCCGCCTTCCAGTTTGAGGTTAGACATATCAGAGGTACCGAAAATGTTGTTGCTGATGGACTCAGCCGTATGTTTCATAACGACGTCGAGACCCACGACACGGTCGACAGTTCATCACCTCCCGAGTCCATACTATCTGGTGTTAATGCCATCTTAACAGATGCTCCCATGCTTTTTAGGGATATTGAGAAATACCAACGTGAAGATCCGACGCTGGCTCCGATAATGGAAACCCTTTCTTCTGGGGAACATGTTGTCCCTTATGTTCTGAGGAATGGTGTTCTATGTTGCCCATCGAGGCATGATAGGATGATGAAAGTTGTCGTTCCAGCTGTTCTTGTACCTATGATCTTCAAGTATTATCATGAGACCCCATTAGGAGGGCATCTTGGAATCTTTAAAACTCGTGAGAAGATTCGTGAAATGTTCATCTGGAAAGGTATGGACGGTGAAATCCGTGAACTTGTAAAAGCTTGTAAATCTTGTTTGCTCAGTAAACCCACCATGTCCACCAAGGTAGGCCTTTTGTCTTCGCATCAAGCGTCGCGCCCCATGGAACGTCTGTATATCGATTATGTGGGACCCTTCCCCCAGTCAAAGGGCAATGCTAACAAGTTTATCTTTGTGTGCGTAGATGGCTTTACTAGATTTTCTTGGTTATTTCCGACTAAGCTGGCTACCGCTCAGTCCACCATTACTTGCCTAAATTCTATTTTTGCTTCTTTTGGTCCGTGCCAATACATTGTATCTGATAATGCTAAAGCTTTTACATCAAATCTGTTTCGTAAATTCTGTTTTGACTTGTCCATCTCTCATGTAACTACATCTGCTTATTACCCTCAACCATCTTTGGCTGAACGGGTTAACCGTAATCTCAGGTCCGCACTCATTGCCTATCATCATGAAGATCCTTCCAGGTGGGACACGTCCCTGCATTGGATAGCTTTTGCTTTGAATTCGGCGGTTCATGAATCTCACAAGTTTACTCCAGCTTCTTTGATGTTTAAGTTTGTTCCCAACTCGCCGCTTTCTAACCTCTGGTCTCTGAATGACATTCTACCCGAGACAATAGATCCAGACAATATTAAAGATCTTTGGAAGAAGGCTAAAGCCAATCTTAAAGTGTCTCATGAAAAGGTTAGGGAAAGGTATGATCGTGGACGGAGACCCACCCCTTTGAAGGTAGGCGACCAGGTTATGGTCAAAAATTTTGTTCCCGCGGGCAAGCTTGCCCCCAGATTTCATGGGCCTTGTGTCATTCTCGATTTTCTCACACCGGTCACCTTATTGTTAAGTAATCCAGCCACCGAGAGGATATTTAGAGTTCACCTGTCCCAGGTGAAACCGGTGTAAATTCTGTGTTAACTTGCTTCATATTATTTTGAAAGGATATGAAGGTTATATTTTTTTTTGAGTTTCACTTTTAAGGCATTCTGCCCCTTCTGTAATATTTTGGTTTTAGATGTAAGCCTTGTGTAAAACCTGCCCCGACCCATTAAACTGCCATCCTGTTCTTGCCACGGCCATTACCACGCTCCCGTCTCCTGCTCCACCCTACACAGTGGCTTAACGAATACCATGAATATCTGCACGCCGCTGGCCCCTCACTCTCTCTACAAGCCTGTACCCTCAAAGAAAATGATTGTCCAACACAATTCTGCCGCCTAGCTTTAATGTTTCAGCGCCCCCGCAGCCGCGCAGCGCCGTGCAGCGACTGGGGAGGGGGATGGGCCCCCTCCTCTCCAGCGAGGACGACATGTGCACGGCGAGCCGGAGCTCACCTCCCGGCCAAGGCTGATGTGCGGCGCACGACCTGCTACACGCCCGCAGCCTGTATCTGTTCACCGCGGGCGCGGCGTACTTCAACACCTCTGCTCCCCTCATAGTGCGGGCGAGCGGTATCTCAGGGTACTTGAGGGGTCCGAGCGGCCTCCGTTGGACGCAAGCTGCAACGGCCGGTCTGGCCATTCAACTTAGCCTACATCAACTACATAGACATTTCTGTTCAACCTTAATTCCGCTTCATGGGAATTCAACAGCAATATTTGGTGGACATTGCAAATTTTTCCTTCAATTTCAAGTATTAAATGTGTATCTTCAGAAATTCAACTTTTACAAACATAAAGACTTTCATTCACCTGCAACAACAACATTTTGAAACTGAATTAAGAAATCTTGTAAATGCTTCTGCTATCTATCTTCGTATCAACATCATTACTTGGACTTTGTTTCAAACTGATTTCATGTGTCACCCCTGGAGGAACTTTTGGGGGGGGAGGTCTGTACCGGGCGGTACACCTCTACACCGTTTATTTAAAAATTGCGCCAGTTGAAACTCCTCTTCTGGAGGAAGGTTGAACTTTATCTATTCTATTAATTCTCTACTTTCTCAGAAGATGTCACCACGTGGAAAATTTTGAGTTTTTGAACTGTGTCACTTTTGATGCGTTTTTGTTTCGCTTGAAGTAAGAAGTGTGAACTTTCTCTTCTAGAGGACACTACTGAAGATCAACAATAGTGCGACCTAGTGCGGAGTTAAAGAACTATTTTGTTGGAGAAATTTTTATTTCAAAAGTTTGGGTTTTGTTAAATTTCTTTCTGTTATTGTTTAAGTTGGCTGTATACCCCTCTTTTTCCCCTTGTTTTAGATTTATCCAATCACGAATTTCTTAAATTAATTTCTATCCAATCAGATGTATCTTCCCCCAACTTGAATATGTTGCTGGGGCCTATCCAATAAAAACATTGTGGGCGGGTGTTTTCTTTCCCCTAACGCCTAGAAACTTCCGCGAGAGTATTTAAACTGCTGATTTTAGGGTCTCGGGGCCACTTTTGTTCCATCTCTCAGTGTGTAAAGTACATAGCAGGAGGCGGGAAGCGCCTCTTTCTTCTCCAGCTGTTCAACTTCAGGTAATGGCCTCTTAATAACATCTTTTCTAGCTAGAGTTGGCAGTTTAACTCTCGCGGCGGGTTCTAGGTCTTCCACCATGTAACTTTCCTTTCAAATGTAAAAGCAACTGGTATCTATTCTATCTTTCAAACTACATATCGGGATAGAGAGTGCTTAACCCTCTCGAGCTCCCACTCACATTGTTTTGAGGTGAACTTATTTTTCGCAACCTATTCTTCAGTAATGTAATGTAAGTTGGTGTTTTCTTAAGTCACCTCAGTAGTATGGGATTAGCCCTTGCATCAGCGGCCTAAGAGCCAACGTAGGTCTTAGAAACAAAGTGTATTAAGGAGTGCAAGTTCGCCTCCTCTCAAATTGTGATTTTAGAGGTCACGTAATTAACCTTCTTTTCATTTATTAGACCTCAGTAGATTGGGTATTTCTCCCCTGTGTTTTGGTCCGTTGAGGACAACTTGAAGGTGGAGTTTGGTGTAGCCTTTGAGAGGCTTAAATTTTGAGAGCGTGGGGCTCTTTTGAAAATCGAGTGTCATATGCCTCGTGGAGGCTTTTTAGGGTAATTTGGAGCAAGGGCTCCGAGGTATGAATGGGGTTTTCTGCCCCTCTGTTGAAACTAGTGTCTTTGAGGTAAAACTGGGCTGATTGCCCAAGCATTGTGTTTTCAGGGCGTGAAGCCCAAAACCTGTAAATATTGTAACTCCCCTTGTTTTGCTACATTGTACCTGCTATGTCCGTTATTGCCTTGTTTTTGAAAAGGAAATATAACCTTGTTAAATTTTAAATTAATTTTACATTAACTTTGATTCCGTAGTTTGAAACCCATTCACGCCCGCACCTTCTTACGCCTCTACCTACCGCTAAAACACGGTAACAATTATTATTATTATTATTATTATTATTATTATTATTATTATTATTATTTATTTTCCACTAATTGTAGTTACAATTTAGGGATGGTGAATGGAGAAGGGGCATAGCCCCACATACACAATGTGCCTCCATCATCACTTAAAGTTATAATATATGTGCCCTATAGAATCGAAGGAGCGCTGTGCGGTCAGCTCCCCAATTATAGCTGCTAAGGAATTTTAAGAGATGTAATTTCTTGGTGCATTTCACTATTAACTGCCGCACGTGTGACTCCCACGATCATTTGCTATCGAAAAGGAGCTGATGATGATGATCATGCTTGTTGTTTAAAGGGGCCTAACATCGAGGTCATCGGCCCCTAATGGTACGAAACGAAAAAAAATGAAAAATGAAAAACATCCACTGACCAAAGAAAATGTCATGAAGAATGAATGGAAGAACATGAACACGACAAAAACATGAAAACAGTGGACCAGACTAAAAAAAGATTGTAAATAATAGTATTAGTGACCAAGGGACCACTTATAAAGCACAATGATGCTAATGGAACTTATCGGTAGTAAAGGAGAACCATGATATTTCTCAAGCTGCGGTACTAATCAAAGGTAGCGTAAACTCACGGTGTTCCAAACATTAAGGTACTACTCACAAGTATTGTACGTCGTAAAAGTAACGCAGACCTATGGTGTTTCTCACACAATGGCGCCACTCATAGCAAACGCAAACCGATGAGGTTCCTCACCTAGGTGTACTAATCACGGGCGCCGGTATTCCCGTGGTGTTCCTACAAAGTGGGCACTAATCACTGGCAACGCAGACCTACGGTGTCGCTCGTATAGTGGTACAACTCACAGGCTACGCCACACAAGGGTGGTGTCGCTCACACCGGTACAAATCACAGGCAACGGCCAGACCTGTGGTGTTGCACACATGGGCACGACTCACGTGTACTGTAAACCCATACTGAATTCCACTCGACTGCTACGAATCACAAAACTATAGAGTACCTAACAGAGTGGTACTACTCGCAAGTAAAAGCGACCGATGGTGTTCCGCGCGTGATGGTACTAATCAAAAGTAGTTTCATGGTTCTAATACAATCATTCCTTGGTCGCCCCCTTTAGTCGCCTCTTACGACAGACAGGGGATACCGTGGGTATATTATTCGTCAGCCTCCCCCACCCACAGGGGGTGTGTGTTTGGTCCGCGAGAGGTATTTGATTTCCCTCAAGTCCGCCGGCAAGCCGGTTAGGACCCCCCTATCCGCCACCTGGGACGCGCCACGTGGGAGTATCACCTGTTCGTGGTCGAAAAGGAGCCCAAGGAATCGGTTAAGTATCAACTACAGGAAGAGCAACATTTCCTAAATAAAGCTCAGGATGCGGGTGAACACTGCGTTGTCGACAAAAGTGGACAACAGAGGTTTTTGCGATGGAAAACCGAAAGCCATGTTCTAAGGTCCACTGTTCAACTCTCTTAATAGCTTGCTGTAATTGTCGCTCTGCGACTGCCGTGTTACGCCAGCTATAGTGCACAGCAAAATCGTCCACATATAGTGACGGTATTACTGCTGAACCAGCAGCAGCGACAATACAGTTTATGGCAATCGCGATCAGAGTGACACAAAGAACCGATCCCTGTGGAACTCCATTTTCTTGAACGTGATATTGCGAATTTGTCCTCCCTACTCGGACACGGAATAGAAGGACGGACAAAAAATTCGCAATAAATACCGGCAAGTTACCTCGAAATCTCCATTGATGCAGAACTGAAAGGATACCATATCGCTATGTGGTGTCATGATGATGATGATGATGCTTATATCGAGGTCATCAACCCGTAGTGGTACGAAATGATATGGCAACAAAAAGTTCAAGTACATCCACTGACCGACACAAAATAAAAGATGTCATAAAGAATGAATGGATGGACATGAACAGAAAAACCAGTGGATCAGACTCAAAGAAGATCGTAAATAATAGTATTACTGACTGTACCGAGCGGTACACCTCCATGCCGCTC
This sequence comes from Anabrus simplex, assembly GCF_040414725.1. Taxonomy (NCBI): domain Eukaryota; kingdom Metazoa; phylum Arthropoda; class Insecta; order Orthoptera; family Tettigoniidae; genus Anabrus; species Anabrus simplex. Next base: position 91,928,318 of record NC_090268.1, on the reverse strand, counting down.
ATTCAAATATTGCGCCAATTTAAACTCCTCTACAGGAGAAGTTTGGAACCTTGAAAACTGAACTGTGATGATGATGATGATGATGCTTGTTGTTTAAAGGGGCCTAACATCGAAGGTCATCGGCCCCTAATGGAACGAGATAAACGACATGAGACATGATGTTAAAATTTTAAAAACATATCCACTGACTAGAGTTTTAAAAAATGATGGTGAAAAATGAGGGTGAGATTAAAACAATCAGTGGATCTAATACGCAATGCCTAATTTTCTAATAAAATAAGAGAATATACCGGAAAACAAAAGAATAAGGCATTGCCTGGTAGTACATAATTTACGAGAGACGTTAAAATAACACATTAAAATACGCAACACAAACTAAAATGAAGTCAATGGGATAAAAGCGAAAGTGACACAAAACACACTAGGACAAAGGACAGCATCACACAAGATAAAACAGTCCACTATCCCTCATAAAGCGGACGACGAGGTCTGCTGACTGCTCGTCATCACGCAAGATAAGGGAGATAGTACTCGGAAGGTTAAGACTACGGCGCAGATCGACCAGGTCCACACACTCCGTAAGGATGTGCACCACGGTAAGATGGTCGCCGCAGGTACACACCGGAGGGGGTTTTCCTTTCAAAAGATGCGAGTGAGTCAAGATACCGTGGCCGATCCGAAGACGACATAATACCACAGCTTCCCTCCGCGAAGCCCGAAGGGAAGTCCTCCATACCTTCGTTGTTCCTTTTATCGCTCTCAGCTTATTGGGAAGTGGAATGGCCTGCCACTCCATCTCCCAATGGGACATAACAAGATGTCGCAGCTGGGAGCGAATATCACTTGCTGGAACCTTGAAAGGCAACGGGGGCAGTGTAACTGCCTCCTTGGCAGCCCGATCTACTAACTCGTTTCCCTCTATGCCCATGTGGCTTGGGAGCCACAGAAACGTGATTCTGGTGCCGGCATCCGAACACCCGGCCAGCAGGTCCTGGATCCGCTGCACCAGAGGGTGTCGAGGGAAGCAGGTATCAATAGACTGAAGCGAACTCAAGGAGTCAGTACACAGAAGGAAGTGGCGGCGCTTATTGTACAGTGCGTACCGCAGAGCCTCACAGATAGCATAGAGCTCTGCTGTGTACACACTACAGGCTGTCGGAAGAGCAAAAAGGAACTTATCATTACCAACAACGAACGCACAGCCCACCTTCGTATCTGTCCTTGAACCATCCGTGTAGACGACGACTGAACCTGGATAGCGGCCAACAACGGACAGGAAGAGCCTCCGATAAATCGAAGGGTCCGTGTTTTCCTTTGGGCCAGTGTGCAGATCCAGGATTATTTCAGGTCGTCGTACGACCCACGGAGGTACCCCACTTGGTTGTCTGACAAGGCAAGGAACCGAAGGTACGTCAAACAATTCGGAAATGCTATCCAAGCGTATCCCAACCGGCCGCGTCGCTCGAGGACGAGCAGCGTACAGCAAACGGTTGCCATTGTTGAACACGCAAGGATAGCTTGGATGAAGTGGCATCTGTCGCAAATTTGCAGCATATGTAAGAAGAAGGTGCTGGCGCCTCAGGTGTAAAGGCGGCACACCAGACTCAGCGAGCAGGCTAGCGATGGGGCTTGTACGAAAAGCTCCCGTCGCCAACCTAACCCCGCTGTGGTGGATACTGTTCAGCTTCGCAAGAACGCTTGGTCTTGCGGAGCCATATGCTACACTGCCGTAGTGTAACCGGGATAAAATGATGATGATGATGATGCTTGTTGTTTAAAGGGGCCTAACATCGAAGGTCATCGGCCCCTAATGGAATGTGATAAACGACATGAGAGATGATGTTAAAATTTTAAAAAACATATCCACTGACTAGAGTTTAAAAAATGATGGAGAAAAATGAGGGTGAGATTAAAACAATCAGTGGATCTAATACGCAATGCCTTATTTTCTAATAAAATAAGAGAAATTACAGGAAAACAAAAGAATAAGGCATTGCCTGGTAGTACATAATTTACGAGAGACGTTAAAATAACACATTAAAATACGCAAAACAAACTAAAATTAAGTCAATAGGATAAAAGCGAAAGTGACACAAAACACATTAGGACAAAGGACAGCATTACACACGAGAAAACAGTCCACTATCCCTCATAAAGCGGATGACGAGGTCTGCTGACTGCTCGTCATCACGCAAGATAAGGGAGATAGTACTCGGAAGGTTAAGACTACGGCGCAGATCGACCAGGTCCACACACTCCGTAAGGATGTGCACCACGGTAAGGTGGTCGCCGCAGGTACACACCGGAGGGGGTTCTCCTTTCAAAAGATGCGAGTGAGTCAAGATACCGTGGCCGATCCGAAGACGACATAATACCACGGCTTCCCTCCGCGAAGCCCGAAGGGAAGTCCTCCATACCTTCGTTGTTCCTTTTATCGCTCTCAGCTTATTGGGAAGTGGAATGGCCTGCCACTCCATCTCCCAATGGGACATAACAAGATGTCTCAGCTGGGAGCGAATATCACTTACTGGAACCTGGAAAGGCAACGTGGGCAGTGTAACTGCCTCCTTGGCAGCCTGATCTACTAACTCGTTTCCCTCTATGCCCATGTGGCTTGGGAGCCACAGAAATGTGATTCTGGTGCCAGCATCCCAACACCCGGCCAGCAGGTCCTGGATTAGCTGCACCAGAGGGTGCCGAGGGAAACAGGAATCTATAGACTGGAGCGAACTCAAGGAGTCGGTACACAGAAGAAAGTGTCGGCGCTCATTGTACAGTGCGTACCGCAGAGCCTCATAGATAGCATAGAGCTCTGCTGTGTACACACTACAGGTTGCCGGAAGAGCAAAAAGGAACCTATCATTGTTAACAACGAACGCACAGCCCACCTTCGTATCTGACCTTGAACCATCCGTGTAGACGACGACTGAACCTGGATAGCGGCCAACAACGGACAGGAAGAGCCTCCGATAAATCGAAGGGTCCGTGTTTTCCTTTGGACCAGTGTGCAGATCCAGGATTACTTCAGGTCGTCGTACGACCCACGGAGGTACCCCACTTGGTTGTCTGACAAGGCAAGGAACCGAAGGTACGTCAAACAATTCGGAAATGTTATCCAAGCGTATCCCAACCGGCCGCGTCGCTCGAGGACGAGCAGCGTACAGCAAACGGTTGCCATTGTTGAACACGCAAGGATAGCTGGGATGAAGTGGCATCTGTCGCAAATTTGCAGCATATGTAAGTAGAAGTTGCTGGCGCCTCAGGTGTAAAGGCGGCACACCAGACTCAGCGAGCAGGCTAGCGATGGGGCTTGTACGAAAAGCTCCCGTCGCCAACCTAACCCCGCTGTGGTGGATACTGTTCAGCTTCGCAAGAACGCTTGGTCTTGCGGAGCCATATGCTGCACTGCCGTAGTCTAACCGGGATAAAATGTGTGCCCGATAGAATCGCAGGAGCACCGCGCGGTCAGCCCCCCAAGAAGTGCTGCTAAGAAACTTAAGGATATTAAGCTTCCTAGTGCAGTGCACTTTTAACTGCCGCACGTGTGGCTCCCACGATAATTTACTGTCAAAAAGGAGCCCAAGAAATCGGTAGGTGTCAACAACTGGAAGAACGACATTACCTAGATAAAGCTCAGGATGAGGGTGAAGTGTACGTTGACGACAAAAGTGGACAACGGAGGTCTTTGCGGCAGAAAACCGAAAGCCATGTTCTAAGGTCCACTTCTCCACCCTCCTAATAGCTTGCTGTAACTGTCGCTCTGCGACTGCCATACTGCACGAGCTATAGTGCAGAGCAAAATCATCCACATATAGGGACGGTATGACGGCTGGACCAGCAGCCGCGACAATACCGTTTATGGCAATCGCGAACAGAGTGACACTAAGAACCGATCCCTGTGGTACTCCATTTTCTTGAACGTGGTATTGCGAATATGTCCTCCCTACTCGGACACGGAATAGACGGAGGGACAAAAAATTCGCAATAAATACCGGCAAGTTACCTCGGAATCTCCATTGATGCAGGACTGAAAGGATGCCATATCGCCAGGTGGTGTCGTAGGCCTTCTCCAAGTCAAAGAAGACAGCTACCAAATGCTGTTTGCGGAGAAACGCATCCTGGATAGAGCTCTCCAGGCGTACCAAGTGGTCTGTGGTGGATCGAGCGGCTCGAAATCCACATTGGTACTCGGACAAGAGTCCTTGTTTCTCCAGATACCACACGAGTCTGCGATTTACCATCCTCTCAAAGAGCTTACACAGGCAATTTGTAAGACAAATCGGTCTATAACTTCCTGCATACTTAGGATCTTTGTCAGGCTTGAGGACAGGGATGACTATGCCCTCTCGCCACTGAGACGGAAAATCACCCTCTGTCCAGATTCGGTTGAACACACGAAGGAGATATAGTAAACTATCATCACTAAGGTGTTTCAACATCTGGTTATGGATGTTGTCCGGTCCAGGAGACGTGTCCTTGCAAAGCGCTAATGCGCTGCGGAGTTCCCACTCCGTAAAGGGCACGTTATAGTCCTCTGAAGCTTGGGTGGCAAAACTAAGGTGATGACGTTCAGCCTCCCGCTTCAGAGGGAGGAAATCAGGATTGTAATTCCCGGAGCCAGAGACATCCGCGAAATGACTAGCGAGATGATTAGCAATCGCAAGGGGATCAGTGGCGACACTGCCTGCAATGGAAATTCCCGGTACAGCAGATGATCCTTGAATACCCGAAAGTCGTCGAAGTTTCGTCCACACTTGAGATGATGGAGTATGCGACGTCATGGACGACACATATCTCTCCCATGAAGCCTTCTTACTTTGTCGAATAAGAACTCGCGCCTTAGCGCGGAGTTTCTTAAATGTTACCAAGTTGGCCACAGTAGGCTGTCGACGGTAACGTTTATGAGCGCGACGGCGTTCTTTGATGGCTGCTGCTATTTCATCGTTCCACCAAGGAACGAGTTTTCGGCGAGGAGCCCCCGAGAAAAACGGAATGGACTCCTCAGCAGCAGCAAGAATAACTTGGGTGACGTAAGTTATTTCCTCGCCGACGGTCCGCCTGACATCATCGTGAAAGACAGCTAGTGATGTGTACTTTGGCCAATCAGCATGTTTAAGAATCCATCGAGGGGGAGCCTCGACGGGTTTATGTTTCAACAAAGTAAGAATAATGGGAAAATGGTCACTGTCACAGAGATCATCGTGTGCATTCCACCGAAACAGTGGAACCAACGTTCGGCTGCATAGACTTACGTCTATGCGAGAGTATGTGCCGTAACGTACACTAAAGTGAGTTGGTTCCCCTGTGTTCAAAATGCATAAATCCAGATCTGTTATAAGTGTTTCCAACTCTCTTCCTCGGGGACAAGGCGTCTCAGAGCCCCATATGGGGTGATGGGCGTTAAAATCGCCCAATAAGAGGAAGGGTGGTGGAAGCTGATCTATAAGATCAGCGACATCATTGATGTTCAGATGCTGGCCGGGTGGAAGATAAACATTACACACTGTTGCTATGACAGGCAGCGAGACGCGAACAGCTACAGCCTCTAGAGGGGTTCGTAATGGAACCTCTTCGCTGTAGCTATCAGAACGTACAAAAATGCCAACGCCTCCGGAAGCCCGGTGAGCATAGTATCGTTCTGTCGAGTATAGTTTGAAATTCCTCAAGACCGTATGATGACCAGGTCTGAAATTGGTCTCCTGAATACAGACTATACTCGCTGCGTACTCACTAATAAGCTGACGTAACTCAGCAAGATGCCTGTCATAACCATTACAATTCCACTGTAACAGTGTCATAGTGTGGACTGTAAAAGGAGTGTTAGGTTATGAGCGAAAAATGCTCGTTAGCCTAAACACTATCTAATTCTACATCCGTAGATGTAGAGGACAGCGCGACATCCATCCCGTCATCAAAAGATGGCAGGGGTGCCGCCCAGAACTTCGACAAATTTCGGGCGCGAGGGGGTCCCCTACGAGGAGAGCGCGCAGGTTTGGGAGCAGGAGTGCCTCCTGGCGCAGACTCATACCCTCCAGATGGGGGGCATGACTTCTCCTTCGCAGGGGAAGGCCGAGAGCGCTCGGAACGGGCGCTCTTCTTCCCCTTCTTTTTTTCAGGTTTAGACGGGCTGGGAGATGGTTTCCCAGCCCTGGTCAACGAAGCCGCCTCCGCCGGCTGGGGCACGACTTTCGTCGACCTCCTAAGGGGGGGAGACTTAGTCTTCCCCCCTTGCTGTGCCGGCTGGGAGTTCCCAGCCGGCACAGACTTCTGGTTGGTCGAAGGTGGGGTGGTCCCCCCCTTCGAGCTTTGACTATTTGCGACGTTGCTGGGAGCAGCAACAGTCGCCTTGGGCGCAGCGGTCTGGACAGGTGTCTTGGTCGTAAATGACGAACCTGGAAGACTCTGAGCTATCAAGCTATAGTCGAGTGTACGGGCAGGTGTATTCATAGAATGAAACTTACGGCGCGCTTCCTGGTAGGAAAGACCATCCAGGGTCTTGATCTCCTGGATCTTCTTCTCACTCAGGTATGTCGGACAATTCCGATCCCGAGGAGAATGAAAACCGGAGCAGTTAGTGCACTTGTATGGAGTTGTGCACTCCTCCGCGCCGTGAGCTACTCGTCCACATGTACCACATACAGCCTGATTCGAACAGCGAGATACCATATGTCCGAATCGCTGGCATTGATAGCATCGCATAGGAGGCGGGATGTACGGCCTCACATCGCAACGATAAGTGGTTACCTTGACTTTCTCTGGTAACACTGACAACTTGAAAGAGACAATGAAGGCACCAGTGGCAACGTCTTCACCGTTGACCTTGCGCGTAATGCGCCGGACGTGTGTCACGCCACGGTTCTTCATGTCTTCCATCAACTCGTCGTCAGTGTTCAAAATAAGGTCGCGGTGAAAGATGACTCCGCGAACCAGGTTCAAGGACTTATGCTCCTCCACTTTGACGGGGATTTCGCCAAAGTGCTCGCACTTAAGCAACTGATCAGCTTGCAGTGCTGTACGAGTCTTGAGAAGCAAACTACCGTTGCGCATTTTCTTAAGTTCCTCCAGTTCGCCATAGACGCCTTCGATGTGCCGACTAAAAAGGACCGACTTCACCAGCTTAAAATCGTTCCCATCGGTTCTGGTAGCGACCAGAAACCTAGGGAAGCTGGATCCCATTCCTTCACGCTGCGCATGTTCCCAGGGAGTTGAACCTCTCAGGGAAGCAAAAGTTAAAGACTTAGGTGGGCGACCACCTTGAGAGAGCAGACTTCGTTTGGAAGCCATGCCCGATAGCATCCTCCCCGAATGCCACCCACTCCGATCAGGGGTCTCTGTAGCCGAACCAAGCAGCCAAGGCAATACCCACCTGGTCATAGCAGGTACTGCCCGGGGTCCGATGTTGGACGATGCCTAATACGGCATGACTGAGGCAATGAGCACTAAGACTCCCTTCCTCCAGCCACCCGCAATAGCATGTACCCCATAGCGTTTACAGAGCACTAAATATAGAGAAAAAAATAAAAATAATTAATAATAATATGTCCTTCTGGCATTCGGCTGTGCGGGGACCTGCGTTGTCAGGCGGATACCACTGCCCGGGTACATGATACTCCCACCCGCCGCGTCCTGGGTGGTTGCTGGCACGGGCTTTCGAGCGTAGTCGCACACATAGGAGCTCCATCGCCGGGCAGCACGCACATCAAATTTTGAATGGTCTACATCTGACCCTCGGAAAAATAATAAAAAAATAAAGAGGGGACCATGGCCACATGACCCTTTAAGTCGCCTTCTACGACAGGCAGGGATTACCTATGGATGTATTCAGCCTCTCCCATCCACAGGAGGTCCATCACATTATACCAAACCGCAATCCATGTCCGCGCCAAGGTCGCCCCTTTTTGTCGCCTCTTACGACAGGCAGGGGATACCGCGGGTGTATTCTGCATGTGTGTCCCCCACCCGCAGGGGGTAGTGTGTTTGGTCCGCGAGAGGTATTTTATTTCCCTCAAGTCCGCCGGCAAGCCGGTTAGGACCCCCCTATCCGCCACCTGGGACGCGCCACGTGGGAGTATCACCTCTCCCCCTGCTACGCCATCGTAGTAGGTTCGTGGGGGATAAAATGTGTGCCCGATAGAATCGCAGGAGCACCGTGCGGTCAGCCCCCCAAGAAGTGCTGCTAAGAAACTTAAGGATATTTAGCCCCCTAGTGCATTGCACTTTTAACTGCCGCACGTGTGGCTCCCACGATAATTTACTGTCAAAAAAGGAGCCCAAGAAATCGGTAGGTGTCAACAACTGGAAGAACGACATTACCTATATAAAGCTCAGGATGAGGGTGAAGTGTACGTTGACGACAAAAGTGGACAACGGAGGTCTTTGCGGCAGAAAACCGAAAGCCATGTTCTAAGGTCCACTTCTCCATCCTCCTAATAGCTTGCTGTAACTGTCGCTCTGTGACTGCCATACTGCACGATCTATAGTGCAGAGCAAAATCATCCACATATAGGGACGGTATTACGGCTGGACCAGCAGCAGCGACAATACCGTTTATGGCAGTCGCGAACAGAGTGACACTAAGAACCGATCCCTGTGGGACTCCATTTTCTTGAACGTGGTATTGCGAATATGTCCTCCCTACTCGGACACGGAATAGACGGAGGGACAAAATTTCGCAATAAATACCGGCAAGTTACCTCGGAATCTCCATTGATGCAGTAATGAAAGGATGCCATATCGCCAGGTGGTGTCGTAGGCCTTCTCCAAGTCGAAGAAGACAACTACCAAGTGCTGTTTGCGGAGAAACGCATCCTGGATAGAGCTCTCCAGGCGTACCAAGTGGTCTGTGGTGGATCGAGCGGCTGGAAATCCACTTTGGTACTCGGACAAGAGTCCTTGTTTCTCCAGACACCACACGAGTCTGCGATTTACCATCCTCTCAAATAGCATACACAGGCAATTTGTAAGACAAATCGGTCTGTAACTTCCTGCATACTTAGGATCTTTGTCAGGCTTGAGGACAGGGATGACTATGCCCTCTCACCACTGAGACGGAAAATCACCCTCTGTCCAGATTCGGTTGAACACACGAAGGAGATATAGTAACTATAGTAAACTATCATCACTAAGGTGTTTCAACATCTGGTTATGGATGTTGTCCGGTCCAGGAGACGTGTCCTTGCACTCCGTAAAGGGCACGTTGTAGTCCTCTGACGCCTGAGTGGCAAAACTGAGTTGACGACGTTCTGCCTTCCGCTTCAGAGATAGGAAGTCACGATGATAATTCCCAGAGCCAGACCCATCCGCGAAATGGCGAGCAAGATGGTTAGCAATCGAGAGTGGTTCAGTGACGATATTGCCTGCAATGGAAATTCCCGGTACCGAAGGTGATCCATGGATACCCGAAATACGCCGAAGTTTAGTCCACACTTGAGATGATGGAGTGTGTGACGTCATAGACGACACATATCTCTCCCATGAAGCCTTCTTACTTTGGCGAATAAGAACCCGCGCCTTAGCGCGGAATTTCTTAAATGTTACCAAGTTGGCCACAGTAGGCTGTCTACGGTAACGTTTATGAGCACGACGGCGTTCTTTGATAGCTGCTGCTATTTCTTCGTTCCACCAAGGAACGAGTTTTCGGCGAGGAGTCCCCGAGAAGAACGGAATGTACTCCTCAGCAGCAGCAAGAATAACTTGGGTGACATAAGTTATTTCCTCGCCGACGGTCCGCCTGATATCATCGTTAAAGACAGCTAGTGATGTGTACTTTGGCCAATCAGCATGTTTAAGAATCCATCGAGGGGGAGTATCGACGGATTTTTGGTTCATCAAAGTAAGAATGATGGGAAAATGGTCACTGTCACAAAGATCGTCGTGTGTGTTCCACCGAAACAGCGGAACCAACGTTCGGCTGCATAGACTTACGTCTATGCGAGAATATGTGCCGTAACGTACACTGAAGTGTGTTGGTTCCCCTGTGTTCAAAATACACTGACTGACAGACCAAATGCAACACCAAGAAGGAGTGGTTCGAAAGGGATGAAAGTTGGGGAAAACACAGAGACGGCACGGACGAATAATTGATGTTTATTTCAAACCGATATGCAGGTTACACAATGCGCACGGCATCGACTCAGTAGGATGTAGGACCACCGCGAGCTTCGATGCACGCAGAAACACGTCGAGGTACAGAGTCAATAAGAGTGCGGATGGTGTCCTGAGGGATTGTTCTCCATTCTCTGTCATCCATTTGCCACAGTTGGTCGTCCGTACGAGGCTGGGGCAGAGTTTGCAAACGGCATCCAATGAGATCCCACACGTGTTCGATTGGTGAGAGATCCGGAGAGTACGCTGGCCACGGAAGCATCTTTACACCTCGTAGAGCCTGTTGGGAGATGCGAGCAGTGTGTGGGCGGGCATTATCCTGCTGAAACAGAGTATTGGGCAGCCCCTGAAGGTACGGGTGTGCCACCGGCCGCAGCACATGCTGCACGTAGCGGTGGGCATTTAACGTGCCTTGAATACGCACTAGAGGTGACGTGGAATCATATGCAATAGCGCCCCAAACCATGATGCCGCGTTGTCTAGCGGTAGGGCGCTCCACAGTTACTGCCGGATTTGACCTTTCTCCACGCCGATGCCACACTCGTCTGCGGTGACTATCACTGACAGAACAGAAGCGTGACTCATCGGAGAACACGACGTTCCGCCAACGCCCTCATCCAAGTCACTCTAGCCCGGCACCATGCCAGGCGTGCACGTCTATGCTGTGGAGTCAATGGTAGTCTTCTGAGCGGACGCCGGGAGTGCAGGCCTCCTTCAACCAATCGACGGGAAATTGTTCTGGTCGATATTGGAACAGCCAGGGTGTCTTGCACATGCTGAAGAATGGCGGTTTGACGTGGCGTGCGGGGCTGCCACCGCTTGGCGGCGGATGCGCCAATCCTCGCGTGCTTACGTCACTCGGGCTGCGCCTGGATCCCTCGCACGTGCCACATGTCCCTGCGCCAACCATCTTCGCCACAGGCGCTGCACCGTGGACACATCCCTATGGGTATCGGCTGCGATTTGACGAAGCGACCAACCTGCCCTTCTCAGCCCGATCACCATACCCCTCGTAAAGTCGTCTGTCTGCTGGAAATGCCTCCGTTGACGGCGGCCTGGCATTCTTAGCTATACTCGTGTCCTGTGGCACACGACAACACGTTCTACAATGACTGTCGGCTGAGAAATCACGGTACGAAGTGGGCCATTCGCCAACGCCGTGTCCCATTTATCGTTCGCTACGTGCGTAGCACAGCGGCGCATATCACATCATGAGCATACCTCAGTGACGTCAGTCTACCCTGCAACTGGCATAAAGTTCTGACCACTCCTTCTTGGTGTTGCATTTGCTCTGCAGTCAGTGTACATAAATCCAGGTCTGTTACCAATGTTTCCAGCTCTCTTCCCCGGGGGCAAGGCGTCTCAGAGCCCCAGATGGGGTGATGGGCGTTAAAATTTCCCAACAAGAGGAAAGGAGGTGGAAGCTGATCTAGAATATTAGTGACATCATTAATGTTGTAGCCCTGGCGGAAAATAGATATTACACACTGTTGTTATGACAGGCAGCGGAACGCGAACAGCTACAGCCTCCAGCGGGGTTCTTAGTGGAACCTCCTCGCTGTAGGTATCAGAACGGACAAAAATGCCAACGCCACCGGAAGCCCGGTGAGCATAATGTCGTTCTGTCGAGTATAGTCAAAAATTTCGCAATACCGTATGATGATCTGGTAGGAAATTTGTTTCCTGAATACAGACTATACTCGCCGAATAGTCGCTAATGAGCTGGCACAACTCAGCAAGATGCCTATCATAACCGTTACAATTCCATTGTAACAGTGCCATATTGTAAGTGTGGACTTCTGAGGATTAGGATAGGAGCAACGGAATGCTACCTATCCTAACCTACACTCACATCCCCATCCGAAGATGGAGATTCGTGCTCCATGTGCAGCTCCTCGTCATCAGACGAGGTGATGCAGGCCTTCAACTTCTTCGACGTAGTCCGGGTGCGGGGTTTCTGCCCACGAGGGGAGCGCGCAGGTTTCCCCGACGGAAGACCTGCTGACGCAGAATCCGGCCCTCCGGGTGGAGGGCGTGACAAACCATTTGTAGGATATTTGGAAGAGCGCCTATTAAGGGCGCTCTTCTTCCCCGCCGTCGATTCTTGTTTAGACGGGCTGGGAGGGGAGTTCCCAGCCCGTCTCGACGATGCCGCCTCCGCCGGCTTAGGCGCGGCTTTCGCCGACCTTGTAGGGGAAGGAGATGTTGTCTTCTTCCCCTTCTGTGCCGGCGTAGGTTTCTTAGTCGGAGCTCGCAGGAGCAATCGCCGCCTTGGGCGCAGTGAACTTCTGGACAGGTGTTGCAGATGAAAATGAGGAACCTGGCAGGGACTGAGCTATCAAGCTGGAGTCTAGTGTCTTGGCAGGTGCATTCAGGGAATTAAACTTACGGCGCGCTTCCGGGTAGGAAAGACCATCCAGGGTCTTGATCTCCTGGATCTTCTTCTCACTCAGATAGGTCGTACAGTTCCGATCCCGAGGAGAATGAAGACCAGAGCAGTTAGTGCACTTGTACGGAGGTGTGCACTCCTCTGCGCCGTGAGCTACTTTCCCACATGTACCTCTCACTGACTGATTCGAACAACGAGATACCATGTGTCCGAATCTCTGGCATTGATAGCACCGCATAGGACGCGGGAAGTACGGCCTCACATCGCAACGATAGGTTGTCACCTTGACTTTCTCTGGCAACACTGACAATTTGAAGGAGACTATAAACGCACCCGTGGCAACGTCTTCACCGTTGACTTTGCGTGTGATACGCCGGACGTGGGTCACGCCGCGGTGCTTCATGTCTTCCATCAATTCATCGTCAGTGTTCAGAACGAGATCACGGTGGAAAAGAACTCCACGAACCAGATTCAAGGTTTTGTGCTCTTCCACTTTGACGGGGATGTCGCCAAAGTGGTCGCACTTAAGCAACCGGTTTGCTTTCAGCGCAGTGCTCGTCTTTAAAAGCAAACCACCATTGCGCATTTTTTTCAGGTCCTCCAGTTCACCGTAGGCACCTTCAATGTGGCGACTAAACAGAATCGATTTCACCTGCTTGAAGTCTTGCCCATCGGTCCTGGTAGCAACCAGGAACCTAGGGAAGCTGGAACCCAGACTAAGTTGCTGCGCTTGTTCCCAAGGAGTTGCCCCCCTCAGGGAATCAAAAGTTAAAGACTTGGGTAGCGAACTACCCGAGGTGGCAGGCGTATGTTGTTTCGACGCCATGCCCGAAATCGTCGTCCCCGAATGCCACCCACTCCGATGAGGGGTCTCTGTAGCCGACCAAGCAGCCAAGGCAATACCCACCTGGTCGTAGCAGGTATTGCCTGGGGGTCCGATGTTGAACGATGCCTAATACGGGATGACTGAGGCAATGAGCACTAGGACTCCCTTCCTCCAGTCACCCGCAATAGCATGTACCCCATAGCGTGTACAGAGCACTAACAATAGGAAAAATAAATAAAAATAATTAATAATAATATGTCCTTCTGGCATTCGGCTGTGCGGGGACCTGCGTTGTCAGGCGGATACTACTGCCCGGGTACATGACACTCCCACCCGCCGCGTCCTGGGTGGTTGCTGGCACGGGCTTTCGAGCGTAGTCGCACACATGGGAGCTCCATCGCCGGGCAGCACGCACATCAAATTTTGAATGGTCTACATCTGACCCTCGGAAAAATAATAAAAAATAAAGAGGGGACCATGGCCACATAACCCTTTAAGTCGCCTTCTACGTCAGGCAGGGATTACCTATGGATGTATTCAGCCTCTCCCATCCACAGGAGGTCCATCACATTATACCAAACCGCAATCCATGTCCGCGCCAAGGTCGCCCATTTTTGTCGCCTCTTACGACAGGCAGGGGATACCGCGGGTCTATTCTGCATGTGTGTCCCCCACCCGCAGGGGGTAGTGTGTTTGGTCCGCGAGAGGTATTTTATATCCCTCAAGTCCGCCGGCAAGCCGGTTAGGCCCCCCCTATCCGTCACCTGGGACGCGCCACGTGGGAGTATCACCTCTCCCCCTGCTACGCCATCGTAGTAGGTTCGTGGCATAGTGCTATTAATCACAGGTAATGTAGACCCATGGTATTTCAAAAATAATGACACCACTCACAACTAACACAAACCCATGGTGTTCCTCACTTAGTGGAATTAATCACAGGCCACTTATACACGTGCTGCCCACATGGTGATACTAATCATAGGCAATGTAGACCCACGGTGTATCACGCATTATGGTAACGCCCAGAGGTAACAAATCAAATGGTGTTCTTCACATAAAGGAACTGCTCTCAAGCAACGCAGACCCATGGTTTTCTTCACATTGTGGGTTCGAACCCCACTGTCGGCAGCTTTCACGATGGTTTTCCGTGGTTTCCCATTTTCAAACCAGCAAATGCTGGGCTGTACCTTAATTAAGGCCACGGCCGCTTCCTTCCCTTTCCTAAGCCTTTCCTATCCCATAGTTGCCATAAGACCTGTCTGTGTCGGTGCGACGCAAAAGCAAGTAGCAAGAAAAGAAAAAATAATCTTCACATTGTGGTATTAATCACGGGCGCCAGCCAAACCCCTGGTGTTTCTCACACATTGTTACTAATCGCAGGAAATGTAGAACCGTGTAGTTTCTCAGAAAGTGGTACTTCTCACAGGTAGCGCAGTCCCATTCCGAAAACAGAGAAACCGACACATTAAGTGCAGCGTTACAGCAAATGGACATTAGTCCGCGCAGCCGAAAGCCCACCTCCCTGCCTCGGTGGAATACACACGATAGTATCAACCACAGGCAACGCCCAGACCGTGGTGTTCCTCACATATGGGTACAACTCCTAGGCAACGTAGATCCATGGTGTTCCTCGCATTGTGGTACTAATCGCATAAAAATTGACCCATTGTGTTTCTCACGTAATGGTCCTAAAATCATCATCCCTTGGTCGCCTCTTTTAGTCGCCTCTTACGACAGGAAAGTGATATCGTGGGTGTATTTTTGGTCTGCGTCCCCCAACCACATGGGGATGTGTGTTTGGGCCGCGAGAGCTATATTATTTCGCTCAAGTCCGCCGGCAAGCCAGTTAGGATCCCCCTATCCATCACCTGGGACGCACCACGTTGGAGTACCACCATTCCCCCTGCTATGTCAGCGTACAGTAGTAGGTTCGTAGGTTCGTGGAATTCTGGTGTTAACACTCAAACACTCGGCCAGCAGATTCTGCATCTGCTGCAGCAGAGGGTGGCGCGGGAAACTTCCGTAATAGCCTTACCTGGCACATTCCATACTGAGTAATTATTAAACCAAACGTAGCTCACAAACGCTCGACTGTACGGCAAGTGTTCATGAGGGCATTGTGTGTTTTTCGGTTGCACTATTACTTTCTGAATATTTGGGGACACACTGTGTATAGACGTCACGACCTAATAAGCTGAAAGTCAATTTCCAATCACTTTCTTTTGCTTCACGAGGGCCACGAAGGTATTTAGTAAATGCTTTCTAGCCATCATATGAACCTTCAATTACTGATGCGTTCCTACTTTTTATTAGTGAGTTGCCGGCCATTATATTGACCTCCAGAAGCAAGTCGTGAGGACGCTAATGTGAGCGCTCTTACTGACATACATGAGAACTAATTTGATCCTACTGATGGACGGTGATCGGTACTGGTCATAGTTCAGTAGGGAAACAGGTCGGAGGTGAAACTTGTATCAAAGTCAGGTTAATAACCGAAAAGTGTTATGGAAGGCAAACTGACGCTGACTACCTTGTTACAGATTGAAGGATTAACTCATGAATTCCATTCACGCGACTTTCACTTATAATTGCACTTAAATGAGTTTCTAGGATTTTGAGGGTAGAAGTTAATGAATATATCCAATATACAGGATGTATACTGAGCATGTTGGCTAGGCGGTTTGAGATAGGCAGCTGTTAGCTTACATTTGGGAGACAGGGGTTCAAACCCCCACTGTCGGGAACCCTGAAGATGGTTTTCCGTGGTTTCCCATTTTTACACCAGGCAAATGCTGGGGCTGTACCTTAATTATGGCCAAAGCCGATTCCTTCCCACTCCTAGCTCTTTCCTGTCCCATCGTCACAAGACCTATCTGTGTTGGTGCGACGTAAAACAACTAGCAAGAAAAGAAGATACTATCAGTTTGACGAGCTCAGTTGCCAAAATAGCACACGACCATAAGGATCGACAGCCGTATAAACACATACGATAGTAGTAACGCATAGATGTATATGACAGTACTAAATTACTAGTCGCCGGAATAATAATAATAATAATAATAATAATAATAATAATAATAATAATAATAATAATAATAATAATAATAATAATAATAATAATAATAATAATAATAATTGCCAAAGAACTGATTTCCACATATAGCTTTGTTCCAAGCTCGATGTAGATGAAACCAAACTCGAACATAAAGTTTCCAAGACCCAAAAGTGGAAGCGCGGCTAGATCTGTAGAAGACCAAAAATTGATAGTACTAAAATAGTTGTAGGCTTAAATATAAAATTATATAACCGCATGTTTTATTTAAGGTCATATACCACATACAATTGGCTTTACGTCGCACTGACAACAATAGGTCTTACGGCGACGATGCGACAGGAAAGGGCTAGGGGTGGGAAGGAAGCAGCCGTGGCCTTATTAAGGTACAGTCCCTGCATTTTCCTGGTGTGAACGTGGGAAACCACGGAAAACCATATTCAGGGCTGCCGACAGTGGGGGTTTGAACCCCTGTCTCCCAAATGTAAGCTAACAGCTGCCTATCTCAAACCGCCTAGCCAACTTGCTCAGTATACATCCTGTATATTGGATATATTCATTAACTTCTACCCTCAAAATCCTAGAAACTCATTTAAGTGCAATTATAAGTGAAAGTCGCGTGAATGGAATTCATGAGTTAATCCTCCCGAATACTGGATACTGGCCGCACTTAAGCGACTGCGGCTATCGAGCTCGGTAACTACAATTTAAAACACACGATGATGAAAAATGATTATGACTTTAAAATTATCAGCAGATCTAACTCGCAATGCCTTATTTTCTGGTAATATTATGTACAATATAGATTAGGGTAGAATAAGGCATTGCCTTGGAACGTAGTAATATTTATTATTCAAATTTTAAAAAACAAGGACTAAAACAGAGTCAATGGAATAAAACGTAGTAAACTACTATAAAGTCTAATAGGAAATACTACGTTTATATAAAACAGCCGTTATCAAACAGATGACGATGTCTGCTGACTATTCTTCATCTCGTGGGATAACGGAGATGGTTACTTGGGAATTTTAGATTACCTACGGTGTATCACACATTATGCTAATGCTCACAGGCAACACAAACCCATGGTGTTCTTCATATAACGGTACTACTCTTACGTAACGCAGATCCATTCTTAACACAGTAGAACCAACACATTCGAGCACAGCACTCGGCACTTACTCTCGCTAGATACTTGTCTATGCAACCAAGCGCCCCACCTCGGTGAAATACACGCGATGACACTTAACACTAGCAACGCCCAAATCAGCAGTGTTCCTCCTAGGAAACGTAGACCCATCGTTTTCCTCGCAAGGTGGTACTAGTCGAAAGTAACGTCGACAAATGGTGTTCCGCACGTAATGGTACTAATCACAAGTAGTCACATGGTTGTAATGTCATCAACCCTTTGCTGTCCCTTTTAGTCGCTTCATACGACAGGCAGGGGATACCGTGAGTGGATTCTACGTCTGCGTCCTCCTCCAACAGTGGGTTGCTACGTTATCTCAAACACGTATCAGGTTAGGGCATTTGTTCTTTCTTCCTATTTATTAGTATCTCTCCTAGTTTTCAGGCGTCTTTCTTGCTTTTTGCTCTATAATCTTGTTAACTATGGATACATTTTCTCATGCATTTCCTCCCTTGGAAGATGATGTTGGAACCTTTAAACCTTTAAACTGTTTCTTAGTGCCTTTTGCTTGAATATTCTACTCGTAGATGGGACCGTATTTCCCGTCCTCGACTTCCTTCTAGTCCTCGTACTGTTAAACCATCATTTTCCAAGAATTATTTTTGTACCGGGAGGTACATCTCAACACCGGACATTTAAATGAAGTGCCTTGAAGAACACTATTTATGATTTAAAAATTGAAACATCTAGTACAAGAAGTTGGGACATTGATCTAAAGATGTCACTACTAAAGGAAGGAGTAATATGTTATTTTAATGTTTCCTGAATTGACTGGATTTTTTTGTTTTGTTTTGGTGTATCACAGGGAGTTTGGACTTTTCTCTATACGAGCCTCTATTGAAGAACTGATTATCATGCAGTCTCGTGCAAAGTGGAAAAACTAGATATTTAAAGAAGTTTTGTGTTTATAGGTTTTCTCAGTTGAATAGACTTTCGTTATATTTGATACTTCAAGGTTTGCAACACTTCCTTCTCTTCCTGCCAGCTTTGGTTTCTGACCAATCAGAAATTTTGCCTATTTATTTTTCAGCCAATCATAGGCTTCTTGTAACTTTTTGTCTGTCCAATGAAATGAGAGGGTGTGTCCGGATTTAGTCCACAGCCTTCTCGAAACTTCCTCTCGGGTATAAAAGCTGTCGCTTTTTAGAGTTAACTTGTCTTTTCTGATCATCGTCTTACTGAGTGTGTGTGTTAAGACGGGAGGCGAGGGCCTCAGACGTCGGCAGGCAGAACATCAGCTAAGGTAATGGCCAACAGTTTTTCCATCTAAGTACTTATCTCCGCAAGGTGACACGAAGGGAAGGTACCTATCTAACGATCTAACTGTCAATTTCCTAAAATGTAGACCGGCTCCATGGCTAAATGGTTAGCAAGCTGGCCTTTGGTCACAGGGGTCCCGTGTTCGATTCCCGGCAGGGTCGGGAATTGTAACCTTAATTTCGCTGGCACAGGGGCTGGGTGTATGTGTAGTCTTCATCATAATTTCGTCCTCATCACGACGCGCAGGTCGCCTACGGGGGTCAAATCAAAAGACCTGCATCTGGTGAGCCGAAGTTGTCCTCTGACACTCCCGGCTCTAAAAGCCATACGCCATTTAATTTTCCTAGAATGATGATGATGATGCTTGTTAATTAAAGGGGCCTAACATCGAGGTCATCAGCCCCTAATTGTATGAAATGAAATAGCAAAAAAAATTCAAATTCATCCACTGACAAAAATAAAATTTTAAAAAATGTCATGAAGAATGAATGGATGGGCATGAACCCAACAAAAAAAACAGTGGATCAGACTCAAAAAAGATCGTAAATAATAGTATTACAGACCAAGGGACCACTGTTAAAGCACAAAGATGCTTGATGTCTAAAGGGGTGAAAATCCACGTCTAAGGCTCCGCAGAATGGTACATGTCTTGAGTAAAGTAGAACCATGGTATTTGTCATGTTGTGGTACTAATCAAAAATAGCGAAGACTCACGGTGTTCCACACAAGATGGTACTACTCACAAGTATTGTACTTCGTACAGGTAACGCAGACCTATGGTGTTTCTCACACAGGGAGTACTAATCACAGGCAACGCAGACCCACGGTGCCGCTCATATAGTGGTACAACTCACAGGCTACGCCCAGACTCGCTGTGTTGCTCACATGGGTACGACGCACGGGTACTGGAAAACCACCCGTCCAGCCTCTTTACTGCTACTAATCACAAACCTATTTCGTACCGAATTTAGTGGTACTACTCGCAAGTACAGGCAACCCATGGTGTTCCCCGCATGATGGTACGAATCATCAGTAGTTTCATGGTTCTAATTCAATCATCCCTTGGTCGCCCATTTTAGTCGCCTCACACGACAGGCAGGGGTACCGTGGGTGTATTATTCGTCTGCGTACCCCACCCACAGGGGGTAAAGAGAGAGAACAAAGAGAAAGAAGGGATCCGTCCCTTCGAAAAATGAAGTAACGGACGAAGAAAGCCAAGGGGCACGAAGGGTATGAAAATGAAAGACTCCCTATGCCCCGAATGCTCTAATACCGTTGAGGTCGGAAAAGAACAAGAGTTGACCAAGGGAGGTCGGACAGGATAGACGAAAGTGAGGAGCCTGGCACAAGTAAGTGGAAGCAATGCCTAGACGCAGTTAAGGGCCCCGTGGTCGCTAATCCACACTCCCAAGTTGAGTCCCTTGGGCCGCTTTTAGCAGAACCATTGTGTGTCTCGTATAGTGGTAATTAGCACAGGTGATACAGATCCATGGTATGTCACATACCAGGTGGCTCACGAACGCCGTACTTTTTACTTACATTGTCCTGCATGCACAAATGATGAATGGGATATCTACCAACTGATTTTCACAGGCGCAATACTGCCAGCGGGTAGGTTACGTCAGAATATGACGAGGTAAGGACCAGCCTGTCGCTCGCAGCATGTTACTCAGCGTTACAGGTCTAATGCACCCCTTGCATTTGTAAGCATCGTCTTCCACCGCATATTTCTAGGTTGGTGTATTGTACAGCCACACTATATTTGCTGTCAGCATATCGGCAATGGGTGGTGTATTCAGCAGCGACAAATACACAGACATTATTTCAATCTGGACAACATGGTTGGAATGCAGCGGAAGCTCCAAACAGACGTAGGCCAATGCCTTCTACACACGTATTTCACCGAACAGTATTAGTTTGTATTTCATGAAAGCAACTCTATTATCGAGTAGAATGTCTACACGTGTATAAATTAATAAGTTATTAAATTTCCCTTTCTGCATCTTTCGCGTGTTTACAAACAGTACCGGTGATTAGGGGGTGGGGCGAGCAGGGACAGTGGCACCCTCCCCAAAACTTTTTGGAGTAAACATTACATTTTGTTTCCACTTTAGCCAGCTGGAACTAGGAATTATTAAAAAAAAGTTATTTGTACAAACTTTGTTGTCTTATCTGCTAATTATTTCCTCTATTTTTTAATTAACATAATTATTGGTGGAAATGCGCACAAAATGCCGTTCGTCGCGGCTAACCGATTTGTACAGCGCTGCGGCAAGTAGTGGAGACTTTGCATGTGCTGTGAGAAAAGGTAGTAGGGGCACATACTTTTTTGACAAGGTCGTGGACACTGAGTTATAATTCACCCCCTTGCCGCGCGCATCCGTCACTCTGGCAATCTCGTTTAATGATGATGATGATGCTTGTTGTTTTAAGGGGACTAACATCGAGGTCATCGGCCCCTAATGGTACGAAATGAAAGAACAAAAATGTCAAATTCATCCACTGACAAAAAAAAAAATAATGTCGTCATGAAGAATGAATGGATGGACATGAACCCAAACAAAAGAAACAACAACAACAACAAAAAAGGAAACAACCAAAATACAGTGGATCAGACTCAAAGATCATACATAATTGATTACTGAACAAAGGGACCACTCATAAACCACGATGATGCTTGATGTCGAAAAGGGTGCAAAATCCATGTCTAAGGCCCCACAGAATGGTACATGTCGCGAGTAAAGTAGAACCATGGTATTGGCATGTTGGGGTACTAATCAAAAGTAGCGAAACTCACGGTATTCCACACAAGACGGTACTACTCACAAGTATTGTACTTCGTACAGGTAACGCAGACCTATGGTGTTTCTCACACAATGGCGCCACTCATAGCCAACGCAAACCAATGAGTTTCCTCACCTAGGTGTACTAGGCACGGATGCCGGTCCCACGGGCCCCGTGGTGTTCCTCACAGAGTGGATACTAATCAAAGGCAACGCAGACCCACGGTGTCGCTCATATAGTGGTACAACTCACAGGCTACGCCCAGACCCGCGGTGGTGCTCACATGGGTACGACGCACGGGTACTGGAAACACCCAGGCCACGCTCATGACTACTACTAAACACAAACCAATTTCGTACCGAACATAGTGGTACAACTCGCAAGTACAGGCAACCCATGGTGTTCCCCTCGTGATGGTACGAATCAAAAGTAGTTTCATGGTTCTAATTCAATCATCCCTTGGTCGCCCCTTTTAGTCGCCTCTCAGGACAGGCAGGGGATACCGTGGGTGTATTATTCGTCAGCCTCCCGCACCCACAGGGGTGTGTGTTTGGTCCGCGAGAGGTTTTTTATTTCCCTCAAGTCCGCAGGCAAGCCGATTAGGACCCCCCTATCCGCCATCTGGGACGCGCCACGTGGGAGTATCACCTCTCACGCAGGCGTAGCAGGTTCGTGGTCAGTGGAGACGACCCGCAATGCCTCAGTCTCAGAAACTGACGGAAAACAATAGTAATACTGAACAAGGGGCTGCTTCTATAACTCAAAACTAAATCGAAAGGTGCTTGCAAGCGAAAGGGGTCCAAAATATAGGTCATCGCGCTCTCATAATGGTACTTATCGCTTGGAAAGTAGAACCATGCTATTTGATACGGTGCGGTACTAATCAACAGTATCGTAGACTCGCGGTATTCCACATATTATGGTACTACTCACAGGTAATGAAATTCGCACAGGTAATACAGACCTATGGTGTTTCACACATGGCGGCGCCATTTACAGGCAACGCAAATCTATGGTTTTCATCACATACGTGTACTAACCACAGGGACCCGTACTATCCCGTGGGGTTCCTTATATAGTGGGTACTAATCATAGGCAAGCCAGAACCCTGGTGTCGCTCATATTGTGCTACTAATCACAGTTACTGTAAAAGCCTGACCGCACGGTGCTCCTGATTGCTACTAAACTCAAACCTGTATGGTACCGAACTTAGTGGCACTACTACGCGCAAGTAACAGCGACCCATGGTGTTCCCCGCGTGGTGGTACTAATCACAAGTAGTTTCATGGTTCTAATACAATCATCCCTTGGTCGCCCCGTTTAGTCGCCTCTTACGACAGGCACCGGATACCATGGGTGTATATTTCGTCTGCGTCCCCCATCCACAGGGGGTTGTGTGTTTGGTCCGCGAGAGGTATTTTATTTCCCTCAAGTCCGCCGGCAAGCCGGTTAGGACCCCCCTATCCGCCACCTGGGACGCGCCACGTGGGAGTATCACCTTAGCGTAGCAGGTTCCTGGGTTTCGATGATGGTGCTTGTTGTTTAAAGGGGCCTAACATCGAAGTCATCGGCCCCTAATGGTACGAAATGAAATAACGAAAAGTTCAAATTCATCAACTGACCAAAATAAAATAAAAACATTTCATGAAGAATGAATGGATGGACATGAACCAAAAAACAAAAAAAACAAAAAAACAAAGAAAGGAAAAACAGTGGATCAGACGCAAGAAAAGATCGGAGATAATAGTATTACAGACCAAGGGACCACTTCGAAAGCACAATGATGCTTGGTGAGTAAAGGGGTGCAAAATCCACGTCTGAGGCCCCACAGAATGGTACATGTCGCGAGTAAAGTAGAACCATGGTATTTGTCATGTTGGGGTACCAATCAAAAGTAGCGAAGACTCACAGTGTTCCACACAAGATGGTATTACTCACAAGTATTGTACATCGTACAAGTAACGCAGACCTATGGTGTTTCTAACACAATGGCGCCACTCATAGCCAACGCAAACCGAGAAGGTTCCTCACCGAGTGTACTAACCACAGGGACTCTCACTATCCCGTGGTGTTCCTCAACATTGTGGGGACCAATCACAGGCAACGCTGACCCACGGTGCCGCTCATATAGCGGTACAACTCTCAGGCTACGCCCAGACCCGCGGTGTTGCTCACATGGGCACGACACACGGGTACTGGAAATCACCCGGCCAGGCTCTTTAATGCTACTAATGATAATCCTACTTCGTACCTAATTTAGTGGTACTACTCTCAAGTACAGGCAACCCATGGTGTTCCCCGCATGATGGTACGAATCAAAAGTAGTTTCATGGTTCTAATTCAATCATCCCTTGGTCGCCCCTTTTAGTCGCTTCTCACGACAGGCAGGGGATACCGTGGGTGTATTATTCGTCCGCGTCCCCCACCCACAGGGGATAAAAAGAGAAAAAAAGAAAGGAGAAAGAAGGGATCCGTCACTTCGAAAAATGAAGTAACGGACGAAGAAAGGCAAAGGCCACGAAGGGCGTGAAAATGAAAGACTCCCTAGGCCTCGAATGTTCTAATACCGTCGGGTTCGGAAAAGAACAAGAGTTGACCAAGGGAGGTCGGACAGGATAGACGAAAGTGAGGAGCCTAGCAGAAATAAGTGGAAGCAATGCCAAGACTCAGCTAAGGGCCCCGTGGTCGCCAATCCACACTCCCAAGTTGAGAGCCCCTTGGGCCCCTGTTAGTCGCCTCTTACGACAGGCAGGGGATACCGCGGGTGTATTTTGCATGAGGGTCCTCCACCCGCAGGGGGGTCGTGAATGTCGTTTAGTGTATGTTAGTTTCTTAGTGTGTATTCAAATACTAGATGATTTTAATTGCATAATCATGCCGTACTTCTATTTAATTGCACCGGGCGAGCAGGCTGTGGGGTTAGGGGCGCGCAGCTGTGAGCTTGCACGCGGGAGATAGTGGTTTTGACTCCTACGGTCGGGAGGCCTGAAGATATATTTCCGTGGATTCCCATTTCCACACCAGGCAAGTGCTATGGCTGTACCTTAATTAAGGCCACGGCCTCTTCCTTTCCACGCGTAGCTCTTTCCTGTCTCATCGTCGCCATAAATCGTATCTGTGTCTGTGCGATGTAAAGCCAATTCTTCTTTTTCTTCTTTTTCTTCTTCTTAGTCTGCTTACCGTCCAAGGTTGATTTTTGCTCGGACTCAGCGAGGGAGACATTGGGTCGGTATACAACTGGGGAGGATGACCAGTACCTCGCCCAGGCGGCCTCACCTGCTATGCTGAACAGGTGCCTTGGTGGGGATGGGAAGTATCGAAGGGTTAGACAACTAAGAGGGAAGGACGCGGCCGTGGCCTTAAGTTAGGGACCATCCCGGCGTTTGCCTGGAGGAGAAGTGGGAAACCACGGAAAATCACTTCAAGGAGGGCTGAGGTGGCCATCGAACCCACCTCTGCCCAGTCGATCTCCCGAGGCTGAGTAGACCCCGTTCCAGCCCTCGTATCACTTTTCAAAAAACAGTGGCAGAGCCGGGAATCGAACCCTGGCCTCAAGGTGTGGCAGCTAATCACACTAACCACTACACCACAGAGGTGGACGTAAAGCCAATTGGAGAATAAATTCAATTGTAATTGTAATTTCAACGGGAGGTAATACCAACGTTCCTTTCACTGGGCTAAATTATTTGTTTTGTGTTATGTTATTTATTAAGTAAATCTATTTAACCTGCACCGTAGTTTGTTTGTGAGACCTGGTGAAAATTTTAGTATAAGGCATTTAATCACAATCTCAAAAAAGCATTATTACAAACTAGCAGTTACCCGCAGTTTCGCTCGCGTGGACTTCGTAAAATAATAAAAGTAATCGTTTCTAGGTACTGTACTAAGACACTATCAGAAAATTCCTAGTGTATAAACATTCATAGACAAATTGAGTTTCATTCACCCCGGAAACTCTTTGTAAACCACGTTTGTGTTATTGCCTTTTGTTGCTAAGGTGACTATGCAACACAGAACTGTACATACTGTATGAGAAACAGTCTTCTCGCAATTCAAAAAAAATTATGTTTATTTTTAAAGTAGTTTCCAAATATTTGTCTCCACGTCATAACATTTTCAATTTTTGAGATAGGCCATAAGAATCCCCACAAAAAAATTTAATCCCTATATCAGTCCTTCCCATTTTCCGAAAACAAAAAGAAATACATGTTCTTTTACTTTTAAAGGAGATTCCAAATGCTGATTTTCACGTCTGTAACATCATCAGTTTATGAGATATAAGCATCCGCATTAAAAATTATTCACTTCTTTTTCATTTCCTTTCACCCCCAGTTTAGAGCCTTTTCTGAGAACAAGATGATGATGATGATGCTTGTTGTTTAAAGGGGCCTAACATCGAAGGTCATCGGCCCCTAATGGAACGAGATGGACGAAATGACATATGATAGTTAAAATTTAAAACGGAGCCACTGATTAGAGTTTTAAAAAATGCGATGAAAAATGAGTATGAAATTAAAACAATCAGTGGATCTAATTCGCAATGCCTTATTTTGGAAGAAAATAAGAAAAATTACAGGAGATAATGGAATAAGGCATTGCCTGCTAGTACAGATATATATACATACTTTACATTAGACGTGAAAAGAACACATTAAAATACGCAACACAAACTAAAATGAAGTCAATAGAATGAGAGCGTAATTGACACAAAGATACAAGCACAAAGGACATCATTACATACGATAAAACAGACCACTATCCCTCATAAAGCGGATGACGAGGTCTGCTGACTGCACGTCATCACGCAGGATAAGGGAGATGGTATCCGGGAGGTTAAGACTACGGCGAAGATCAACCAGGTCCGTACACTCCGTAAGCATGTGTACCACGGTAAGATGGTCACCGCAGGTACACACCGGAGGAGGTTCTCCTTTCAAAAGATGCGAGTGAGTCACGATACCATGGCCGACCCGAAGACGACATAATATCACGGCTTCCCGCCGCGAAGCCCGAAGGAAGTCTTCCATACCTTCGTCGTTCCTTTTATCGCTCTCAACTTATTGGGACGTGGAATGGCCTGCCACTTCATCTCCCAATGGGACATAACATGATGTCACAGCTGGGAGCGAATATCACTTGCTGGAACCTTGAAAGGCAACGGGGGCAGTGTAACTGCCTCCTTGGCAGCCTGATCTGCTAACTCGTTTCCCTCTATGCCCATGTGGCTTGGGAGCCACAGAAACGTGATTCTGGTGCCGGCATCCCAACACCCGGCCAGCAGGTCCTGGATCCGCTGCACCAGAGGGTGTTGAGGGAAACAGGTATCAATAGACTGAAGCGAACTCAAGGAGTCAGTACACACAAGAAAGCGTCGGCGCTCATTGTATAGTGCGTACCGCAGAGCTCTGCAGATAGCATAGAGCTCTGCCGTGTACACACTACAGGTTTCCGGGAGAGCAAAAAGAAACCGATCATTGTCGACAATGAACGCACAGCCCACCTTCGTATCTGTCCTTGAACCATCCGTGTAGACGACGACTGAACCTGGATAGCGGCCAACAACGGACATGAAGAGCCTCCGATAAATCGAAGGGTCCGTGTTTTCCTTCGGGCCAGTGTGTAGGTCCAGGATTATTTCAGGACGTCGAACTACCCACGGAGGTGCCCCACTCGGTTGTCTGACAAGGCATGGAACCGAAGGTACGTTAAACAACCTGTAACTGCTCTCCAAGCGTATTCCAACCGGCCGCGTAGCTCGAGGACGGGCAGCGTACAGAAAATGGTTGCCATTGTTGAATACGCAAGGATAGCTGGGATGAAGTGGCATTTGTCGCAAATGAGCAGCATACGAAAGAAGCATTTGCTGGCGCCTCAGGTGTAAAGGCGGCACACCAGACTCAGCGAGCAGGCTAGCGATGGGGCTTGTACGAAAAGCTCCCGTCGCCAACCTAACCCCGGCGTGGTGGATGCTGTTCAGCTTCGCAAGAACGCTTGGTCTTGCGGAGCCATATGCTGCACTGCCGTAGTCTAACCTAGATAAAACGTGTGCCCTGTAGAATCGTAGGAGCACCGCACGGTCAGCTCCCCAATTAGTGCTGCTAAGAAATTTCAAGAGATTTAGCCTCTTGGTGCATTGCACTCTTAGCTCCCGCACGTGTGGCTCCCACGATAATTTACTGTCGAAAAGGAGCCCAAGAAATCGGTAAGTGTCAACCACGGGAAGAGCGACATTTCCTAGATAAAGTTCAGGATCTGGATGTAGAGTACGTTGACGGCAAAAGTGGACAACGGAGGTCTTTGCAGTAGAAAACCGAAAACCATGTTCAAAGGTCCACTGCTCCACCTTCCGGATAGCTTGCTGTAATTGTCGCTCTGCGACTGCCATACTGTGCGAGCTATAGTGAAGAGCAAAATCGTCCACATATAGCGACGGTATTACTGCGGGACCAGCAGCAGCAACAATACCGTTTATGGCAATCGCGAACAGAGTGACACTAAGAACCGATCCCTGTGGGACACCATTTTCCTGAACGTGGCATTGCGAATATGTCCTCCCTACTCGGACACGGAATAGACGGAGGGACAAAAAATTCGCAATGAAAACCGGCAAGTTACCTCGGAATTTCCATTGATGCAGGACTGAAAGGATATCATATCGCCATGTGGTGTCGTAGGCCTTTTCTAAGTCAAAGAAAACAGCTACCAAATGTTGTTTGCGGAGAAACGCATCCTGGATAGAACTCTCCAGGCGTACCAAGTGGTCAGTGGTGGATCGAGCGGCTCGGAAACCACACTGGTACTCGGACAAGAGTCCTTGTTTCTCCAGACACCACACAAGGCGGCGATTTACCATCCTCTCAAACAGCTTACACAGGCAGCTGGTAAGACAAATAGGTCTATAACTCCCTGCATATTTAGGATCTTTGTCAGGCTTGAGGACAGGAATGACGATGCCCTCTCGCCACTGAGACTGATAGTCATCCTCCATCCAGATTCGGTTGAACACACGAAGGAGATAGAGAAGACTGTCCTCACTAAGGTGTTTCAACATCTGGTTATGGATATTGTCTGGTCCAGGAGACGTGTCCTTGCAAAGCGCTAATGCGCTACGGAGTTCCCACTCCGTAAAGGGCACGTTATAGTCCTCTGAAGCCTGAGTGGCAAAACTGAGATGACGACGTTCTGCCTCCCGCTTCAGAGGTAGGAAGTCACGATGGTAATTCCCGGAGCCAGACACGTCCGCGAAATGGCGAGCAAGATGGTTAGCAATCGAGAGTGGTTCAGTGACGATATTGCCTGCAATGGAAATTCCCGGTACCGAAGATGATCCATGAATACCCGAAATACGCCGAAGTTTAGTCCACACTTGAGATGATGGAGTGTGTGACGTCATAGACGACACATATCTCTCCCATGAAGCCTTCTTACTTTGGCGAATAAGAACCCGCGCCTTAGCGCGGAATTTCTTAAATGTTACCAAGTTGGCCGCAGTAGGCTGTCTACGGTAACGTTTATGAGCACGACGGCGTTCTTTGATAGCTGCTGCTATTTCCTCGTTCCACCAAGGAACGAGTTTTCGGCGAGGAGTCCCCGAGAAGAACGGAATGGACTCCTCAGCAGCAGCAAGAATAACTTGGGTGACGTAAGTTATTTCCTCGCCGACGGTCCGCCTGATATCATCGTTAAAGACAGCTAGTGATGTGTACTTTGGCCAATCAGCATGTTTAAGAATCCATCGAGGGGGAGCCTCGACGGATTTTTGGTTCATCAAAGTAAGAATGATGGGAAAATGGTCACTGTCACAAAGATCGTCGTGTGTGTTCCACCGAAACAGCGGAACCAACGTTCGGCTGCATAGACTTACGTCTATGCGAGAATATGTGCCGTAACGTACACTGAAGTGTGTTGGTTCCCCTGTGTTCAAAATACATAAATCCAGGTCTGTTACCAATGTTTCCAGCTCTCTTCCCCGGGGGCAAGGCGTCTCAGAGCCCCATATGGGGTGATGGGCGTTAAAATCGCCCAACAAGAGGAAGGGAGGTGGAAGCTGATCTAGAAGATCAGTGACATCATTAATGTTAAGAGGTAGCCCTGGCGGAAAATAGACATTACACACTGTTGTTATGACAGGCAGCGGAACGCGAACAGCTACAGCCTCCAGCGGGGTTCTTAGTGGAACCTCCTCGCTGTAGGTATCAGAACGGACAAAAATGCCAACGCCACCGGACGCCCGGTGAGCATAATGTCGTTCTGTCGAGTATAGTCGAAAATTTCGCAATACCGTATGATGATCTGGTCGGAAGTTTGTTTCCTGAATACAGACTATACTCGCCGAATACTCGCTAATGAGCTGGCGCAACTCAGCAAGATGCCTATCATAACCGTTACAATTCCATTGTAACAGTGCCATATTGTAAGTGTGGACTTCTGAGGATTAGGATAGGAGCAACGGAATGCTACCTAACCTAACCTACACCTACATCCCCATCCGAAGATGGAGATTCGTGCTCCATGTGCAGCTCCTCGTCATCAGACGAGGTGATGCAGGCCTTCAAATTCTTTGACGTAGTCCGGGTGCGGGGTTTCTGCCCACGAGGGGAGCGCGCAGGTTTCCCCGAAGGAAGATCTGCTGACGCAGAATCAGGCCCTCCAGGTGGAGGGCGTGACACCCCATTTGTAGGAGATTTGGAAGAGCGCCTAATAAGGGCGTTCTTCTTCCCCGCCGTCGATTCTTGTTTAGACGGGCTGGGAGGGGAGTTCCCAGGCCTGGTCGACGATGCCGCCTCCGCCGGCTTAGGCGCGGCTTTCGCCGACCGTGTAGGGGAAGGTGACGTTGTCTTCTTCCCCTTCTGTGCCGGCGTAGGTTTCTTAGCCGGCACAGGCAGATTGGTGGTCGAAGGCCGGGATGGACCAGCCTTCGAGCTTGTTCTCTTTGCGGCGTTGCTGGCAGGAGCAACCGCCGCCTTGGGCGCAGCGATCTTCTGGACAGGTGTTGCTGGTGAAAATGGGGAACCTGGCAGGGACTGAGCTATCAAGCTGAAGTCAAGTGTCTTGGCCGGTGCATTCAGGGAATTAAACTTACGGCGCGCTTCCTGGTAGGAAAGACCATCCAGGGTCTTGATCTCCTGGATCTTCTTCTCACTCAGATAGGTCGGACAGTTCCGATCCCGAGGAGAATGAAGACCAGAGCAGTTAGTGCACTTGTACGGAGGCGTGCATTCCTCCGCGCCGTGAGCTACTTTCCCACATGTACCACACACTGACTGATTCGAACAACGAGATACCATGTGTCCGAATCTCTGGCATTGATAGCACCGCATAGGAGGCGGGATGTACGGCCTCACATCGCAACGATAGGTTGTCACCTTGACTTTCTCTGGCAACACTGACAATTTGAAGGAGACTATAAACGCACCCGTGGCAACGTCTTCACCGTTGACTTTGCGTGTGATACGCCGGACGTGGGTCACGCCGCGGTGCTTCATGTCTTCCATCAATTCATCGTCAGTGTTCAGGACGAGATCGCGGTGGAAAATCACTCCACGAACCAGATTCAAGGTTTTGTGCTCTTCCACTTTGACGGGGATGTCGCCAAAGTGGTCGCACTTAAGCAACCGATCTGCTTGGAGCGCAGTGCTCGTCTTTAAAAGCAAACCACCATTGCGCATTTTCTTCAGGTCCTCCAGTTCACCGTAGACACCTTCAATGTGGCGACTAAAGAGAATCGATTTCACCAGCTTCAAGTCTTGCCCATCGGTCCTGGTAGCAACCAGGAACCTAGGGAAGCTGGAACCCAGACTAAGTCGCTGCGCTTGTTCCCAACGGGTTGCCCCCCTTAGGGAATCAAAAGTTAAAGACTTGGGTAGCGAACTACCCGAGGTGGCAGGCGGAAGTTGTTTCGACGCCATGCCCGAAATCATCCTCCCCGAATGCCACCCACTCCGATCATGGGTCTCTGTAGCCGAACCAAGCAGCCAAGGCAATACCCACCTGGTCGTAGCAGGTATTGCCCGGGGTCCGATGTTGAACGATGCCTAATACGGGATGACTGAGGCAATGAGCACTAGGACTCCCTTCCTCCAGTCACCCGCAATAGCATGTACCCCATAGCGTGTACAGAGCACTAACAATAGGAAAAATAAATAAAAATAATTAATAATAATATGTCCTTCTGGCATTCGGCTGTGCGGGGACCTGCGTTGCCAGGCGGATACCACTGCCCGGGTACATGACACTCCCACCCGCCGCGTCCTGGGTGGTTGCTGGCACGGGCTTTCGAGCGTAGTCGCACACATAGGAGCTCCATCGCCGGGCAGCACGCACATCAAATTTTGAATGGTCTACATCTGACCCTCGGAAAAATAATAAAAAATAAAGAGGGGACCATGGCCACATGACCCTTTAAGTCGCCTTCTACGACAGGCAGGGATTACCTATGGATGTATTCAGCCTCTCCCATCCACAGGAGTTCCATCACATTATACCAAACCGCAATCCATGTCCGCGCCAAGGTCGCCCCTTTTTGTCGCCTCTTACGACAGGCAGGGGATACCGCGGGTGTATTCTGCATGTGTGTCCCCCACCCGCAGGGGGTAGTGTGTTTGGTCTGCGAGAGGTATTTTATTTCCCTCAAGTCCGCCGGCAAGCCGGTTAGGACCCCCCTATCCGCCACCTGGGACGCGCCACGTGGGAGTATCATCTCTCCCCCTGCTACGCCATCGTAGTAGGTTCGTGGTTTCTGAGAACAAAAAGTACGTGTTACTGTATTTTTAAATTACTTTCCAAATACCAAGGTTTTTTTTTTGTTTTTGTATTTTGCGTTTAGGTCACACCAACACAGATAGATCTTATGGCGACGATGGGATAGGAAAGGCCTAGGAATGGGAAGGAAGCGGCCCTGGCCTTAATGTACAGCCGCAGAATTTGCCTGGTGTGAAAGTGGGAAACCAGGGAAAACCATCTTCAGGGCTGCCGACAGTGGGATTCGAACCCACTATCTACCGGATGCAAGCTCACAGCTGCGCGCTCTTAAACGCACGGCCAACTCGCCCGGTAATACAAAGTTTCATGTCTGTAACATGTTAGGATTTTTGACATTTACTGTAGATATACCGGTACTCACTTTCAAATTCGCCCACTTCTTCAATTCTTTTCAACCCCTTAAGTGGCTTTTCCGAAAATAGTACGTGTTTCTTTACTTTTAAAGGAGATTTAAAATACAGTACCAAATTTCACGTCTGTAACATCTTCAGGTTTTGAGATATAAGTATTATCATCAAATGAATTCAACTTATCTTTCCCTTTTTTCCACCCCCTCTCCCTTTAGCACAAAAAATATGTGTTTCTGAGAAATAAGTATCCTCTTAAACAGAATTCAACTCCTTCATTACTTATTTTCACACCTCCCCTCCCCCAAGTAGATTTACCAAAAACAAAAAAATACTTGTTTATTTTTTAAAGCAGATTCCAGATACAGTTTTACGTCTAACTTTTTTTTTCGAGATATAAGTATCCTCACAAAAAGAATTCAAATCCGTTTTCGCCCCACCCCCGTTAAGTTTATTCTCCCTAAAATGCGCGTTTCTTTATTTTAAGCGAGATCCCAATTACCAATTTTCTCGTCTGTATAAACTTTATTTTTCATACGGTATAAGTATCTTCATTCAAATAAATAAATTTTTCAATTCTTTCACCCTCCTTAATTGGATATTCCGAAATCAAAGGAATACAAGTTACGTTACCTTTAAAAAGGATTCCAAACACCAATTTTCATGTCTGCAACATCTATAGTTTGCAGATATAAGTATGCTCATACAAAAAATTTAACTAATTTTTCAATATTTTTCACCCCCGCCTAAGTGGATTTTGCGGAAACAAAAATCATGATTATGATAATGCTTGTTGTTTAAAGGGAGCTAACATCGAGGTCATCGGCCCCTAATGGTACGAAATGAAATAACGAAAAGTTCGAATTCATCAACTGACCAAAATAAAATAAAAAATGTCATGAAGAATGAATGGATGGATATGAACCCCCCCCCCCAAAAAAAAACAAAGAAAGGAAAAACAGTGGATCAGACGCAAAAAAGATCGGAAATAATAGTATTACAGACCAGGGGACCACTTAGAAAGCACAATGATGCTTGATGACTAAAGGGGTGCGAAATCCACGTCTAAGGCCCCACAGAATGGTACATGCCGCGAGTAAAATAGAACCATGGTATTTGTCATGTTCGGGTACAAATCAAAAGTAGCGAAGACTCACGGTGTTCCACACAAGATGGTACTACTCACAAGTATTGTACATCGTACAA
Organism: Anabrus simplex; assembly: GCF_040414725.1. Classification (NCBI taxonomy): domain Eukaryota; kingdom Metazoa; phylum Arthropoda; class Insecta; order Orthoptera; family Tettigoniidae; genus Anabrus; species Anabrus simplex. The sequence goes on along the minus strand of NC_090268.1, from coordinate 91,894,400 downwards.
GTATCGCAGACCTATGGTGTTTCTAACACAATGGCGCCGCTAATAGCCAACGCAAACCGATAAGGCTCCTCACCGAGTGTACTAACCACAGGGACTCGCACTATCTCGTGGTGTTCCACAATATAGTGGGGACCAATCACAGGCAACGCTGACCCACGGCGCCGCTCATAGCCAACGCAAACCGAGAAGGCTCCCCACCGAGTGTACTAACCACTGGGACTCGCACTACCCCGTGGTGTTCCTCAACGTAGTGGGTACCAATCACAGGCAACGCTGACCCACGGCGCCGCTCATAGCCAATGCAAACCGGTAAGGTTCCTCACCGAGTGTACTAACCACAGGGACGCGCACTATCCCGTGGTGTTCCTCAACATAGTGAGGACCAATCACAGGCAACGCTGACCCACGGTGCCGCTCATATAGCGGTACAACTCACAGGCTACGCCCAGACCCGCGGTGTTGCTCACATGGGCACGACGCACGGGTACTGGAAACCACCCGGCCAGGCTCTTTACTGCTACTAATCACAAACCTACTTCGTACCTAATTTAGTGGTACTACTCGCAAGTACAGGCAACCCGTGGTGTTCCCCGCATGATGGTACGAATCAAAAGTAGTTTCATGGTTCTAATTCAATCATCCCTTGGTCGCCCCTTTTAGTCTCTTCTCACGACAGGCAGGGGATACCGTGGGTGTATTATTCGTCCGCGTCCCCCATCCACAGGGGGTAAAAAGAGAGAAAAAAGGATAAAGAAGGGATCCGTCACTTCGAAAAATGAAGTAACGGCCGAAGAAAGGCAAGGGCCACGAAGGGCGTGAAAATGAAAAACTCTCTAGGCCTCGAATGCTCTAATACCGTCGGGGTCGGAAAAGAAGAAGAGTTGACCAAGGGAAGTCGGACAGGATGGACGAAAGTGAGGAGCCTGGCACAAGAAGGTGGAAGCAATGTCAAGACTCAGCTAAGGGCCCCGTGGTCGCCAATCCACACTCCCAAGTTGAGAGCCCCTTGGGCCCTTGTTAGTCGCCTCTTACGACAGGCAGGGGATACCACGGGTGTATTCTACATGTGCATCCCCCACCCGAAGGGGGTCGGAAACCAAAAATATGCATTCCTGTATGAGATGCCAATCACCAATTTTTACATCGGTAACATCTTCTGTTTTTGAGGTATAAGTATCCTCATGAAAGGTATTCAACCAATTTGCTCCCCACGCCCCCCCCCTTAATGGGATTTTGCGAAAACCAAAAAAAAAACCACTTGTTTCTTTACTTTTAAAGGAGGTTCCAAACACTAAGTTTTACGTCAGTAAAATTTTAAGTTTTTAGACATAGATCTCCTCATTTAAAAATCTCACCCCACTTTTCACCCCCTTAGCAACAAAAAAATACGTGTTTCTTTATTTTTAAAGGAGATTATAAATGCCAATTTTTACAGCTGTAAACTTTTCAAGTTGTGAGATATGGATACAGTAATTTTCAAAATTTCTAAAATTTAACCCCATTTGTCACTCCTGTTTAACCCTCATTAATTAGACTTTCCAAAAGAATACTTGTTTCTTTATTTTTAAAGGAGATTTCAAATACCAAATTTCATGTCTTTAAACTGTTCAGTTTTCGAGATATAGAAGCATTCATTTGAAAAATTAACCCCCTTTTTCACCCCCTTAGCGACGGAATATCCAAAATTCCTCCCTTAGCGAGCATCTACATTATAATATTAATGTATTCTCAAAATTTCATTCCTTTATGTCCAGTAGTATTGGCTCGGCGATGATGAATCAGTCAGTCAGGACAAGTTATTTTATATCTATATATATATATATAGATAAGACTCGCCTTCGCTCGTTGGAGTCTCCGCCCCCAAACCCCCTATTCCTCTGCATTACAAGTGGTCACATGGAAAGCAACTGTTACGAACCGGTACTTCGTTACTAAAAACGGATTGCGCCACCAAAAGCCCCATATATTCGCTTACATATTTGCTGCTATAATATTCTCGACTTGTAGCAAAGATAGCGTGAAACGTTTCAACGTGGTACAAATCACAAGGTAAGAAATTATTTTCTTAAGGGAACTGGGAGCTATAGTCTTGAAACTTGGTAGGTTTATCGCGGTTGAAACGCTCTACATTTGCGTTACTTGACGTTTTGTCGTATCTGCATCGAGTTCACAGTAGATTGTTTTAGATCCTTGTATTAGGAGTGCAGTATTTACGTACTACCTTCGTTTCTCCATTTTTACAGGGTGCTAGAATCATGCAGTTTGCTCACATATGACCCACGAACGTTCAAATGAACCGGCAAAATTCCATGATTCTATCGGTCTTATAAGTGTGTAAAACAGTAAAATTCATTATTGACAATGTGAAACATCGACCTTAAATCTGAAAAATGTAGCTCTATATAAGGCATACGGGATCAAGACACGACTAAAATTCCCTAAAGCGAAGTTGTGGATCTCTTCATGATGGGATCCGAACGTCTTGTCCAATTGGCGGCACGATTTACAGTTAGCTACCAAAAACCTCGAAACGATAGTTAGCACCATCATGAAAATTGCTTCCACATTTCGATAATTCCTGGAGGTAAAAAGTTAAGCATTGCAACTCTTTCGAATTTCTCCGTCATTTGCAGGCCAAGAGTTGTAACTGCGCCAAATTTTAATTTTCTGGCGCACTGAAACATACCATCCACAATTTAGTTTAGCAAAAGGGAAGTAAAAATAACAAAAAATAAACATTTGGAACTTTTCCACAGGTTACAGCTTAATAGCTATCATATTGCGAGCTTTCAAGTTTCTAGCTCGTGCCGAAGTGGGTGAACATTTAAAACATCCAGTGATCCAAACGGTTTTATATATCTCATATAGAGCCAGGCAATGTGCACGCTAAATAGTGGAAACTTTCATTTGGAAATCTATTGCGGCCAAACGGTACGTCATATCAAAGTACAGATTGCGACAGCAGACGACCCTTTTAGTCGCTTACATTACTGTCTTAGGCATTTTCTCGTATCTTGCCTAATACCAAAGAAAGAGGTGAACATGTCTATCCAAATCAAGTTTCGTCCGCTTTAAACAAGTTGAAGAATGATTTTGCCAACTTAGCAGACAGCTACAGTCTTGAAACTTGGCACCCTGGACGACAATACAACGACCTACAATTTTGGTTATTTGAGGTTTTGCCGTATTTCCATGGTCTTCACCATAAATTGATTAAGAAACATACATTATGCTGAAATTAGGTTAGTGTTTCTACATATTCCTTCATTTTCCCATACATTCAAGGCAGTAGAATAATGAAAGTCGGTTTACTTATGGCCAGTGATCGTGCCAGGGAGCGTGCTGAATTTAGTGCATCTATCTGTTTTATGAGTGTATTAATCAGTAAAAGAATATATAGAAATTTGACAACATTGACCAAAACCGGGGAAATGAAGCTCAATCTAAGGGAGAAGGGGTCGAGATACGACAAAACGTCATAGCACCAAAGTTTAAGAACTCTTCATTTTAAGCAAGGAAGTTCAATCCATTTATTGATAGAAATTGCCGTTCAGCCACAAGATTGCTCGAAACGAAAGTCTGCAACGTCATTAAATTTGGCTCCATATTTCAATTTTTCAGTGGGTTAAATATTCAAAATTTGAGCTTGTTGCAATTTCTTCGTCGGATACAGGCTTGGATCTAGAGCATTGCAAAATATTAATTTTCTAGGGCACTGCATCATGGCGTCCACCATTTTGTTTGGGAGGGAGAGGGCAGAAATTAAAATTTGAATTTTTTGGAATTTTTCCGTAGGTTGCAGGCTAATAGCTATAATATTGCAAAATTTCAAGTTCCTAGCACACCTGGAATGGTCTAACCCGAAATTTGAGTCCGATACTTTGATTGGGTGGGGGTGGGGGGTAAATGTGAAAATAGGAGCGTGTTGGAATTTTTCCTTCTCTTACAGCCCAATATGTACCAGACTGACGAATTTCAACTTTCTAGTTCATCTGTAAGTGTCTAACACGAAATTTGAGTCCGATATTTTGATTGAAAAATTTGAACTTTTTGGAAAATTTCCTTGGGTTCCAGTCTAATAGCTATCAGGCTGCCGAATTTCGTGCATTTATCTGTCCTATGAGTGTGTGTGAATCAAAAGTAAATTATGGAGGTTAAACAAAATTGACCAAAACCGGGAAAATGAAGCTCAGCCTAAGGTAGAAGGGGTCGAGATACGACACGAAGCCATAGGACCAAAGTTGTAGATCTCTTCATTTTAACATTAGAAAGTGCAATCCGTTTATGATAGTATTACCGTTGAGCCACAATATAGCTCAGAACGAAGGTTTGCACAGTAATGACATTTGGATTCATAATTAGACTTTTTTTATTGCGTAAAATATTAAAAACTTGAACTTGTTTCAATTTCTACGTCGGTTACAGTCTTGGAGCCAGAGCAATGCCAAATTTGAATTTTGCAGGGCACTGCATTATGGCGTCCGCCATATTGCTTGGGGGAGGGGGCGGTGGACTTTGATAGGGCGGGGAGGGGCCTAAATATGAAAAATTTGAACTTTTTGGAATTTTTCCTTGAGCTGCAGCCTAATAGCTATCAGACTGCCGAATTTCAAGTTTCTAGCTCATCTGGAAGGGTCTAACCCGAAATTTGAGTCCGATATTTTGACTCGGGACGGGGGGGGGGGGGGGGGGAATATGAAAGGTTTGTCCTTTTTAGAATTTTTCCGTGGGTTACAGCCTAATAGGTGTCAGATTGCCGGCTGGAAGGGTCCAAAACGAAATTTGAGTCCGATAATTTGATTGGGCGGAAGGGTGTAACACGAAATTTGAGTACAATATTTTGATTCTGTGGGGGGGGGGGGGGCTAAATATGAAAAATTTGAACCTTTGGAATTTTCCCTTGGATTACAGCCTAATAGCTATCAGAGTGCCGAATTTCAAGTTACTAGCTTGCCTGGAAGTGGGCAAACAATGTCAGTCAGTCAGTTAGCCTTGTGGCTTTATATATATACTCGCTTTCGCTCGTTGGGGGCTGCGCCCCCAAACCCCCCATTCCTCTGCATTACAAGTGGTCACATGGAAAATTACTGTGACGAACCGGTACTTCGTGGATTGCGCCACCAGACTGCCCATATATTCGCGTACATGTTTGGTCCTCTAATATTTTCTCGTACCGTACATTCACGTTTTATAGAAAAGATAGCGTTAAACGTTTCGACGTGGTGAAAATTACGTACGATTCTCACAAGATAAGGAATTATTTTCCTAATGTAACGGGGAGGTGTAGTCTTGAAACTTGGTAGGTTTATCGTGGTTGAAACGCTCTATATTTCCGTTATTTGATGTTTCGTCGTATCTGCAACGTTTTCACCGTAGATTGGTTTAGAACCTTGGATTAGGAGTACAGTGTTTCCGTTTTACTTTCGTTTTTCCATTTTTACAGGGTGCTAGAATAATGTATTTTGCTCACGTGTGACCCACGATCGTTCCAGTGAGCCTGCTAAATTTCATGAATCTATCGGTCTTATAAGTGTGTAACACTGTAAAATTAATTGCGCAAAATGTAAAAATTTGGCGTTAAATCTGAAAAATGCATCTCTATCTAAGGCATAAGGAGCAAGATACGACTAAAATTCCCGGGTCAGAAGTTGTAGATCTCTTCATGATCGGATCCGAACGTCTTGTCCATTTGGTGGTAGGAGCGTGCGGAATTTCGTTCATCTACCCTTCATATGAGTGTGTGAATCAGTAAAATCATTTATGGAAATTTAACAAAAATGACCAAAACTGGGAAAATGAAGCTCAATCTAAGGTATAAGGAGTCGAGATACGACAAAAAGTCATAGGACCAAAGTTGTAGATCTCTTCACTTTAGGGCACGAAAGTGCAGTCCGTTTATTGATAACAATTACCGTTTAGCCACAAGATGATGATGATGATGATGCTTGTTGTTTTAAGGGGCCTAACATCGAAGGTCATCGGCCCCTAATGGAACGAAGTGAATGACATGAGATATGAAGTTAAAATTTTAAAAAGTATCCACTGACTATAGAGTTAAAAAAGAATGGTAATGAAGAAAAATGAGGGTGAGATTAAAACAGTCAGTGGATCTAATACGCAATGCCTTATGTTCTATTAAAATAAGAGAAAGTACAGGAAATCGAAGGAATAAGGCATCGCCCAGTAATACAGATATTAACACACAATGTACGTTAGACGTTAAAATAACACATTAAAATGCGCAACACAAACTAAAATGGAGTCAATGAGATAAAAGCGCAACTGACATAAACAACACTAGGACAAAGGATATCATCACACACGATAAAACAGACCGCTATCCCTCATAAAGCGGATGACGAGGTAGGCTGACTGCTCGTCATCGCGCAAGATAAGGGAGATAGTGCTCGGAAGGTTAATACTACGGCGCAGATCGAAAAGGTCCACGCACTCCGTAAGGATGTGTACCACGGTAAGATGGTCGCCGCAGGTACACACCAGAGGGGGTTCTCCTTTCAGTAGATGGGAGTGCGTCAAGATACCGTGGCCGATCCGAAGGCGACATAATACCACGGCTTCCCTCCGCGAAGCCCGAAGGGAAGTCCTCCATACCTTCGTTGTTCCTTTTATCGCTCTCAGCTTATTGGGAAGTGGGATGGCTTGCCACTCCATCTCCCAATGAGACATAACAAGATGTCTCAGCTGAGAGCGAATATCACTTGCTGGAACCTTGAAAGACAACGGGGGCAGTGCAACTGCCTCCTTGGCAGCCTGATCCGCTAACTCGTTTCCCTCTATGCCCATGTGGTTGGGGAGCCACACGAACGTAATTCTGGTGCCGGCATCCGAACACACGGCCAGCAGGTCCTGGATCCGCTGCACCAGAGGGTGTCGAGGGAAACAGGTATCAATAGACTGAAGCGAACTCAAGGAGTCAGTACACACGAGAAAGTGTCGGTGCACATTGTCTAGTGCGTACCGCAGAGCCTCACAGATAGCATAGAGCTCTGCCGTGTACACACTACAGGTTTCCAGGAGAGCAAAAATAAACCGATCATTGTCGACAACGAACGCACAGCCCACCTTCGTATCTGTCCTTGAACCATCCGTGTAAACGACGACCGAACCTGGATAGCGGCCAAGAACGGACAGGTAGATCCTCCGATAAATCGAAGGGTCCGTGTCTCCTTTCGGGCCAGTGTTCAAATCCAGGATGATTTCAGGTCGTCGTACAACCCACGGAGGTACCCCACTTGGTTGTCTGACAAGGCAAGGAATCGAAGGTACGTCAAACAATTCATAACTGCTATCCAAGCGTATCCCAACCGGCCGCGTCGCACGAGGATGAGCAACGTGCAACAAACGGTTGCCATTGTTGAACACGCAGGGATAGCTCAAATGAAATGGCATCTGTCGCAAATTTGCAGCATACGTAAGTAGTAGTTGCTGGCGCCTCAGGTGTAAAGGCGGCACACCAGACTCAGCGAGCAGGCTAGCGATGGGGCTAGTACGAAAAGCTCCCGTCGCCAACCTAACCCCGCTGTGGTGGATACTGTTCAGCTTCGCAAGAACGCTTGGCCTTGCGGAGCCATATGCTGCACTGCCGTAGTCTAACCGAGATAAAATGTGTGCCCGATAGAATCGCAGGAGCACCACGCGGTCAGCTCCCCAATTAGTGCTGCTAAGAAACTTCAAGAGGTTAAGCCTCTTGGTGCATTGCACTTTTAGCTCCCGCACGTGTGGCTCCCACGATAATTTACTGTCAAAAAGGAGCCCAAGAAATCGGTAGGTGTCAACAACTGGAAGAACGACATTACCTAGATAAAGCTCAGGATGAGGGTGAAGTGTACGTTGACGACAAAAGTGGACAACGGAGGTCTTTGCGGCAGAAAACCGAAAGCCATGTTCTAAGGTCCACTTCTCCACCCTCCTAATAGCTTGCTGTAACTGTCGCTCTGCGACTGCCATACTGCACGAGCTATAGTGCAGAGCAAAATCATCCACATATAGGGACGGTATTACGGCTGGACCAGCAGCAGCGACAATACCGTTTATGGCAATCGCGAACAGAGTGACACTAAGAACCGATCCCTGTGGGACTCCATTTTCTTGAACGTGGTATTGCGAATATGTCCTCCCTACTCGGACACGGAATAGACGGAGGGACAAAAAATTCGCAATAAATACCGGCAAGTTACCTCGGAATCTCCATTGATGCAGGACTGAAAGGATGCCATATCGCCAGGTAGTGTCGTAGGCCTTCTCCAAGTCAAAGAAGACAGCTACCAAGTGCTGTTTGCGGAGAAACGCATCCTGGATAGAGCTCTCCAGGCGTACCAAGTGGTCTGTGGTGGATCGAGCGGCTCGAAATCCACATTGATACTCGGACAAGAGTCCTTGTTTCTCCAGACACCACACGAGTCTGCGATTTACCATCCTCTCAAATAGCTTACACAGGCAATTTGTAAGACAAATCGGTCTGTAACGTCCTGCATACTTAGAATCTTTGTCAGGCTTGAGGACAGGGATGACTATGCCCTCTCGCGACTGAGACGAAAAATCGCCCTCTGTCCAGATTCGGTTGAACACACGAAGGAGATATAGTAAACTATCATCACTAAGGTGTTTCAACATCTGGTTATGGATGTTGTCCGGTCCAGGAGACGTGTCCTTGCAAAGCGCTAAGGCGCTGCGGAGTTCCCACTCCTTAAAGGGCACGTTGTAGTCCTCTGAAGCTTGGGTGACAAAACTCAGGTGATGACGTTCTGCCTCCCGCTTCAGAGGGAGGAAATCAGGATTGTAATTCCCGGAGCCAGAGACATCCGCGAAATGACAAGCGAGATGGTTAGCAATCGCGAGGGGATCAGTGGCGACACTGCCTGCAATGGAAATTCCCGGTACAGCAGATGATCCTTGAATACCCGAAATTCATCGAAGTTTCGTCCACACTTGAGAGGATGGAGTATGTGACGTCATGGACGACACATATCTCTCCCATGAAGCCTTCTTACTTTGTCGAATAAGAACTCGCGCCTTAGCGCGGAGTTTCTTAAATGTTACCAAGTTGGCCACAGTAGGCTGTCGACGGTAACGCTTATGAGCGCGACGGCGTTCTTTGATCGCTGCTGCTATTGCATCGTTCCACCAAGGAACGAGTTTTCGGCGAGGAGTCCCCGAGAAAAACGGAATGGACTCCTCAGCAGCAGCAAGAATAACTTGGGTGATGTAAGTTATTTCCTCGCCGACGGTCCGCCTGACATCATCGCTAAAGACAGCTAGTGATGTGTACTTTGGCCAATCAGCATGTTTAAGAATCCATCGAGGGGGAGCCTCGACGGGTTTATGATTCAACAAAGTAAGAACGATGGGAAAATGGTCACTGTCACAGAGATCATCGTGTGCATTCCACCGAAACAGTGGAACCAACGTTCGGCTGCATAGATTAACGTCTATGCGAGAATATGTGCCGTAACGTACACTAAAGTGAGTTGGTTCCCCTGTGTTCAATATACATAAATCCAGATCTGATAGGAGTGCTTCCAGCTCTCTTCCTCGGGGGCAAGGCGTCTCAGAGCCCCATATGGGGTGATGGGCGTTAAAATCGCCTAATAAGAGGAAGGGTGGTGGAAGCTGATCGATAAGATCAGCGACATCATTGATGTTCAGATGCTGGCCTGGTGGAAGATAAACATTACACACTGTTGCTATGACAGGCAGCGAGACGCGAACAGCTACAGCCTCAAGGGGGGTTCTTAATGGAACCTCTTCTCTTTAGCTATCAGAACGTACAAAAATGCCAACGCCTCCGGAAGCCCGGTGAGCATAGTATCGTTCTGTCGAGTATAGTTTGAAATTCCTCAAGACCGTGTGATGACCAGGTCTGAAATTGGTCTCCTGAATACAGACTATACTCGCTGCGTACTCACTAATAAGCTGACGTAACTCAGCAAGATGCCTGTCATAACCGTTACAATTCCACTGTAACAGTGCCATAGTGTGGACTATAAAAGGAGTGTTAGGTTATGAGCGACAAAATGCTCGTAAGCCTAAACACTATCTAGTTCTACATCCGTAGATGTAGAGGACAGCGCGACATCCATCCCGTCATCAAAAGATGGCTGGGGTGCCGCCCAGAACTTCGACGCTTTTCGGGCGCGAGAGGGTCCCCTACGAGGAGAGCGCGCAGGTTTGGGAGCAGGAGTGCCTCTCGGCGCAGACTCATATCCCCCAGATGGAGGGCATGACTTCTCCTTCGCAGGGGAACTCCGAGAGCGCTCAGGACGGGCGCTCTTCTTCCCCTTTTTCTTTTCAAGTTTAGACGGGCTGGGAGATGGTTTCCCAGCCCTGGTCAACGAAGCCGCCTCCGCCGGCTGGGGCACGACTTTCGTCGACCTCCTAGGGGGGGGAGACTTAGTCTTCCCCCTTGCTGTACAGGCTGGCAGTTCCCAGCCGGCACAGACTTCTGGTTGGTCGAAGGTGGGGTGGTCCCCCCCTTCGAGCTTTGACTATTTGCGACGTTGCTGGGAGCAGCAACAGTCGCCTTGGGCGCAGCGGTCTGGACAGGTGTGAGTACGAACCTGGAAGACTCTGAGCTATCAAGCTATAGTCGAGTGTACGGGCAGGTGTATTCATAGAATGAAACTTACGGCGCGCTTCCTGGTAGGAAAGACCATCCAGGGTCTTGATCTCCTGGATCTTCTTCTCACTCAGGTATGTCGGACAATTCCGATCCCGAGGAGAATGAAAACCGGAGCAGTTAGTGCACTTGTGTGGAGTTGTGCACTCCTCCACGCCGTGAGCTACTCGTCCACATGTACCACACACAGCCTGATTCGAACAGCGAGATACCATATGTCCGAATCGCTGGCATTGATAGCATCGCATAGGAGGCGGGATGTACGGCCTCACATCGCAACGATAAGTTGTTACCTTGACTTTCTCTGGTAACACTGACAACTTGAAAGAGACAATGAAGGCACCAGTGGCAACGTCTTCACCGTTGACCTTGCGCGTAATGCGCCGGACGTGTGTCACGCCACGGTTCTTCATGTCTTCCAGCAACTCGTCGTCAGTGTTCAAAATAAGGTCGCGGTGAAAGATGACTCCGCGAACCAGGTTCAAGGACTTATGCTCCTCCACTTTGACGGGGATTTCGCCAAAGTGCTCGCACTTAAGCAACTGATCAGCTTGCAGTGCTGTACGAGTCTTTAGAAGCAAACTACCGTTGCGCATTTTCTTACGTTCCTCCAGTTCGCCATAGACGCCTTCGATGTGTCTACTAAACAGGATCGACTTCACCAGCTTAAAATCCTGCCCATCGGTTCTGGTAGCGACCAGAAACCTAGGGAAGCTGGATCCCATTCCTTCACGCTGCGCATGTTCCCAGGGAGTTGAACCTCTCAGGGAAGCAAAAGTTAAAGGCTTAGGTGGGCGACCACCTTGTGAGAGCCGACTTCGTTTGGAAGCCATGCCCGATAGCATCCTCCCCGAATGCCACCCACTCCGATCAGGGGTCTCTGTAGCCGAACCAAGCAGCCAAGGCAATACCCACCTGGCCGTAGCAGGTATTGCCCGGGGTCCGATGTTGAACGATGCCTAATACGGGATGATTGAGGCAATGGGCACTAGGACTCCCTTCCTCCAGTCACCTGCAATAGCATGTACCCCATAGCGTGTACAGAGCACTAACAATAGAAAAAATAAATAAAAATAATTAATAATAATATGTCCTTCTGGCATTCGGCTGTGCGGGGACCTGCGTTGTCAGGCGGATACCACTGCCCGGGTACATGACACTCCCACCCGCCGCGTCCTGGGTGGTTGCTGGCACGGGCTTTCGAGCGTAGTCGCACACATAGGAGCTCCATCGCCGGGCAGCACGCACATCAAATTTTGAATGGTCTACATCTGACCCTCAGAAAAATAATAAAAAATAAAAGGGGACCATGGCCACATGACCCTTTAAGTCGCCTTCTACGACAGGCAGGGATTACCTGTGAATGTACTCGACCCCTCCCATCCACAGGAGGTCCAAAACGTTATACCAAACCGCAATCCATGTCCGCGCCTAGGTCGCCCCTTTTAGTCGACTCATACGACAGGCAGGGGGTACCGCGGGTGTATTCTATATGTGCGTCCCCCACCCGCAGGGGGTAGTGTGTTTGGTCCGCGAGAGGTATTTTATTTCCCTCAAGTCCGCCGGCAAGTCGGTTAGGACCCCCCTATCCGCCACCTGGGACGCGCCACGTGGGAGTATCACCTCTCCCCCTGCTACGCCATCGTAGTTGGTTCGTGGAGAGTGGATACTAATCAAAGGCAACGCAGACCCACGGTGTCGCTCATATAGAGGTACAACTCACAGGCTACGCCCAGACCCGCGGTGGTGCTCACATAGGTACGACGCACGGGTACTGGAAACCCCCAGGCCACGCTCATGACTACTACTAAACACAAACCCATTTCGTACCGAACATAGTGGTACAACTCGCAAGTACAGGCAACCCATGGTGTTCCCCACGTGATGGTACGAATCAAAAGTAGTTTCATGGTTCTAATTCAATCATCCCTTGGTCGCCCCTTTTAGAGCCTCTCACGACAGGCAGGGGATACCGTGGGTGTATTATTCGTCAGCCTCCCCCACCCACAGGGGGTGTGTGTTTGGTCCGCGAGAGGTATTTTATTTCCCTCAAGTCCGCAGGCAAGCCGGTTAGGACCCCCCTATCCGCCACCTGGGATGCGCCACGTGGGAGTATCACCTCTCCCCCTGCTACGCCTTCGTAGCAGGTTCGTGGCCGATTCATCTCATTATTTTTGTATAATATATTCATTTGTATTTTATATTGCGTTAATTTTCTTTCTTAAGCGATACTTAATGGTTAATTATTTAAAATCCTACCCCTGTGATTTCAGTATCTCTATCCTAGTAAATATAAATTTTCGTTTACAGTTATGTTTAAAACTGTAACCCTGGCGCCCAAACATCACATAGAGAAATGGAAAACCATGGAATGTTAATTGTTTCTATTTGCGTGGCAATTTGCGGGCAGGCCACGTATAGTTTATTTGATATTCATGTGTCCCAAGGTAATAACTTTCATCTCCTCACGTGAGAAGCTTAGGGTCGAACAGTTACATTTATGTTTGGATTATTATATGTGAATTCAATGTATTTTGCAGTTTTACTAGGTTTGATCGCTAACATCGATTGTTACTTCTCCGTAAATTTATTCATTATCTTATTCATCATGCTATTGTTGAAACCATTCAGTAGGGCTCGTTGTAGGAAAAAAACAATTCTTTATACATTTGTGATTTAGAGAATAGTATACTAAATGCATATTATAGTTATATTAATAGAGTGTCTCTCACAACAAATGTTCATTTTTTTCTTGTTTCATCTCTTTACCTGGAAGATCAATAAAAGATGGTGGTCCAAAAACAAAGGTGTTGACATCAAATACACATGAATGTATGCTTCAGAATATTTCCTTGAAAATAAACTAAAGCAGGAACTATTTCCTCTGTCTTCAAACACTCTAAATAACTATCCACTTGTAAACACGGCCGATTGGAGCAGGTGCGTCCTCAAACCTTTCTGCAACTGCCGATCTGTCTTCCGGAGACTAACATCAAGGGTTGCGGCCCCTAATGGTACGAAGTGAAATAACAAAAAGTTCAAATTCATCCACTGACCAAAATGAAATTAAAAATGTCATGAAGAATGAATGGATGGACATGAACCCATCAAAAAACAAAAAAAACCAAATAAAGAAATAAAGAAAGAAACAAACAAAAACAGTGGATTAGACTTAAAAAAAGATCGTAAATATAGTATTACTGACCAAGGGACCACTTATAAAGCACAATGTTGCTTGATGTCTAAAGGGGTGCAAAATCCACTTCTAAGGCCCCACAGAATCGTACATGTCGCAAGTAAAGTAGACCCATGGTATTTGTCATGTTGGGGTACTAATCAAAACTAGCGAAGGCTCACGGTGTTCCCCACAATACGGTACTACTCACAAGTTTTGCACTTCGTACAGGTAACGCAGACCTATGGTGTTTCTCACACAATGGCGCCACTCATAGCAAACGCAAGCCGATGAGGTTCATCAGCTAGGTGTACTAGTCACGGGCGCCGGTATTCCCGTGGTGTTCTTCACATAGTGGGTACTAATCACAGGCAAAGCAGACCCACGGTGTCGCTCATATAGTAGTACAACTCACAGGCTACGCCCAGCCCCGCGGTGTTGCTCATATGGGTACGACGCACGGGTACTGGAAAAGCCCTGGCCAGCCTCTTTACTGCTACTAATCACAAAACTATTTCGTACCTAATTTAGTGGTACTACTCGCAAGTACAGACAACCCATGTTGTTCTCCGCATGATGCTACGAATCAAACGTAGTTTCATGGTTCTAATTCAATCATCCCTTGGTCGTCCCTTTTAGTCGTCTCTCACGACAGGCAGGGGATACCGTTGCACCCTACGGGTCAGGGTAACCACAATATTTTCCCAACTAGTCAGTTACATATCTCAGGGTATTCATGCCTCCAGAAAAATGGTTAATTTTTCTATGTTTTGGTTTAACGTGTGTTCGAAGAGAAAGTAACGGCATCATACGCGGTTCAGAATTACGTAATTCATCGCTCAGTAGTGGATTTTGCGAACATAAACATCAGTCAACCTTTCGAAAAAAACACATCCGCATAACGAGAACCTTACTCACTAAGTACAACTACTGACTACCATTATAAATGAAAACTCATTCCATTCTATAAAAATTAATCAAGAAACACATTTATTAAACTATCAAGATTCGCGAAAGAAATGGTTAATGTCAAATATTGCTCATAATCTTCAAATTATCAACCTAATAAACAAATATTTTAATTACTGAATCAAATATTCTAGGTCAGCGCTGCCTTACTCCTAAACTAAGTTTACATATCTTAGCATTCTGGGTCGCGTATTCCTGAAATGAATTATTGCTTTGTTTCATCTTCCTATTAAAATTTACATCAGGTCACTTAAGTATATACTACATCAAAGTCTTCAAACCACGGTCAAAATTCGGTATATCAATAAATTATTCCATCACTCACGGTGTTAATTATACACCCTCATCAAAAATACAACCATTACATTGTTCAAGTTATCGCGGAAATGAACTGAATTTGAATAAAGTGTCCTGAATACAAATATCAGTGACCTAAGTTACATTGAAAATTATCTGAGTTCGTTGGTGCAGACTACAGTGAAGAAAATGAAATATTGAATGACGCACTAAGTTTCTCGGTCCGATTGCCACTTAAATTACGGCTCCTAACTAAATATTCGCTCTAATAATATTTCAGATTAATAAAACGTCAATGATATCCTACGTAAATCTCAAATAATTTCCCTACTCTAGCTAGATAATTTCTTATGTAACGTATTCCAGTTGAATATACATATAGCCAATAAGCATTTTTCATATATAGATGTGCAAATGCCTACATAAAGATATTTCAACACTACATTATCATACTAGTTGCATACAAGTTTGATCTTCCATGCAATTACCATTCATTCAGAATATGATACAATCATGTATTCATTTACCCATCACCGGTTGTTATTATTGTCAAATCACTTTCACACTTCATTAACATATGCGTAATTTTATTGTCCATACCTTGCTATAGTTCCTCCCTGGGGCATACTTATATTCCGTAGTCGCTTTACATGTGCTCCAATATCGCACATTATATATATCATATACGTTTTACTCCCTGTTAATCTGTGCAATATATCATTTAAATACCACATATACTTCCATTATTTCATTATTAACCTTCAATTCAACCCATATTTAATTCATTTAACATCTATAATTACCGCGTTTAACCTCCAATATTAATTAATCACAACGATACGTATCACTCCAATAGCACAGAATTCGTTCCTCAAAAACGCATTTTGTCATACAGTTCAACATATAACCCAAAATTCAGTATCTATTCTTTCAATATATTCACACAGCAAAGAGTATGGTAATTTAACTTAACCAATTCAAACATGCATCCCTCTGTGACGTAACTGAGTTTGACTGGTATTACATCACTCATGGATCTTTCTAACTAACCGGGATTCTTTGAAAACAGCTGTTACACTATGTCACATTTTAAATCGCATTCCTTCATCCTTGGATAAGATAATGTAGTAAACACGTTACCATTCTGTTACGAGATATCGTCTTAAATATTTCACACTGCACTTTCTTATATTCACTGCACACTTAATTATCTCACGCTTAGGCTATTCAGATCTATTGCATACACTGGTAATACTCTACATAAGAAATTATACTACTTAATACTATTACTTAGCTCGCCATTCAATATCTCGGGCCTTAGTTGCTCTTCGGTCTGGTCGCAGGCCTTGGATTGGGAACTGGGCAGGATTCCCACCACTGGTATCTCAAGTAGAGTGACCTCCTCCACACGGGTCGGGTGGTTTTAACAGCCAGGATGACATCTCCCTCTAGGTTGGTCTATGCCGATTTAGCAAGCCATCATCTGTTCAGGAACACAGTAGACAATATGCGTCGATTCTGGAAAATATGAAATCATCATGGTTCTGCGTAGTATAAATATATTTTTTATAGTGATTGCTTCTTCATTTAGGCTGTCCTTGCTATTATTTCCACTTAATACAGCTCAACCTCGAGCTCTCACGTCTCAATCCACTTCTTGTTTCCAAACGACTTTGCGTCTAAGTATTTGGACGGACTTTTCAAAACTTCTGGATTTTATTCCCTCTTTACGGTATTTCAGCGTTTATCTCTTCGTTTCGTTCAATATTTCCGTACTCTGAGCTTAAAATTTCACGTTAGATATTGCAAATCTTGCTTATTTTTGAGAGCGTTGTTCGGGATATCTTGTCCTTCCCACGTCAATTTTTTAAGTCAGTTTTTATAATAATCTGTTTGAACTTCTTATTTTTTAAAAAACAATTTTATCGTATCTACACCATTGTACACCGCCTTCATAGTGGTAGGTTTAAGTTAGTCATGGCCTTCTAGCATACATCAATATCGATACCCTATTACACATTGATTTGCCTTGGCTGGCCTCAACCTTCCGTAGGCGCCGTTTTTAATACGTCCAGTAAATGCATCGGGTACACCGTGAATGTATTATTCGTCTGCGTCCCCCACCTACAGAGGTAAAGAGAGAGAGAAAAGAAGAAAGAAGGGATCCGTCACTTCGAAAAATGAAATAACGGATGAAGAAAGGCAAGGGCTACGAAGGGCGTGAAAATGAAAGACTCCCTAGGCCTCGAATGCTCTAATACCGTCGGGGTCGGAAAAGAAGAGGAGTTGACCAAGGGAAGTCTGACAGGATAGACGAAAGTGAGGGGCCTGGCACAAGTAAGTGGACGCAATGTCAAGACTCAGTTAAGGGCCCCGTGGTCGCCAATCAACACTCCCAAGTTGTGAGCCCCTTGGGCCCCTGTTAGTCGCCTCTTACGACAGGCAGAGGATACCGCGGGTGTATTCTACATGTGCGTCCCCCACCCACAGGGGGTAGTGTGTTTGGTCCGCGAGAGGTATTTTATTTCCCTTGTGTCCGCCGGCAAGCCGGTTGGGACCCCCCTATCCGCCACCTGGGATGCGCCACGTGGGAGTATCACCTCTCCCCCTGCTACGCCATCGTAGTAGGTTCGTGGAGAAGAAAGAAGAGGGAGATGATAATGCGATCTACGAATGAAATGCTTCGTTATATAGAGATCTGAGATTGAGCTATTATCAAGAGTGGGGAGAACCCGGTGATATATTATGTAGCGAGGAACATTCCTCGATTCACGGAGTCTCGGATACTCACTCACATCGCTACTTCTGCTGAGAACCTAACTACTATTAGAACGTCTACTGTGAACATCTACTTTGAACGACGTTATTGATTTTGAGACAGTGTGTGGTCTCTCCGAGACAGTTAATTTTGTACAGTGTGTTGTCGCTTCGATACAGTACTTAGCTGCGGTCATGTTATCGGATCTGCGTGAGACGAAACAATCTTCTGGACGAAGAGCTATGTATAGTTCAAGTCCATGGAATTTGGTACAAGTCTGTACCGTATAAAGAGTATAGCTCAGTTGGATTGAGATTTCTACTAACATGGAAAAATTCATATCTCTGAATTTCCTCCTTATACGATCAACGCTGGTCAGTTTTTACAAGTATAGGGCCAATGTCTAATTTAAAGACTAGGCAATTAGGGAGTGCTAGTCCAGATAGCCCGTACCACATCAGAGAAGGAAGGATGTCCATGGAGCCAATTCTACATCGAGAAGAAGAGAGCGAGTAACCACGGAAACCAGACGACTTCAACGGAAACTGCAATTGGTGAGCTTCAATTAGATAAAGCAAGCAATAGTAATTTGAGTAACGTAAATTCTAAATCCCTCCACGCTTTAAGGAACTTTTCCGATTCATCTCATTATTTTTGTATAATAAATTCATTAGTATTTTATATTGCGTTAATTTTCTTTCTTAAGCGATACTTAATGGTTAATTATTTAAAATCCTACCCCTGTGATTTAAGTATAAGTCTCTATGCTAGTAAATATAAATTTTGGTTTACAGTTTTGTGTAACACTGTAACCCTGGCGCCCAATCATCACGTAGAGAAATGGAAAACCATGGAATGTTAATTGTTTCTATTTGCGTGGCAATTTGCGGGCAAGCCACATATAGTTTATTTGATATTCATGTGTCCCAAGGTAATAACTTTCATCTCCTCACGTGAGAAGCTTAGGGTCGAACAGTTACATTTATGTTTGGATTATGATATGTGAATTCAATGTATTTTGCAGTTTTACTAGGTTTGATCGCTAACATCGATTGTTACTTCTCCGAAAATGTATTCATTATCTTATTCATCATGCTATTGATGAAACCATTCAATAGGGCTTGTTGTAGGATAAAAAACAATTCTTTACACATTTGTGATTTAGAGAATAGTATACTAAATGCATATTATAGTTATATTAATAGAGTATCTCTCACAACAAATGTTCATTTTTTTCTTGTTTCATCTCTTTTCTGGAAGATCAATAAAAGATGGTGGTCCAAAAACAAAGGTGTTGACATCAAATACACATGAATGTGTGCTTCAGAATATTTCCTTGAAAATAAACTAAAGCAGGAACTATTTCCTCTGTCTTCAAACACTCAAAATAACTATCCACTATAAAACACGGCCGATTGGAGCAGGTGCGTCCTCAAACCTTTCTGCAACTGCCGATCTGTCTTCCGAAGACTAACATCAAGGTCTACGGCCCCTAATGGAACGAAGTGAAATAACAAAAAGTTCAAATTCATCCACTGACCAAAATGAAATAAAAAATGTCATGAAGAATGAATGGATGGACATGAACCCAACAAAAAACAAAAACAAACAAACAAAGAAACAAACAAACAAACGAAAAACAGTGGATTAGAGTTAAAACAAGATCGTAAATATAGTATTACTGACCAAGGGACCACTTATAAAGCACAATGTTGCTTGATGTCTAAAGGGGTGCAAAATCCACGTCTAAGGCCCCACAGAATCGTACATGTCGCAAGTAAAGTAGACCCGTGGTATTTGTCATGTTGGGGTACTAATCAAAAGTAGCGAAGGCTCACGGTGTTCCACACTAAATGGTACTATTCACAAGTATTGCACTTCGTACAGGTAAAGCAGACCTATGGTGTTTCTCACTCAATGGCGCCACTCATAGCAAACGCAAGCCGATGAGTTTCATCAGCTAGGTGTACTAGTCACGGGCGCCGGTATACCGTGGTGTTCCTCACATAGTGGGTACTAATCACAGGCAACGCAGACCCACGGTGTCGCTCATATAGTACTGCAACTCACAGGCTACGCCCAGCCCCGCGGAGTTGCTCATATGGGTACGACGCACGGGTACTGGAAAACCCCTGGCCGGCCTCTTTACTGCAACTAATCACAAACCTATTTCGTACCTAATTTAGTGGTACTACTCGCAAGTACAGGCAACCCATGTTGTTCTCCGCATGATGCTACGAATCAAACGTAGTTTCATGGTTCTAATTCAATCATCCCTTGGTCGCCCCTTTTAGTCGTCTCTCACGACAGGCAGGGGATACCGTGAGTGTATTATTCGTCTGCGTCCCCCACCTACAGAGGTAAAGTGATGATGATGATGATGCTTGTTTAAAGGGGCCTAACATCGAGGTCATCGGCCCCTAATGGTACGAAATGAAACGACAAAGTAAAAGTTCAAAATCATCCAATGACCAAAATAAAAAATGTCACGAAGAATGAATGAATGAATGAATGAATTAATGAAAATGAATTTAAAACAATCATGGATCCGTCTCTAAAAATTATCATAGTTAATAGTATACAGACCAAGGGACCACTTCCAAAGCACAATTCTGAATCGAGAATGCTTGGTGTCTAAATGAGTCCAAAATACAGATCAGAGGACCCCTAGAATGATACTTATCGCTTGTAATGCAGAACCATGGTATCCATCCTGTTGCGGTACTAATCAAAAGTAGCAGAGACTTGCGGTATTCCACACATTATTGTACTACTCAGAGGTTATGAAATTCGACGTATAATACAGCCCTATGTTTTTCTCACTTTGCGGCGCCATTTACAGGCAACGCAAACCTATGGTGTTCATCACATGAGAGTACTAACCACACGGACCTCTCCCTATCCCGTGGTGTTCCTCATATAGTGGGTACTAATCATAGGCAAGGCAGAACCATGGTAGCTATCATCCCATGGTTCTGCTCATATAGTGGTACTAATCACAGGTACTGCAAAAGCCGACCGCGCGGTGCTCCTGTGTGCTACTAATCATAAACCTATTTCGTACCTAATATAGTGGTACTACGCACAAGTAAAAGCGACCCTTGGTTTTCTCCGCGTGGTGGTACTAAGCACATGTAGTTTCATGGTTCGAATGCAATCATCAATTGGTCGCCCCATTTAGTCGCCTCTCACGACAGGCAGGGGATACCGTGGGTGTATTATTCATCTGCCTCCCCCACCCACAGGGGGTGTGTGTTTGGTCTGCGAGAGGTATTTTACGTCCCTCAAGTCCGCCGGTAAGCCGGTTAGGACTCCCCTATCCGCCACCTGGGACGCGCCACGTGGGAGTATCACCTCTGCCCCTGCTACGCCTGCGTAGCAGGTTCGTGGACAGAGGTAAAGAGAGAGAGAAAAGAAGAAAGAAGGGATCCGTCACTTCGAAAGATGAAATAACGGATGAAGAAAGGCAAGGGCCACGAAGGGCGTGAAAATGAAAGACTCCCTAGGCCTCGAATGCTCTAATACCGTCGGGGTCGGAAAAGAAGAGGAGTTGACCAAGGGAAGTCGGACAGGATAGACGAAAGTGAGGGGCCTGGCACAAGTAAGTGGAAGCAATGTCAAGACTCAGCTAAGGGCCCCGTGGTCGCCAATCCACACTCCCAAGTTGTGAAACGCTTGGGCCCCTGTTAGTCGCCTCTTACGACAGGCAGGGGATACCGCGGGTGTATTCTACATGTGCGTCCCCCACCCACAGGGGGTAGTGTGTTTGGTCCGCGAGAGGTATTTTATTTCCCTTGTGTCCGCCGGCAAGCCGGTTGGGACCCCACTATCCGCCACCTGGCATGCGCCACGTGGGAGTATCACCTCTCCCCCTGCTACGCCAACGTAGTAGGTTCGTGGAGAAGAAAGAAGAGGGAGATGATAATGCGATCTACGAATCAGATGCTTCGTTATATAGAGATCTGAGATTGAGCTATGATCAAGAGTGGGGAGAGCCCGGTGTTATATTATGTAGCGCGGAACATTCCTCGATTCACGGAGTCTCGGATACTCACTCACATCGCTACTTCTGCTGAGAACCTAACTACTATTAGAACTTCTACTGTGAACATCTACTTTGAACGACGTTATTGATTTTGAGACAGTGTGTGGTCTCTCCGAGACAGTTATTTTTGTATAGTGTGTTGTCGCTTCGATACAGTACTTAGCTGCGGTCATGTTATCGGATCTGCGTGAGACGAAACAAGCTTATGGCTTGTGTTACATTCAGTAAATCTTCTGGACGAAGAGGTATGTTTAGTTCAAGTCCATGGAATTTGGTACAAGTCTGTACCGTATAAATAGTACAGCTCAGTTGGATTGAGATTTCTACTAACATGGAAAAATTCATATCTCTGAATTTCCTCGTTATACGATCAACGCTGGTCAGTTTTTACAAGTATAGGGCCAATGTTTAATTTAAAGACTAGGCGATTAGGGAGTGCTAGTCCAGATAGCCCGTACCACATCAGAGAAGGAAGGATGTCCATGGAGCCAATTCTACATCGAGAAGAAGAGATCGAGTAACCACGGAAAACAGGCGACTTCAACGGAAACTGCAATTGGTGAGCTTCAATTAGATAAAGCAAGCAATAGTAATTTGAGTAACGTAAATTCTAAATCCCTCCACGCTTTAAGGAACTTTTCCGATTCATCTCATTATTTTTGTATAATAAATTCGTTAGTATTTTATATTGCGTTAATTTTCTTTCTTAAGCGATACTTAATGGTTAATTATTTCAAATCCTACCCCTGTGATTTCAGCATAAGTCTCTATGCTAGTAAATATAAATTTTGGTTTACAGTTTTGTGTAACACTGTAACCCTGGCGCCCAATCATCACGCAGAGAAATGGAAAACCATGGAATGTTAATTGTTTCTATTTGCGTGGCAATTTGCGGGCAAGCCACATATAGTTTATTTGATATTCATGTGTCCCAAGGTAATAACATTCATCTCCTCACGTGAGAAGCTTAGGGTCGAACAGTTACATTTATGTTTGGATTATTATATGTGAATTCAATGTATTTTGCAGTTTTACTAGGTTTGATCGCTAACATCGATTGTTACTTCTCCGTAAATTTATTCATTATCTTATTCATCATGCTATTGATGAAACCATTCAATAGGGCTCGTTGTAGGAAAAAAACAATTCTTTATACATTTGTGATTTAGAGAATAGTATACTAAATGCATATTATAGTTATATTAATAGAGTATCTCTCACAACAAACGTTCATTTTTTTCTAGTTTCATCTCTTTACCTGGAAGATCAATAAAAGATGGTGGTCCAAAAACAAAGGTGTTGACAACAAATACACATGAATGTATGCTTCAGAATATTTCCTTGAAAATAAACTAAAGCAGGAACTATTTCCTCTGTCTTCAAACACTCAAAATAACTATCCACTTGTAAACACGGCCGATTGGAGCAGGTGCGTCCTCAAACCTTTCTGCAACTGCCGATCTGTCTTCCGAAGACTAACATCAAGGTCTACGGCCCCTAATGGTACGAAGTGAAATAACAAAAAGTTCAAATTCATCCACTGACCAAAATGAAATTAAAAATGTCATGAAGAATGAATGGATGGACATGAACCCAACAAAAAACAAAAAAAAAACAAAGAAAGAAATAAAGAAAGAAACAAACAAAAAACAGTGGATTAGACTTAAAAAAAGATCGTAAATATAGTATTACTGACCAAGGGACCACTTATAAAGCACAATGTTGCTTGATGTCTAAAGGGGTGCAAAATCCACGTCTAAGGCCCCACAGAATCGTACATGTCGCAAGTAAAGTAGACCCATGGTATTTGTCATGTTGGGGTACTAATCAAAAGTAGCGAAGGTTTCACGGTGTTCCACCCAAAATGGTACTACTCACAAGTATTGCACTTCCTACAGGTAACGCAGACCTATGGTGTTTCTCACACAATGGCGCCACTCATAGCAAACGCAAGCCGATGAGGTTCATCAGCTAGGTGTACTAGTCACGGGCGCCGGTATTTCCATGGTGTTCCTCACATAGTGGGTACTAATCACAGGCAACGCAGACCCACGGTGTCGCTCATATAGTAGTACAACTCACAGGCTACGCCCAGCCCCGCGGTGTTGCTCATATGGGTACGACGCACGGGTACTGGAAAAGCCCTGGCCGGCCTCTTTACTGCAACTAATCACAAACCTATTTCGTACCTAATTTAGTGGTACTACTCGCAAGTACAGGCAACCCATGTTCTCCGCATGATGCTACGAATCAAACGTAGTTTCATGGTCCTAATTCATGATGATGATGATGCTTGTTGTTTTAAGGGGCCTAACATCAAAGGTCATCGGCCCCTAATGGAACGAAATGAATGACATGAGACATGAAATTAAATTTTTAAAAAGTTTCCACTGACTAGAGTTATAAAAGAATGGTGATGAAGAAAAATGAGGGTGAGATTAAAACAGTCAGTGGATCTAATACGCAATGCCTTATGTTCCATTAAAATAAGAGAAAGTAAAGGAAATCGAAGGAATAAGGCATTGCCCAGTAATACAGATATTAACACAGAATTTACGTTAGACGTTCAAATAACACATTAAAATGCGCAACACAAACTAAAATGAAGTCAATGAGATAAAAGAGCAACTGACATAAACAACACTAGGACAAAGGACATCATCACACACGATAAAACAGACCGCTATCCCTCATAAAGCGGATGATGGGGTCTGCTGACTGCTCGTCATCGCGCAAGATAAGGGAGATAGTACTCGGAAGGTTAATACTACGGCGCAGATCGACCAGGTCCACGCACTCCGTAAGGATGTGTACCACGGTAAGATGGTCGCCGCTGGTACACACCGGAGGGGGTTCTCCTTTCAGTAGATGGGAGTGCGTCAAGATACCATGGCCGATCCGAAGGCGATATAATACCACGTCTTCCCTCCGCGAAGCCCGAAGAGAAGTCCTCCATACCCTCGTTGTTCCTTTTATCGCTCTCAGCTTATTGGGAAGTGGGATGGCCTGCCACTCCACCTCCCAATGAGACATAACCAAATGTCTCAGCTGAGAGCCACACAAACGTAATTCTGGTGCAGGCATCCGAACACCCGGCCAGCAGGTCCTGGATCCGCTGCACCAGAGGGTGTCGAGGAAAACAGGTATCAATAGACTGAAGCGAACTCAAGGAGTCAGTACACACAAGAATGTGTCGGCGCTCATGGTCTAGTGCGTACCGCAGAGCCTCACAGATAGCATAGAGCTCTGCCATCTACACACTACAGGTGTCCGGGAAAGCAAAAAGAAACCGATCATTGTCGACAACGAACGCACAGCCCACCTTCGTATCTGTCCTTGAACCATCCGTGTAAACGACGACTGAACCTAGATAGCGGCCAAGAACGGACAGGTAGATCCTCCGATAAATCGAAGGGTCCGTGTCTACTTTCGGGCCAGTGTGCAAATCCAGGATGATTTCAGGTCGTCGTACAACCCACGGAGGTACCCCACTTGGTTGTCTGACAAGGCAAGGAATCGAAGGTACGTCAAACAATTCATAACTGCTATCCAAGCGTATCCCAACCGGCCGCGTCGCACGAGGATGAGCAACGTGCAACAAACGGTTGCCATTGTTGAACACGCAGGGATAGCTCCAATGAAATGGCATCTGTCGCAAATTTGCAGCATACGTAAGTAGCAGTTGCGGCGCCTCAGGTGTAAAGGCGGCACACCAGACTCAGCGAGCAGGCTAGCGATGGGGCTAGTACGAAAAGCTCCCGTCGCCAACCTAACCCCGCTGTGGTGGATACTGTTCAGCTTCGCAAGAACGCTTGGTCTTGCTGAGCCATATGCTGCACTGCCGTAGTCTAACCGGGATAAAATGTGTGCCCGATAGAATCGCAGAAGCACCACGCGGTCAGCTCCCCAATTAGTGCAGCTAAGAAACTTCAAGAGGTTAAGCCTCTTGGTGCATTGCAATTTTAGCTCCCGCACGTGTGGCTCCCACGATAATTTACTGTCAAAAAAGGAGCCCAAGAAATCGGTAGGTGTCAACAACTGGAAGAACGACATTTCCTAGATAAAGTTCAGGATGAGGGTGGAGAGTACGTTAAAGACAAAAGTGGACAACGGAGGTCTTTGCGAGAGAAAACCGAAAGCCATGTTCTAAGGTCCACTTCTCCACCCTCCTAATAGCTTGCTTTAACTGTCGCTCTGCGACTGCCATACTGCACGAGCTATAGTGCAGAGCAAAATCATCCACATATAGGGACGGTATTACGGCTGGACCAGCAGCAGCGACAATACCGTTTATGACAATCGCGAACAGAGTGACACGAAGAACCGATCCCTGTGGGACTCCATTTTCTTGAACGCGGTATTTCGAATATGTCCTCCCTATTCGGACACGGAATAGACGGAGGGACAAAATATTCGCAATAAATACCGGCAAGTTACCTCGGAATCTCCATTGATGCAGGACTGAAAGGATGCCATATCGCCAGGTGGTGTCGTAGGCCTTTTTCAAGTCAAAGAAGACAGCTACCAAGTGCTGTTTGCGGAGAAACGCATCCTGGATAGAGCTCTCCAGGCGTACCAAGTGGTCTGTGGTGGATCGAGCGGCTCGAAATCCACAATGGTACCCGGAAAAGAGTCCTTGTTTCTCCAGACACCACACGAGTCTGTGATTTACAATCCTCTCAAATAGCTTACACAGGCAATTTGTAAGACAAATCGGTCTGTAACTTCCTGCATACTTAGGATCTTTGTCAGGCTTGAGGACAGGGATGACTATGCCCTCTCGCCAATGTGACGGAAAATCACCCTCTGTCCAGATTCGGTTGAACACACGAAGTAGATATAGTAAACTATCATCACTAAGGTGTTTCATCATCTGGTTATGGATGTTGTCCGGTCCAGGAGACGTGTCCTTGCAAAGCGCTAAGGCGCTGCGGAGTTCCCACTCCGTAAAGGGCACGTTGTAGTCCTCTGAATCTTGGGTGGCAAAACTAAGGTGATAACGTTCTGCCTCCCGCTTCAGAGGGAGGAAATCAGGATTGTAATTCCCGGAGCCAGAGACATCCGCGAAATGACTAGCGAGATGATTAGCAATCGCGAGGGGATCAGTGGCGACACTGCCTGCAATGGAAATTCCCGGTACAGCAGATGATACTTGAATACCCGAAATTCATCGAAGTTTCGTCCACACTTGAGATGATGGAGTATGTGACGTCATGGACGACACATCTCTCTCCCATGAAGCCTTCTTACTTTGTCGAATAAGAACTCGCGCCTTAGCGCGGAGTTTCTTAAATGTTACCAAGTTGGCCACAGTAGGCTGTCGACGGTAACGTTTATGAGCGCGACGGCGTTCTTTGATGGCTGCTGCTATTTTGTCGTTCCACCAAGGAACGAGTTTTCGGCGAGGAGCCCCCGAGAAAAACGGAATGGACTCCTCAGCAGCAGCAAGAGTAACTTGGGTGACGTAAGTTACGTCCTCGCCGTCGGTCCGCCTGACATCATAGTTAAAGACAGCTAGTGATGTGTACTTTGGCCAATCATCATGTTTAAGAATACATCGAGGGGGAGCCTCGACGGGTTTGTTTCAACAAAGTAAGAATGATGGGAAAATGGTCACTGTCACAGAGATTATCGTGCGCATTCCACCGAAAGAGTGGAACCAACGTTCGACTGCATAGACTTACGTCTATGCGAGAGTATGTGCCGTAACGTACACTAAATCCAGATCTGTTAGAAGTGTTTCCAGCTCTCTTCCTCGGGGACAAGGCGTCTCAGAGCCCCATATGGGGTGATGGGCGTTAAAATCGCCCAATAAGAGGAAGGGTGGTGGAAGCTGATCTATAAGATCAACGACATCAGTTATATTAAGATGCTGGCCTGGTGGAAGACAAACATTACACACTGTTGCTATGACAGGCAGCGAGACGCGTACAGCTACAGCCTCAAGAGGGGTTCTTAATGGAACCTCTTCGCTGTAGCTATCAAAACGTACTAAAATGCCAACGCCTCCGGAAGCCCGGTGAGCATAGTGATGATGATGATGATGATTGTTGTTTAAAGGGGCCTAACATCGAAGGTCATCGGCCCCTAATGGAATGTGATAAACGACATGAGAGATGATGTTAAAATTTTAAAAACATATCCACTGACTAGAGTTTAAAAATGATGGAGAAAAATGAGGGTGAGATTAAAACAATCAGTGGATCTAATACGCAATGCCTTACTTTCTAATAAAACAAGAGAAATTACAGGAAAACAAAAGAATAAGGCATTGCCTGGTAGTACATAATTTACGAGAGACGTTAAAATAACACATTAAGATAAGCAAAACAAACTAAAATTAAGTCAATAGGATAAAAGCGAAAGTGACACAAAACACACTAGGACAAAGGACAGCATTACACACGAGAAAACAGTCCACTATCCCTCATAAAGCGGATGACGAGGTCTGCTGACTGCTCGTCATCACGCAAGATAAGGGAGATAGTACTCGGAAGGTTAATACTACGGCGCAGATCGACCAGGTCCACACACTCCGTAAGGATGTGCACCACGGTAAGGTGGTCGCCGCAGGTACACACCGGAGGGGGTTCTCCTTTCAAAAGATGCGAGTGAGTCAAGATACCGTGGCCGATCCGAAGACGACATAATACCACGGCTTCCCTCCGCGAAGCCCGAAGGGAAGTCCTCCATACCTTCGTTGTTCCTTTTATCGCTCTCAGCTTATTGGGAAGTGGAATGGCCTGCCACTCCATCTCCCAATGGGACATAACAAGATGTCTCAGCTGGGAGCGAATATCACTTACTGGAACCTGGAAAGGCAACGTGGGCAGTGTAACTGCCTCCTTGGCAGCCTGATCTACTAACTCGTTTCCCTCTATGCCCATGTGGCTTGGGAGCCACAGAAATGTGATTCTGGTGCCAGCATCCCAACACCCGGCCAGCAGGTCCTGGATTAGCTGCACCAGAGGGTGCCGAGGGAAACAGGTATCTATAGACTGGAGCGAACTCAAGGAGTCGGTACACAGAAGAAAGTGTCGGCGCTCATTGTACAGTGCGTACCGCAGAGCCTCATAGATAGCATAGAGCTCTGCTGTGTACACACTACAGGTTGCCGGAAGAGCAAAAAGGAACCTATCATTGTTAACAACGAACGCACAGCCCACCTTCGTATCTGACCTTGAACCATCCGTGTAGACGACGACTGAACCTGGATAGCGGCCAACAACGGACAGGAAGAGCCTCCGATAAATCGAAGGGTCCGTGTTTTCCTTTGGACCAGTGTGCAGATCCAGGATTACTTCAGGTCGTCGTACGACCCACGGAGGTACCCCACTTGGTTGTCTGACAAGGCAAGGAACCGAAGGTACGTCAAACAATTCGGAAATGTTATCCAAGCGTATCCCAACCGGCCGCGTCGCTCGAGGACGAGCAGCGTACAGCAAACGGTTGCCATTGTTGAACACGCAAGGATAGCTGGGATGAAGTGGCATCTGTCGCAAATTTGCAGCATATGTAAGTAGAAGTTGCTGGCGCCTCAGGTGTAAAGGCGGCACACCAGACTCAGCGAGCAGGCTAGCGATGGGGCTTGTACGAAAAGCTCCCGTCGCCAACCTAACCCCGCTGTGGTGGATACTGTTCAGCTTCGCAAGAACGCTTGGTCTTGCGGAGCCATATGCTGCACTGCCGTAGTCTAACCGGGATAAAATGTGTGCCCGATAGAATCGCAGGAGAACCGCGCGGTCAGCCCCCCAAGAAGTGCTGCTAAGAAACTTAAGGATATTAAGCTTCCTAGTGCATTGCACTTTTAACTGCCGCACGTGTGGCTCCCACGATAATTTACTGTCAAAAAGGAGCCCAAGAAATCGGTAGGTGTCAACAACTGGAAGAACGACATTACCTAGATAAAGCTCAGGATGAGGGTGAAGTGTACGTTGACGACAAAAGTGGACAACGGAGGTCTTTGCGGCAGAAAACCGAAAGCCATGTTCTAAGGTCCACTTCTCCACCCTCCTAATAGCTTGCTGTAACTGTCGCTCTGCGACTGCCATACTGCACGAGCTATAGTGCAGAGCAAAATCATCCACATATAGAGACGGTATGACGGCTGGACCAGCAGCCGCGACAATACCGTTTATGGCAATCGCGAACAGAGTGACACTAAGAACCGATCCCTGTGGTACTCCATTTTCTTGAACGTGGTATTGCGAATATGTCCTCCCTACTCGGACACGGAATAGACGGAGGGACAAAAAATTCGCAATAAATACCGGCAAGTTACCTCGGAATCTCCATTGATGCAGGACTGAAAGGATGCCATATCGCCAGGTGGTGTCGTAGGCCTTCTCCAAGTCAAAGAAGACAGCTACCAAGTGCTGTTTGCGGAGAAACGCATCCTGGATAGAGCTCTCCAGGCGTACCAAGTGGTCTGTGGTGGATCGAGCGGCTCGAAATCCACATTGGTACTCGGACAAGAGTCCTTGTTTCTCCAGACACCACACGAGTCTGCGATTTACCATCCTCTCAAAGAGCTTACACAGGCAATTTGTAAGACAAATCGGTCTGTAACTTCCTGCATACTTAGGATCTTTGTCAGGCTTGAGGACAGGGATGACTATGCCCTCTCGCCACTGAGACGGAAAATCACCCTCTGTCCAGATTCGGTTGAACACACGAAGGAGATATAGTAAACTATCATCACTAAGGTGTTTCAACATCTGGTTATGGATGTTGTCCGGTCCAGGAGACGTGTCCTTGCAAAGCGCTAATGCGCTGCGGAGTTCCCACTCCGTAAAGGGCACGTTGTAGTCCTCTGAAGCTTGGGTGGCAAAACTAAGGTGATGACGTTCAGCCTCCCGCTTCAGAGGGAGGAAATCAGGATTGTAATTCCCGGAGCCAGAGACATCCGCGAAATGACTAGCGAGATGATTAGCAATCGCGAGGGGATCAGTGGCGACACTGCCTGCAATGGAGATTCCCGGTACAGCAGATGATCCTTGAATACCCGAAAGTCGTCGAAGTTTCGTCCACACTTGAGATGATGGAGTATGCGACGTCATGGACGACACATATCTCTCCCATGAAGCCTTCTTACTTTGTCGAATAAGAACTCGCGCCTTAGCGCGGAGTTTCTTAAATGTTACCAAGTTGGCCACAGTAGGCTGTCGACGGTAACGTTTATGGGCGCGACGGCGTTCTTTGATGGCTGCTGCTATTTCATCGTTCCACCAAGGAACGAGTTTTCGGCGAGGAGCCCCCGAGATAAACGGAATGGACTCCTCAGCAGCAGCAAGAATAACTTGGGTGACGTAAGTTATTTCCTCGCCGACGGTCCGCCTGACATCATCGTGAAAGACAGCTAGTGATGTGTACTTTGGCCAATCAGCATGTTTAAGAATCCATCGAGGGGGAGCCTCGACGGGTTTATGTTTCAACAAAGTAAGAATAATGGGAAAATGGTCACTGTCACAGAGATCATCGTGTGCATTCCACCGAAACAGTGGAACCAACGTTCGGCTGCATAGACTTACGTCTATGCGAGAGTATGTGCCGTAACGTACACTAAAGTGAGTTGGTTCCCCTGTGTTCAAAATACATAAATCCAGATCTGTTATAAGTGTTTCCAACTCTCTTCCTCGGGGACAAGGCGTCTCAGAGCCCCATATGGGGTGATGGGCGTTAAAATCGCCCAATAAAAGGAAGGGTGGTGGAAGCTGATCTATAAGATCAGCGACATCATTGATGTTCAGATGCTGGCCGGGTGGAAGATAAACATTACACACTGTTGCTATGACAGGCAGCGAGACGCGAACAGCTACAGCCTCTAGAGGGGTTCGTAATGGAACCTCTTCGCTGTAGCTATCAGAACGTACAAAAATGCCAACGCCTCCGGAAGCCCGGTGAGCATAGTATCGTTCTCTCGAGTATAGTTTGAAATTCCTCAAGACCGTATGATGACCAGGTCTGAAATTGGTCTCCTGAATACAGACTATACTCGCTGCGTACTCACTAATAAGCTGACGTAACTCAGCAAGATGCCTGTCATAACCATTACAATTCCACTGTAACAGTGTCATAGTGTGGACTGTAAAAGGAGTGTTAGGTTATGAGCGAAAAATGCTCGTTAGCCTAAACACTATCTAATTCTACATCCGTAGATGTAGAGGACAGCGCGACATCCATCCCGTCATCAAAAGATGGCAGGGGTGCCGCCCAGAACTTCGACAAATTTCGGGCGCGAGGGGGTCCCCTACGAGGAGAGCGCGCAGGTTTAGGAGCAGGAGTGCCTCCTGGCGCAGACTCATACCCTCCAGATGGGGGGCATGACTTCTCCTTCGCAGGGGAAGGCCGAGAGCGCTCAGAACGGGCGCTCTTCTTCCCCTTCTTTTTTTCAGGTTTAGACGGGCTGGGAGATGGTTTCCCAGCCCTGGTCAACGAAGCCGCCTCCGCCGGCTGGGGCACGACTTTCGTCGACCTCCTAGGGGGGGGAGACTTAGTCTTCCCCCCTTGCTGTGCCGGCTGGGAGTTCCCAGCCGGCACAGACTTCTGGTTGGTCGAAGGTGGGGTGGTCCCCCCCTTCGAGCTTTGACTATTTGCGACGTTGCTGGGAGCAGCAACAGTCGCCTTGGGCGCAGCGGTCTGGACAGGTGTCTTGGTCGTAAATGACGAACCTGGAAGACTCTGAGCTATCAAGCTATAGTCGAGTGTACGGGCAGGTGTATTCATAGAATGAAACTTACGGCGCGCTTCCTGGTAGGAAAGACCATCCAGGGTCTTGATCTCCTGGATCTTCTTCTCACTCAGGTATGTCGGACAATTCCGATCCCGAGGAGAATGAAAACCGGAGCAGTTAGTGCACTTGTATGGAGTTGTGCACTCCTCCGCGCCGTGAGCTACTCGTCCACATGTACCACATACAGCCTGATTCGAACAGCGAGATACCATATGTCCGAATCGCTGGCATTGATAGCATCGCATAGGAGGCGGGATGTACGGCCTCACATCGCAACGATAAGTGGTTTCCTTGACTTTCTCTGGTAACACTGACAACTTGAAAGAGACAATAAAGGCACCAGTGGCAACGTCTTCACCGTTGACCTTGCGCGTAATGCGCCGGACGTGTGTCACGCCACGGTTCTTCATGTCTTCCATCAACTCGTCGTCAGTGTTCAAAATAAGGTCGCGGTGAAAGATGACTCCGCGAACCAGGTTCAAGGACTTATGCTCCTCCACTTTGACGGGGATTTCGCCAAAGTGCTCGCACTTAAGCAACTGATCAGCTTGCAGTGCTGTACGAGTCTTGAGAAGCAAACTACCGTTGCGCATTTTCTTAAGTTCCTCCAGTTCGCCATAGACGCCTTCGATGTGCCGACTAAAAAGGACCGACTTCACCAGCTTAAAATCGTTCCCATCGGTTCTGGTAGCGACCAGAAACCTAGGGAAGCTGGATCCCATTCCTTCACGCTGCGCATGTTCCCAGGGAGTTGAACCTCTCAGGGAAGCAAAAGTTAAAGACTTAGGTGGGCGACCACCTTGAGAGAGCAGACTTCGTTTGGAAGCCATGCCCGATAGCATCCTCCCCGAATGCCACCCACTCCGATCAGGGGTCTCTGTAGCCGAACCAAGCAGCCAAGGCAATACCCACCTGGTCATAGCAGGTACTGCCCGGGGTCCGATGTTGGACGATGCCTAATACGGCATGACTGAGGCAATGAGCACTAAGACTCCCTTCCTCCAGTCACCCGCAATAGCATGTACCCCATAGCGTTTACAGAGCACTAAATATAGAGAAAAAAATAAAAATAATTAATAATAATATGTCCTTCTGGCATTCGGCTGTGCGGGGACCTGCGTTGTCAGGCGGATACCACTGCCCGGGTACATGATACTCCCACCCGCCGCGTCCTGGGTGGTTGCTGGCACGGGCTTTCGAGCGTAGTCGCACACATAGGAGCTCCATCGC
Organism: Anabrus simplex; assembly: GCF_040414725.1. Taxonomy (NCBI): domain Eukaryota; kingdom Metazoa; phylum Arthropoda; class Insecta; order Orthoptera; family Tettigoniidae; genus Anabrus; species Anabrus simplex. The sequence goes on along the minus strand of NC_090268.1, from coordinate 91,860,558 downwards.
CGGGCAGCACGCACATCAAATTTTGAATGGTCTACATCTGACCCTCGGAAAAATAATAAAAAAATAAAGAGGGGACCATGGCCACATGACCCTTTAAGTCGCCTTCTACGACAGGCAGGGATTACCTATGGATGTATTCAGCCTCTCCCATCCACAGGAGGTCCATCACATTATACCAAACCGCAATCCATGTCCGCGCCAAGGTCGCCCCTTTTTGTCGCCTCTTACGACAGGCAGGGGATACCGCGGGTGTATTCTGCATGTGTGTCCCCCACCCGCAGGGGGTAGTGTGTTTGGTCCGCGAGAGGTATTTTATTTCCCTCAAGTCCGCCGGCAAGCCGGTTAGGACCCCCCTATCCGCCACCTGGGACGCGCCACGTGGGAGTATCACCTCTCCCCCTGCTACGCCATCGTAGTAGGTTCGTGGGGTGAGCATAGTATCGTTCTGTCGAGTATAGTTTGAAATGCCTCAAGACCGTATGATGACCAGGTCTGAAATTGGTCTCCTGAATACAGACTATACTCGCTGCGTACTCAGTAATAAGCTGGGGCACGACTTTCGTCGACCTCCTAGGGGGGGGGAGACTTAGTCTTCCCCCCTTGCTGTGCCGGCTGGGAACTGCCAGCCTGCACAGACTTCTGGTTGCTCGAAGGTGGGGTGGTCCCCCCCTTCGAGCTTTGAATATTTGCGACGTTGCTGGGAGCAGCAACAGTCGCCTTGGGCGCAGCGGTCTGGACAGGTGTCGAGGTTGTGAATGACGAACCTGGAAGACTCTGAGCTATCAACCTATAGTCGAGGGTACGGGCAGGTGTATTCGTAGATTTAAACTTACGGCGCGCTTCCTGGTAGGAACGACCATCCAGGGTCTTGATCTCCTGGATCTTCTTCTCACTCAGGTATGTCGGACAATTACGATCCCGAGGAGAATGAAAACCGGAGCAGTTAGTGCACTTGTATGGAGTTGTGCACTCCTCAGCGCCGTTAGCTACTCGTCCACATGTACCACATACAGCCTGATTAGAACAGCGAGATACCATATGTCCGAATCGCTGACATTGATAGCATCGCATAGGAGGCGGGATGTACGGCCTCACATCGCAACGATAGGTTGTTACCTTGACTTTCTCTGGTAACACTGACAACTTGAAAGAGACAATGAAGGCACCAGTGGTAACGTCTTCACCGTTGACCTTGCGCGTAATGCGCCGGACGTGTGTCACGCCACGGTTCTTCATGTCTTCCATCAACTCGTCGTCAGTGTTCAAAATAAGTTCGCGGTGAAAGATGACTCCGCGAACCAGGTTCAAGGACTTATGCTCCTCCACTTTGACGGGGATTTCGCCAAAGTGCTCGCACTTAAGCAACTGATCAGCTTGCAGCGCTCTACGAGTCTTTAGATGCAAACTACCGTTGCGCATTTTCTTAAGTTCCTCCAGTTCGCCATAGACGCCTTCGATGTGTCTACTAAACAGGATCGACTTCACCAGCTTAAAATCGTGCCCATCGGTTCTGGTAGCGACCAGAAACCTAGGGAAGCTGGATCCCATTCCTTCACGCTGCGCATGTTCCCAGGGAGTTGAACCTCTCAGGGAAGCAAAAGTTAAAGACTTCGGTGGGCGACCACCTTGAGAGAGCCGACTTCGTTTGGAAGCCATGCCCGATAGCATCCTCCCCGAATGCCACCCACTCCGATCAGGGGTCTCTGTAGCCGAACCAAGCAGCCAAGGCAATACCCACCTGGTCATAGCAGGTACTGCCCGGGGTCCGATGGTGGACGATGCCTAATACGGGATGACTGAGGCAATGAGCACTAAGACTCCCTTCCTCCAGTCACCCGCAATAGCATGTACCCCATAGCGTGTACAGAGCACTAAATATAGAAAAAATAAATAAAAATCTATATAAATAAAATTGTTTCTGTTTGTCTGTTTGTCTGTCTGTTTGTCTGTTCCACCATCACGTCGAAACGGCTGGATAGATCTCAACCAAACTTCATATTTAGAGTATACTGACCCCGGGGAAGGTTTCGATATGCATATCATTTTAAAATCTTTGAATAGACGGGGGTTTTATAGGAAAAACGGTTTTCCTCCATTTTCTCTTATACTATTATATTCAAAATATCGAATTTGTCGTATAAGGACGAGACAAAGCTCAATTTAATCCTCTTGACGCAAAGAACAAAACTCGGTAAGCCCTACGGGCCCGAAAACCATGTTTTAAGGCCCTAAAACCAACCGTTACGGAGATATTGGCACCACACTACCCCTGCTCTAGGAATCGGATAAAGAAATGAACTGCCGTAACCATGGCAACGTCAGCTCCAGGATTCTAGAGCAGTGAGATTATGTATGTACGTTTGGGCATAGCTGTCAACCAAAATAGGTACAAATAAGACTTAATATCTGGGAAAAAATATACTGTTGTGTAAGGCACTCATAGGACTCCTTTGGGCGGGGATGGAAAGGGGGTGAAGAACGAGTGTAAAAATCTTACTATATATAGAAATGGAAGTGTGTGTGTAAATGACACATCTCCAACTAAACCACTGGAGCAATTTCAACCAAACTTGGTACACGAATCACTTACTATCGGGAGACGATCACTGTGGGGGGTAAGCCATCCCTAGCGCCCTTAAGGGAGAGGGTCAGGGGGGTGGTAGTTACAATAATAATCGAGAATAGTGTCGAATTCATAGTTTTCGGGGTCGCTGAGTTGAAAAGTGATACTCTAGAATTTTTTTAAAATCCAGCCCCCTTTTAGGTTGGGAGCAAAGGGTGGGGGGGTGGGGTGAGATATAGAAATAATTAAAAACAGTTTCGAATCCATAGATTTCAGGGTCTCTGAGATGAATAGTATTACTCCGGATTTTTTGCAAATCCAAGTGGGGAGCGAAGGGGGTGAGATATAAAATTAATCGAAAAACTACATATAAAAATATTATCTTCTTCTTCTTACTATATATAAAAATTGATGTATGTGTGTGCGTGGGTGTGTGGGTGTGGGTGTGTATATGACACATCTCCTCCTAAACCACTGGAGCAATTTCACCAAACGTGGTACACTTATCAATTAGTATCAGGAGACAAACGGCGTGAGGGTAAGACACCCCTAGCACCCTTTTGGCAGGGGGCGAGGGGAGTGGTTTAAAAATAATCTTATAAATAAAGTTGTTCGTTTCTGTTTGTCTGTTTGTTTGTTTGTTTGTTTGTTTGTTTGTTTGTTTGTTTGTTTGTTTGTTTGTTTGTTTGTTTGGCTTAAGTGCGGCCAATATCCAGTATTCGGGAGATAGTAGGTTCGAACCCCACTGTCGGCAGCTCTGAAAATGGTTTTCCGTGGTTTCCCATTTTCACACCAGGCAAATGCTGGGGCTGTACCTTAATTAAGGCCACGGCCGATTCCTTCCAACTCCTATCCCTTCCCTGTCCCATCGTCGCCATAAGACCTATCTGTGTCGGTGCGACGTAAAGCAACTAGCAAAATAAAAAGAATAAAAATGTTTGTTTGTTCCACCATCACGTCGAAAGGGCTGGATAGATCTCAACCAAACTTCATATTTAGAGTATACTCACCCCGGGGAAGGTTTCGATATGCATATCATTTTAAAATCTTTGAAAAGACGGGGGTCTATAGGAAAACCACAACGGTCTTCCTCCATTTTCTCTTATACTATTGATTTTCTGCAAACTCTGTGGACCGTATGTGAAAGGTCTCTTCATCACAAACAACTTTCGTTGTGTTCATAATTTACCTTACTCTTCAAATGACGGAGAAATTTACTATTTTCTGCCGATACCATGCTCGGCATTGAGGGACCGACAGAGCGATAACGAATATATGAGTTACCATGGCAACGTCTCTGACTGCTTGCCAGCAGGGAAGTAACGTATTGTCATTTTCCTCATCATTCCTTTAAATTCGTGGTTGTTCCTTGGGTAGAAAGCAAGAGAGTCGTCAATCGGCCATTCTGCGGGATATTGGCGGAATATCATTGGAGGTTATAACCGTCCTCGAATAGCATAAGTAATAACACAAATATTCATCTTCTTATGTGATTACCTAGGAATCCCTGCGCCTAAATTTCTCTCCGATTACCGCTTTCTTATATCCATAACTCACTCCGGCATAATTTATTGAGGAGCATTTGATTTTCCAATACATTCACTTGGTATTTATATATTTGTCGTCATCCGGATGTCCTCTGTTATAATCTATTTTCTATTAATTTCAACTTACTAAACTGTATTACTTTCTTCCTTAATTACCACGTATGTATGCGAGTGCTAATCCCGAATGCTGTACACTCTTTCCTTTGAGGAAATATTCTAAGCTATGCAAATGTATAACTTCTGGCCCAGGAAAATTCCGAAATATGGATGCAATTTTAACGGCGGTGCAGACCTTCGTTTCGGGGTAATTGGTGGCTAATCAGTAAGTCGTATCAAAAGTCACAAAGCAAATTGCGTTTCATTTTGGAGAGATCTACAACTTTTGTCCTGTGACTTTTCGTCGTATTTCTATCCCTAATACATTAAACACAAGTTGATTTTGTACTTTTACACGTATATGTTATCATTTGGCACACTTATAGGAAAGGTAGAATCATGACATTCGGCACGCACATTGACATGACCATTGGCAATGTTATAGCCAAATTTTATGATTCTAGCTGTCACATGAGAATCAAAAATATAAAGTAGCATTCAAAAACTGTACAAGATTTCACCCCATTCAATGACTCTAACTCAATCTAACCCATAAATAAAGGAGATACGAGAAGATGTCATAGGACCAACCATGTAGAGCACTGAAAGGGGCGTCTGATGGTGAAGTCCGTTTGTAGATACGTCGTACAGTTGCAAAGCAGTAACTATCGAAATAAAGGTCTACACTTCTAGAGTATGTCTGTACATTGACAATTTTGGCGAAATTTCCGTACAGTTATCCGTTTCAGGTGTAATAATGACCATCTGCATATATTCTGTTTTGGTGTCTGTCTGTTTGTTTGTTTGTCTGTTTGTCTAAAACTTGGAAACTACTGGATATATTTCCACCAAACTTGATATTTAGAATCCATCTGTCCTTTGGTAGGTTTTAGGGCAAGTATTGTTTCTGAATCCCTGAATTGACTGGGGGATTATACGAAACCGAAACCGTCATTTTGCAACCAAACTTAATGTAAATTTAGCTGCCGTAATGGAAATTCATTTCTAGGCCTTTTTCCTCATGTGCATCATTTCAATACGAGGATTAATAAGGGAGATATCATTAACGGACCGTTTTCCGGTACAAGTCCCACCGGACTTAACTCAAGAGCGGGTGCGTGTAAAGCGTATGTTTTACAACTTGAAAACTACTGAAGATATTTGAGTCAAACTTTATATTAACATCCACCTGTCCAACGGTAGGTGTTAATCGTCAATAACATTTCATGTTCCCGGAATGGACTGGCGGTTTATAGGGAACCGAAGTGGTGATTTTACTCTTCCAGAATATATACAGTACAAGACCAACCTGACTGGAAATGACCAAACATGATGGAATTCCATCTCTAAAACTTTTTTTCATGTGCATTTTTTCGACAGGAGGATTAATAAGGGAGATATCATAAACGGTCCGTTTTTCCGGTTAAGTCCAGCGGATATAGCCCAAAAGGTGTTGTACGTGGAGCAGGTTCCTTATTTATCTATGTAAATAAAATCGTAACTACTGTGTGCCTGTACATAGACTATTTTGTCGAAATTTTCGTACAGCTACACGCTTAAGGGGTAATAATGATCATCTGCATATTTTTTGGTTTAGTATCTTGAAAGTTCTACTTTTTACACTTCTCACTGAAAACCCAGATTGCGGCATAATCTGCCAGTCGAGAAAGAAAACTGAAATTTGGCAAAATTTTACGACTTAGCCTGTAACGGGCGGAAAACTTCCAAGAGCTTTAAATTTTTCCCTTTCTATCCCGAAGATTATCGAAATATGGAGGCAATTTTAATGATGGTGCAGACCTTCGGGAAGTATCATCACATAACGGATGGCACAATCCCCGTTCAATTTGGAGTGATCTACAACCTTGGTCGTACGACTTTTTGTCGTATTTATATCCATTTTACGTTTGACTTTTCTCTATTTCTCGATCTTAAGTAAAGTAGTACTTTTCACATACATAATTCATACCTTCCATCACTTAGAGGAAAGATAGAATCATCATACTCTACACGAAAATTGGTCCACCCAGTAGCCATATGTGAGCCAAATGCTATGTATGTAGGTGTCACTTAATTATCCGAAAAGCAATGCAATGTGAGATAATCTTACACAAATTTTACCCAAGTTTCTAACTCAATCTGACCCATGAATAGATGAGATATCATATGACCAGCAATTTAGGCCGCTAAATCCGGCGTCTTATGGTACAATCTTTTCTCGATATGATGTACCGTTTAGAAGCAGTTAGTCTGTAAATGAAGGTCTGCAATATTGTAAACAAGCACATACTTTCGTATGTCGAACTATATATATTCACTGATGTCGATTTTGTAGCGATCGAGAAAGGGTGTGTCTGCTATTGTAATCAGTACTCCGCACACCGACTATGACTGGCAGTAGGAATGGAGTCCTTCTCCAATTCCTGTGTAACTGGCATTAATGAGGCAGGCCTACCATTGTAATGAATAATTCACTTCTCAATTTGACTTTCAGAAGGCAAGGCAGCATGCAGCATACAGTCTTTGGCTGTAGGCAAGCGTTCCCGCAGTTATAAACAGATGTACCCATCTAAAATGTGACTGGCATTAGGCATACTGGCCTGCTATTTTGATGGAAACTCATCAACTTGGTGTGACTGGCAGGAAGCTGGCTGGCAGTTGGAAAAGGGGCCTATCATTATAATGATAACTGCACAACTCAATTTTGACTGGTTGTAGGGAAGTTTCCTGCCATTATAATAAAAACTCTTCAATTTGTAATATGTCTGGAGGTAGGAAAGGGGGCCTGCAATTGTAACGGAAACTCCCCAAATAGATTGTGACCGCGCAGTAGGCAATGGGGCCTGCAATTATAATGTAAACTTCCCAACTCGATTGTGAATCGCAGTAGGGAAGTGAGCCTGTCATTATCATCACAAATCCGTAACAAGCACTTTACACTGGAAACAACGTATGGGGACCTCTGCATATTGTTTCTCGGATAACGCTAAGAGACATGCTATTTTAAAACAATCTTATTTACTGCATGTACAGTATTTACTTCAATATTCGTATACAATTCAGAATACCGTAGCGAAGCACGGGTACATTTGCTAGTAATTAATAAGAATATGTCCTTCTGGCATTCGGCTGTGCGGGGACCTGCGTTGTCAGGCGGATACCACTGCCCAGGTACATGACACTCCCACCCGCCGCGTCCTGGGTGGTTGCTGGCACGGGCTTTTGAGCGTAGTCGCACACATAGGAGCTCCATCGCCGAGCAGCACGCACATCAAAATTTCGAATGGTCTACATCTGACCCTCGGAAAAATAATAAAAAATAAAGAGGGGACCATGGCCACATGACCCTTATAGTCGCCTTCTACGACAGGCAGGGATTACCTATGGATGTATTCAGCCTCTCCCATCCACAGGAGGTCCATCACATTATACCAAACCGCAATCCATGTCGGCGCCAAGGTCGCCCCTTTTTGTCGCCTCTTACGACAGGCAGGGGATACCGCGGGTGTATTCTACATGTGCGTCCCCCACCCGTAGGGGGTAGTGTGTTTGGTCCGCGAGAGGTATTTTATTTCCCTCAAGTCCGCCGGCAAGCCGGTTAGGACCCCCCCTATCCGTCACCTGGGACGCGCCACGTGGGAGTATCACCTCTCCCCCTTCTACGCAGGTGTAGCAGGTTCGTGGAAATCCACGACTAAGGCCCCACAGAATGGTACATGTCGCGAGTAAAGTAGAACCATGGTATTTGTCATGTTGGGGTACTAATCAAAAGTAGCGGAAACTCACGGTGTTCCACACAAGATGGTACTAATCACAAGTATTGTACTTCGTACAGGGAACGCAGACCTATGGTGTTTCTCACACAATGGCGCCACTCATAGCCAACGCAAACCGATGAGTTTGCTCACCTAGGTGTACTAGTCACGGGTGCCGGTCCCACGGGCCCCGGGGTGTTCCTCACATAGGGAGGCAACGCAGACCCACGGTGCCGCTCATGTAGTGGTACAACTCAGGCACGCCCAGACCTGCGTTGGTGTTCACATGGGTACGACGCAAGGGTACTGGAAACCCCGAGGCCACGCTCATGACTACTACTAAACACAAACCCATTTCGTACCGAACATAGTGGTACAACTCGCAAGTACAGGCAACCCATGGTGTTCCCCGCGTGATGGTACGAATCAAAAGTAGTTTCATGGTTCTAATTCAATCATCCCTTGGTCGCCCCTTTTAGTCGCCTCTCACGACAGGCAGGGGATACCGTATTATTCGTCTGCGTCCCCCACCCATAGGGGGTAAAGAGAGAGAACAGAGAAGAAAGAAGGGATCCGTCACTTCGGAAAATGAAGTAACGGACGAAGAAAGGCAAGGGCCAGGAAGGGCGTGAAAATGAAAAACTCCCTAGGCCTCGAATGCTCTAATACCGTCGGGGTCGGAAAAGAACAAGAGTTGACCAAGGGAGGTCGGACAGAATAGACGAAAGTGACGAGCCCGGCACAAGTGGAAACAATGCCAGGACTCAGCTAAGGGCCCCGTGGTCGCCAATCCACACTCCCAAGTTGAGAGCCCCTTGGGCCCCTGTTAGTCGCCTCTTACGACAGCCAGGGGATAACGCGGGTGTATTCTACATGTGCGTCCCCCACCTGCAGGGGGTGATGGATAGCTATTTTCAGTTTATAAAGCTACTGGAATTAAATACACAATCGAGGAGCCTGACACAACTAAGTGCAAGCAATGCCGGACTCAGCTAGGAGAACGGTGATTATCAACACACCTGGGAGCCTGTGGCTCCACTTTCATTCGCGTGTTACGACAGGCAAGGGATACCGTAGATGCTTTCTACCGCCCCCATTCATAAGGAGTTAGTAGCGAAAGTCAATAAAATTCTGTTCCTTACGTGATGCAGGGGAAAGTTTACGGCTGTAATTATACAGCATATAATACATTTATTTGATAAAAGTCTCGTGGTGATGATGCTTGTTGTTTTAAGGGGCCTAACATCGAAGGTCATCGGCCCCTAATGGTACGAAATGAAAGAACAAAAATTGCAAAGGCATCCACTGACCAAAATAAAAATAAAATATGGCATGAAGAATGAATGAATGGACAGGAACTCAACAAAACACAAAACAAACAAACAAAAACCAGTGGATCGGACTCAATACAGATCGAAAATAACGTTATTACCGACCAAGGAACCACTCATAAAGCACAATGATGCTTGGTGTCTAAAGGGGGTGCAAAATCCACGTCTAAGGCCCCACAGAATGCTACATGTCGCGAGTAAAATAGAACCATGGTATGTGTCATGTTGGGGTATTAATCAGAAGTAGCGAAGACTCACAGTGTTCAACAAAAGATGGTACTACTCACAAGTATTGCAATACGTACAAGTAACGCAGACCTATGGTGTGTCTCACACAATGGCCCAACTCAGAGTCAACGCAAACCGAGAAGGTTCCCCACCTAGGTGTACTAAACACGGGCGCCGGTATTCCCGTGGTGTTCCTCACATAGTGGGTACTAATCACAGGCAACGCAGACCCACGGTGCTGCTCATATAGTGGTACAACTCACAGGCTACGCCCAGACCCGCGGTGTTGCACACATGGGTACGACGCACGGGTACTGGAATCCACCAGGCCAGGCTTTAACTGCTACTAATCACAAACCTATTTCGTACCGAATTTAGTGGTACTACTCGCAAGTACAGGCAACCTATGGTGTTCCCCGCGTGATGGTACGATTCAAAATTAGATTCATGGTTCTAATTCAGTCAGCCCTTGGTCGCCCCTTTTAGTCGCCTCTTACGACAGGCAAGGGATACCGCGGGTGTATTCTACATGTGTGTCCCCCACCCGCAGGGGGTAGTGTGTTTGGTCCGCGAGAGGTATTTTATTTCCCTCAAGTCCGCCGGCAAGCCGTTTAGGACCCCCCTATCCGCCACCTGGGACGCGCCACGTGGGAGTATCACCTCTCCGCCTGCTACGCCTGCGTAGCAGGTTCGTGGAAAAAGGTCTCGTGAATTCAACTGATTATGAAAATACAGCGTATCTATTTCGGATGAACCTTTGATGCAATAATGCACAAAAGGGTAAAGGACGTGCTGCGGAAATATGTTCTTTTTCCAGTGCCAGATCCTTCAACACTCAGTTTGTTAAATTAGCTCAATTTGCCCTGTTTGGCCTGGTTAACAGAGAAGAAGAAATCTGTGAAAAAATATATAAAACGTTTGACAAATAGCGGGCTTGCTGCAAAGAGGCAAGTAAACATAACCCAACTAGTGTGTGCTCTCGAGATGATGAGCAAGGCAGGCAGGCAGGCGGGAAGCTAGCGCCTACACGCGGCAAGCACGCGAACTACGTTAAGACGGTAGTGCTGTTTTAGATAAACAAGCCCGCTGATGAGCATTATTTCTTGAGCATTACAATCTAGCTGGGGCGTGACGGGAATCAAACAAATGACGGCGACAAGGCGTCGAGAAGAATGCGAACGAGAATAGGAAGGACGTGTAGACGGCTTGGAAACGAGTCGGTTGAAGCGAGAAGAGAAAATGTGAAGAGATTTTCTCCTTCATGATGATTTTTGTATAGCACAGTGGGTGCCGTGCTATTGTAGCGGTAATTTGTATGACACCCCGTGCGACAAACTCATATTATACAACTTCCACGTGGCAAGGTTACCATCCCGTGTTGTACGAGATACGTACTTGTTAACGAGATCCGAGCTTTGTTAGAATTATCTTCTTTCCTGTGTTCCACTTATATTTATGTGCTTTCCCGACAAGAAATTCACTGCTGAATTCACTTCGCACATATAGAGAAACTATTTTGAAAACTACTCATGATGATGTTGTTGATGATGATGCTTGTTTAAAGGGGCCTAACATCTAGGTCATTGGCCCCTAATGGTACAAGGTGAGACGAAATGTAATGACAATTAAAATTCCAAAATTCATCAACCGATCAGAATTCAAAACATGATGATTGAAGAATGAAGAAATGAATATGAATTAAAAATAATCAGCGAATCCAGCTCACAATATTGAATTTGTAATAATTCCAAAATCCAATAACTGACTGGAATTAAAGAATACTACGGTGAGTGATTACGAACTGTTAACAATCAGTGGATTCGACTCGCAATGCCCCACCTTCAGATAAAATAACTTAAAACAGTAGTATAAACTGAATAAGAGACTGCTTCCGAAGTAAAATTCTAAATCGATGATGTCTGTTGTCTAAAGGAGTCGAATATCCAGGATACCGACCTCTCATAATCGCTAGTAAAGTAGAACCATGGTGTTCCGCATGTACCATTAATTAGTAATGTAGACCCTCGGTATTCCTCACGTAGTTTTACTAATCACAGGTAACTCAGACCTATGGTGTTCCTCACACAATGACACCACTCATAGGTAACGCAGATCCATCGTGTTCCTGACATAGTGGTACTAATCACAAGAGCAGACCAGAACCGTTGTGTTCCTCATATAATCATAGGCAACGTAGACCCACGGTGTCGCTCATATTGTGGTACTAATCACTGGTAACGCAGACCCATGGTGTTCTTCACATAGTGGTAGGCTACTAACCGCAAGTACAGTCGAACCATGGTGTACCTCGCGTGATGGTACTAATTACAGTTAATCTCATGATTAAAGATGGATCATCGCCTCTTACGACAGGCAAAGGATACCGAGGGTGTATTCTTCATCTGCGTCCCCCACCCGCAGGGGGTTTAAAATTACTATAATTCTTCAATTTCGCTGGTGGTAGGAGTTCCCTTCTACTAGATGAGCGATGTACTTCTCACGCATCTACGTTTCTAAGTTATATAGTAACATATTTGTGAGCTTAAATCACTATTTAATATAGCGAGATCACACGGTCCTTATTTTACGGGAGTGTCCCTTATTTCTCTGAAGTGTCCCATTGTCGCAGAAAATAATATATGGGACGCATATTGTCCCGTTTTTCGTGAACCGTCTAGTATATTTTAAAATAGCGTGTTTAAACTTTATTTACCACAAAGTTCTGATGTATATCATTGTGTGAAGTAATTCTAGGGATCTGGGGTTGAGGAAAAATAATTTATTTTCGAGTATCCAAACACAAGGCCCAATGTATGTTCATTCTGGGTCATTATAGGCCAGAAAATGGTGGGTTTTATTTGTCCCTTTTTGACTTTCTCGGCGTTTTTTTTGGCTTATTGGTCATTTTTAGCCTGTGTTAGGCCTTACCGACTTTTTTTGCAACATGCCCTTGTTTCGACTGCTTTTTTTACTGCCCATTATCATTTCGAATCATCATTAGTTCATCACCTCTTAAACATCTTTTCTCTAGTAAATGCATATATTTGAACCATATCCGAAAAGAGCGGGAGTGAAATGAAAATGGAATGAAAAATCCAGGGTTATCAAGTTATGTGCAAAGTAAGTGAAATATTGAAAGGAGACAATTTTGATGTGAGTGAGTGTTTTAGAAGAGGAAAATCTACTTGCTTCAGGTTATTATTATTATTATTATTATATTATCGTATGGCATTTACAAGCATAATCTGTAAAAATATACAATTAACATACACATTAAAATATAGAGGTAATTAAACCAGAATGTCCAGCTTCGACAACCAGTCCACTGCACTTGGTGTCAATTCATGCAGAGTCCGTAAACCGTCCTTAAATGCTGACAGTGGACAGCTCTCAACAACATGAAGCAATGTCTGCTTCTCAGCACCACACTCACACGCAGCACTTTCACAATATCGCCACTTTTTCATCATATATCGGCACCTGCCGTGGCCTGTTGTGAAACGGTTGAGTTTTGACCACTCATGTCGAGGAAGATCAAAACCTGGCACTTTCTTCGTTGGGTCTTTAATCAGAAAGGCGTTAGTGGGTGGACATTGTTCCCATCGCTGTCTCCATTCTGCTGTTACACTGAATTTTTCATAGGAGTGTAGATCAGTCCAGAGTGGATTCCTGGATTTTAACCTCATCACAGGTGGATCTCGTAAGGCATTGAACAAAAGTGAGTTCCTGTGTGCAAAGGTCTTCTTGAGCAACTGAACCCGTAACATTCATTGATGTGGAGAGACGCTTCTCGATGTTTCGCAACGTGCTGTCTGAAAATCGACGATCCTTTACATATAAGAACCTGGAGATGACTGTTGTGATACACTGCAAAGCCAACTTAGGTAAGGTTTCCGTATTCCAATTTCTGTAACCCTAGCGTGGTTAAGGCAAATATGATTCCAGTTGTACGGATTTCAATTTCTTTCTCAAGAATGTCCATTGCGGGCTCGCTAAATTCATTGTAGGTAAAAACAATATTTATTTCTAAATTCTGCAAGTAACTTACTTTTTTTTAACAAACACAGAATTAATTTTAAATTGTGTTAATCTAAAAATATACGTATAATGCCTGAAATAAGTATTTCATTCATATAATTTTTCACTGCATTACACCAGAATTTTGCATTTTAAAACATGGTATTCCTTCCTTAAATATGTAAAATAAAACTAAAATTATGAATAATCTTGGATCGCATTTTACGTCCTTTTTGCCAGTTCTTAGGTTATTTTTTTGTTGTTATTTTTAGGTCTCATTATAAACCACTTTTAGGCAATTTATATGTTTTCAACTTCCGAGCCCTAGTAATTACCGTTTCAGTGGTTGGTACTGAATGTAACAAACCAATGGGACAGACTTATATAAAACGTGAAAATGGCAACTTACAATCCTGCACATTGATCATTGTTATTGTTCCGGGTTTCCCGTGGAACGCAGAGGTGAAAGAAGGTGCCGGGATGAATGGGTCTAACTACAGTGTCCAGAAAAACAAAATTCAAACTGAAGGTTATATTTTCAAAAAACAACAAAACTTTAACAACTTTTCACTTAGTGAGATAACAATGAAATAGCAATATAAAGACCAGACTTAGGTAAATCCCAGATTTCAGAACTTTAACTCTCTTGGGCTATGATCCCCTAGTTTTACAATTTTTGAGTTCCGAGCTCAAAATTACAAAAGAGCACAAATTTATACAAGGGCAGAAATCCCTCAATACATGGAGCACTTGCTCCCAAGTTACAACAGAGGCATTTTTACAACACTAGAGAAGAGCTGTCGTGCTCTCAGGTTTCCAAGCCAATTCAAGGCAATATCAGAAAATTACAATCACTCGCCACCAAGACACAACTTACAAAATTTGAAACAGGGGTATCTAGTACCCAACCTATTGGGCTTTTGCGGAAAAGAACTGGTTAAGTATGGCCCGAAACACAAATTGAATGGAGGCGTGTACTTGCAATCCTAGATATGAATTCTTAAAACCTAAGGAGCCGAGGAAACAGGGCTAATCCGGAACTATGGAGGTGACTCGTATAAGAAACTAATTTACTACATTACAGAATGAATAACAGAAATACGGCCAGTATCCAGTATTCAGGAGATAGTAGGTTCGAACCCCACTGTCGGCAGCCCTGAAAATGGTTTCCCGTGCTTTCCCATTTTCACACCAGGCAAATGCTGGGGCTGTACCTTAAGGCCACGGCCTCTTCCTTCCCACTCATAGCCCTTCCCTGTCCCATCGTCGCCATAAGACCTATCTGTGTCCGTGCGACGTAAAGCAAATAGAAAAAACCCAGCAATAAACGTAGTCACCTCAAACCAAGATGAAGGGGAGCTCGAGAGGGTACATCACTCTCTATCCTAGATTTACAGTTAAAGATTTACGAAATATTTACATGAGCCGAAAGGAGATTTACATTTTCGAGAAGTTGGTTACATAGTTAAAGTTTCGAACCTTTCCCTCGGGTTAAACTGCGGAGCTAGCTCAAAAAATTCAGATGTTATGCGGCCATTACCTTGGTGTACTGCTGCCTGATGATGATGATGATGCTTGTTGTTTAAAGGGGCCTAACATCGAGGTCATCGGCCCCTAATGGTACGAAATGAGACGAAATGGAATGACATATTAAAATTCTAAAATTCTCCACTGACCAGAATTCAAAAACGTGAGAACGAAGAATGAATGGATGGACATGAATTTAAAACAATCAGTGGTTGCGACGCGCAATGTCTCACATTCACATAAACAGACGTGACGATATAGTATTACTGATCAAGGGACTACTGCTATAGCATAACACGGAATCGATTATGCGTGCAGTCAAAAGGGGGTCCTAAATCGCAGTTATCCGCCCCTCATAAGGGTACTGATCGCTATCAGAATAGAACCATGGTATTTGTTCTGTTGCGGTACTAATCAAAAGTAGCAGACACTTGCGGCATTCCACGCATTATTGTACTACTCAGAGCTTATGAAATTCGACATAATACAGACCTATGCTTTTCTCACTTTGCGGCGCCATTTACAGGCAACGCAAACCTATGGTGTTCATCACATAAGAGTACTAACCACAGGGACCTCTCCCTATCCCGTGGTGTTCCTCATATACTGGGTACTAATCATAGGCAAGGCAGAACCATGGTAGCTATCATCCCATGGTCCTGCTCATATGGTGGTACTAATCACAGGTACTGCAAAAGCCGACCGCGTGGTGCTCCTGTGTGCTACTGATCACAAACCAATTTCGTACCTAATGTAGTGGTACTACGCACAAGTAAAAGCAACCCTTGGTGTTCTCCGCGTGGTGGTACTAATCACAAGTAGTTTCATGGTTCCAATTTAAACATCCCTTGGTCGCCCCTTTTAGTAGGCTCTCACGACAGGCAGGGGATACCGTGGGTGTATTATTCGTCTGCCTCCCCCACCCACAGGGGGTGTGTGTTTGGTCCGCGAGAGGTATTTTATTTCCCTCAAGTCCGCCGGCAAGCCGGTTAGGACCCCACTATCCGCCACCTGGGACGCGCCACGTGGGAGTATCACCTCTCCCCCTGCTACGCCTGCGTAGCAGGTTCGTGGAGACTGAAAAGGAATTTACATTTTAAAGTGGTAGGTCACATATTAAAGGTTTCGAATCCTCCCCGAGAGTTAAACTGCTGAGCTAGCACGAAATAAAGATGTTAAAAGGCCATTACCTTGTTGAAGATCGGATGTCTGAAGAACGGGGCGCTTCCCGCCCCCTGCTACATATTCACACACTGAGTTAGATGTTATACTAGTGGCCCCGAGACAAGAAAATCAGCAGTTTTTATACCTTCGTGGAAAATTCGAGACCTTTCAAGAATGAGTAGACACACCCCCTCAACTTTATTGGATAGCTTAGAGCTACATATCCATATCGAAGAAGACATACATGATTGGCTGAGAATTAATTAAAGAAATTCGGGATTGGCTAAGTTCAAACCTGGTGGAGGCAAGGATTAATATTGCCAACCTACAAACCACAGAACAAAAATTAGTAAAAACAAAACTTATGAATACTAGATTTCTTCAGGAAAGTTCATTCCCTTCCACCAGAGTGTATTACCATAGTTTTTGGTAGAGACATCTGTTAGAGAATGTCCACACTTCTTGATCACTGAAAAACAAAAGTAAATCAAAAACAATCAGTGACATCTTCTGATAAACCGTAGAATTAGTTCAGTTGTAAAGTTCAGAGCTTCTCCTGTAGAGGAGTTTCAATTGGCGCAAGATTTGAACTTGCGTCGTAGAGGTGTACCGCCCGGTATACTGACCAAGGGACCACTTATTAAGCACAATGATGCTTGAGGTCTAAAGTTGTGCAAAACCCACGTCTAAAGCCCCACAGAATGGTACATAAATTAGAACCATGGTATTTGTCATGTTGGGGTACTAATCAAAAGTAGCGAAGACTCACGGTGTTCCACACAAGATGGTACTACTGGCAAGTATTGCACTTCGTACAGGTAATGCAGGCCTATGGTGTTTCTCACTCAATGGCGCCACTCATAGCCAACGCAAGCCGATGAGGTTCCTCACCTGGGTGTACTAGTCTCGGGCGCCGGTATTCCCGTGGTGTTCCTCACATAGGGGTACAACTCACAGGCTACGGCCAGACCCACGATGTTGCTCACATGGGTACGACGCACGGGTACTGGAAACCCACAGGCCAGCCTCTATACTGTTATTAATCACAAAATAGAGGGGTCCTAATCGGCTTGCCGGCGGACTTGATGGAAATAAAATACCTCTCGCGGACCAAACACACTACCCCCTGCGGGTGGGGGACGCACATGTAGAATACACCCGCGGTATCCCCTGCCTGTCGTAAGAGGCGACTAAAAGGGGCGACCAAGGGCTGACTGAATTAGAACCATGCAACTAATTTTGAATCGTACCATCACGCGGGGAACACCATAGGTTGCCTGTACTTGCGAGTAGTACCACTAAATTTGGTACGAAATAGGTTTGTGATTAGTAGCAGTAGCCTGGCCTGGTGGATTCCAGTACCCGTGCGTCGTACCCATGTGTGCAACACCGCGGGTCTGGGCGTAGCCTGTGAGTTGTACCACTATATGAGCAGCACCGTGGGTCTGCGTTGCCTGTGATTAGTACCCACTATGTGAGGAACACCACGGGAATACCGGCGCCCGTGTTTAGTACACCTAGGTGGGGAACCTTCTCGGTTTGCATTGACTCTGAGTTGGGCCATTGTGTGAGACACACCATAGGTCTGCGTTACTTGTACGTATTGCAATACTTGTGAGTAGTACCATCTTTTGTGGAACACCGTGAGTCTTCGCTACTTCTGATTAATACCCCAACATGACACATACCATGGTTCTATTTTACTCGCGACATGTAGCATTCTGTGGGGCCTTAGACGTGGATTTTGCACCCCCTTTAGACACCAAGCATCATTGTGCTTTATTAGTGGATCCTTGGTCGGTAAAAATGTTATTTTCGATCTGTATTGAGTCGGATCCACTGGTTTTTCTTTGTGTGTTTTGTGTTTTGTTGAGTTCCTGTCCATCCATTCATTCTTCATGCCATATTTTATTTTTATTTTGGTCAGTGGATGCCTTTGCAATTTTTGTTCTTTCATTTCGTACCATTAGGGGCCGATGACCTTCGATGTTAGGCCCCTTAAAACAACAAGCATCATCATCATTACTAATCACAAACCTATTTCGTACCTAATTTAGTGGTACTACTCGCAAGTACAGGCAACCCATGGTGTTCCCCGCATGATGGTACGAATCAAAAGTAGTTTCATGGTTCTAATTCCATCCCTGGGTCACCCCTTTTAGTCGCCTCTCACGACAGGCATGCGATACCGTGGGTGTATTATTCGTCTGCGTCCCCCACCTACAGGGGGTAAAGAGAGAGAAAAAAGAAGAAAGAAGGGATCCGTCACTTCGAAAAATGAAGTAACGGACGAAGAAAGGCAAGGGCCACGAAGGGCGTGAAAATGAAAGGCTCCCTCGGCCTCGAATGCTCTAATACCGTCGGGGACAGAAAAGAACAAGAGTTGACCAAGGGAGGTCGGACAGGATAGACGAAAGTAAGGAACCTGGCACAAACAAGTAAGTGGAAGCAATGTCAAGACTCAGCTAAGGGCCCCGTGGTCGCCAATCCACACTCCCTAGTTGAGAGCCCCTTGGGCCCCTGTTAGTCGCCTCTTACGACAGACAGGAGATACCGCGGGTGTATTCTACATGTGCGTCCCCCACCCGCAGGGGGTAGTGTGTTTGGTCCGCGAGAGGTATTTTATTTCCATCAAGTCCGCCGGCAAGCCGATTAGGACCCCCCTATCCGCCACCCGGGACGCGCCACGTGGGAGTATCACCTCTCCACCTGCTACGCCAGCGTAGTAGGTTCGTGGCCGAAGAGATGAGCTGGCTCCTGAATCTGCAGTAGGTAAGGAAAAGAAAACGTCTTCAGAGAAACAAACACGCGCACATAAAAACTGCAGTGTTTCAAAAATTAAATCCGTAAACAGAGAGGAGAGATAGAGGAAATGTTTTCCACCGAAGTACGTAAACTTTTAACAATTATGACTATAACTGAACAGGAAAGGATGTTAGACCCTACGGAAATCATATTTGTGGGCGCGCTTTCAAATTGAAAATCTGATGTTATCACATGTCGAAAAAACATTTGAATAAACATGATCCACTACACTGGAAAATAACTTATAGAACACGTTGCTTGAACAGTTTGGACAGAGGTGCAAGTAACATAAAGATAAGAAATATATATCTCAAATAGTAACTGACTAATCTTTTATGGGTCAACATGCAAGCAGACTATTGAGATATTTTCTTCATATTTAGCAGTTTATTCATTGTCCTATCATGTTGGTGTTTTTATTATGTTCTTTCTGGTAAATAAAGAAAAATAAATAATGTTTACAGCAGTTTTATCTTTTATACGTTACAAAATACCGTGTTATTACACACATATTGAAATCATACATGTTGTATCACTGAATAAGAAACTTTGAACAAGGACAAGGATACATTTACAGCGTTCATTACGATACATTCTTTCCTCAAGCAAGAGTTAACCTTATAGACCCAGCTGACAATATATCATCAGTGACAATCCTTGCGAGAAAGACCGACTGACGATATATTGTCAATGGAAACACTGAATAAAAGGACCAGCTGGCGATATTGCATCAATGGAATAAAAAATATATCTGTAGGCCAAATATTGTTTTGAAGGTCTCTTGGGACCGTTAGATTAAAGTTTGATTGAGTATGAGAGTCAAAGTACGAAATATACAGCAACAAGTACAGTGCAGCACATGTTATGCAGAGTGCCACCACGCACTCGCCAGCTCGCGCTAACCTTAGGCTACTGCTGAGCTGTGCAGTGTGCTGTTGCTGCTTCAACATAAACCATGTTGGTGGCAAGTAACATAGTGCACTGTTCTCACTTTTATTGCTTGTTTGTTTGCTTGCTTCCTTATAAAGAGATCTGATAAATCTAACAAGTTATCGTCAGATTTCTTGTCGAGTTCTGCCTACAATTCGCAACTTGACGTACGTTTACGAGAAACACTCATTATTTACAAAGACGATGGCTGTATCACTCAAAACGGAAAACAACACTCAAAACAAGTATTCACTTGGAAACACGGCCGATTCCTTCCCATTCCTAGGCCATTCCTGTCCCATCGTCGCCATAAGACCTATCTGTGTCGGTGCGACGTAAAAAAATAATTAAAAAACGAACCCAGTAACTCCCTAATGCAAGCTGATAGCTTCATGACCGGAACTGTATAGTCAAAATATTTGTATTCTGAATGTTATTTCTACGAGGAAACAACAGAAAAATATGAAGGTTATGATTTCTTTATTGTGATTTTTTAAATTCCTGAGATGTTCGAAATTTGAATGCATCAGTTTCATTCGCTCCCATTCCTTAAAGGTTTCTTCAGATTTTGTATGTTAACTTCGATGATATTTGCTGTCGATTTTATTTTTAGTGTCTTTCAGTGATCAGTAACAGTATTTTCTGATTTATTTGAAAATTTTAAAATTCATACTTTTTAATGTACATTCATTTTCAAGGAATACCTCATACTGTGGTTAAATCAGAGCGTTTCTCCGATACGGAATAATTTTATTCATTGTACGAATTCCAGATCAGAGGTAATTTATTAATTGATTACTTTAAACTGGATAGTGGGCATGGGGACCCGAAAGAATATTCTCCGTCAAGAATATCAGCAATGCCTCGAAAATTCGGCACAATATGGATAAATATTCATATCAGATGTAGCCACGTTCAAGATTTTTTAATAATACACAAAGCACGCCTGATAAAACACCCGTAAGCACCAGTTCAGTGGTAGCAATCCCAATTCGAGATGACATACCTGAGAGACGGGCAAAATGCAGTTTATGTAGAAGGGTTTTGAAAAGCACTGTCACCTCGGACGTTCACATCCCGAAGCGAAATGACATGACTCAAATCCACCTTCAGTGTAGACTTCTCCAAATAATGAAAACGAAACAAGGCCTCTCACATTCCAGAGAATGTAAATAATTTTTACTTTCAGGCTGATATCATCATCGAATGTAAAAAATAGGAAAACATATTCGAAAGGCTGGTGACGACATATTTATCCTGAAATTGCCGGTTTGATGACGCTGTATCCCTTGCTTCTTTCTGAAGGACATTGTAAGTTACTATAAGAACCCGCAATAAAATATTATAAATAATGTCAAGCTACGAAACTGATGATGATGATGATGATGCTTGTTGTTTGTTGTTTTAAGGGGCCTAACATCGAGGTCATCGGCTCCTGATGGTACGAAATGAGACGAAATGCGATGACAAAATAAAAATACAAAATCCTCGACTGACCAGAATTCAAAACGTGAGGACGAAAAATGAACGGATGGATATAAAGTTAAAACAATCAGTGGAGACGACCCGCAATGCCTCAGTCTCAGAAACGGACGGAAAACAATAGTAATACTGACCAAGGGGCTGCTTCTATAGCTCAATACTAAATCGATGATGCTTGCTAGCTAAAGGGATCCAAAATATAGGTCATCGCACTCTCATAAGGGTACCTATCGCTTGGAAAGTAGAACCATGGTATTTGACATGGTGCGGTACTAATGAACAGTATCGTAGACTCGCGGTATTCCACACATCATGGTACTACTCACAGGTAATACAGACCTATGGCGTTTCAAACATAGCGGCGCCATTTACAGGCAACGCAAACCTAAGGTTTCCGTTACATACGTGTACTAATCACAGGGCCTCGAGCTATCCCGTGGTGTTCCTTATATAGTGGGTAATAATCATAGGAAAGCTAGAACCCTGGTATCGCTCATATAGTGCTACTAATCACAGGTACCGTAAAAGCCTGACCGCACGGTGCTCCTGATTGCTACTAATCACAAACCTATTTGGTACCTAACATAGTGGTACTACGCGCAAGTAATAACGACAGGCATGGGATACCGAGGGTGTATTATTCGTCTGCGTCCCCCACCTACAGGGGGTAAAGAGAGAGAAAAAAGAACAGAGAAGGGATCCGTCACTTCGAAAAATGAAGTAACGGACGAAGAAAGGCAAGGGCCACGAAGGGCGTGAAAATGAAAGGCTCTCTCGGCCTCGAATACTCTAATACCGTCGGGGTCGGAAAAGAACAAGAGTTGACCAAGGGAGGTCGGAGAGGATAGACGAAAGTAAGGAGCCTGGCACAAACAAGTAAGTGGAAGCAATGTCAAAACTCAGCTAAGGGCCCCGTGGTCGCCAATCCACACTCCCTAGTTGAGAGCCCCTTGGGCCCCTGTTAGTCGCCTCTTACGACAGACAGGAGATACCGCAGGAGTATTCTACATGTGCGTCCCCCAACCGCAGGGGGTAGTGTGTTTGGTCCGCGAGAGGTATTTTATTTCCATCAAGTCCGCCGGCAAGCCGATTAGGACCCCCCTATCCGCCACGTGGGAGTATCACCTCTCCACCTGCTACGCCAGCGTAGTAGGTTCGTGGCCGAAGAGATGAGCTGGCTCCTGAATCTGCAGTAGGTAAGGAAAAGAAGACGTCTTCAGAGAAACAAACACGCGCACATAAAAACTGCAGTGTTTCAAAAATTAAATCCGTAAACAGAGAGGAGAGATAGAGGAAATGTTTTCCACCGAAGTACGTAAACTTTTAACAATTATGACTATAACTGAACAGGAAAGGATGTTAGACCCTAAGGAAATCATATTTGTGGGCGCGTTTTCAAATGGAAAAATCAGATGGTATCACATGTCGAAAAGACATTTGTATAAACATGATCCACTACACTGGAAAATAACTTATAGAACACGTTGCTTGAACAGTTTGGACAGAGGTGCACGTAACATAAAGAGAAGAAATATATATCTCACAAATAGTAACTGATTAATCTTTTATGGCTCAACATGCAAGCAGACTATTGAGACATTTTCCTCATATTAGCTGTTTATTCATTGTCCTATCATGTTGGTGTAAATAAAGTAAAATATATAATGTTTACAGCAGTTTTATCTTTTAAACGTTACAAAATACCGTGTTATTACACACATATTGAAATCATTCATGTTATATCACTGAATAAGAAACTTTGAACAAGGATAAAGATACATTTACAGCGTACATTACGATACATTCTTTCCTCAAGCAAGAGTTAACCTTATAGACCCAGCTGACAATATATCATCAGTGACAATCCTTGCGAGAAAGACCGACTGACGATATATTGTCAATGGAAACACTGAATAAAAGGACAAGCTGGCGATGTTGCATCAATGGAATAAAAGGATAGCTGGAGGCCAAATATTGTTTTGAAGGTCTCTTGGGACCGTTAGATTAATGTTTGATTGAGTATGAGAGTCAGAGTACGAAATATACAGTAACAAGTACAGTGCTGCACATCTGATGCAGAGTGCCACCTCGCACTCGCCAGCCCGCGCTAACCTTAAGCTACTGCTGAGCTGTGCAGTCTGCTGTTGCTGCTTCAACATAAACCATGTGTGGCGGCAAGTAACATAGTGCACTCTTCTCAATTTTATTGTGTGTTTGTTTGCTTCCTTATTAAGAGATCTGATAAATCTAACAAGTTATCGTCAGATTTCTTGTCGAGTTCTGCCTACAATTCGCAACTTGACGTACGTTTACGAGAAACACTCATTATTTACAAAGACGATGGCTGTATCACTCAAAACGGAAAACAACACTCAAAACAAGTATTCACTTGGAAACACGGCCGATTCCTTCCCATTCCTAGGCCATTCCTGTCCCATCGTCGCCATAAGACCTATCTGTGTCGGTGCGACGTAAAAAAATAATTAAAAAACGAACCCAGTAACTCCCTAATGCAAGCTGATAGCTTCATGACCGGAACTGTATAGTCAAAATATTTGTATTCTGAATGTTATTTCTACGAGGAAACAACAGAAAAATATGAAGGTTATGATTTCTTTATTGTGATTTTTTAAATTCCTGAGATGTTCGAAATTTGAATGCATCAGTTTCATTCGCTCCCATTCCTTAAAGGTTTCTTCAGATTTTGTATGTTAACTTCGATGATATTTGCTGTCGATTTTATTTTTAGTGTCTTTCAGTGATCAGTAACAGTATTTTCTGATTTATTTGAAAATTTTAAAATTCATACTTTTTTATGTACATTCATTTTCAAGGAATACCTCATACTGTGGTTAAATCAGAGCGTTTCTCCGATACGGAATAATTTTATTCATTGTACGAATTCCAGATCAGAGGTAATTTATTAATTGATTACTTTAAACTGGATAGTGGGCATGGGGACCCGAAAGAATATTCTCCGTCAAGAATATCAGCAATGCCTCGAAAATTCGGCACAATATGGATAAATATTCATATCAGATGTAGCCACGTTCAAGATTTTTTAATAATACACAAAGCACGCCTGATAAAACACCTGTAAGCACCAGTTCAGTGGTAGCAATCCCAATTCGAGATGACATACCTGAGAGACGGGCAAAATGCAGTTTATGTAGAAGGGTTTTGAAAAGCACTGTCACCTTGGACGTTCACATCCCGAAGCGAAATGACATGACTCAAATCCACCTTCAGTGTAGACTTCTCCAAATAATGAAAACGAAACAAGGCCTCTCACATTCCAGAGAATGTAAATAATTTTTACTTTCAGGCTGATATCATCATCGAACGTAAAAAATAGGAAAACATATTCGAAAGGCTGGTGACGACATATTTATCCTGAAATTGCCGGTTTGATGACGCTGTATCCCTTGCTCCTTTCTGAAGGACATTGTAAGTTACTATAAGAACCCGCAATAAAATATTATAAATAATGTCAAGCTACGAAACTGATGATGATGATGATGATGCTTGTTGTTTGTTGTTTTAAGGGGCCTAACATCGATGTCATCGGCTCCTGATGGTGCGAAATGAGAAGAAATGCAATGACAAAATAAAAATACAAAATTCTCGACTGACCAGAATTCAAAACGTGAGGACGAAAAATGAACGGATGGATATGAAGTTAAAACAATCAGTGGAGACGACCCGCAATGCCTCAGTCTCAGAAACGGACGGAAAACAATAGTAATACTGACCAAGGGGCTGCTTCTATAGCTCAAAACTAAATCGATGATGCTTGCTAGCTAAAGGGATCCAAAATATAGGTCATCGCACTCTCATAAGGGTACCTATCGCTTGGAAAGTAGAACCATGGTATTTGACATGGTGCGGTACTAATGAAAAGTATCGTAGACTCGCGGTATTCCACACATCATGGTACTACTCACAGGTAATACAGACCTATGGCGTTTCAAACATAGCGGCGCCATTTACAGGCAACGCAAACCTAAGGTTTCCGTTACATACGTGTACTAATCACAGGGCCTCGAGCTATCCCGTGGTGTTCCTTATATAGTGGGTAATAATCATAGGAAAGCCAGAACCCTGGTGTCGCTCATATAGTGCTACTAATCACAGGTACCGTAAAAGCCTGACCGCACGGTGCTCCTGATTGCTACTAATCACAAACCTATTTGGTACCTAACATAGTGGTACTATGCGCAAGTAATAACGACAGGCATGGGATACCGAGGGTGTATTATTCGTCTGCGTCCCTCACCTACAGGGGGTAAAGAGAGAGAAAAAACAAAAGAGAAGGGATCCGTCACTTCGAAAAATGAAGTAACGGAGGAAGAAAGGCAAGGGCCACGAAGGGCGTGAAAATGAAAGGCTCCCTCGGCCTCGAATGCTCTAATACCGTCGGGGTCGGAAAAGAACAAGAGTTAACCAAGGGAGGTCGGAGAGGATAGACGAAAGTAAGGAGCCTGGCACAAACAAGTAAGTGGAAGCAATGTCAAAACTCAGCTAAGGGCCCCGTGGTCGCCAATCCACACTCCCTAGTTGAGAGCCCCTTGGGCCGCTGTTAGTCGCCTCTTACGACAGACAGGAGATACCGCAGGAGTATTCTACATGTGCGTCCCCCAACCGCAGGGGGTAGTGTGTTTGGTCCGCGAGAGGTATTTTATTTCCATCAAGTCCGCCGGCAAGCCGATTAGGACCCCCCTATCCGCCACGTGGGAGTATCACCTCTCCACCTGCTACGCCAGCGTAGTAGGTTCGTGGCCGAAGAGATGAGCTGGCTCCTGAATCTGCAGTAGGTAAGGAAAAGAAAACGTCTTCAGAGAAACAAACACGCGCACATAAAAACTACAGTGTTTCAAAAATTAAATCCGTAAACAGAGAGGAGAGATAGAGGAAATGTTTTCCACCGAAGTACGTAAACTTTTAACAATTATGACTATAACTGAACCGGAAAGGATGTTAGACCCTACGGAAATCATATTTGTGGGCGCGCTTTCAAATTGAAAATCTGATGTTATCACATGTCGAAAAAACATTTGAATAAACTTGATCCACTACACTGGAAAATAACTTATAGGACACGTTGCTTGAACAGTTTGGACAGAGGTGCAAGTAACATAAAGAGAAGAAATATATATCTCAAATAGTAACTGACTAATCTTTTATGGGTCAACATGCAAGCAGACTATTGAGATATTTTCTTCATATTTAGCAGTTTATTCATTGTCCTATCATGTTGGTGTTTTTATTATGTTCTTTCTGGTAAATAAAGAAAAATAAATAATGTTTACAGCAGTTTTATCTTTTATACGTTACAAAATACCGTGTTATTACACACATATTGAAATCATACATGTTGTATCACTGAATAAGAAACTTTGAACAAGGATAAAGATACATTTACAGCGTTCATTACGATACATTCTTTCCTCAAGCAAGAGTTAACCTTATAGACCCAGCTGACAATATATCATCAGTGACAATCCTTGCGAGAAAGACCGACTGACGATATATTGTCAATGGAAACACTGAATAAAAGGACCAGCTGGCGATATTGCATCAATGGAATAAAAAAGATATCTGTAGGCCAAATATTGTTTTGAAGGTCTCTTGGGACCGTTAGATTAAAGTTTGATTGAGTATGAGAGTCAAAGTACGAAATATACAGCAACAAGTACAGTGCAGCACATGTTATGCAGAGTGCACCACGCACTCGCCAGCTCGCGCTAACCTTAGGCTACTGCTGAGCTGTGCAGTGTGCTGTTGCTGCTTCAACATAAACCATGTTGGTGGCAAGTAACATAGTGCACTGTTCTCACTTTTATTGCTTGTTTGTTTGTTTGCTTCCTTATAAAGAGATCTGATAAATCTAACAAGTTATCGTCAGATTTCTTGTCGAGTTCTGCCTACAATTCGCAACTTGACGTACGTTTACGAGAAACACTCATTATTTACAAAGACGATGGCTGTATCACTCAAAACGGAAAACAACACTCAAAACAAGTATTCACTTGGAAACACGGCCGATTCCTTCCCATTCCTAGGCCATTCCTGTCCCATCGTCGCCATAAGACCTATCTGTGTCGGTGCGACTTAAAAAAATAATTAAGAAACGAACCCAGTAACTCCCTAATGCAAGCTGATAGCTTCATGACCGGAACTGTATAGTCAAAATATTTGTATTCTGAATGTTATTTCTACGAGGAAACAACAGAAAAATATGAAGGTTATGATTTCTTTATTGTGATTTTTTAAATTCCTGAGATGTTCGAAATTTGAATGCATCAGTTTCATTCGCTCCCATTCCTTAAAGGTTTCTTCAGATTTTGTATGTTAACTTCGATGATATTTGCTGTCGATTTTATTTTTAGTGTCTTTCAGTGATCAGTAACAGTATTTTCTGATTTATTTGAAAATTTTAAAATTCATACTTTTTAATGTACATTCATTTTCAAGGAATACCTCATACTGTGGTTAAATCAGAGCGTTTCTCCGATACGGAATAATTTTATTCATTGTACGAATTCCAGATCAGAGGTAATTTATTAATTGATTACTTTAAACTGGATAGTGGGCATGGGGACCCGAAAGAATATTCTCCGTCAAGAATATCAGCAATGCCTCGAAAATTCGGCACAATATGGATAAATATTCATATCAGATGTAGCCACGTTCAAGATTTTTTAATAATACACAAAGCACGCCTGATAAAACACCCGTAAGCACCAGTTCAGTGGTAGCAATCCCAATTCGAGGTGACATACCTGAGAGACGGGCAAAATGCAGTTTATGTAGAAGGGTTTTGAAAAGCACTGTCACCTTGGACGTTCACATCCCGAAGCGAAATGACATGACTCAAATCCACCTTCAGTGTAGACTTCTCCAAATAATGAAAACGAAACAAGGCCTCTCACATTCCAGAGAATGTAAATAATTTTTACTTTCAGGCTGAGATCATCATCGAATGTAAAAAATAGGAAAACATATTCGAAAGGCTGGTGACGACATATTTATCCTGAAATTCCCGGTTTGATGACGCTGTATCCCTTGCTTCTTTCTGAAGGACATTGTAAGTTACTATGAGAACCCGCAATAAAATATTATAAATAATGTCAAGCTACGAAACTGATGATGATGATGATGATGCTTGTTGTTTGTTGTTTTAAGGGGCCTAACATCGAGGTCATCGGCTCCTGATGGTACGAAATGAGACGAAATGCAATGACAAAATAAAAATACAAAATCCTCGACTGACCAGAATTCAAAACGTGAGGACGAAAAATGAACGGATGGATATAAAGTTAAAACAATCAGTGGAGACGACCCGCAATGCCTCAGTCTCAGAAACGGACGGAAAACAATAGTAATACTGACCAAGGGGCTGCTTCTATAGCTCAAAACTAAATCGATGATGCTTGCTAGCTAAAGGGATCCAAAATATAGGTCATCGCACTCTCATAAGGGTACCTATCGCTTGGAAAGTAGAACCATGGTATTTGACATGGTGCGGTACTAATGAAAAGTATCGTAGACTCGCGGTATTCCACACATCATGGTACTACTCACAGGTAATACAGACCTATGGCGTTTCAAACATAGCGGCGCCATTTACAGGCAACGCAAACCTAAGGTTTCCGTTACATACGTGTACTAATCACAGGGCCTCGAGCTATCCCGTGGTGTTCCTTATATAGTGGGTAATAATCATAGGAAAGCCAGAACCCTGGTGTCGCTCATATAGTGCTACTAATCACAGGTACCGTAAAAGCCTGACCGCACGGTGCTCCTGATTGCTACTAATCACAAACCTATTTGGTACCTAACATAGTGGTACTATGCGCAAGTAATAACGACAGGCATGGGATACCGAGGGTGTATTATTCGTCTGCGTCCCTCACCTACAGGGGGTAAAGAGAGAGAAAAAACAAAAGAGAAGGGATCCGTCACTTCGAAAAATGAAGTAACGGAGGAAGAAAGGCAAGGGCCACGAAGGGCGTGAAAATGAAAGGCTCCCTCGGCCTCGAATGCTGTAATACCGTCGGGGTCGGAAAAGAACAAGAGTTAACCAAGGGAGGTCGGAGAGGATAGACGAAAGTAAGGAGCCTGGCACAAACAAGTAAGTGGAAGCAATGTCAAAACTCAGCTAAGGGCCCCGTGGTCGCCAATCCACACTCCCTAGTTGAGAGCCCCTTGGGCCCCTGTTAGTCGCCTCTTACGACAGACAGGAGATACCGCAGGAGTATTCTACATGTGCGTCCCCCACCCGCAGGGGGTAGTGTGTTTGGTCCGCGAGAGGTATTTTATTTCCATCAAGTCCGCCGGCAAGCCGATTAGGACCCCCCTATCCGCCACGTGGGAGTATCACCTCTCCACCTGCTACGCCAGCGTAGTAGGTTCGTGGCCGAAGAGATGAGCTGGCTCCTGAATCTGCAGTAGGTAAGGAAAAGAAAACGTCTTCAGAGAAACAAACACGCGCACATAAAAACTACAGTGTTTCAAAAATTAAATCCGTAAACAGAGAGGAGAGATAGAGGAAATGTTTTCCACCGAAGTACGTAAACTTTTAACAATTATGACTATAACTGAACCGGAAAGGATGTTAGACCCTACGGAAATCATATTTGTGGGCGCGCTTTCAAATTGAAAATCTGATGTTATCACATGTCGAAAAAACATTTGAATAAACTTGATCCACTACACTGGAAAATAACTTATAGGACACGTTGCTTGAACAGTTTGGACAGAGGTGCAAGTAACATAAAGAGAAGAAATATATATCTCAAATAGTAACTGACTAATCTTTTATGGGTCAACATGCAAGCAGACTATTGAGATATTTTCTTCATATTTAGCAGTTTATTCATTGTCCTATCATGTTGGTGTTTTTATTATGTTCTTTCTGGTAAATAAAGAAAAATAAATAATGTTTACAGCAGTTTTATCTTTTATACGTTACAAAATACCGTGTTATTACACACATATTGAAATCATACATGTTGTATCACTGAATAAGAAACTTTGAACAAGGATAAAGATACATTTACAGCGTTCATTACGATACATTCTTTCCTCAAGCAAGAGTTAACCTTATAGACCCAGCTGACAATATATCATCAGTGACAATCCTTGCGAGAAAGACCGACTGACGATATATTGTCAATGGAAACACTGAATAAAAGGACCAGCTGGCGATATTGCATCAATGGAATAAAAAAGATATCTGTAGGCCAAATATTGTTTTGAAGGTCTCTTGGGACCGTTAGATTAAAGTTTGATTGAGTATGAGAGTCAAAGTACGAAATATACAGCAACAAGTACAGTGCAGCACATGTTATGCAGAGTGCACCACGCACTCGCCAGCTCGCGCTAACCTTAGGCTACTGCTGAGCTGTGCAGTGTGCTGTTGCTGCTTCAACATAAACCATGTTGGTGGCAAGTAACATAGTGCACTGTTCTCACTTTTATTGCTTGTTTGTTTGTTTGCTTCCTTATAAAGAGATCTGATAAATCTAACAAGTTATCGTCAGATTTCTTGTCGAGTTCTGCCTACAATTCGCAACTTGACGTACGTTTACGAGAAACACTCATTATTTACAAAGACGATGGCTGTATCACTCAAAACGGAAAACAACACTCAAAACAAGTATTCACTTGGAAACACGGCCGATTCCTTCCCATTCCTAGGCCATTCCTGTCCCATCGTCGCCATAAGACCTATCTGTGTCGGTGCGACTTAAAAAAATAATTAAGAAACGAACCCAGTAACTCCCTAATGCAAGCTGATAGCTTCATGACCGGAACTGTATAGTCAAAATATTTGTATTCTGAATGTTATTTCTACGAGGAAACAACAGAAAAATATGAAGGTTATGATTTCTTTATTGTGATTTTTTAAATTCCTGAGATGTTCGAAATTTGAATGCATCAGTTTCATTCGCTCCCATTCCTTAAAGGTTTCTTCAGATTTTGTATGTTAACTTCGATGATATTTGCTGTCGATTTTATTTTTAGTGTCTTTCAGTGATCAGTAACAGTATTTTCTGATTTATTTGAAAATTTTAAAATTCATACTTTTTAATGTACATTCATTTTCAAGGAATACCTCATACTGTGGTTAAATCAGAGCGTTTCTCCGATACGGAATAATTTTATTCATTGTACGAATTCCAGATCAGAGGTAATTTATTAATTGATTACTTTAAACTGGATAGTGGGCATGGGGACCCGAAAGAATATTCTCCGTCAAGAATATCAGCAATGCCTCGAAAATTCGGCACAATATGGATAAATATTCATATCAGATGTAGCCACGTTCAAGATTTTTTAATAATACACAAAGCACGCCTGATAAAACACCCGTAAGCACCAGTTCAGTGGTAGCAATCCCAATTCGAGGTGACATACCTGAGAGACGGGCAAAATGCAGTTTATGTAGAAGGGTTTTGAAAAGCACTGTCACCTTGGACGTTCACATCCCGAAGCGAAATGACATGACTCAAATCCACCTTCAGTGTAGACTTCTCCAAATAATGAAAACGAAACAAGGCCTCTCACATTCCAGAGAATGTAAATAATTTTTACTTTCAGGCTGATATCATCATCGAATGTAAAAAATAGGAAAACATATTCGAAAGGCTGGTGACGACATATTTATCCTGAAATTCCCGGTTTGATGACGCTGTATCCCTTGCTTCTTTCTGAAGGACATTGTAAGTTACTATGAGAACCCGCAATAAAATATTATAAATAATGTCAAGCTACGAAACTGATGATGATGATGATGATGCTTGTTGTTTGTTGTTTTAAGGGGCCTAACATCGAGGTCATCGGCTCCTGATGGTACGAAATGAGACGAAATGCAATGACAAAATAAAAATACAAAATCCTCGACTGACCAGAATTCAAAACGTGAGGACGAAAAATGAACGGATGGATATAAAGTTAAAACAATCAGTGGAGACGACCCGCAATGCCTCAGTCTCAGAAACGGACGGAAAACAATAGTAATACTGACCAAGGGGCTGCTTCTATAGCTCAATACTAAATCGATGATGCTTGCAAGCTAAAGGGATCCAAAATATAGGTCATCGCACTCTCATAAGGGTACCTATCGCTTGGAAAGTAGAACCATGGTATTTGACATGGTGCGGTACTAATGAACAGTATCGTAGACTCGCGGTATTCCACACATCATGGTACTACTCACAGGTAATACAGACCTATGGCGTTTCAAACATAGCGGCGCCATTTACAGGCAACGCAAACCTAAGGTTTCCGTTACATACGTGTACTAATCACAGGGCCTCGAGCTATCCCGTGGTGTTCCTTATATAGTGGGTAATAATCATAGGAAAGCCAGAACCCTGGTATCGCTCATATAGTGCTACTAATCACAGGTACCGTAAAAGCCTGACCGCACGGTGCTCCTGATTGCTACTAATCACAAACCTATTTGGTACCTAACATAGTGGTACTACGCGCAAGTAATAACGACAGGTATGGGATACCGAGGGTGTATTATTCGTCTGCGTCCCCCACCTACAGGGGGTAAAGAGAGAGAAAAAAGAACAGAGAAGGGATCCGTCACTTCGAAAAATGAAGTAACGGACGAAGAAAGGCAAGGGCCACGAAGGGCGTGAAAATGAAAGGCTCTCTCGGCCTCGAATACTCTAATACCGTCGGGGTCGGAAAAGAACAAGAGTTGACCAAGGGAGGTCGGAGAGGATAGACGAAAGTAAGGAGCCTGGCACAAACAAGTAAGTGGAAGCAATGTCAAAACTCAGCTAAGGGCCCCGTGGTCGCCAATCCACACTCCCTAGTTGAGAGCCCCTTGGGCCCCTGTTAGTCGCCTCTTACGACAGACAGGAGATACCGCAGGAGTATTCTACATGTGCGTCCCCCACCCGCAGGGGGTAGTGTGTTTGGTCCGCGAGAGGTATTTTATTTCCATCAAGTCCGCCGGCAAGCCGATTAGGACCCCCCTATCCGCCACGTGGGAGTATCACCTCTCCACCTGCTACGCCAGCGTAGTAGGTTCGTGGCCGAAGAGATGAGCTGGCTCCTGAATCTACAGTAGGTAAGGAAAAGAAGACGTCTTCAGAGAAACAAACACGCGCACATAAAAACTGCAGTGTTTCAAAAATTAAATCCGTAAACAGAGAGGAGAGATAGAGGAAATGTTTTCCACCGAAGTACGTAAACTTTTAACAATTATGACTATAACTGAACAGGAAAGGATGTTAGACCCTACGGAAATCATATTTGTGGGCGCGTTTTCAAATGGAAAAATCAGATGGTATCACATGTCGAAAAGACATTTGTATAAACATGATCCACTACACTGGAAAATAACTTATAGAACACGTTGCTTGAACAGTTTGGACAGAGGTGCAAGTAACATAAAGATAAGAAATATATATCTCAAATAGTAACTGATTAATCTTTTATGGCTCAACATGCGAGCAGACTATTGAGACATTTTCCTCATATTTAGCTGTTTATTCATTGTCCTATCATGTTGGTGTAAATAAAGTAAAATAAATAATGTTTACAGCAGTTTTATCTTTTAAACGTTACAAAATACCGTGTTATTACACACATATTGAAATCATTCATGTTATATCACTGAATAAGAAACTTTGAACAAGGATAAAGATACATTTACAGCGTACATTACGATACATTCTTTCCTCAAGCAAGAGTTAACCTTATAGACCCAGCTGACAATATATAATCAGTGACAATCCTTGCGAGAAAGACCGACTGACGATATATTGTCAATGGAAACACTGAATAAAAGGACCAGCTGGCGATATTGCATCAATGGAATAAAAGGATATCTGGAGGCCAAATATTGTTTTGAAGGTCTCTTGGGACCGTTAGATTAATGTTTGATTGAGTATGAGAGTCAGAGTACGAAATATACAGTAACAAGTGCAGTGCTGCACATCTGATGCAGAGTGCCACCTCGCACTCGCCAGCCCGCGCTAACCTTAAGCTACTGCTGAGCTGTGCAGTCTGCTGTTGCTGCTTCAACATAAACCATGTGTGGCGGCAAGTAACATAGTGCACTCTTCTCAATTTTATTGTGTGTTTGTTTGCTTCCTTATTAAGAGATCTGATAAATCTAACAAGTTATCGTCAGATTTCTTGTCGAGTTCTGCCTACAATTCGCAACTTGACGTACGTTTACGAGAAACACTCATTATTTACAAAGACGATGGCTGTATCACTCAAAACGGAAAACAACACTCAAAACAAGTATTCACTTGGAAACACGGCCGATTCCTTCCCATTCCTAGGCCATTCCTGTCCCATCGTCGCCATAAGACCTATCTGTGTCGGTGCGACGTAAAAAAATAATTAAAAAACGAACCCAGTAACTCCCTAATGCAAGCTGATAGCTTCATGACCGGAACTGTATAGTCAAAATATTTGTATTCTGAATGTTATTTCTACGAGGAAACAACAGAAAAATATGAAGGTTATGATTTCTTTATTGTGATTTTTTAAATTCCTGAGATGTTCGAAATTTGAATGCATCAGTTTCATTCGCTCCCATTCCTTAAAGGTTTCTTCAGATTTTGTATGTTAACTTCGATGATATTTGCTGTCGATTTTATTTTTAGTGTCTTTCAGTGATCAGTAACAGTATTTTCTGATTTATTTGAAAATTTTAAAATTCATACTTTTTAATGTACATTCATTTTCAAGGAATACCTCATACTGTGGTTAAATCAGAGCGTTTCTCCGATACGGAATAATTTTATTCATTGTACGAATTCCAGATCAGAGGTAATTTATTAATTGATTACTTTAAACTGGATAGTGGGCATGGGGACCCGAAAGAATATTCTCCGTCAAGAATATCAGCAATGCCTCGAAAATTCGGCACAATATGGATAAATATTCATATCAGATGTAGCCACGTTCAAGATTTTTTAATAATACACAAAGCACGCCTGATAAAACACCCGTAAGCACCAGTTCAGTGGTAGCAATCCCAATTCGAGATGACATACCTGAGAGACGTGCAAAATGCAGTTTATGTAGAAAGGTTTTGAAAAGCACTGTCACCTTGGACGTTCACATCCCGAAGCGAAATGACATGACTCAAATCCACCTTCAGTGTAGACTTCTCCAAATAATGAAAACGAAACAAGGCCTCTCACATTCCAGAGAATGTAAATAATTTTTACTTTCAGGCTGATATCATCATCGAATGTAAAAAATAGGAAAACATATTCGAAAGGCTGGTGACGACATATTTATCCTGAAATTCCCGGTTTGATGACGCTGTATCCCTTGCTTCTTTCTGAAGGACATTGTAAGTTACTATAAGAACCCGCAATAAAATATTATAAATAATGTCAAGCTACGAAACTGATGATGATGATGATGATGCTTGTTGTTTGTTGTTTTAAGGGGCCTAACATCGAGGTCATCGGCTCCTGATGGTACGAAATGAGACGAAATGCAATGACAAAATAAAAATACAAAATCCTCGACTGACCAGAATTCAAAACGTGAGGACGAAAAATGAACGGATGGATATGAAGTTAAAACAATCAGTGGAGACGACCCGCAATGCCTCAGTCTCAGAAACGGACGGAAAACAATAGTAATACTGACCAAGGGGCTGCTTCTATAGCTCAATACTAAATCGATGATGCTTGCTAGCTAAAGGCATCCAAAATATAGGTCATCGCACCCTCATAAGGGTACCTATCGCTTGGAAAGTAGAACCATGGTATTTGACATGGTGCGGTACTAATGAACAGTATCGTAGACTCGCGGTATTCCACACATCATGGTACTACTCACAGGTAATACAGACCTATGGCGTTTCAAACATAGCGGCGCCATTTACAGGCAACGCAAACCTAAGGTTTCCGTTACATACGTGTACTAATCACAGGGCCTCGAGCTATCCCGTGGTGTTCCTTATATAGTGGGTAATAATCATAGGAAAGCCAGAACCCTGGTGTCGCTCATATAGTGCTACTAATCACAGGTACCGTAAAAGCCTGACCGCACGGTGCTCCTGATTGCTACTAATCACAAACCTATTTGGTACCTAACATAGTGGTACTACGCGCAAGTAATAACGACAGGCATGGGATACCGAGGGTGTATTATTCGTCTGCGTCCCCCACCTACAGGGGGTAAAGAGAGAGAAAAAAGAACAGAGAAGGGATCCGTCACTTCGAAAAATGAAGTAACGGACGAAGAAAGGCAAGGGCCACGAAGGGCGTGAAAATGAAAGGCTCCCTCGGCCTCGAATGCTCTAATACCGTCGGGGTCGGAAAAGAACAAGAGTTGACCAAGGGAGGTCGGAGAGGATAGACGAAAGTAAGGAGCCTGGCACAAACAAGTAAGTGGAAACAACGTCAAAACTCAGCTATGGGCCCTGTGGTCGCCAATCCACACTCCCTAATGAGAGCCCCTTGGGCCCCTGTTAGTCGCCTCGTACGACAGACAGGAGATACCGCAGGAGTATTCTACATGTGCGTCCCCCACCCGCAGGGGGTAGTGTGTTTTGTCCGCGAGAGGTATTTTATTTCCATCAAGTCCGCCGGCAAGCCGATTAGGACCCCCCTATCCGCCACGTGGGAGTATCACCTCTCCACCTGCTACGCCAGCGTAGTAGGTTCGTGGCCGAAGAGATGAGCTGGCTCCTGAATCTGCAGTAGGTAAGGAAAAGAAGACGTCTTCAGAGAAACAAACACGCGCACATAAAAACTGCAGTGTTTCAAAAATTAAATCCGTAAACAGAGAGGAGAGATAGAGGAAATGTTTTCCACCGAGGTACGTAAACGTTTAAAAATTATGATTATAACTGAACAGGAAAGGATGCTAGACCCTACGGAAATCATATTTGTGGGCGCGTTTTCAAATGGAAAAATCAGATGGTATCACATGTCGAAAAAACATTTGTATAAACATGATCCACTACACTGGAAAATAACTTATAGAACACGTTGCTGGAACAGTTTGGACAGAGGTGCAAGTAACATAAAGAGAAGAAATATATATCTCAAATAGTAACTGATTAATCTTTTATGGCTCAACATGCAAGCAGACTATTGAGACATTTTCCTCATATTTAGCTGTTTATTCATTGTCCTATCATGTTGGTGTAAATAAAGTAAAATAAATAATGTTTACAACAGTTTTATCTTTTAAACGTTACAAAATACCGTGTTATTATACACATATTGAAATCATTCATGTTATATCACTGATGATGATGATGATGCTTGTTGTTTTAAGGGGCCTAACATCGAAGGTCATCGGCCCCTAATGGTACGAAATGAAAGAACAAAAATTACAAAGGCATCCACTGACCAAAATAAAAATAAAAAGTCATGAAGAATGCATGGATGGACAGGAACCCAACAAAACACAAAACAAACAAACAAAAACAAAAACCACTGGATCGGATTCAATAGAGAACGAAAATAACATTATTACCGACCAAGGAACCACTTATAAAGCACAAAGATGCTTGGTGTCTAAAGGGGGTGCAAAATCCACGTCTAAGGCCCCACAGAATGGTACATGTCGCGAGTAAAATAGAACCATGGTATGTGTCATGTTGGGGTATTAATCAGAAGTAGCGAAGACTCACGGTGTTCCACAAAAGATGGTACTACTCACAAGTACTGTACTTCGTACAGGTAACGCAGACCTATGGTGTTTCGCACACAATGGCGCCACTTACAGCCAACGCAAACCGATGAGTTTCCTCACCTAGGGTACTAGTCACGGGTGCCGGTCCCAATGGCCCCGGGCTGTTCCGCACATAGTGAGTACTAATCACAGGCAACGCAGACCCACGGTGTCGCTCATATAGTGGTACAACTCACAGGCTACGCCCAGACCCGCGGTGTTGCCCACATGGGTACAACGCACGGGTACTGGAATCCACCAGGCCAGGCTTTTTACTGCAACGAATCACAAACGTATTTCGTACCATGTTAGTGAGACTACTCGCAAGTACATGCAACCCATGGTGTTCCCCGCATGATGGTACGAATCAAGAGTAGTTTCATGGTTCTAATTCATTCATCCCTTGGTCGCCCCTTTTAGTCGCCTCGCACGACAGGCAGGGGATACCGTGGGTGTATTATTCGGCAGCCTCCCCCACCCACAGGGGGTGTGTGTTTGGTCCGCGAGAGGTATTTTATTTCCCTCAAGTCCGCCGGCAAGCCGGTTAGGACCCCCCTATCCGCCACCTGGGACGCGCCACGTGGGAGTATCACCTCTCCCCCTGCTACGCCTGCGTAGCAGGTTCGTGGTGTTATATCACTGAATAAGAAACTTTGAACAAGGATAAAGATACATTTACACCGTACATTACAATACAGTCTTTCCTCAAGCAAGAGTTAACCTTATAGACCCAGCTGACAATATATAATCAGTGACAATCCTTGCGAGAAAGACCGACTGACGATATATTGTCAATGGAAACACTGAATAAAAGGACCAGCTGGCGATATTGCATCAATGGAATAAAAGGATATCTGGAGGCCAAATATTGTTTTGAAGGTCTCTTGGGACCGTTAGATTAATGTTTGATTGAGTATGAGAGTCAGAGTACGAAATATACAGTAACAAGTACAGTGCTGCACATCTGATGCAGAGTGCCACCTCGCACTCGCCAGCCCGCGCTAACCTTAAGCTACTGCTGAGCTGTGCAGTCTGCTGTTGCTGCTTCAACATAAACCATGTGTGGCGGCAAGTAACATAGTGCACTCTTCTCAATTTTATTGTGTGTTTGTTTGCTTCCTTATTAAGAGATCTGATAAATCTAACAAGTTATCGTCAGATTTCTTGTCGAGTTCTGCCTACAATTCGCAACTTGACGTACGTTTACGAGAAACACTCATTATTTACAAAGACGATGGCTGTATCACTCAAAACGGAAAACAACACTCAAAACAAGTATTCACTTGGAAACACGGCCGATTCCTTCCCATTCCTAGGCCATTCCTGTCCCATCGTCGCCATAAGACCTATCTGTGTCGGTGCGACGTAAAAAAATAATTAAAAAACGAACCCAGTAACTCCCTAATGCAAGCTGATAGCTTCATGACCGGAACTGTATAGTCAAAATATTTGTATTCTGAATGTTATTTCTACGAGGAAACAACAGAAAAATATGAAGGTTATGATTTCTTTATTGTGATTTTTTAAATTCCTGAGATGTTCGAAATTTGAATGCATCAGTTTCATTCGCTCCCATTCCTTAAAGGTTTCTTCAGATTTTGTATGTTAACTTCGATGATATTTGCTGTCGATTTTATTTTTAGTGTCTTTCAGTGATCAGTAACAGTATTTTCTGATTTATTTGAAAATTTTAAAATTCATACTTTTTAATGTACATTCATTTTCAAGGAATACCTCATACTGTGGTTAAATCAGAGCGTTTCTCCGATACGGAATAATTTTATTCATTGTACGAATTCCAGATCAGAGGTAATTTATTAATTGATTACTTTAAACTGGATAGTGGGCATGGGGACCCGAAAGAATATTCTCCGTCAAGAATATCAGCAATGCCTCGAAAATTCGGCACAATATGGATAAATATTCATATCAGATGTAGCCACGTTCAAGATTTTTTAATAATACACAAAGCACGCCTGATAAAACACCCGTAAGCACCAGTTCAGTGGTAGCAATCCCAATTCGAGATGACATACCTGAGAGACGGGCAAAATGCAGTTTATGTAGAAGGTTTTTGAAAAGCACTGTCACCTTGGACGTTCACATCCCGAAGCGAAATGACATGACTCAAATCCACCTTCAGTGTAGACTTCTCCAAATAATGAAAACGAAACAAGGCCTCTCACATTCCAGAGAATGTAAATAATTTTTACTTTCAGGCTGATATCATCATCGAATGTAAAAATAGGAAAACATATTCGAAAGGCTGGTGACGACATATTTATCCTGAAATTGCCGGTTTGATGACGCTGTATCCCTTGCTCCTTTCCGAAGGACATTGTAAGTTACTATAAGAACCCGCAATAAAATATTATAAATAATGTCAAGCTACGAAACTGATGATGATGATGATGATGCTTGTTGTTTGTTGTTTTAAGGGGCCTAACATCGAGGTCATCGGCTCCTGATGGTACGAAATGAGACGAAATGCAATGACAAAATAAAAATACAAAATCCTCGACTGACCAGAATTCAAAACGTGAGGACGAAAAATGAACGGATGGATATGAAGTTAAAACAATCAGTGGAGACGACCCGCAATGCCTCAGTCTCAGAAACTGACGGAAAACAATAGTAATACTGACCAAGGGCCTGCTTCTATAGCTCAATACGAAATCGATGATGCTTGCAAGGTAAAGGGGTCCAAAATATAGGTCATCGCACACTCATAAGGGTACCTATCGCTTGGAAAGTAGTACCATGGTATTTGACATGGAACGGTACTAATCAACAGTATCGTAGACTCGCGGTATTCCACACATTATGGTACTACTCACAGGTAATGAATTTCGCACAGGTAATAGAGACGTATGGCGTTTCACACATAGCGGCGCCATTTACAGGCAACCCAATCCTATGGTTTCCGTTACATACGTGAACTAACCACAGGGACTCGTGCTATCCCGTGGTGTTCCTTATATAGTGGGTATTAATCATAGGAAAGCCAGATGATGATAATGCTTGTTGTTTTAAGGGGCCCGACATCGAAGGTCATCGGCCCCTAATGGATCGAAATGAATGACATGAGACATGAATTAAAAAGTATCTACTGGTGGGGTGGTCCCCCCTTCGAGCTTTTACTCTTTGCGACGTCGCTGGAAGCAGAAACAGTCGCCTTGGGCGCAGCGATCAGCACAGGTGACAATGTTGAA
This sequence comes from Anabrus simplex, assembly GCF_040414725.1. NCBI lineage: Eukaryota > Metazoa > Arthropoda > Insecta > Orthoptera > Tettigoniidae > Anabrus > Anabrus simplex. Next base: position 91,819,212 of record NC_090268.1, on the reverse strand, counting down.
AATGACGAACCTGGAAGACTCTGAGCTATCGTGCTGTAGTCGAGTGTACGGGTAGGTGTATTTGTGGAAATAAACATACGGCGCGCTTCCTGGTAGGAAAGACCATCCAGGGTCTTGATATCCTGGATCTTCTTCTCACTCAGGTATGTCGGACAGTTCCGATCCCGAAGAGAATGAAAACCGGAGCAGTTAGTGCACTTGTACGGAGTTGTCCACTCCTCCGTGCCGTGAGTTACTCGTCCACATGTACCACATACAGCTGATTCGAACAGCGAGGGACCATATGTTCGAATCGCTGGCATTGATAGCATCGCATAGGAGGCGGGATGTACGGCCTCACATCGCAACGATAAGTTGTTACCTTGACTTTCTCTGGTGACACTGACAACCTAGAAGAGACAATGAAGGCACCAGTGGCAACGTCTTCACCGTTTTCCTTGCGCGTAATGCGCCGGACGTGTGTCACGCCACGGTTCTTCATGTCTTCCATCAACGCGTCGTCAGTCTTCAAAATAAGGTCGCGGTGAAACATGACTCCGCGAACCAGGTTCAAGGACTTATGCTCCTCCACTTTGACGGGGATTTCGCCAAAGTGGTCGCACTTAAGCAGCTGATCAGCTTGCAGTGCTGTACGAGTCTTCATAAGCAAACTACCGTTGCGCATTTTCTTAAGGTCCTCAAGTTCGCCGTAAACGCCTTCGATGTGTCGACTAAAAAGGATCGACTTCACCAGCTTAAAATCATGCCCATCGGTTCTGGTAGCGGCCAGAAACCTAGGGAATCTGGATCCCATTTCTTCACGCTGCGCATGTTCCCAGGGAGTTGAAACTCTCAGGGAAGCAAAAGTTAAAGGCTTGGGTGGGGGACCACCTTGAGAAGGACGGCTTTGTTTGGAAGCCATTCCCGAAAGCTTCCTCTCCGAATGCCACCCACTCCGATCAGGGGTCTCTGTAGCCGAACCAAGCAGCCAAGGCAATACCCACCTGGTCGTAGCAGGTACTGCCCGGGGTCCGATGTTGGACGATGCCTAATACGGGATGACTGAGGCAATGAGCACTAGGGCTCCCTTCCTCCAGTCACCCGCAATAGCACGTACCCCATAGCGTGTACAGAGCACTAAAAATAAGACAAATAAATAAAAATAATTAATAATAATATGTCCTTCTGGCATTCGGCTGTGCGGGGACCTGTGTTGTCAGGCGGATACTACTGCCAAGGTACATGGCGCTCCCACCACGCAATGGTCCTGGGTGGACAGTTGCTGGCTTTTGGGCGTAATCGCACACGTAAGAGGCCCATCTCCGGGCAGCACGCACATCAAAATTTTGATATGGTCTACATCTGACCCTCGGAAAAATAATAATAATAAAATAAAGAGGGGACCATGGCCACATGACCCTTTAAGTCGCCTTCTACGACAGGCAGGGATTACCTGTGAATGTACTCAACCCCTGCTATCCACAGGAGGTCCAACAAGTTATACCATACCGCAATCCATGTCCGCGCCTAGGTCGCCACTTTTAGTCGACTCATACGACAGGCAGGGGATACCGCGGGTGTATTCTATATGTGCGTCCCCCACCCACAGGGGGTACTGTGTTTGGTCCACGAGAGGTATTTTATTTCCCTCTAGTCCGCCGGCAAGCCGGTTAGGACCTCCCTATCCGCCACCGGGGACGCGCCACGTGGGAGTATCACCTCTCCCCTGCTACGTTATCGTAGTAGGTTCGTGGACCTACGGTGTTTCTCACACAATGGCGCTACGTATAGCCAACGCAAACCGATTAGGTTCCTCAGCTAGGTGTACTAGTCACGGGTGCCGGTATTCCCGTGGTCTTCCTCAGATAGTGGGCACTAATCACAGGCAACGCAGACCTACGGTGTCGCTCATATAGTGGTACAACCCACTGGCAACGCCCAGACCCGCGGTGTTGCTTACATGGGTACGATGCACGGGTACTGGAAACCCACAGGCCAGCCTCTATACTCTTACTAATCACAAACCTATTTCGTACCTAATTTAGTGGTACTACTCGCAAGTACAGGCAACCCATGGGGTTCCCCGCTTGATGGTACGAATCAAAAGTAGTTTCATGGTTTTAATTTGATCATCCCTTTATCGCCCCTTTTTAGTTGCCTCTTACGACAGGCAGAGTATACCGGCGGGTGTATTCTTCGTCTGCGTCCCCCACCCACAGGAGGTAGATAAAGAGAAGGAAAAAGTATTGATCCGTCACTTCGAAAAATGAAGTGACGGACAAAGAAAGGCATGGGCCACGAATGGCGTGAAAATTAAAGGCTCTCTAGGCCTGAAATGACCTAATACCGTTGTAGTCGGAAAAGAACAAGAGTTGACCAATGGAGGTCGGACAGGATAGATGAAATTGAGGAGCCTGGCACAAGTAACTGGAAGCAATGTCAGGTTTCAGCTAAGGGGCCCCGTGGTCTCCAACCCACGCTCCCAAGTCGAGAGACCCCGGGGTCCCTTTTAGTCGCCTCTTACGACAGGCAGGGGATACCGTGTGTGAATTCTTCGTCTGCTTCCTCCACCCACAGCGGTTCTTTGCTGATGAACTGCCTGGCGATGAATGAGGCGACCCGCCTCCTGTCTTGACGCACACACTCTCAGAAATTCGGCGATCAAAAGACAAGGTAGCCTGAAAGGCCGCAGCATATATACCCAAGGGGACGGTTCGAGAGGGTTCTGGACTAAATCCGGACACACCCTCGCTAGAAGCTAGTGATTGGCTTTAAAATAATTACAAAAGTAATGATTGGCTAGATTCAAGAACTGGCGGAATGAGAAAGAAGTGTTGCAAACCTTGAAATAAATGAAAGTTAATTTAGTTGAGAAAACATAATAACACAATACCTCTTTAAATCATTAATTCTTTTACCTTGCACCTCAGCTTTTTGTATGGAGAAAAGTTTAAAGTTTAAAGTCCAGTTAGTTTAGGCAAGTTCAAATTATACATTACTCAATAATTCACTGGTGACATCATCTGGTCAATGTCCCAACTTCACGCCGTAGCTGTTTCACGTTTTGTTAGAGAGATAGCGTTCCTAAAGGCGCTTCTTTTGAATGAGCGGAGTTGAGGTGTACCTCCCGGTTCAAATAGCATCGCACAGGAGGCGGGAAGTACGGTCTCACAGCGCAACGGTAAATTGTTACCTTTACTTTCTCTGGTAACACGGACAACATGAATGAGACAATGAAGGCAACAGTGGCAACGTCTTCACCGTTGACCTTGCGCGTAATGCGCCGGTAGTTTGTCACGCCACGGTTCTTCATGTCGTCCATCAACTCGTCGTTAGTGCTCAATATAAGGCCGTGGTGAAAATTTACTCCGCGAACTAGATTCAAGTGTTTGTGCTGCTCCACTTTGAGGGGGATTTCGCCAAAGAGGTCGCACTTAAGCAACTGATCAGCTTGCAGTGCTGTACGAGCCTTCATAAGCAAACGACAGTTGCGCATTTTCTTGAGATCCTCAAGTTCGCTGTAGACACCTTCAATGTGTCTACTAAAAGGGATCGATTTCACCTTAAAATCATGCCCATCAGTTCTGGTGGCAACCAGAGACCTACCTTCACGCTGCGCATGTTCCCAGAGAGTCGAACCTCTCAGGGAAGCAAAAGTTAAAAGTCTTCGGTGGGGGACCACCTTGGAATGGGCGACTTTGTTTCGAAGCCATGCCCGAAATCATCCTCTCCGAATGCCACCCACTCCGATCAGGGGCCTCTATAGCCGAACCAAGCAGCCAAGGCAATACCCACCTGGTCGTAGCAGCCATTGCGCGGGGTCCGATGTTGGACGATGCCTAATACGGGATGACTGAGGCAATGAGCACTACGAGTCCCTTCCTCCGATCACCCGCAATAGCATATACCCCATACCGTTTACTGAGTAATAAATATAGAGAATAATAAATATAGATAATAATAATAATAATAATAATAATAATAATAATAATAATAATAATAATAATAATAATAATAATTGTACCGGGCGGTACACCTCCGCTCCGCTAATTCAAACATTGCGCCAGTTTGAACTCCCCTACTGGAGGAAACCTGAACTTTAACAACCATGTTAATTCTAAAGGGTATCAGAAGATGTCGCTATCTGTAAATTTTGAAGAGTTCTGAACTGTGTCTTTTTCGATTTATTTTTGTTTTCTCTATAGTGAGAAGTGTGAACATTCTCTTCTAGATGGCACTACTGAAGAAATACAACGGTGCACCCTACTGCGAAGTGAAAGATTTTTTTTGAAGAATTTTAGTATGCATAAGTTTGTTCTTTGTTAAATTTCTTTTAGTCATTGTTTAGGTTGGCTGTATAACACTTCTCTTTCCGCCAGTTTTGAATTCGACCAATGATTAATTTTTGTAATTAATTTTCCACCAATCCTAGATGTCTTCTTCAGTTTTGACTTGTAATCTTTTGGCCGACCAATAAAATGCTTATGAGCGGGTGTTATCATTCATGAAAGGTCTCGAATGTTCCGCGAGGGTATATTAACTGCTGATTTTCGGGTCTCTGCGCCACTTCAGTAACATCTCTCTTAGTGCAATTATGTAGCAGGGGGCGGGAAGCGCCTCTTTCTTCGGGCAGCGGTTCTTCAATAAGGTAATGGCCTTTTAATAACTTATTTTCTTGCTAGCTCAGCAGTTTAACTCTCGGGGCAGGTTCGAAACCTTTTACCATGTAATTTTCCTCTAAAATGTAATAGACTCTTGGCATAAATTCTGTCTCTTTAAACTACAAATTAGGATAGAGAGTGCCTAACCCTCTCGAGCTCCCACTCATGTTGTTTTGAGGTGACTACGTTTTCATAACTGTTTCCCTTCTACTCGTAATGTCATAAAGTTTTCTATCGTGTCACCTCCGTAGAATGGGATTAGCCCTTGCATAAGCGGCCTAGGGCCAAATTAGGTTTTAATAAAGTGTATTAGGAGTGCAAGTTTGCCTCCTCTCAAGTTGGTGTTTTGGGGCCATGTAATTGTCCTGTTTCTTTATAGAATAGGCCTCAGTAGGTTGGGTATTTTTACCCCTGTATTATTGTACTTGGAGGACAGCTTGAACGTGGAGTTTGGTGTGGCCTCTGATGGGCTTGAACTTTGAGAGCGGGTTGGTCTTTCTTAATTTTGGTTTCTGTGTGCCTCGAGGAGGCTTTATTGAGTAATAGGGAGCAAGTGCTCCTGGGCATGATTGGGGTTTTCTGCCCCTTTGTCATACCTGGTATTTGGCTAATGTTGGGCTAATTGCTGAAGAATTGTGTGTCTGGCTCTCGGAGCCCAAATCCTGTAACTCTGTAATTGTACATTCTCGATTTGTTGCTAGGCTACTAAGTACCTGTTATATTTGTTATTTCTTGATCTTGAAAAGAAAATATAACCTTCTTGCATTTTAAATTAACTTTAATTTCGTATATTGAGACCTATTCATCCCAGCACCTTCTTTCACCTCTGCTGATCCACCAAGCCACGGTAATAATAATAATAATAATAATAATAATAATAATAATAATAATAATAATAATAATAATACGTATGTCCTTCTGGCATTTGGCTGTGCAGGGACCTGTGTTGTCAGGCGGATTCTAATGCAAGGGTACATGACGCTCCAACCCGCCGCTTCCTGGGTGGTCACAAACGGGCTTTCGGGCGCAATCGCACATGTAAGAGGCCCATCTCCGTGCAGCACGCACTTCAAGAATTTTGAAACGGTCTACAACTCACAAAAAAATAAATAAAGAGGGATCGATGGCCATATGACCCTTTTAGTCGCCTTCTACAACAGGCAGGGATTACCTGTGAATGTATTCAGCCTCTCCCATCCACAAGAGGTCGAACACATGATATGAAGCCGCAATCCACGTCCGCCCCAAGGTCGCTCCTTCAGGTATCTTACGAAAGACAAAGGATACCGTTTGTATATTCTTCGTCATCCTCCACCCACAGGGGGTAGACAGAGAGAAAAAAAGAAAGAAGGGATCCGTCACTTCGAACAATGATTTAACAGACGAAGAAAGGCAAGGGCCACGAAGGGCCGATGCTCTAATACCATCGGGGTCGGAAAAGAACAAGAGTTGACCAATGGAGGTCGGACAAGTTAGACTAAAGTGAGGAGCCTGATATAAGTGGAAGAAATGCCAGGACTCAGCTAAGGGCCCCTTGTTCGCCAATCCACACTCGCAAGTTGAGAGCCCCTTGGGCCGTTTTTAGTCGCCTCTTACGACAGGCAGGGGATACCGTGGGTGTATTCATCTGCATCCCCCACCCACAGGGGGTGGCATTTATACGGGTGGAGGCAACAAGCTACTCCTAGTGCACCGTCACTGCTTTGTCCTACATAGGAGGCTTGTAGTGGTGTCTCAACCCCAGCGTCTTGGAAAGCTGTGCAAATCCAATTGATGAGACCATTGGTACACTGGGGCAAAACGCTGGTAATTTCACGTTTGAAAATGCCTATAAAGAGATTAAATATTTTGTTTACCTCCTGGGAACTTAATTTTTGATACAGTCTATTTCTGCTACATCTTCCAAAATGTCAAATCCATCCTGATACGACTTGTCAAGAAAATCAAGATTTTAGATGAGGTGGTGTGGGTTGGGGGTGGGAAGATGTCGCGACGAACGCGGGGAAGGTAATACAATGCGCAGAACCTTCGGCAATGGCTCGACATCCACGTTATGGCGACCCTGGTATGGAATACATAAAATAGTGATGATGATGATGATGCTTGGAGTTTAAAGGGGCCTAACATCGAGGTCATCGGCCCCTAATGGCACGAAAAGAAATGGCAACAACAACAAAAATCAAAATCATCCACTGACCAAAATAAGAAAAAGGCATGAAGAATGAATGGATGATGATGATGATGATGATGCTTGTTGTTTTAAGGGGCCTAACATCGAGGTCATCGGCCCCTAATGGTACGAAATGAAAGAACAAAAATTGCAAAGGCATCCACTGACCAAAATAAAAATAAAAAATGTCATGAAGAATGAATGGATGGACAGGAACCCAACAAAACACAAAACAGACAAAAACAAAAACCAGTGGATCGGATTCAATAGAGAACGAAAATAACAGTATTACCGACCAAGGTACCACTTATAAAGCACAATGATGCTTGGTGTCTAAAGGGGGTGCAAATTCCACGTCTAAGGCCCCACAGAATGGTACATGTCGCGAGTAAAATAGAACCATGGTATGTGTCATGTTGGGGTATTAATCAGAAGTAGCGAAGACTCACGGTGTTCCACAAAAGATGGTACTACTCACAAGTATTGTACTTCGTACAGGTAACGCAGACCTATGCTGTTTCGCACACAATGGCGTCACTTACAGCCAACGCAAACCGATGAGTTTCCTCACCTAGGGTACTAGTCACGGGTGCCGGTCCCAAGGGCCCCGTGGTGTTCCGCACATAGTGAGTACTAATCACAGGCAACGCAGACCCACGGTGTCGCTCATATAGTGGTACAACTCACAGGCTACGCCCAGACCCGCGGTGTTGCCCACATGGGTACAACGCACGGGTACTGGAATCCACCAGGCCAGGCTTTTTACTGCAACGAATCACAAACATATTTCGTACCATATTAGTGATACTACTCGCAAGTACATGCAACCCATGGTGTTCCCCGCATGATGGTACGAATCAAAAGTAGTTGCATGGTTCTAATTCATTCATCCCTTGGTCGCCCCTTTTAGTCGCCTGTCACGACAGGCAGGGGATACCGTGGGTGTATTATTCGTCAGCCTCCCCCACCCACAGGGGGTGTGTGTTTGGTCCGCGAGAGGTATTTTATTTCCCTCAAGTCCGCCGGCAAGCCGGTTAGGACCCCCCTATCCGCCACCTGGGACGCGCCACGTGGGAGTATCACCTCTCCCCCTGCTACGCCAGCGTAGTAGGTTCGTGGAATGAATGGATGGATATGAAACCAGAAGGAAACCAAAAAACAATAAATACACAAACAAAAAAACAGTGGATCCATGGCAAAAATGATCAGAATAAATAGTATTACTGACAAAGGGACCACATATAAAGCATAATCCGGAATCGAGGATGCTTGATGTCTAAAGGGGTCCAAAATCCATGGCTAAGGCCCCACAGAATGGTACTTGTCACGAGTACAGTAGACCCATGGTATTTGTCATTTTGGGGTACTAATCAAAAGTAGCGAAGACTCACGATGTTCCACACAAGATGGTACTACTCACAAGTATTGTACTTCGTACAGGTAACGCAGACCTATGTTGTTCCTAACACAATGGCGCCACTCATAGCCAACGCAAACTGATAAGGTTCCTCACCGAGTGTACTAACCACAGGGACTTGCTCTATCCCGTGGTGTTCCTCAACATAGTGGGGATCAATCACAGGAAACGCTGACCCACGGCGCCGCTCATAGCCAACGCAAACCGAGAAGGCTCCTCACAGAGTGTACTAACCACAGGGAATCGCACTATCCCGTGCCGTTCCTCAACATAGTGGGTACCAAGCACAGGCAACGCCCAGACCCGCGGTGTTGCTCACATGGGTACGACGCACGGGTACTGGAAAACCCCCGACCAGACCATTGATGCTACTAATCACAAACCTATTTCGTACTAACATAGTGGACTACTCGCAAGTATAGGCAACCCAAGGTGTTCCCCACGTGATGGTACGAATCAAAAGTAGTTACATGGTTCTAATTCAACCATCCCTTGGTCGCCCCTTTTAGTCGCCTCTCACGACAGGCAGGGGATATCGTGGGTGTATTATTCGTCTGGGTCCCCCACCCACAGGGGGTAGAGAGAGAGAAAAAGAGAAAAGGAAGGGATCCGTCACTTCGAAAAATGAAGTAACGGACGAAGAAAAGCAAGGGCCACGAAGGGCGTGAAAATGAAAAACTCCCTAGACCTCGAATGCTCTAATACCGTCGGGGTCGGAAAAGAACAAGTGTTGACCAAGGGAGGTCGGACAGGATAGACGAAAGTGAGGAGCCCGGCACAAGTAAGTGGAAGCAATGCCAGGACTCAGCTAAGGGCCCCGTGGTCGCCAATCCACACTCCCAAGTTGAGAGCCCCTTGGGCCCCTGTTAGTCGCCTCTTACGACAGGCAGGGGATACCGCGGGTGTAGTCTACATGTGCGTCCCCCACCCGCAAGGGGTAGTGTGTTTGGTCCGCGAGAGGTATTTTATTTCCCTCAAGTCCGCCGGCAAGCCGATTAGGACCCCCCTACCCGCCACCTGGGACGCGCCACGAGGGAGTATCACCTCTCCCCCTGCTACGCTGGACATAAAATAGTGGACATAAAATAGTAAGAATTACTCAGTGATTGCGATCAATCCTCTACGAGTAGAAGAAATCAACAGGAGTTAAAATATACTCACTACCCCATGCTATTTACTGCCTTCTCTTTCCCACAGTGATTGGAAAATTTATATCACTGGAACTCAATGGTTCTTCATTTTCCTTTCTTCATATAAATTGCATGACTATGCAATAAGGATGCTAAACTTGAAAAGAAAATATTTTACGATTGAAATGAAACATGATGTTCACACTTGTAAAAAGGAATACTTGAACTGTTCGCTATTAGTGGAGAATAATGGGCACTCAGCAGAGAAACAATGTGCAGTAATACATCACGTCAGCTAACCATCTGCCGCGCTCTCCTCATGGAAAAGCACTCACAGGCAGCTGAAATATCTTCACAATACGTGACTATTATACTGAGAGTGGCATTCTCCGCACAGTCGCCGTATACCAGCTGCCCGTAGTCAATGCACCATGCAAGTAAATCACACCCTTTGAGGAAGACTGCTATTGACTGGCTCTCTATAAGGAGGTCATCATCATGCAATCAGTCTTGTAACTCGATAGCTGCTGTCGCTCAAGTGCGGCCAGTATCCAGTATTCGGGAGATAGTAGGTTCGAACCCCAATGTCGGCAGCCCTGAAAACGGTTTTCCGTGGTTTCCCATTTTCACACCAGGCAAATGCTGGGGCTGTACCTTAATTAAGGCACGGCCGCTTCCTTCTCATTCCTAGCCCTTTCCTGTCCCATCGTCGCCATAAGACCTATCTGTTTCGGTGCGACGTTAAGCAAAAAAAAAAACTGGTTTGCTCTTACGTCGAGTCTTCTTGGGCAGTTTTTTAGGTTCTTTATAATTTATTAGACAAGTATGTCTGAAGAACATCCACGAGGGCGTTAGCAGTTATTTCGCCCTTAAGTATTTCAATAATTTATTAGTTATCGCTTCTCGTTGATTCTGTCTTTCCAATGCGCTTGGATTGCTTATCTACAGCACATAAACGGAAGTCAGGTTCTCCGTCTATCCAACAATATGCTGTACACATAAACCATACCAGAGACATCGAAACAGAAGCAGAAAAGTGGTTCGAAAAAAAGGACTTGCTCCAGAAATTGACTACGAGTCAGTCACAGTCTCGCTCCTGCGACAACTCCGTGAGAAAGAATTCGATGCCTCGTGTACATTACCACCATTCTGATGATGATATTGATGGTGTTTGTAGTTTAAAGGGGCCTAACATCTGGGGCATCGACCCCTAATGATGATGATGATGCTTGTTGTTTTAAGGGGCCTAACATCGAAGGTCATCGGCCCCTAATGGAACGAAATGAATGACATGAGACATGAAGTTAAAATTTTAAAAAGTATCCACTGACAAGAGTTAAAAAGGAACGGTGATGAAGAAAAATGAGGGTGAGATTAAAACAGTCAGTGGATCTAATACGCAATGCCTTATGTTCTATTAAAATAAGAGAAAGTACAGGAAATTGAAGGAATAAGGCATTGCCCAGTAATACAGATATTAACACATAATTTACGTTAGACGTTCAAATAACACAGTAAAATGCGCAACACAAAATAAAATGAAGTCAATGAAATAAAAGCGCAACTGACATAAACAACACTAGGACAAAGGACAACATCACACACGATAAAACAGACCGCTATCCCTCATAAAGCGGATGACGAGGTCTGCTGACTGCTCGTCATCGCGCAAGATAAGGGAGATAGTACTCGGAAGGTTAATACTACGGCGCAGATCGACCAGGTCCACGCACTCCGTAAGGATGTGTACCACGGTAAGATGGTCGCCGCAGGTACACACCGGAGGGGGTTCTCCTTTCAGTAGATGGGAGTGCGTCAGGATACCGTGGCCGATCCGAAGGCGACATAATACCACGGCTTCCCTCCGCGAAGCCCGCAGGGAAGTCCTCCATACCTTCGTTGTTCCTTTTATCGCTCTCAGCTTATTGGGAAGTGGGATGGCCTGCCACTCCATCTCCCAATGAGACATAACCAGATGTCTCAGCTGAGAGCGAATATCACTTGCTGGAACCTTGAAAGGCAACGGGGGCAGTGTAACTGCCTCCTTGGCAGCCTCATCTGCTAACTCGTTTCCCTCTATGCCCATGTGGCTGGGGAGCCACACAAACGTAATTCTGGTGCCGGCATCCGAACACCCGGCCAGCAGGTCCTGGATCTGCTGCACCAGAGGGTGTCGAGGGAAACAGGTATCAATAGACTGAAGCGAACTCAAGGAGTCAGAACACACAAGAAAGTGTCGGCGCTCATTGTCTAGCGCGTACCGCAGAGCCTCACAGATAGCATAGAGCTCTGCCGTGTACACACTACAGGTATCCGGGAGAGCAAAAAGAAACCGATCATTGTCGACAACGAACGCACAGCCCACCTTCGTATCTGTCCGTGAACCATCCGTGTAAACGACGACTGAACCTGGATAGCGGCCAAGAACGGACAGGTAGATCCTCCGATAAATCGAAGGGTCCGTGTCTCCTTTCGGGCCAGTGTGCAAATCCAGGATAATTTCAGGTCGTCGCACAACCCACGGAGGTACCCCACTTGGTTGTCTGACAAGGCAAGGAATCGAAGGTACGTCAAACAATTCATAACTGCTATCCAAGCGTATCCCAACCGGCCGCGTCGCACGTGGATGAGCAACGTACAACAAGCGGTTGCCATTGTTGAACACGCAGGGATAGCTCGGATGAAGTGGCATCTGTCGCAAATTTGCAGCATATGTAAGTAGTAGTTGCTGGCGCCTCAGGTGTAGAGGCGGCACACCAGACTCAGCGAGCAGGCTAGCGATGGGGCTAGTACGAAAAGCTCCCGTCGCCAACCTAACCCCGCTGTGGTGGATACTGTTCAGCTTCGCAAGAACGCTTGGTCTTGCGGAGCCATATGCTGCACTGCCGTAGTCTAACCGGGATAAAATGTGTGCCCGATAGAATCGCAGGAGCACCACGCGGTCAGCCCCGCAATTAGTGCTGCTAAGAAACTTCAAGAGGTTAAGCCTCTTGGTGCATTGCACTTTTAGCTCCCGCACGTGTGGCTCCCACGATAATTTACTGTCAAAAAGGTGCCCAAGAAATCGGTAGGTGTCAACAACTGGAAGAACGACATTTCCTAGATAAAGCTCAGGATGAGGGTGAAGAGTACGTTGACGACAAAAGTGGACAACGGAGGTCTTTGCGGCAGAAAACCGAAAGCCATGTTCTAAGGTCCACTTCTCCACCCTCCTAATAGCTTGCTGTAACTGTCGCTCTGCGACTGCCATACTACACGAGCTATAGTGCAGAGCAAAATCATCCACATATAGGGACGGTATTACGGCTGGACCAGCAGCAGCGACAATACCGTTTATGGCAATCGCGAACAGAGTGACACTAAGAACCGATCCCAGTGGGACTCCGTTTTCTTGAACGTGGTATTGCGAATATGTCCTCCCTACTCGGACACGGAATAGACGAAGGGACAAAAAATTCGCAATAAATACCGGCAAGTTACCTCGGAATCTCCATTGATGCAGGACTGAAAGGATGCCATATCGCCAGGTGGTGTCGTAGGCCTTCTCCAAGTCAAAGAAGACAGCTACCAAGTGCTGTTTGCGGAGAAACGCATCCTGGATAGAGCTCTCCAGGCGTACCAAGTGGTCTGTGGTGGATCGAGCGGCTCGAAATCCACATTGGTACTCGGACAAAAGTCCATGTTTCTCCAGACACCACACGAGTCTGCGATTTACCATCCTCTCAAATAGCTTACACAGGCAATTTGTAAGACAAATCGGTCTGTAACTTCCTGCATACTTAGGATCTTTGTCAGGCTTGAGGACAGGGATGACTATGCCCTCTCGCCACTGAGACGGAAAATCACCCTCTGTCCAGATTCGGTTGAACACACGAAGGAGATATAGTAAACTATCATCACTAAGGTGTTTCAACATCTGGTTATGGATGTTATCCGGTCCAGGAGACGTGTCCTTGCAAAGCGCTAAGGCGCTGCGGAGTTCCCACTCCGTAAAGGGCACGTTGTAGTCCTCTGAATCATGGGTGGCAAAACTAAGGTGATGACGTTCTGCCTCCCGCTTCAGAGGGAGGAAATCAGGATTGTAATTCCCGGAGCCAGAGACATCCGCGAAATGACTAGCGAGATGATTAGCAATCGCAAGGGGATCAGTGGCGACACTGCCTGCAATGGAAATTCCCGGTACAGCAGATGATCCTTGAATACCCGAAATTCGTCGAAGTTTCGTCCACACTTGAGATGATGGAGTATGTGACGTCATGGACGACACATATCTCTCCCATGAAGCCTTCTTACTTTGTCGAATAAGAACTCGCGCCTTAGCGCGGAGTTTCTTAAATGTTACCAAGTTGGCCACAGTAGGCTGTCGACGGTAACGTTTATGAGCGCGACGGCGTTCTTTGATGGCTGCTGCTATTTCATCGCTCCACCAAGGAACGTGTTTTCGGCGAGGAGCCCCCGAGAAAAACGGAATGGACTCCTCAGCAGCAGCAAGAATAACTTGGGTGACGTAAGTTATTTCCTCGCCGACGGTCCGCCTGACATCATCGGTAAAGACAGCTAGTGATGTGTACTTTGGCCAATCAGCATGTTTAAGAATCCATCGAGGGGGAGCCTCGACGGGTTTATGTTTCAACAAAGTAAGAATGATGGGAAAATGGTCACTGTCACAGAGATCATCGTGTGCATTCCACCGAAACAGTGGAACCAACGTACGGCTGCATAGACTTACGTCTATGCGAGAGTATGTGCCGTAACGTACACTAAAGTGAGTTGGTTCCCCTGTGTTCAAAATACATAAATCCAGATCAGTTAGAAGTGTTCCCAGCTCTCTTCCTCGTGGGCAAGGTGTTTCAGAGCCCCATATGGGGTGATGGGCGTTAAAATCGCCCAATAAGAGGAAGGGTGGTGGAAGCTGATCTATAAGATCAGCGACATCATTGATGTTCAGATGCTGGCCAGGTGGAAGATAAACATTACACACTGTTGCTATGACAGGCAGCGAGACGCGAACAGCTACAGCCTCAAGAGGGGTTCTTAATGGAACCTCTTCGCTGTAGCTATCAGAACGTACAAAAATGCCAACGCCTCCGGAAGCCCGGTGAGCATAGTATCGTTCTGTCGAATATAGTTTGAAATGCCTCAAGACCGTATGATGACCAGGTCTGAAATTGGTCTCCTGAAGACAGACTATACTCGCTGCGTACTCACTAATAAGCTGACGTAACTCAGCAAGATGCCTGTCATAACCGTTACAATTCCACTGTAACAGTGCCATAGTGTGGACTATAAAAGGAGTGTTAGGTTATGAGCGAAAAAGTGCTCGTAAGCCTAAACACTATCTAGTTCTACATCCGTAGATGTAGAGGACAGTGCGACATCCATTCCGTCATCGAAAGATGGCAGGGGTGTCGCCCAGAACTTCGACGCTTTTCGGGCGCGAGGGGGTCCCCTACGAGGAGAGCGCGCCGGTTTTGGAGCAGGAGTGCCTCCTGGCGCAGACTCATATCCCCCAGATGGGGGGCATGACTTCTCCTTCGCAGGGGAAGTCCGAGAGCGCTCAGGACGGGCGCTCTTCTTCCCCTTCTTTTTTTCGAGTTTAGACGGGCTGGGAGATGGTTTCCCAGCCCTGGTCGACGATGCCGCCTCCGCCGGCTGGGGCACGACTTTCGTCGACCTCCTAGGGGGGGGAGACTTAGTCTTCCCCCCTTGCTGTGCCGGCTGGGAACTGCCAGCCGGCACAGACTTCTGGTTGGTCGAAGGTGGGGTGGTCCCCCCCTTCGAGCTTTGACTATTCGCGACGTTGCTGGGAGCAGCAATAGTCGCCTTGGGCGCAGCGGTCTGGACAGGTGTCGAGGTTGTGAATGACGAACCTGGAAGACTCTGAGCTATCAACCTATAGTCTAGTGTACGGGCAGGTGTATTCGTAGAATGAAACTTACGGCGCGCTTCCTGGTAGGAAAGACCATCCAGGGTCTTGATCTCCTGGATCTTCTTCTCACTCAGGTATGTCGGACAATTCCGATCCCGAGGAGAATGAAAACCGGAGCAGTTAGTGCACTTGTATGGAGTTGTGCACTCCTCCGCGCCGTGAGCTACTCGTCCACATGTACCACATACAGCCTGATTCGAACAGCGAGATACCATATGTCCGAATCGCTGGCATTGATAGCATCGCATAGGAGGCGGGATGTACGGCCTCACATCGCAACGATAAGTTGTTACCTTGACTTTCTCTGGTAACACTGACAACTTGAAAGAGACAATGAAGGCACCAGTAGCAACGTCTTCACCGTTGACCTTGCGCGTAATGCGCCGGACGTGTGTCACGCCACGGTTCTTCATGTCTTCCATCAACTCGTCGTCAGTGTTCAAAATAAGGTCGCGGTGAAAATGACTCCGCGAACCAGGTTCAAGGATTTATGCTCCTCCACTTTGACGGGGATTTCGCCAAAGTGCTCGCACTTAAGCAACTGATCAGCTTGCAGTGCTGTACGAGTCTTTAGAAGCAAACTACCGTTGCGCATTTTCTTCAGTTCCTCCAGTTCGCCATAGACGCCTTCGATGTGCCGACTAAAAAGGATCGACTTCACCAGCTTAAAATCGTTCCCATCGGTTCTGGTAGCGACCAGAAACCTAGGGAAGCTGGATCCCATTCCTTCACGCTGCGCATGTTCCCAGGGAGTTGAACCTCTCAGGGAAGCAAAAGTTAAAGACTTAGGTGGGCGACCACCTTGTGAGAGCCGACTTCGTTTGGAAGCCATGCCCGATAGCATCCTCCCCGAATGCCGCCCACTCCGATCAGGGGTCTCTGTAGCCGAACCAAGCAGCCAAGGCAATACCCACCTGGTCGTAGCAGGTATTGCCCGGGGTCCGATGTTGGACGATGCCTAATACGGCATGACTGAGGCAATGAGTACTAAGACTCCCTTCCTCCAGTCACCCGCAATAGCATGTACCCCATAGCGTTTACAGAGCACTAACAATAGAAAAAAATAAATAAAAATAATTAATAATAATATGTCCTTCTGGCATTCGGCTGTGCGGCGACCTGCGTTGTCAGGCGGATACCACTGCCCGGGTACATGATACTCCCACCCGCCGCGTCCTGGGTGGTTGCTGGCACGGGCTTTCGAGCGTAGTCGCACACATAGGAGCTCCATCGCCGGGCAGCACGCACATCAAATTTTGAATGGTCTACATCTGACCCTCGGAAAAATAATAAAAAATAAAGAGGGGACCATGGCCACATGACCCTTTAAGTCGCCTTCTACGACAGGCAGGGATTACCTATGGATGTATTCAGCCTCTCCCATCCACAGGAGGTCCATCACATTATTCCAAACCGCAATCCATGTCCACGCCAAGGTCGCCCCTTTTTGTCGCCTCTTACGACAGGCAGGGGATACCGCGGGTGTATTCTACATGTGCGTCCCCCACCCGCAGGGGGTAGTGTGTTTGGTCCGCGAGAGGTATTTTATGTCCCTCAAGTCCGCCGGCAAGCCGGTTAGGACCCCCCTATCCGCCACCTGGGACGCGCCACGTGGGAGTATCACCTCTCCCCCTACTACGCCACCGTAGTAGGTTCGTGGCATCGACCCCTAATGGTACGGGGTGCAATGAAATGAAACTGTAATTAAAACCTCAGGATGTATCCTCTAGATAGGATCTGAAACGAATGATGATTGACCATGAGTACAAAACAATCATTATATCCATTTCTCATATTATTATGCTTATGCTTATGCTTGTTGTTTAAAGGGGCCTAACATCGAAGGTCATCGGCCCCTAATGGAACGAGATGGACGAAATGACGTATGACAGTTAAAATTTAAAACGTAGCCACTGATTACAGTTTTAAAAAATGGCGATGAAAAATGAGTATGAGATTAAAACAATCAGTGGATCTAATTCGCAATGCCTTATTTTGCAATAAAATAAGAAAAATTACAGGAGACAAGGGAATTAGGCATTGCCTGCTAGTACAGATATATATACATTACATTAGACGTTAAAAGAACACATTAAAATACGCAGCACAAACTAAAATGAAGTCAATAGGATAAGAGCGTAATTGACACAAAGATACAAGCACAAAGGACATCATTACATACGATAAAACAGACCACTATCCCTCATAAAGAGGATGACGAGGTCTGCTGACTACACGTCATCACGCAGGATAAGGGAGATGGTATTCGGGAGGTTAAGACGACGGCGAAGATCAACCAGGTCCGTACACTCCGTAAGGATGTGTACCACGGTAAGATGGTCACCGCTGGTACACACCGGAGGAGGTCCTCCTTTCAAAAGATGCGAGTGAGTCACGATACCATGGCCGACCCGAAGACGACATAATAACACGGCTTCCCGCCGCGAAGCCCGAAGAGAAGTCTTCCATACCTTCGTTGTTCCTTTTATCGCTCTCAACTTATTGGGAGGTGGAATGGCACTGCCAATCCATCTCCCAATGGGACATAACCAGATGTCGTAGCTGAGAGCGAATATCACTTGCTGGAACCTTGAAAGGCAACGGGGGCAGTGTAACTGCCTCCTTGGCAGCCTGATCTGCTAACTCGTTTCCCTCTATGCCCATGTGGCTTGGGAGCCACAGAAACGTGATTCTGGTGCCAGCATCCCAACACCCGGCCAGCAGGTCCTGGATTAGCTGCACCAGAGGGTGCCGAGGGAAACAGGTATCTATAGACTGGAGCGAACTCAAGGAGTCGGTACACAGAAGAAAGTGTCTGCGCCCATTGTACAGTGCGTACCGCAGAGCCTCGTAGATAGCATAGAGCTCTGCTGTGTACACACTACAGGTTGCCGGAAGAGCAAAAAGGAACCTATCATTGTTAACAACGAACGCACAGCCCACCTTCGTATCTGTCCTTGAATCATCCGTGTAGACGACGACTGAACCTGGACAGCGGCCAACAACGGACAGGAAGAGCCTCCGATAAATCGAAGGGTCCGTGTTTTCCTTTGGGCCAGTGTGCAGATCCAGGGTTACTTCAGGTCGTCGTACGACCCACGGAGGTACCCCACTTGGTTGTCTGACAAGGCAAGGAACCGAAGGTAAGTCAAACGATTCGGAAAAGCTATCCAAGCGTATCCCAACCGGCCGCGTCGCTCGAGGACGAGCAGCGTACAGCAAACGGTTGCCATTGTTGAACATGCAAGGATAGCTTGGATGAAGTGGCATCTGTCGCAAATTGGCAGCATATGTAAGGAGAAGTTGCTGGCGCCTCAGGTGTAAAGGCGGCACACCAGACTCAGCGAGCAGGCTAGCGATGGGGCTTGTACGAAAAGCTCCCGTCGCCAACCTAACCCCGCTGTGGTGGATACTGTTCAGCTTCGCAAGAACGCTTGGTCTTGCGGAGCCATATGCTGCACTGCCGTAGTCTAACCGGGATAAAATGTGTGCCCGATAGAATCGCAGGAGCACCGTGCGGTCAGCCCCCCAAGAAGTGCTGCTAAGAAACTTAAGGATATTAAGCTTCCTAGTGCATCGCACTTTTAAGTGCCGCACGTGTGACTCCCACGATAATTTACTGTCGAAAAGGAGCCCAAGAAATCGGTAAGTGTCAACTACTGGAAGGACGACGTTGTCTAAATAAAGCTCAGGATGGGGGTGAAGAGTACGTTGACGACAAAAGTGGACAACAGAGGTCTTTGCGGCAGAAAACCGAAAGCCATGTTCTAAGGTCCACTGCTCCACCCTCCTAATAGCGTGTTGTAATTGTCGCTCTGCGACTGCCATATTACGCGAGCTATAGTGCAGAGCAAAATCGTCCACTTATAGCGACGGTATTACTGCTGGACCAGCAGCAGCAACAGTACCGTTGATGGCAATCGCGAACAGAGTGACACTAAGAACCGATCCCTGTGGGACTCCATTTTCTTGAACGTGGTATTGCGAATATGTCCTCCCTACTCGGACACGGAATAGACGGAGGGACAAAAAATTCGCAATGAAAACCGGCAAGTTACCTCGGAATTTCCATTGATGCAGGACTGAAAGGATATCATATCGCCATGTGGTGTCGTAGGCCTTTTCTAAGTCAAAGAAAACAGCTACCAAATGCTGTTTGCGGAGAAATGCATCCTGGATAGAGCTCTCCAGGCGTACCAAGTGGTCTGTGGTGGATCGAGCGTCTCGGAAACCACATTGGTACTCGGACAAGAGTCCTTGTTTCTCCAGACACCACACAAGGCGGCGATTTACCATCCTCTCAAACAGCTTACACAGGCAGCTGGTAAGACAAATAGGTCTATAACTCCCTGCATATTTAGGATCTTTGTCAGGCTTGAGGACAGGAATGACGATGCCCTCTCGCCACTGAGACGGATAGTCACCCTCCATCCAGATTCGGTTGAACACACGAAGGAGATAGAGAAGACTGTCCTCACTAAGGTGTTTCAACATCTGGTTATGGATATTGTCTGGTCCAGGAGACGTGTCCTTGCAAAGCGCTAATGCGCTACGGAGTTCCCACTCCGTAAAGGGCACGTTATAG
The DNA here is from genome assembly GCF_040414725.1 of Anabrus simplex. Classification (NCBI taxonomy): domain Eukaryota; kingdom Metazoa; phylum Arthropoda; class Insecta; order Orthoptera; family Tettigoniidae; genus Anabrus; species Anabrus simplex. The sequence goes on along the minus strand of NC_090268.1, from coordinate 91,799,341 downwards.
TCCTCTGAAGCCTGAGTGGCAAAACTGAGATGACGACGTTCTGCCTCCCGCTTCAGAGGTAGGAAGTCACGATGGTAATTCCCGGAGCCAGACACGTCCGCGAAATGGCGAGCAAGATGGTTAGCAATCGAGAGTGGTTCAGTGACGATATTGCCTGCAATGGAAATTCCCGGTACCGAAGATGATCCATGGATACCCGAAATACGCCGAAGTTTCGTCCACACTTGAGATGATGGAGTGTGTGACGTCATAGACGACACATATCTCTCCCATGAAGCCTTCTTACTTTGGCGAATAAGAACCCGCGCCTTAGTGCGGAATGTCTTAAATGTTATCAAGTTGGCCGCAGTAGGCTGTCTACGGTAACGTTTATGAGCACGAAGGCGTTCTTTGATAGCTGCTGCTATTTCTTCGTTCCACCAAGGAACGAGATTTCGGCGAGGAGTCCCCGAGAAGAACGGAATGGACTCCTCAGCAGCAGCAAGAATAACTTGAGTGACATAAGTTATTTCCTCGCCGACGTTCCGCCTGATATCATCGTTAAAGACAGCTAGTGATGTGTACTTTGGCCAATCAGCATGTTTAAGAATCCATCGAGGGGGAGCCTCGACGGATTTTTGGTTCATCAAAGTAAGAATGATGGGAAAATGGTCACTGTCACAAAGATCGTCGTGTGTGTTCCACCGAAACAGCGGAACCAACGTTCGGCTGCATAGACTTACGTCTATGCGAGAATATGTGCCGTAACGTACACTAAAGTGTGTTGGTTCCCCTGTGTTCAAAATACATAAATCCAGGTCTGTTACCAATGTTTCCAGCTCTCTTCCCCGGGGGCAGGGCGTCTCAGAGCCCCATATGGGGTGATGGGCGTTAAAATCGCCCAACAAGAGGAAGGGAGGTGGAAGCTGATCTAGAAGATCAGTGACATCATTAATGGTAAGAGGTAGCCCTGGCGGGAAATATACATTACACACTGTTCTTATGACAGGCAGCGGAACGCGAACAGCTACAGCCTCCAGCGGGGATCTTAGTGGAACCTCCTCGCTGTATGTATCAGAACGGACAAAACTGCCAACGCCACCGGAAGCCCGGCGAGCATAATGTCGTTCTGTCGAGTATAGTCGAAAATTTCGCAATTCCGTATGATGATCTGGTCGGAAGTTTGTTTCCTGAATACAGACTGTACTCGCCGAATACTCGCTAATGAGCTGGCGCAACTCAGCAAGATGCCTATCATAACCGTTACAGTTCCATTGTAACAGTGCCATATTGTAAGTGTTGACTTCTGCGGATTAGGATAGGAGCAACGGAATGCTACCTAACCTAACCTACACTCACATCCCCATCCGAAGATGGAGATTCGTGCTCCATGTGCAGCTCCTCGTCATCAGACGAGGTGATGCAGGCCTTCAACTTCTTCGGCGTAGTTCGGGTGCGGGGTTTCTGCCCACGAGGGGAGCGCGCAGGTTTCCCCGAAGGAAGACCTGCTGACGCAGAATCAGGCCCTCCAGGTGGAGGGCGTGACACCCCATTTGTGGGAGATTTGGAAGAGCGCCTATTAAGGGCGCTCTTCTTCCCCGCCGTCGATTCTTGTTTATACGGGCTGGGAGGAGAGGTCCCAGCCCTGGTCGACGATGCCGCCTCCGCCGGCTTAGGCGCGGCTTTCGCCGACCTTGTAGGGGAAGGAGACGTTGTCTTCTTCCCCTTCTGTGCCGGCGTAGGTTTCTTAGCCGGCACAGGCAGATTGCTGGTCGAGCTTGTTCTCTTTGCGGCGTTGCTCGCAGGAGCAACCGCCGCCTTGGGCGCAGCGAACTTCTGGACAGGTGTTGCAGATGAAAAGGAGGAACCTGGCAGGGACTGAGCTATCAAGCTTAAGTCTAGTGTCTTGGCCGGTGCATTCAGGGAATTAAACTTACGGCGCGCTTCCTGGTAGGATATACCATCCAGGGTCTTGATCTCCTGGATCTTCTTCTCACTCAGATAGGTCGGACAGTTCCGATCCCGAAGAGAATGAAGACCAGAGCAGTTAGTGCACTTGTACGGAGGTGTGCACTCCTCCGCGCCGTGAGCTACTTTCCCACATGTACCACACACTAACTGATTCGAACAACGAGATACCATGTGTCCGAATCTCTGGCATTGATAGCACCGCATAGGAGGCGGGATGTACGGCCTCACATCGCAACGATAGGTTGTCACCTTGACTTTCTCTGGCAACACTGACAATTTGAAGGAGACTTTAAACGCACCCGTGGCAACGTCTTCGCCGTTGACTTTGCGTGTGATACGCCGGACGTGGGTCACGCCGCGGTGCTTCATGTCTTCCATCAATTCATCGTCAGTGTTCAGGACGAGATCACGGTGGAAAATCACTCCACGAACCAGATTCAAGGTTTTGTGCTCTTCCACTTTGACGGGGGTGTCGCCAAAGTGGTGGCACTTAAGCAACCGATCTGCTTGGAGCGCAGTGCTCGTCTTTAAAAGCAAACCACCATTGCGCATTTTTTCAGGTCCTCCAGTTCACCGTAGACACCTTCAATGTGGCGACTAAACAGAATCAATTTCACCAGCTTGAAGTCTTGCCCATCGGTCCTGGTAGCAACCAGGAACCTAGGGAAGCTGGAACCCAGACTAAGTCGCTGCGCTTGTTCCCAAGGGGTTGCCAAGTTAAAGACTTGGGTAGCGAACTACCCGAGGTGGCAGGCGGAAGTTGTTTCGACGCCATGCCCGAAATCATCCTCCCCGAATGCAACCCACTCCGACCAGGGGTCTCTGTAGCCGAACCAAGCAGCCAAGGCAATACCCACCTGGTCGTAGCAGGTATTGCCCGGGGTCCGATGTTGAACGATGCCTAATACGGGATGACTGAGGCAATGAACACTAGGACTCCCTTCCTAGAATGTTCCATTTCCTTCCATCATTAATTTCTTTCGGACAGATAAATAGGCGAGCATTGCGCTCGTCAGATCAGTGTACCTTGTACCACAGTCGAGGCCGGTTGATCGCCTGTTGGTTCTGCTGTCACCGTGATGTTTGTCGCCAGTTCGACTTTCCGATGGGAGTGCAAGTTCGCGCATCAGTGGACTTTGATTCTACGAATGCATCTCCAAGACTTAGAAAAAATTATAGCGTGATTTGAGTGTGGACATCGGTGTTGTGTTGTTGTGTGGTCTGGGCTGGGAAGTGTCGAGTGCCGCATCACTATTGGTCAGAGCATACTCCGAAAAACGTTTACTGCGATACACGAATGCTTGTGCCTGAAGGGGAGACAGATTGTCTTTGGACTACCAGCACAGTTTATGTACAAGAAGGCGTGACCGTTGTCATCCTCCTCAGCACGCGAATTTGGTCAGTTTCTCAGGGTCTATTTCCTGTCCAGTGCCACATTACAACTCAAGCTTCAGTCGCTCCTCGACCATCCGGACTTCGAGACACTCAGGTCCTTCCAGAGGTTCAAGACTAGCTCGGAAGATGGTGGCACCATAAATAGACTTTCTGACCCACAATGCATCAGAGTCAATTCCACCCCAGGGAGAGGTATCCATTACAATTGAAGAGCTGAGGTGATGTTGAAACCTGACTTTCTTTCATGAATAAACGTTTTTAAACAGTTATTGCTTCATTATACTTATTTGCTTCCATCTCACCTGTAACCTTTGAGATAACGACCGGTCACAACCTGGGCCGAGCCTTATGCAGAGCTAGTCGCCAAATTAACCTTTTACGGTTACAGTATGTTCTCCGAGTAGTTTAAAGAATGTTTCCGTAATATTCTCAGTTTTAATTATTATTATTATTAGTACATATTTCTGTGGAGCAGGGAGGGAAAAGAAGCGTTAGGGTGAATTTCTGGACAAATATCAACCAGAATTTACGTACAACTGGCAAAATCACATTCTTCTTTCATTGTACTTAATAAATTAGCAATAATTGCAATTGGAAAGGTACCTTCAATAATTAACCGAAAGTTGAGATGTTCTAGAATTTACAGAGATTAATTCCGGATATTTACAACACGAGGAACCCCAAGGCCCCAAAATATTTACAGCAGAATGATGATTTAAATACAACTCATTTTGAGTAGCACAGTCAAAAAACTTCGACCCGCAGGTCTACAGAATCTACCAAAGGAGAAGCTAACCCCTTCTGTATTGTACCAGGAAAAGTTCATTTCAAGTGCATGTGGTCTTTATGAGGGGAGATGGTATAGAAAGGGAGGATCGCAAGGCGAAATTGTTACGGAGTTATACGTGGTAGTTAGAGGTGAAAGAAGGTGCTGGGATGAAGAGGTCTCAACTTACGAAATTAAAATTAATTTAAAATTTAACAAAGGTTATATTTTCTTTTCGAGATCAAGAAATAACAAGTATAACAGGAACACAGTTGTATATGAACAAGTTAAGAATGTACAATCACAATTTATTAATGTATTTTGGGCTTCGAGCCCCTGATTCACAATCCCTGAGCAATGAGCCCAACTTTACTTATGAACAAGGTTCAACAAAGGGGCATAAAACCCCAATCATGCCAAGGAGCACTAGCTCCCAATTACCAGTTAAGCCTGCTCGAGGCACACAAAAACCAAATTTAAAAAAGAGCAGCCCGCTCACAAAGTTCAAGCCTATCCAAAGGCCACACCAAACTCCACCTTTAAGCTGCCCTCCAGGCACATAAGAACAGGGGTAATAATACCCAATCAACTGAGGCCTATTAAGTAAAGAAACAGATCAATTACATGGCCCCAAAATACCAACTTGAGTGGAGGCGTAACTTGCACTCCTAATACACTTTTTTTTTAAACCTATTTGGCTCTAGGCCGCTTATGCAAGGGCTAATCCCATACTACGGAGGTGACCCGATAGGAAAACTTTATTACATTATGAAACGAAGGAAAAATGGTTATGAAAACGCAGTCACCTCAAAAACAATATGAGAGGGAGCTCGAGAGGGCCAGGCACTCTCTATCCCGATTTGTAGTTAAAGAGACGGAATTTTATACCAAGTGTCTTTTACATTTTGAAGGTTACATGATAAAAGTTTCGAACCTGCCCCGAGGGTTAAACTGCTGCGCTAGCAAGCAAGGAAGTTATTAAAAGGCCATTACGTGATGGATGAACTGCCGCCTGAAGGAAGAGGCGCTTCCCGCTCCCCTGCTACATAATCACACTAAGAAAGATGTTACTGAAGTGGCTAGGAGACAAGAAAATCAGCAGTTTATATATCCTCGCGGAAAATTCGAGACGTTTCATGAATGAGAACCCACACTCCCCCTCAACTTTATTGGCTAGGATCAAGCAACATATCCAAATCGGAGAAGACACACATTATTGGTGAAAAATTAAAGAAATTCGGGATTGGCTAAATTGAAAACAAGCGGAAAGAGAAGGATTATACTGCCAACCCAAAAAATGACTGAAAGAAATTTAAGAAAGAACAAACTTATGAACACAAAATTTCTCAAAAAACAGTTCCTTCACTTCGCACCAGGGTGTACAATTGTAGTTCTTCAGTAGTGCCATCTAGAAGAGAATGTTCACACTTCTCACTACAGAGAAAACAAATATAAATCGAAAAAGACACAGTTCAGAACTCTTCAAAATTTACAATAGCGACATCTTCTGAGAAACTTTAGAATTAACATGGTTGTTAAAGTTCAGGCTTCCTCCAGTAGAGGAGTTTCACCTGGCGCAATGTTTGAATTAGCGGCGTGGAGGTGCACCGCCCGGTACAGAAATAATAGATATTATATCTTTCTTTCCTTTGTTCAATCTGTGGGAGGTCACCCTATTATATTGCCAAATCATAGATATTTACTAGAAAATAACTCCCAATTTCAACAACAGTATATCAAAGAAAATCAAGTTGATCAAGTACAATTCAACTGAATAATGCCTTTCTCAATCAGTCATGTCCATCATAACCTTCATGGCATAAATTAATAATAAAGCATGCTGTAAGTAAATAAGAAATCCTAAAGTCTTTTGTATTGGCACTTGCGATTTCAGATTGCGCTTTCTACATAAATTAAAGTAAAATCTGTAATTTCTTCTTGTAAACACATAAAACTCAAATATGAAACACTTGAAATTAAATCTGATCTTCTGGTATGAAGTTCTGAGTATTGTCCTATTTTATTGTTAATTATTGTACACTTTACGTAAATATTGTAAATTGAGAGTTTATGATACACTTCCACTATGAATGAAGCACTCAATTGATATTTTAAAGTTCCAATAAATGAGAATATACGACGAGAGCACACTGTTATTTGAAAGTCTGTCTTTACTTAAGAGTTGTAAAACGTTAATTTTCCAAGTAAAATATCAAGTAAGTGAGCCTTTAATGTTCTTTGTCAGTAATCACACTGTTTATAGAAGTTGTGATCAAAGTCAGAATTATATTTTTAAATGGAAAAAAGCACTAATATCACCTGACATACGCCTTCTTGTTGAACTCGAACAGTTGAATACTGCTCTGCAAGCAGCAATCTGGAACTCAGCTAACAGCAAACGCCACGATGTTCTATAGTACCACGTCCCTGGAGCTGTCCCTCGTAATACCAAGTCCATGTTGATCTGCATCAAATCTCCATGGATCTACGTCGTTTTCCGTCGATCCCCGTCGTCTCGAGTCAGGATTTCTTATGTTACTGAAAGAATGGATTTAACACGAGAAAGTCCAACTGACTAGGTTGAAAATGTGCCACCATTTGATTTTGCACTGTTAGAACTGATTATCACTGTTTCATAAATAATCATCATTCACTGGATGAGAAATACGTGGGAGCACTGTCTATTATCGTAAATTACGATAATGACAAAATACACTTCCCTGCACAGTTCACCTTGACACTCACTGCACACTGTTCGTATTGTCAAAAATAACTTTCATTCGAAGCACAGTTTATCATGGCTCACTTTCACAGCAAAGAAATAAATAAATAGCTCTCTCCCGTAATATCTCGTAATGTTCCTTCTCACTATCACAGTTCTACAAGTGTTCATGTATGAGTCCTATACTTGTCACTGAATTGATTGATTGATGATTGTTGTTTAAAGGGGCCTAACATCTAGGTCATCGGCCCCTAATGGTACCAAATGAGACGAAATGGAATGACATATTAAAAGTCTAAAATTCTCCACTGACCAGAATTCAAAAGCGTGAGAACGAAGAATGAATATATGGACATGAATTTAAAACAATCAGTGGATGCGACCCGCAAGGTCTCACATTCACATAAACTGACGTGACAAAATAGTACTACTGACCAAGGGACTACTGCTATAGCATAACACAATCGATTATGCGTGCAGTCAACAGGGCGTCCTAAATCGAAGTTATCGGACCCTCATAACGGTACTGATCGCTAGCAAAGTAGAACCATGGTATTTGTTCTGTTGCGGTACTAATCAAAAGTAGCAGAGACTTGCGGTATTCCACACAGTATTGTACTACTCAGAGCTTATGAAATCCGACATAGAATACAGACCTATGTTTTTCTCACTTTGCGGCGCCATTTACAGGCAACGCAAACCTATGGTGTTCATCACATAGTACTAACCACAGGGACCTCTCTCTATCCCGTGGTGTTCCTCATATAGTGGCTTCTAACTATAGGCAAGGCAGAACCATGGTAGCTATCATCCCATGATCCTGCTCATATGGTGGTACTAATCACAGGTACTGCAAAAGCCGACCGCACGGTGCTCCTGTGTGCTACTAATCACAAACCAATTTCGTACCGAATAGAGTGGTACTACGCACAAATAAAAGCAACCCTTGGTGTTCTCCGCGTGGTGGTACTAATCACAAGTAGTTTCATGGTTCTAATACAATCAACCCTTGGTCGCCCCTTTTAGTCGCCTCACGACAGGCAGGGGATACCGTGGGTGTATTATTCGTCAGCCTCCCCCACCCACAGGGGGTGTTTGTTTGGTCCACGAGAGGTATTTTATTTCCCTCAAGTCCACCGGCAAGCCGGTTAGGACCCCCCTATCCTCCACCTGGGACGCGCCACGTGGGAGTATCACCTCTCCCCCTGCTACGCCTGAGTAGCAGGTTCGTGGTGTCACTGAATTATGAAGTTCATTATACACACATAGTTTATCCACACGGGTTGTTTTAAATGGTACAGTCTGTTATGACGATATGCGAACAGTCTTTCGGCACAAATTAAAGTGTTCTAGGCTTTAATACTACTCAAAATAGTCGGCGTGTTGCAACCCACACTTATGATATTCAAAGTTGAAACAGTCCAAGACCGTTACAATGTAAAGTAGCCGTGCTAACTTCAAGTTTGTTACGGTTATTCACACGAAAATTAAAATATTTGTCAAGTTCAAATATTGGTGAAATATTACAAGCCTTTTGACTTTGATGTTATACACATGTTAGTTTCCTAAGTTTGAATGTCTGACGAATTGCAAGTCCCACAATGTATAAGTTACTCACTGGTATTCACAGAAACTAAGTGCCAACTTGCCGTCGAAATTATCTAAGTATTACGATGTCCGGCATTATGAATACTGAGTTCGACTCGTCGCGTGCAGCATTACATGCGAGCCAGCTGTGTAGAATTCGAACTGAATTGCTACCTTTTTTTTTTTTTTTTTTTTTTTTACGGGGGGGCCCCCGTAGCCCGCTCCCCCGCCGTGACCATCGACTCAGTCTACATGGCCTCCGACATGCTATTAATTTCTAAGTAGAAAAGAGATAGCTGGGTAGAGTGGGAAGTGATACAAGGAGTATCTGCCTGTTTCCATGTCAGACACGTTACCAGGCGAGATTGTGTTAGGTATATGGTGTTGAAGTATGGTATTGAAGGGTCAGGGAAAAACCACATAGGCGGAAAGAAGAAAGAGCCTACATGTAAAACCTGACATCTTTTGATAGCACATGCAAGGATGTGGGCTGGAAAAAGACCAGAGGTTGTGTTAGTTAGGAATATGTGTCATGCAATCATAACCATTTACCTAGCTTTTGTCAATTATTATGGGGGATCAGTCCTACTTGTCACTGCCTGGTGCGGCTCGGGTCCGCTGGCGTCTGGGCTTTGGGCCACAGGTTAGTCCCTTGGTCCAGCAGCCAGCAGTCCCTGGTGCCAAGTCTCCTTTTAAGGAGAAGGGAATTAGTGCCAAGCCTTACTTGTTGTAAGGGGCATCTTCTTTCCCGCCTGATGACGTCCCTTCTTTGCGGTGTTGGTGTCACACACTTGTCTCTGTAAATATATACACAAATATACACACATCCTATTATATATACATTATTACTTTTCTTCTTTAGAGTGCGCGCCGCATTTCCGCTCTCGTGTCCTGTAGAACAAGTACAAGTACAATTAGTAGATTAATAGTTAATGATATTAGCAGGCGTGGGGTTTTTTTTGTCCACTCCTTTGTCGTTGGTGGGAGCGGGGTTGGATTGGATCGTCTCTTTCTTGGCTGTGTTGCCTTCGTCGTGTTGTATTACTTCTCTCAATCCTCGCTCGCTTGGCTAAATCTGTAACATAGTAATAACATAACACAATCTAGGGAAAGGATGTATGTTGTAAACAAGCATGCACATATATACAGGTGTTGCGGTGTGTGTGCATAGTGTTAAGTGGTGCGGTATTGTGAGTTGGTGTCAGTTTAAGAGCGAGGGCGGTTTTGGGCCCCCGGCCTCCTGGCCCTGTGCCTGAACAGAATGTGTTTCGGTGTGGGGTATTTGGTGTATAGATCGACGTCATAGCGTCCTATTCCACTGACTAGTGGGTTGACCTTACTACCCCATGACTTCTTGTACATTCGGAGTGTTTGATTTCGTATGTGTTGCCTTATCGAGCTGACTTTCGCAATTGCGCGTAGGTGGCGTATTGGTGTGTCATACGGGAGTCTAGCCGCTGCTCGAATGCATTTGTTTTGTATTAGTTCCAGCTTATCCAGGTTTGTCATAGCAGTGTAGCCCCAGGCGGGAGCTGCGTACGTTATTATCGGCCTAATTAGGGCCTTGTACATGTTTATTGCTACTCGCTTGTTAATACTGGATCTTTTATTCAGTATCGGATATAACTGTGCCAGTCGTGCGTTTGTTTTCCGCTGTATGTCTTTAATGTGATATAGCATGGTTAGATATTTGACCTTGTCGTGCCATGCTATATCTCGATTAAATAGTTTGAGCGGTTTTATGTTAGCTGGCATACGTGTGCGTCTGTTCTTTCTAGTGAACATCACAGCTTGGCATTTGTCAACGTTGACCTTGATACGCCATTTGGTTAGCCAGGGCTCGAGAGTTCGCAGTGCTACTTGTAGTCTCTTTCGGGTGCATGCTAGCTGAAAGTGTTGTACTGTGATAGCAGTGTCATCCGCATAGAGGTGCGTGGTAGTGAGTTCCGCTGTCGGCATGTCATTCGTAAATAGAATGAACAGGATTGGCACTATAAGTGACCCCTGGGCTACGCCCGCCCTGATTGGTCGCGTGCTTGACAGTGTGTTATGAACATCTACTTGGAACTCTCGGCCTTCCAGGTATGATTTCATTAATCTTATGTACCCTGGGTGGAATTCGAGGTCTATTAATTTCGCTAATAGGCCTTCGTGCCAGACTTTATCGAATGCCTTCTGGATATCAAGGAATACCGTGCCTGTGTCCCTCCGCTTGTTTAGTCCGATGGTCGCTTGTTCTACGACCCGGGTAAGCAGTTGCGGGGCGGAGTGGCCGTTTCTAAAACCGAATTGTTCGTTTCGAATGATTCCTCTTTCCTTGATATGAGCTATGAGCCTTTTCAGCAGTATTTTCTCAAATACTTTGCTGAGGGCGTCCAGGAGACTGATGGGCCTATAATTATTAGGGTTAGATTTGTCCTTGCCTGGTTTGCCGAATACAAGAATTCTCGCCTTTTTCCACTGTTCCGGATAATACTGCAATTGGAACATTGCATTGTATATTTTAGTGAGTAGTGCGAGGGCTTTCGGTGTTAGCTTTTTGATTATTATATTTTGAATCTCATCTGGGCCGGGTGCCTTCTTCGGGTTAAGGTGATCTATTATCCACTTAATTTCGTGGATATTAGTCTTCTTAACCTCGGGCTTAGGTGCGTTTGCTAGGAATTCCGCTACCTTGGCCTCTGTTTGCCTAATGAAGGCGGGGTCCGACGGTTCGTCATTGGGCTTAAAGGCCTCCTCGAGTGAGTCGGCTATCAACTCTGCTTTGTCTTGGTTTTCGTATACTGGTCCGTTGGGTCCCTTAATTGTTGGGATCACGTGTGGTTCTCGCGTGAAATATCTCGCTAAGTTCCACACCGGTCTGGTATTTGTGTCGAATGTACTCAGTTTGTTATTCCAGATCCGTGACCTATACTCCATTATTTCGGTTTCGATTTCGACCCTGAGTTCGTTTTTACGTATCCGGTCTTCATCGCGGTGGTGTCGGGCCCAGTTGCGCTTGTGTCTGTTGCGCTGGCGTATTAGATCTTTAATGTGGGCCGGTATTTCAATGTTAGTGTTTTGTCTAGGTTTGTGTACCGGAATGCTCGCAGTTGTGGCTGCCTGGATCGCATTTACGAGTGTTCTTAGTGATTCATCCGTTTGGGCTGGGTTTACTATTTGTATGTCCTCAGTCCCCTGCAGGAGTGAATCTAATTTTCTTTCGAATTTACCCCAATTGGCTGCTTTATAGTTGAGTCGGCGCTTGGGGTTATTCTCATATTCCTCCGGGTTCGCTTCCAGTGTAAATATTACTGGTTGATGCCTCGACCCTAGGTCGTTAATGACCTTTATGGTGTGTCTTTGAGGAATATTTCGCAGTAGGGCGATGTCCAATATGTCGTCGACCTGTTCGTTTGGTGCTAGGAACGTGGGTTCACTGGGGGCTGTTACCACATAGTCCTGGGATAGCATGTGGTTGTACAGCCTTTCGCCGTCTGCGTTAGGTTTCAGGCACCCCCAGCTGGCGTGTTTCGAATTTAGGTCGCCTCCTAGGATCGTGTTTCGATTTTGCCTTAATACCGATTATATATCTTGTGTGTTAAGGTGTTTAGGTCTGGAGTATGCCGATATTACATTGACGAGTGTTCCTCGCACTGGCATGGCAATTCCGCACGCTTCCAGCTCGACCAGTTCTGGTAAGTCTATTTCCATATGTTTGATGTCCTTCCTTACCAGAACTGCCACTCCTCCGACTCTATTATCCTTATCGCTTCTGTGTATTTTGTAGCCTCTTATAGAGAACTTCTTCCCCGGTGGGAGGAAGGTTTCAGTTAGGAGAGCTACGTGTATAGTGTTCGCGGCTAGGAAGGCTTCGAGTTCGTATTTCCTAGACCTGACGCCCTGGCAGTTCCATATTAGAACTCGAAGCTCCTGCGTGTTATTATTGCTATTATTATTATTATTATTGTTATTATTATCGTCCTCGTTTGGTTGTTCAGCCATCTAGGGTCAGGAGGTCAGCAATGGCATTAATCAGGTCCTTCAGCCAGGGGAATGGTAGCATGTTGGCCATCATAACCCCAGTGGTTATGGCTGCCGTGAGGTTCAGGTTCGGGAAGAAGGTTTTCAGGATTTCTTCGATCCTTTCCCTGAACGCCTTTACTACCATTTTCCCTTCTGGCTTCTGTGCCTGTCCTTGTGTAGGTGTTGTGATTGGTGTGGTGCAGGGGGCGGGCGTTGGGGGCGGTGGTGCGAATGCCGGTTTACTATTGGCAGGTTCACTGCGGGGGGTGGAGCTCGCCTGGGGGGGGGGGGCCCTGTGGCTGCTCGGGATGAGCTTGCGTGGGCTTAGCCTGCCTTTGATTTCTTGCTTGGGTCTGGGCCTTCTTTTTGTCTAGATTGGAGTTCTTGGTTTGAACGGTGGTGGGGGCTGGTTGGGCTGAGGGCCCGGGGTTGTGTTCACCCACCGTCCTTAGGGGTTTAAAATTTAATATTCTTATGCCTGAAGGGCGCTGTGTGCCTGAAGGGCCTTGTTCTTGGCCCTTCGTGTCTGAGGGACCTGCAGGACCTGACTTTTTGCCTGACTGGCCTGGTTTATTTTTGCGTGATGCGCCTTTGCCTGAAGGGCCTGCTTGGGCTTTAGGGTTGCCACGCTTATTACCCTTTGGCCCTTTGCCTTGATTGACGGCTTCGAGTGTCCTGCGGCTGGGACAGTTTCTGAAATTAGCCGCGTGTTTTCCCCCGCAGTTTGCGCACTTGGAGTACGCAGGGTCGTTGCCATGGGGGCAGTCGCGAGACAAGTGGGAGGCGGCGCATCTGCGGCACCTGGGCTCCAGTCGGCACCCCGCCCCTTGATGGCCATGCCTCTGACACACTCCACATTGGGGGCCAGTGGCTGGGGGGCGGTACGGCTCGACTGACACCAGCATGTTCGCGAGCATCCTCATTTTCCGCATGTTGTCCGCTCCTGGGGTATCCGCCACGGCAACTAGGAAAAGGTTGCCCTTGGCAGGCCTATTTCCTGGTCTCATTCGCACCACGGAGAATGCGGGGATATCCTGCGCCTTCAGGGCAAGTTGGATTTCATCCGCATTACTTCCGTTAATGGGAGTCCTCACTACGAATCGCTTCATAGTGCTGTTGGGCAATATTTTTACAAAGTTAATATTTAGCCGTTTCAGCACCTCGATAGCGATTTCATAGCTCTCAAAGCTAGTCATGTGCAGCCGGATTGCTTCGTGCGCATCTACTCTCGGCCTAGAGAAGTAGTAGTTTCTCTGGTCATGCGTTAGATTTTTGAGGAGCTCCTCTTCAAGTGACTTGGCGTTCTTCGTGTACACCGTAAGGGGTGGGGGGGGGGGGGGTTGCCACCTTACGGGTGCTTGGTTGTGTTCGTGGTGGTGGTGGTTGAGGTGGACTCAGCCGAGCCTGCCTCGAGTGGGTGGCGTGTTGGGGCTGGGTTGGGCCGATAGATGTTTCTGTGTTGTTATCGGCTTGGGTACTTGGTTTACGTACCCCGCCTTTCTGAGCCTTGCAGCTCAGGGGCTGGGCTACTTTGCCTTTCCCCTTCCCCCTCTTCCTCCCTTTTGCCTCCCTGAAGCCGTCGCCCTGGTTTCCCGGCCGGGTGGCTGGGACCTCGGGTTCGGTCGCTACGCGCTCGCACGGTTCCTCTCCCTCCGAGCCTTCAGAGTCGGCATCCTGGGATGTGCTTGATGCATCTATCACCAGTTGTTCCTCATCTGAGTCGGAGTCCGATTTGCCAGCTTGCTTGTGGTGGGGTTGAACTTTACATTGGGCCTTTCGCCCAGTTCGTTTGTTCTTCCCCTCTCTCCTTACCTTGGGCGCCGCCTCATCACTCAGGTTGGCGGGACTGGGTCCCGCTTTCCCGGCGTCCGGCTGGCTTGCCGCTGGGTTGGGTTTGGGGGCAAGGTTTGTGTTAGGGGGAGAGGTGGCCTCCTGTTTATGTTCAGGTATCTCCCCAGTCACTTTCCCATGTGCGAGTTCCGGCACTTCAGGGTCGAACCCCGGTTCCCGCTCACTCGCACATAACGTCAGGCCTCCTGGTTCGCTTTCCCCGCGCTGCGCGCTCCTTTCTCGGGGCTCAGCTCGAGTAGAGCCAGCCAGCCGAGTGGGCAGCAGCTGCACAGGTATGTGCTTGCCAGTGGCTACTGACGGGGAGGCTATGGGGGTTGTCCTGGTAGTGGTGGTGGTTGTTGTGTTCGTGGTGGTGGTGAGCGCAAAGTACTGCATGGCGCACCCCGTTACGTGAGTTTCGTGCGTCAGGTTTACTTGCACAGAATCAGGGGTGACTGTTCTGTGCTCCTCTGGCGCATTTCGCTCACTGCTCACGGGGGGCACGCAGTGGTGGGTCGCCAACAGTCCCCGCTCGGCCGGGTCCGTGGCCGTAGCGGGGGCCGTTAGCGCTGAGCTGCGCGCTTGTGGACACCCATCCAAACACTGACCAAGGCCTATGTTGCTTAACTGCGGTGACAGCACCGTGGAGCACAACATGGTATGGCCGTTGGCGGCCTGGGTAGGGCTACCTGAAGGCAGGAAATGGAGGTAGTCCTTAAAAGTGCCCTTGTGTAGTGATATGGGGCTGGTCAGCCCCACCGTACTGTGGGTGGTTGGCGGGGGGTTGCGCTGTGAGAACAGCGTTGTTCCCTCCGCTGGTGGGCTGACGGCCGTGGAGTGAGTAGCTTGCCGTGATAACGGCTGCCCCTCACTCGCCGTCAATTCTTGAAGTTCGTCGCATATGTCTGTAGTGGCTCCAGACTCGCTGACAAATTGCTCTTTCGTAAGTGCATGACAATTGCCCTTTTGGAGATTACGAGTCTGTTGCCGTGTGTTTTTGTGTGGGGCATTCTAAAGCGAGCTAGTAGACGCGGGATGATCCGTTGTTAAGCGGGTCCCTGGCCTACAGATTCCCTATCTAACCCTAGGTACCGAGAAGCGGTAACCGATTGGGACAGGTAGTGTAGTCTCTCGTGGTCTTGAAGGTCTCGGTGAGAGGAGAGAGACAGCGGAGCGACAGGCACGTACGACCTCTCGCTACGACAGTCAGCTGCTCCTTTGAATTGCTACGGTTTGGTCTGCTGCTTATATTCCGTACGACCCAAGGTTGCTTGCCACGTCACTGGGGGAAGTGCGATTCCTTTCTCGCCTATATCTTTTCAATGCCGTGATGGATTTTATTGAAATTGATTTATGTTTACGTTCAGAACATGAGCTACACGCTGATGCATGTCTCATTTCCGTAACTTTATCGGCTAAAAAGTTAGACATTTCCCTTCCCGTACATTCGAGAGAAAGGCGTGCAGCATGTGGCAGTGACGTCATCCGCAGGTTCCTTGCTCGTGACGTGTCCAGCTCGCCACGAGGAACTTGGTATTGCGCTCGCACAAGATGTCGGTCACACGAACATACATTTCTGCCGTCTCTTTCCCATATATTCCGGCAATTTTAAAATTATGTACCAGGCTTGAACATTTCCTGGTACAGTATATTACACTGTCCAAAAAGAGAAGCCTTAGCTTCCCGAAGATTTACGATGCGCAGGGTTCCTAAACCCTAGTGTTCGTTTTACATCAGAATACAATTTTCCCCTTAGTCCGCTATGAATATTCACCCATGACCGCGTCGGTCACCACAGAAACAAGCAGTAGTACACAGCCGTACAAATTACCTCTAGACAACTAATATGAATGTTACCCTCAAAAGGAAATTGAGATGATTTACAGAGGCATATGGTACACACTACTCAGCCGAAGGAATAAAATGCTGACATGATTATGCTTGTTGCTTAGAGGGGCCTAACATCTAGGTCATCGGCACCTATTGTACGAAATGAGACGAAATAGGATTACATTTTAAGACTACAAAATTGTTGCTCACATGGGTACAACGCACGGGTACTGGAATCCACCAGGCCAGGCTTTTTACTGCAACTAAACACAAACATATTTCGCACCAATTTAGTGATGCTACTCGCAAGTACATGCAACACATGGTGTTCCCCGCATGATGGTACGAATCAAGAGTAGTTTCATGGTTCTGATGATGATGATGCTTGTTGTTTTAAGGGGCCTAACATCGAAGGTCATCGGCCCCTAATGGAACGAAATGAATGACATGAGACATGAAGTTAAAATTTTAAAACGTATCCACTGACTAGAGTTAAAAAAGAGTGGTGATGAAGAAATATGAGGGTGAGATTAAAACAATCAGTGGATCTAATACGCATTGCCTTATGTTCTCTTAAAAGAAGAGGAAGTACAGGAAATCCAAGGAATAAGGCATTGCCCAGTAGTACAGATATTAACCCATAATTTACGTTAGAGGTTAAAATAACACATTAAAATGCGCAACACAAACTAAAATGAAGTCAATGAGATAAAAGCGCAACTGACATAAACAACACTAGGACAAAGGACATCATCACACACGATAAAACAGACCGCTATCCCTCATAAAGCGGATGACGAGGTCTGCTGACTGCTCGTCATCGCGCAAGATAAGGGAGATTGTACTCGGAAGGTTAAGACTACGGCGCAGATCGACCAGGTCCACACACTCCGTAAGGATGTGTACAACGGTAAGATGGTTGCCGCAGGTACACACCGGAGGGGGTTCTCCTTTCAGTAGATGGGAGTGCGTCAAGATACCGTGGCCGATCCGAAGACGACATAATACTACGGCTTCCCTCCGCGAAGCCCGAAGGGAAGTCCTCCATACCTTCGTTGTTCCTTTTATCGCTCTCAGCTTATTGGGAAGTGGGATGGCCTGCCACTCCATCTCCCAATGAGACATAACCAGATGTCTCAGCTGAGAGCGAATATCACTTGCTGGAAGCTTGAAAGGCAACGGGGGCAGTGTAACTGCCTCCTTGGCAGACTGATCTGCTAACTCGTTTCCCTCTATGCCCATGTGGCTGGGGAGCCACACAAACGTAATTCTGGTGCCGGCATCCGAACACCCGGCCAGCAGGTCCTGGATCCGCTGCACCAGAGGGTGCCGAGGGAAACAGGTATCAATAGACTGGAGCGAGCTCAAGGAGTCAGTACACACGAGAAAGTGTCGGCGTTCATTGTACAGTGCGTACCGCAGAGCTCCACAGATAGCATAAAGCTCCGCTGTGTACACACTACAGGTTTCCGGGAGAGCAAAAAGAAACCGTTCATTTCCGACAACGAACGCACAGCCCACCTTCGTATCTGTCCTTGAACCATCCATGTAAAGGACGACTGAACCTGGATAGTGGCCAACAACGGACAGTTAGAGCCTCCGATAAATCGAAGGGTCCGTGTCTCCTTTCGGACCAGTGTGTAAATCCAGGATGATTTCAGGTCGTCGTACAACCCACGGAGGTACCCCACTTGGTTGTCTGACAAGGCAAGGAATCGAAGGTACGTCAAACAATTCATAACTGCTATCCAAGCGTATCCCAACCGGCCGCGTCGCACGAGGATGAGCAGCGTACAACAAACGGTTGCCATTGTTGAACACGCAGGGATAGCTCGGATGAAGTGGCATCTGTCGCAAATTTGCAGCATACAAAATAAGCATTTGCTGGCGCCTCAGGTGTAAAGGCGGCACACCAGACTCAGCGAGCAGGCTAGCGATGGGGCTAGTACGAAAAACTCCCGTCGCCAACCTAACCCCGCTGTGGTGGATACTGTTCAGCTTCGCAAGAACGCTTGGTCTTGCGGAGCCATATGCTGCACTGCCGTAGTCTAACCGGGATAAAATGTGTGCCCGATAGAATCGCAGGAGCACCACGCGGTCAGCTCCCCAATTAGTGCTGCTAAGAAACTTCAAGAGGTTAAGCCTCTTGGTGCATTGCACTTTTAGCTCCCGCACGTGTGGCTCCCACGATAATTTACTGTCAAAAAGGAGCCCAAGAAATCGGTAGGTGTCAACAACTGGAAGAACGACATTTCTTAGATAAAGCTCAGGATGAGGGTGAAGAGTACGTTGACGACAAAAGTGGACAACGGAGGTCTTTGCGGCAGAAAACCGAAAGCCATGTTCTAAGGTCCACTTCTCCACCCTCCTAATAGCTTGCTGTAACTGTCGCTCTGCGACTGCCATACTGCACGAGCTATAGTGCAGAGCAAAGTCATCCACATATAGGGACGGTATTACGGCTGGACCAGCAGCAGCGACAATACCGTTTATGGCAATCGCGAACAGAGTGACACTAAGAACCGATCCCTGAGGGACTCCATTTTCTTGAACGTGGTATTGCGAATATGTCCTCCCTACTCGGACACGGAATAGACGGAGGGACAAAAATTCGCAATAAATACCGGCAAGTTACCTCGGAATCTCCATTGATGCAGGACTGAAAGGATGCCATATCGCCAGGTGGTGTCGCAGGCCTTCTCCAAGTCAAAGAAGACAGCTACCAAGTGCTGTTTGCGGAGAAACGCATCCTGGATAGAGCTCTCCAGGCGTACCAAGTGGTCTGTGGTGGATCGAGCGGCTCGAAATCCACATTGGTACTCGGACAAGAGTCCTTGTTTCTCCAGACACCACACGAGTCTGCAATTTACCATCCTCTCAAATAGCTTACACAGGCAATTTGTAAGACAAATCGGTCTGTAACTTCCTGCATACTTCGGATCTTTGTCAGGCTTGAGGACAGGGATAACTATGCCCTCTCGCCACTGAGATGGAAAATCACCCTCTGTCCTGATTCGGTTGAACACACGAAGGAGATATAGGAGACTATCATCACTAAGGTGTTTCAACATCTGGTTGTGGATGTTGTCCGGTCCAGGAGACGTGTCCTTGCAAAGCGCTAGGGCCCTGCGGAGTTCCCACTCCGTAAGGGGCACGTTGTAGTCCTCTGAAGCTTGAGAGGCAAAACTAAGGTGATGCCGTTCTGCCTCTCGCTTCAGAGCGAGGAAATCAGGATGGTAATTCCCGGAGCCAGATACATCCGCGAAATGACTGGCTAGATGGTCAGCAATCAGGAGGGATTCAGTGACAATATTGCCAGCAATGGAAATTCCCGGTACAGAAGATGATCCATGGATACCCGAAATACGTCGAAGCTTAGTCCACACTTGAGATGATGGAGTATGTGACGTCATAGACGACACATATCTCTCCCATGAAGCCTTCTTACTTTGACGAATAAGAACTCGCGCCTTAGCGCGGAGTTTCTTGAATGTAATAATGTTGGCCGCAGTAGGCTGTCGACGGTAACGTTTGTGAGCGCGACGGCTTTCTTTGATAGCTGCTGCTATTTCTTCGTTCCACCAAGGAACGAGCTTTCGGCGAGGAGTCCCCGAATAGAACGGAATGGACTCCGCAGCAGCAGCAAGAATAACTCGGGTGATGTAAGTTATTTCCTCGCCGACGGTCTGCCTGATATCATCGTTAAAGGCAGCTAATGATGTGTACTTTGGCCAATCAGCATGTTTCAAAATCCATCGAGGGGGAGCCTCGACGGATTTTTGGTTCATCAAAGTAAGAATGATGGGAAAATGGTGACTGTCACAGAGATCATCGTGTGTATGCCACCGAAACAGTGGAACCAACGTTCGGCTGCATAGACTTACGTCTATGCGAGAATATGTGCCGTAACGCACACTAAAGTGAGTTGGTTCCCCCGTGTTCAAAATATATAAATCCAGCTCGGTAACTAATGCTTCCAGCTCTCTCCCCCTGGGGCAAGGCGTCTCAGAGCCCCAGATAGGGTGATGGGCGTTAAAATCTCCCAACAAGAGGAAGGGAGGTGGAAGCTGATCTATAAGATCAGCGACATCAGTTATGTTAAGAGCGTGACCTGGTGGAAAATAAACATTACACACTGTTGTTAGGACAGGCAGCGGAACGCGAACAGCTACAGCCTCGAGGGGAGTTCATAATGGAACCTCTTCGCTGTAGGTATCAGAACGTACAAAAATCCCAACACCACCGGACGCCCGGTGAGCATAGTACCGTTCTGTCGAGTATAGTCTGATATTTCTCAACACCGTATGATGACCAGGTCTGAAGTTGGTCTCCTGAATACAGACTATACTCGCTGCGTATTCACTAATGAGCTGACGTAACTCAGCAAGATGCCGGTCATAACTGTACCGGGCGGTACACCTCCACGCCGCTAGTTTAAAAATGTGCGCCACTTGAAACTCCTCTGCTGGAGGAAGTCTGAATTTTATCTACGGTATTAATTTTCTACTTTATCAGAAGATGTCACTACCTGGAAATTTTGGAGTTTTTGAACTGTGTCATTTTCGACGTATTTTTGTTTTGCTTGTAGTAAGAAGTGTGAACTTTCTCTTCTAGAGGACACTACTGAAAAACTACAATGGTGCACCCTAGTGCGACGTGAAAGAACTATTTTTTTGGAGAAATTTTTATTTCAAAAGTTTGTTTCTTGTTAAATTTCTTTCTGTTATTTTTTAAGTTGGCTGAATACCCCTCTCTTTCCCATTGTTTTGTATTTAGCCAATCCCGAATTTCTTTTATTAATTTCTGACCAATCGGATGTATCTTCCCCCAACTTGAATATGTTGCTGTATCCTACCCAATAAACAGTTTGTGGGAGGGAGTTCTCATTCCCCTAACGCCTCGAACTTTCCGCGAGAGTATATAAACTGCTGATTTTGGGGTCTCCGGGCCACTTCTGTTCCATCTTTTCGTGTGTAAAGTACATAGCAGGGGGCGGGAAGCGCCTCTTTCTTCGGCGGCAGTCAACAACCAGGTAATGGCCGATTAATTACTTCTTTTCTTGCTTGCTCAGCAGTTTATCTCTCGGGGCGGGTCCGAAGTTTTTCCATTATGTAACCTTCCTTAAATATAAAGGAACTTGTATCTGTTCTATCTTTTAAACTACATATTTGGATAGAGAGTGCTTAACCCTTTCGAGCTCCCACTCATATTGTTTTGAGGTGAACTTGTTTTCTCAACCTATTCTTCCTTAACATTATGTAAATTTGTCAATTTCTAAAGTCACCTCTTTAGTATGGGATTAGCCCTTGCATCAGTGGCCTAGAGCCAAATTAGGTTTTGAAACAAATACATCAGGAGTGCAAATCGCCTCCTCTCAAATTGTTGATTTAGAGGTCATGTAATTAACCTTCTTGTCATTTAACAGACCTCAGTAGGTTGGGTATTTTACCCCTGTGTATATGTCCTGAGAGGACAGCTTGAAAGTAGAATTAGGTGTGGCCTTTGACAGGCCTGAATTTTGAGAGCAAGTTGCTCTTTTCCCGAAAATTTTGTTTTCTGCGCGCCTCAAGGAGGCCTTACTGCGTATTTTGGAGCAAGTGCTCCTAGGTATGAATGGGGTTCTCCCCTCTCTGTTGACACTTGTGTTTGGGGTAAAACTGAGCTGATTGCTCAAGGATTGTTATCGCGGGGCTCGAAGCCCAAATCCTGTAAATACTGTAATTGTACTTTGTTGCCTTGCTACTCTGTACCTGCCATATTTGTTATTTCTTGATTTTAAAAGGAAAATATAACCTTGATAAATTTTAAATTCACTTTAATTTCGTAGCCTGAGACCTATTCACCACCCCGCACCTTCTTTCGCCTCTAACTACCACGGAATACTCCGTAACAATAACCATTACAATTCCACTGTAACAGTGCCATAGTGTGGACTATAAAAGGAGTGTTAGGTTATGAGCGAAAAAATGCTCGTTAGCCTAAACACTATCTAATTCTACATCCGTAGATGCAGAGGACAGTGCGACATCCATCCCGTCATCAAAAGATGGCAGGGGTGCCGCCCAGAACTTTGACACTTTTCGGGCGCAAGGGGGTCCCCTACGAGGAGAGCGCGCAGGTTTCGGAGCAGGAGTGCCTCCCGGCGCAGACTCATACCCCCCAGATGGGGGGCATGACTTCTCCTTCGCAGGGGAAGTCCGAGAGCGCTCAGAACGGGCGCTCTTCTTCCCCTTCTTTTTTCAGGTTTAGACGGGCTGGGAGATGGTTTCCCAGCCCTGGTCGACGATGCCGCCTCCGCCGGCTGGGGCACGACTTTCGTCGACCTCCTAGGGGGGGAGACTTGGTCTTCCCCCCTTGCTGTGCCGGCTGGCAACTGTCAGCCTGTACAGACTTCTGGTTGGTCTAAGGTGGGGTGGTCCCCCCCCTTCGAGCTTTGACTATTTGCGACGTTGCTCGGAGCAGCAACAGTCGCCTTGGGCGCAGCGGTCTGGACAGGTGTCTTGGTCGTAAATGACGAACCTGGAAGACTCTGAGCTATCAAGCTATAGTCGAGTGTACGGGCAGGTGTATTCGTAGAATGAAACTTACGGCGCGCTTCCTGGTAGGAAAGACCATCCAGGGTCTTGATCTCCTGGATCTTCTTCTCACTCAGGTATGTCGGACAATTCCGATCCCGAGGAGAATGAAAACCGGAGCAGTTAGTGCACTTGTATGGAGTTGTGCACTCCTCCGCGCCGTGAGCTACTCGTCCACATGTACCACATACAGCCTGATTCGAACAGCGAGATACCATATGTCGGAATCGCTGGCATTGATAGCATCGCATAGGAGGCGGGATGTACGGCCTCACATCGCAACGATAAGTTGTTACCTTGACTTTCTCTGGTAACACTGACAACTTGAAAGAGACAATGAAGGCACCAGTGGCAACGTCTTCACCGTTGACCTTGCGCGTAATGCGCCGGACGTGTGTCACGCCACGGTTCTTCATGTCTTCCATCAACTCGTCGTCAGTGTTCAAAATAAGGTCGCGGTGAAAGATGACTCCGCGAACCAGGTTCAAGGACTTATGCTCCTCCACTTTGACGGGGATTTCGCCAAAGTGCTCGCACTTAAGCAACTGATCAGCTTGCAGTGCTGTACGAGTCTTCATAAGCAAACTACCGTTGCGCATTTTCTTAAGTTCCTCCAGTTCGCCATAGACGCCTTCGATGTGCCGACTAAAAAGGATCGACTTCACCAGCTTAAAATCGAGCCCATCGGTTCTGGTAGCAACCAGAAACCTAGGGAAGCTGGATCCCATTCCTTCACGCTGCGCATGTTCCCAGGGAGTTGAACATCTCAGGGAAGCAAAAGTTAAAGACTTAGGTGGGGGACCACCTTGAGAGAGCAGACTTCGTTTGGAAGCCATGCCCGATAGCATCCTCCCCGAATGCCACCCACTCCGATCAGGGGTCTCTGTAGCCGAACCAAGCAGCCAAGGCAATACCCACCTGGTCATAGCAGGTACTGCCCGGGGTCCGATGTTGAACGATGCCTAATACGGCATGACTGAGGCAATGAGCACTAAGACTCCCTTCCTCCAGTCACCCGCAATAGCATGTACCCCATAGCGTTTACAGAGCACTAAATATAGAGAAAAAAGTAAAAATAATTAATAATAATATGTCCTTCTGGCATTCGGCTGTGCGGGGACCTGTGTTGTCAGGCGGATACCACTGCCAAGGTACATGGCGCTCCCACCACGCAATGGTCCTGGGTGGACAGTTGCGGGCTTTTGGGCGTAATCGCACACGTAAGAGGCCCATCTCCGGGCAGCACGCACATCAAAATTTAGAATGGTCTACATCTGACCCTCGGAAAAATAATAATAAAATAAGGAGGGGACCATGGCGACATGACCCTTTAAGTCGCCTTCTACGACAGGCAGGGATTACCTGTGAATGTACTCGACCCCTCCCAACCACAGGAGGTCCAACACGTTATACCAAACCGCAATCCATGTCCGCGCCTAGGTCACTCCTTTTAGTCGACTCATACGACAGGCAGGGGGTACCGCGGGTGTATTCTACATGTGCGTCCCCCACCCGCAGGGGGTAGTGTGTTTGGTCCGCGAGAGGTATTTTATTTCCCTCAAGTCCGCCGGCAATTCGGTTAGGACCCCCCTATCCGCCACCTGGGACGCGCCACTTGGGAGTATCACCTCTCCCCCTGCTACGCCTTCGTAGCAGGTTCGTGGTTTCATGGTTCTAATTCAATCATCCCTTGGTTGCCCCTTGTAGTCGCCTCTTACGACAGGCAGGGGATACTGTGGGTGTATTCTACATGTGCGTCCCCCACCCGCTGGTGGTAGTGTGTTTGGTTCGCGAGAGGTATTTTATTTCCCTCAAGTCCGCCGGCAAGCCGGTTAGGACCCTCCCCTATCCGCCACCTGGGATGCGCCACGTGGGAGTATTACCTGTCACCCTGCTACGCCAGCGTAGTAGGTTCGTGGAGTCAGATGTTTAATCAGGAATGGAGGCATCGTCCTACTCCTAGAGGGTTATTACCCCTGGGTACGGTACAGTACGTTGTCTTCTTTTAGGTTGTTTGTTTCGGTTTAGCTTATTATTATTATTATTATTATTATTATTATTATTATTATTATTATTGTTACGGAGATATCCGTGGTAGGTAGAGGTGAAAGAAGGTGCGGGTGTGAATGGGTTTCAAGCTACGAAATTAACGTGCAATGTAAAATTAATTTAAAATTTAACTAGGTTATATTTTCTTTTCAAAAATAAGAGATAACAATCATAACAGGTACAGAGTAGCAAAAATGTAGGTACAATATTACTGGATTCGGGCTCAGTGCCCTTACTTCATAACTCTTGGGCAATCAGCCCCGCCTTACTCCAAAAAAATAGTTTTAGCCAAGGGGCAGAAAACCCCATTCATGCCCAGGAGCACTGGCTCCACACATTACACATAAAGCCTGCACGAGGCATACAGAAACAAATTTCAAAGAGCGATCCGCTCTCAAAATTGTAAGCCTATCACAAGGCCACACCAAACTCTACCTTCAAGCTGTCCTTCTAAGGACGTATTCACAGGGGTAAAATACCCAACCTACAGAGGTCTATTACATGAAAAGAAGGTTGATTACATGACCTCTAAAATAACAATTTGAGAGGAGGCGATCTTGCACTCCTAATACACTTTGTTTTTAAAACCTAATCTGGCTCTGGGCCGCTAACGCAAGGGCTAATCCCATACTACAGAGGTGACTTAGAGAAGAACACTTTACATTACATAAACGAAGAATAGTTTGAGAAAATAAGTTCACCTCAAAACAAATGTGAGTGGGAGCTCGAGAGGGTTAGCACTCTCTATCCCAATATGTAGCTTTACAAGAAAAAGATGAAAAGAGTAATTACATTTTAGGAAAAGGTTACATGATGGAAATGCTTCGAACCCGCCGCGAGTGTTAAACTGCCGACCTAGCAAGGAAAGAAGTTATTAATAGGCCATTACCTGGTGTTGAACGGCTGAAGAAGAAAGAGGCGCTTCCCGCCTCCTGCTATGTACTTAATACACTGAAAGATGGAACAGAAGTGGCCCGGAGACCCTAAAATCAGCAGTTTATATACGCTCGCGGAAGTTTCTAGGCGTTAGGGGAATGAAAACACCCGCCCACAATGTTTTTATTGGATAGGACCCCACAATCGATTCAAGTTGGGGGAAGATACATCTGATTGGATAGAAATTAATTTAAGAAATTCGGGATTGGCTACATGCAAAACAAGGGGAAAGAGAGGGGTATACAGCCAACTTAAACAATAACAGAAAGAAATTTAGCAAAGAACAAACATTTGAAATAAAAATTTCTTCAACAAAATAGTTCTTTGACTCCGCACTAGGTTGCACTATTGTTGATCTTCAGTAGTGTCCTCTAGAAGAGAAAGTTCACACTTCTTACTTCAAGCGAAACAAAAACACATCAAAAGTGACACAGTTCAAAAACTCAAAATTTTCCACGTGGTGACATCTTCTGAGAAAGTAGAGAATTAATAGAATAGATAAAGTTCAACCTTCCTCCAGAAGAGGAGTTTCAACTGGCGCAACTTTTAAATAAACGGTGTAGAGGTGTACCGCCCGGTACAGACCTCCCCCCCCAAAAGTTCCTCCAGGGGTGACACATGAAATCAGTTTGAAACTAAGTCCAAGTAATGATGTTGATACGATGATGATGATGATGATGCTTGTTGTTTAAAGGGGCCTAACATCGAAGGTCATCGGCCCCTAATGGAATGTGATAAACGACATGAGAGATGATGTTAAAATTTTAAAAACATATCCACTGACTAGAGTTTAAAAATGATGGAGAAAAATGAGGGTGAGATTAAAACAATCAGTGGATCTAATACGCAATGCCTTATTTTCTAATAAAACAAGAGAAATTACAGGAAAACAAAAGAATAAGGCATTGCCTGGTAGTACATAATTTACGAAAGACGTTAAAAGAACACATTAAAATAAGCAAAACAAACTAAAATTAAGTCAATAGGATAAAAGCGAAAGTGACACAAAACACACTAGGACAAAGGACAGCATTACACACGAGAAGACAGTCCACTATCCCTCATAAAGCGGATGACGAGGTCTGCTGACTGCTCGTCATCACGCAAGATAAGGGAGATAGTACTCGGAAGGTTAAGACTACGGCGCAGATCGACCAGGTCCACACACTCCGTAAGGATGTGCACCACGGTAAGGTGGTCGCCGCAGGTACACACCGGAGGGGGTTCTCCTTTCAAAAGATGCGAGTGAGTCAAGATACCGTGGCCGATCCGAAGACGACATAATACCACGGCTTCCCTCCGCGAAGCCCGAAGGGAAGTCCTCCATACCTTCGTTGTTCCTTTTATCGCTCTCAGCTTATTGGGAAGTGGAATGGCCTGCCACTCCATCTCCCAATGGGACATAACAAGATGTCTCAGCTGGGAGCGAATATCACTTACTGGAACCTGGAAAGGCAACGTGGGCAGTGTAACTGCCTCCTTGGCAGCCTGATCTACTAACTCGTTTCCCTCTATGCCCATGTGGCTTGGGAGCCACAGAAATGTGATTCTGGTGCCAGCATCCCAACACCCGGCCAGCAGGTCCTGGATTAGCTGCACCAGAGGGTGCCGAGGGAAACAGGTATCTATAGACTGGAGCGAACTCAAGGAGTCGGTACACAGAAGAAAGTGTCGGCGCTCATTGTACAGTGCGTACCGCAGAGCCTCATAGATAGCATAGAGCTCTGCTGTGTACACACTACAGGTTGCCGGAAGAGCAAAAAGGAACCTATCATTGTTAACAACGAACGCACAGCCCACCTTCGTATCTGACCTTGAACCATCCGTGTAGACGACGACTGAACCTGGATAGCGGCCAACAACGGACAGGAAGAGCCTCCGATAAATCGAAGGGTCCGTGTTTTCCTTTGGACCAGTGTGCAGATCCAGGATTACTTCAGGTCGTCGTACGACCCACGGAGGTACCCCACTTGGTTGTCTGACAAGGCAAGGAACCGAAGGTACGTCAAATAATTCGGAAATGTTATCCAAGCGTATCCCAACCGGCCGCGTCGCTCGAGGACGAGCAGCGTACAGCAAACGGTTGCCATTGTTGAACACGCAAGGATAGCTGGGATGAAGTGGCATCTGTCGCAAATTTGCAGCATATGTAAGTAGAAGTTGCTGGCGCCTCAGGTGTAAAGGCGGCACACCAGACTCAGCGAGCAGGCTAGCGATGGGGCTTGTACGAAAAGCTCCCGTCGCCAACCTAACCCCGCTGTGGTGGATACTGTTCAGCTTCGCAAGAACGCTTGGTCTTGCGGAGCCATATGCTGCACTGCCGTAGTCTAACCGGGATAAAATGTGTGCCCGATAGAATCGCAGGAGCACCGCGCGGTCAGCCCCCCAAGAAGTGCTGCTAAGAAACTTAAGGATATTAAGCTTCCTAGTGCATTGCACTTTTAACTGCCGCACGTGTGGCTCCCACGATAATTTACTGTCAAAAAGGAGCCCAAGAAATCGGTAGGTGTCAACAACTGGAAGAACGACATTACCTAGATAAAGCTCAGGATGAGGGTGAAGTGTACGTTGACGACAAAAGTGGACAACGGAGGTCTTTGCGGCAGAAAACCGAAAGCCATGTTCTAAGGTCCACTTCTCCACCCTCCTAAGAGCTTGCTGTAACTGTCGCTCTGCGACTGCCATACTGCACGAGCTATAGTGCAGAGCAAAATCATCCACATATAGGGACGGTATGACGGCTGGACCAGCAGCCGCGACAATACCGTTTATGGCAATCGCGAACAGAGTGACACTAAGAACCGATCCCTGTGGTACTCCATTTTCTTGAACGTGGTATTGCGAATATGTCCTCCCTACTCGGACACGGAATATACGGAGGGACAAAAAATTCGCAATAAATACCGGCAAGTTACCTCGGAATCTCCATTGATGCAGGACTGAAAGGATGCCATATCGCCAGGTGGTGTCGTAGGCCTTCTCCAAGTCAAAGAAGACAGCTACCAAGTGCTGTTTGCGGAGAAACGCATCCTGGATAGAGCTCTCCAGGCGTACCAAGTGGTCTGTGGTGGATCGAGCGGCTCGAAATCCACATTGGTACTCGGACAAGAGTCCTTGTTTCTCCAGACACCACACGAGTCTGCGATTTACCATCCTCTCAAAGAGCTTACACAGGCAATTTGTAAGACAAATCGGTCTGTAACTTCCTGCATACTTAGGATCTTTGTCAGGCTTGAGGACAGGGATGACTATGCCCTCTCGCCACTGAGACGGAAAATCACCCTCTGTCCAGATTCGGTTGAACACACGAAGGAGATATAGTAAACTATCATCACTAAGGTGTTTCAACATCTGGTTATGGATGTTGTCCGGTCCAGGAGACGTGTCCTTGCAAAGCGCTAATGCGCTGCGGAGTTCCCACTCCGTAAAGGGCACGTTGTAGTCGTCTGAAGCTTGGGTGGCAAAACTAAGGTGATGACGTTCAGCCTCCCGCTTCAGAGGGAGGAAATCAGGATTGTAATTCCCGGAGCCAGAGACATCCGCGAAATGACTAGCGAGATGATTAGCAATCGCGAGGGGATCAGTGGCGACACTGCCTGCAATGGAAATTCCCGGTACAGCAGATGATCCTTGAATACCCGAAAGTCGTCGAAGTTTCGTCCACACTTGAGATGATGGAGTATGCGACGTCATAGACGACACATATCTCTCCCATGAAGCCTTCTTACTTTGTCGAATAAGAACTCGCGCCTTAGCGCGGAGTTTCTTAAATGTTACCAAGTTGGCCACAGTAGGCTGTCGACGGTAACGTTTATGAGCGCGACGGCGTTCTTTGATGGCTGCTGCTATTTCATCGTTCCACCAAGGAACGAGTTTTCGGCGAGGAGCCCCCGAGAAAAACGGAATGGACTCCTCAGCAGCAGCAAGAATAACTTGGGTGACGTAAGTTATTTCCTCGCCGACGGTCCGCCTGACATCATCGTGAAAGACAGCTAGTGATGTGTACTTTGGCCAATCAGCATGTTTAAGAATCCATCGAGGGGGAGCCTCGACGGGTTTATGTTTCAACAAAGTAAGAATAATGGGAAAATGGTCACTGTCACAGAGATCATCGTGTGCATTCCACCGAAACAGTGGAACCAACGTTCGGCTGCATAGACTTACGTCTATGCGAGAGTATGTGCCGTAACGTACACTAAAGTGAGTCGGTTCCCCTGTGTTCAAAATACATAAATCCAGATCTGTTATAAGTGTTTCCAACTCTCTTCCTCGGGGACAAGGCGTCTCAGAGCCCCATATGGGGTGATGGGCGTTAAAATCGCCCAATAAGAGGAAGGGTGGTGGAAGCTGATCTATAAGATCAGCGACATCATTGATGTGCAGATGCTGGCCGGGTGGAAGATAAACATTACACACTGTTGCTATGAGAGGCAGCGAGACGCGAACAGCTACAGCCTCTAGAGGGGTTCGTAATGGAACCTCTTCGCTGTAGCTATCAGAACGTACAAAAATGCCAACGCCTCCGGAAGCCCGGTGAGCATAGTATCGTTCTGTCGAGTATAGTTTGAAATTCCTCAAGACCGTATGATGACCAGGTCTGAAATTGGTCTCCTGAATACAGACTATACTCGCTGCGTACTCACTAATAAGCTGACGTAACTCAGCAAGATGCCTGTCATAACCATTACAATTCCACTGTAACAGTGTCATAGTGTGGACTGTAAAAGGAGTGTTAGGTTATGAGCGAAAAATGCCCGTTAGCCTAAACACTATCTAATTCTACATCCGTAGATGTAGAGGACAGCGCGACATCCATCCCGTCATCAAAAGATGGCAGGGGTGCCGCCCAGAACTTCGACAAATTTCGGGCACGAGGGGGTCCCCTACGAGGAGAGCGCGCAGGTTTAGGAGCAGGAGTGCCTCCTGGCGCAGATTCATACCCTCCAGATGGGGGGCATGACTTCTCCTTCGCAGGGGAAGGCCGAGAGCGCTCAGAACGGGCGCTCTTCTTCCCCTTCTTTTTTTCAGGTTTAGACGGGCTGGGAGATGGTTTCCCAGCCCTGGTCAACGAAGCCGCCTCCGCCGGCTGGGGCACGACTTTCGTCGACCTCCTAGGGGGGGGAGACTTAGTCTTCTGGTGGTCCCCCCCTTCGAGCTTTGACTATTTGCGACGTTGCTGGGAGCAGCAACAGTCGCCTTGGGCGCAGCGGTCTGGACAGGTGTCTTGGTCGTAAATGACGAACCTGGAAGACTCTGAGCTATCAAGCTATAGTCGAGTGTACGGGCAGGTGTATTCGTAGAATGAAACTTACGGCGCGCTTCCTGGTAGGAAAGACCATCCAGGGTCTTGATCTCCTGGATCTTCTTCTCACTCAGGTATGTCGGACAATTCCGATCCCGAGGAGAATGAAAACCGGAGCAGTTAGTGCACTTGTATGGAGTTGTGCACTCCTCCGCGCCGTGAGCTACTCGTCCACATGTACCACATACAGCCTGATTCGAACAGCGAGATACCATATGTCCGAATCGCTGGCATTGATAGCATCGCATAGGAGGCGGGATGTACGGCCTCACATCGCAACGATAAGTGGTTACCTTGACTTTCTCTGGTAACACTGACAACTTGAAAGAGACAATAAAGGCACCAGTGGCAACGTCTTCACCGTTGACCTTGCGCGTAATGCGCCGGACGTGTGTCACGCCACGGTTCTTCATGTCTTCCATCAACTCGTCGTCAGTGTTCAAAATAAGGTCGCGGTGAAAGATGACTCCGCGAACCAGGTTCAAGGACTTATGCTCCTCCACTTTGACGGGGATTTCGCCAAAGTGCTCGCACTTAAGTAACTGATCAGCTTGCAGTGCTGTACGAGTCTTGAGAAGCAAACTACCGTTGCGCATTTTCTTAAGTTCCTCCAGTTCGCCATAGACGCCTTCGATGTGCCGACTAAAAAGGACCGACTTCACCAGCTTAAAATCGTTCCCATCGGTTCTGGTAGCGACCAGAAACCTAGGGAAGCTGGATCCCATTCCTTCACGCTGCGCATGTTCCCAGGGAGTTGAACCTCTCAGGGAAGCAAAAGTTAAAGACTTAGGTGGGCGACCACCTTGAGAGAGCAGACTTCGTTTGGAAGCCATGCCCGATAGCATCCTCCCCGAATGCCACCCACTCCGATCAGGGGTCTCTGTAGCCGAACCAAGCAGCCAAGGCAATACCCACCTGGTCATAGCAGGTACTGCCCGGGGTCCGATGTTGGACGATGCCTAATACGGCGTGACTGAGGCAATGAGCACTAAGACTCCCTTCCTCCAGTCACCCGCAATAGCATGTACCCCATAGCGTTTACAGAGCACTAAATATAGAGAAAAAAATAAAAATAATTAATAATAATATGTCCTTCTGGCATTCGGCTGTGCGGGGACCTGCGTTGTCAGGCGGATACCACTGCCCGGGTACATGATACTCCCACCCGCCGCGTCCTGGGTGGTTGCTGGCACGGGCTTTCGAGCGTAGTCGCACACATAGGAGCTCCATCGCCGGGCAGCACGCACATCAAATTTTGAATGGTCTACATCTGACCCTCGGAAAAATAATAATAAAATAAAGAGGGGACCATGGCCACATGACCCTTTAAGTCGCCTTCTACGACAGGCAGGGATTACCTATGGATGTATTCAGCCTCTCCCATCCACAGGAGGTCCATCACATTATACCAAACGGCAATCCATGTCCGCGCCAAGGTCGCCCCTTTTTGTCGCCTCTTACGACAGGCAGGGGATACCGCGGGTGTATTCTGCATGTGTGTCCCCCACCCGCAGGGGGTAGTGTGATTGGTCCGCGAGAGGTATTTTATTTCCCTCAAGTCCGCCGGCAAGCCGGTTAGGACCCCCCTATCCGCCACCTGGGACGCGCCACGTGGGAGTATCACCTCTCCCCCTGCTACGCCATCGTAGTAGGTTCGTGGATGTTGATACGAAGATAGATAGCAGAAGCATTTACAAAATTTCTTAATTCAGTTTCAAAATGTTGTTGTTGCAGGTGAATGAAAGTCTTTATGTTTGTAGAATTTGAATTTCTGAAGATAAACTTTTAATACTTAAAGGTGAAGAAAAATTTTGCAATGTCCACCAAATATTGTTGTTGAATTCCGAAGTGTAGTTATTGCTTATGGTGACTGTCCATGTAATTGATGTAGATTGAGTCGGATGGCCAGACCGGCCGTTGCGGCTTGCGTCCAACGGAGGCCGCTCGGACCCCTCAAGTACCCTGAGATACCGCTCGCCCGCACTATGAGGGGAGCAGAGGTGTTGAAGTACGCCGCGCCCGCGGTGAACAGATACAGGCTGCGGGCATGTAGCAGGTCGTGCGCCGCACATCAGCCTTGGCCGGGAGGAGAGCTCCGGCTCGCCGGGCACATGTCGTCTTCGCTGGAGAGGAGGGGGCCCATCCCCCTCCCCAGTTGCTGCACGGCGCTGCGCGGCTGCGGGGGCGCTGAAACATTAAAGCTAGGCGGCAGAATTGTGTTGGACTATCATCTTCTTTGAGGGTACAGGCTTGTGGAGAGGTTGAGGGGCCAGCGGCGTGTAGATATCCATGGCATTTACTATTATGAAGCCACAGTGTAAGGTGGAGCAGGAGACGGGAGCGTGGTAATGGCCGTGGCAAGAACAGGATGGCAGTTTAACGGGTCGGGGCAGGTTTTACACAAGGCTTACATCTAAAACCAAAATATTACAGAAGGGGCAGAATGCCTTAAAAGTGAAACTCAAAAAAAATATAACCTTCATATCCTTTCAAAATAATATGAAGCAAGTTAACACAGAAATTACACCGGTTTCACCTGGGACAGGTGAACCCTAAATATCCTCTCGGTGGCTGGATTACTTAGCAATAAGGTAACCGGCGTAAGAAAATCGAGAATGATACAAGGCCCATGAAATCTGGGGGCAAGTTTGCCCGCGGGAACAAAATTTTTGACCATAACCTGGTCACCTACCTTCAAAGTGGTGGGTCTCCGTCCACGATCATACCTTTCCCTAACCTTTTCATGAGACACTTTAAGATTGGCTTTAGCCTTCTTCCAAAGATCTTTAATGTTATCCGGATCTATTGTCTCGGGGAGAATGTCATTCAAAGACCAGAGGTTAGAGAGCGGCGTGTTGGGAACAAACTTAAACATCAAAGAAGCTGGAGTAAACTTGTGAGATTCATGAACCGCCGAATTCAAAGCAAAAGCTATCCAATGCAGGGACGTGTCCCACCTGGAATGATCTTCATGATGATAGGCAATGAGTGCGGACCTGAGATTACGGTTAACCCGTTCAGCCAGAGATGGTTGAGGGTAATAAGCAGAAGTAGTTACATGAGAGATGGACAAGTCAAAACAGAATTTACGAAATAAATTTGATGTGAACGCCTTAGCATTATCAGATACAATATATTGGCACGGACCAAAAGAAGCAAAAATAGAATTTAGGCAAGTAATGGTGGACTGAGCGGTAGCCAGCTTAGTCGGAAATAACCAAGAAAATCTAGTAAAGCCATCTACGCACACAAAGATGAACTTGTTAGCATTACCCTTTGACTGGGGGAAGGGTCCTACATAATCGATATACAGGCGTTCCATGGGGCGCGACGCTTGATGCGAAGACAAAAGGCCTACCTTGGTGGACATGGTGGGTTTACTAAGCAAACAAGATTTACAAGCTTTTACAAGTTCACGGATTTCACCGTCCATACCTTTCCAAATGAACATTTCACGAATTTTTTCACGGGTTTTAAAGATTCCAAGATGCCCTCCTAATGGGGTCTCATGATAATACTTGAAGATCATAGGCACAAGAACCGCTGGCACGACAACCTTCATCATCTTATCATGCCTCGATGGGCAACATAAAACACCATTCCTCAGAACATAAGGGACGACATGTTCCCCAGAAGAAAGGGTTTCCATTATCGGACCCAGCGTCGGATCTTCACGTTGGTATTTCTCGATATCCCTAAAGAGCATGGGAGCATCTGTTAGGATGGCATTAACCTCAGATAGTATGGACTCGGAAGGTGATGAACTGTCGACCGGTTCATGGGTCTCGACCTCGTTTGAAAACATACGGCTGAGTCCATCAGCCACAACATTTTCGGTACCTCTGATATGCCTGACATCGAATTGGAAGGCGGAAATACGGATGGCCCAACGGGCTATACGACCAGTACGACGCGGCCTACCTAAGACCCAGCTTAAGGCTTGATTATCTGTCTCCAAGTCGAATTTGACATGTTCCAGATAGAGACGGAACTTTTCTAAGGCAAATAAAACTGCCAAACCTTCAAGCTCATATATGGAATACTTGGCTTCTTGAGCCGACAATGTCCTAGACGCATAGGCGATGGGTCGCCTCCCTAGTTCAGTCTCTTGAAGAAGGACTGCAGCTACAGCTGACGACGACGCATCCGTTTGGACGATGAATTTCTTCGAGAAATCAGGCATAGCAAGTACAGGGGCATTACAGAGAGCTAATTTAAGATCTTCGAAAGCGGCTTGTTGAGAAGGTCCCCACTCGAATTTGATGCCTTTCCTACGAAGAAGGTTTAAGGGCGCCGCTCTATTAGCGAAGTTAGGAATAAACTGCCTGAAGAAATTCACCATACCAATGAATCTAGCGATACCTTTGATGTCCTTAGGAGGTTTAAAATCACGGATGGCCTGTGTTCTAGAATGATCGACAGCTACCCCATCGGGTGACACAATATGCCCTAGGAATGACATAGAGGGCTTAGCAAAGGCAACCTTGGACAACTTGACAGTTAACCCAGCCTTACGAAGGCGATTCAGAACTTCTCGCAGATGATCTAGATGTTCTTCAAAAGTCTCGGAAAATACGACGACATCATCCAAGTAGTGATATAAGTACTCAAATTTGATGTCGGAAAAGACCCTATCTAGTAGCCTAGTGAGCACAGCTGCCCCCGTGGGGAGCCCGAAAGGCACGCGGTTGTATTCGTATAAGTTCCAGTCCGTGGCAAACGCTGTAAGATGTTTAGACTCTTCGGCAAGGGGAATTTGATTATAGGCCTGATTCAAGTCCAAGATGGTGAAGAACTTGGCCTTACGAAACCATGAAAAGCAAGAATGAAGGTCGGGAAGGGGCACAGATTGCAACACCACCTTCCGATTGAGAGCCCTGTAATCAATGACAGGCCTGAAGCCTCCTTGGGGTTTCGGGACTAGAAAAATAGGCGAAGAATACGCTGACTTAGAGGGCCTAATAATACCATCCTTCAACATCTGATCGATGATTTCTTTCAGAGCCTTCATTTTAGGTGGAGATAGCCTATACGGTGGAAAACGGACAGGAATCGAATCCGTGACCTCAATTTTGTATTCAATAAGGTCAGTAACACCAAGAGTATCAGAGAACACCTCGGGAAACGACTGACACAGTTTCCGAATACTATCAGCCTGCTCCTCAGGTAGATGTCTAAGGTCTAACAACATCTCATCCTGGGTAGGCGAAAT
The DNA here is from genome assembly GCF_040414725.1 of Anabrus simplex. Taxonomy (NCBI): domain Eukaryota; kingdom Metazoa; phylum Arthropoda; class Insecta; order Orthoptera; family Tettigoniidae; genus Anabrus; species Anabrus simplex. The sequence continues at coordinate 91,763,182 of NC_090268.1, read as the reverse complement.
AGATGAACATGATACAGAATTACACTTTAACAAGGGAATTCTACAATTGGACGCAAATTTGAATGTGCACGACCTACTCTGGAGATCGAGCACAAGACCAGTGTGAGAAATGAAGTCCGCTCCCAATATGATGGGGCAAGACAAACGCTTGGCCACAAACAATTTGATCTTCCATGTAAATTTAAAAACCCTAATTTTGACATGTAAGGAACCTAGAATTTCTAATGGAGATGAATTAGCCGAAACATATTTAACAGGAGATGAGTCATAGTCAGGGAGTTTACAAACAGATTTCAATTTAGAATACCAATCAGCCGAAATAATGGAACAAACACTGCCTGAATCTAAGAGAGCTGTTATAGGCTCGTTATTTAACTCAATCTTAAGAAAAGGAACAGGTGCGGGGGTATCCGCCGCAATCCTAAGACACTCTTTAGGGCATTCAAAAGATGAATTTGAAGGCTGGTCGTTCTCTGCATTTACAACCTGTTTACTAGGGGCTAAGTCTCGGGAAGATGGATTAGTCGGCTCAGCCGACGCCACTAGTCACTTTTTATTATTGGCATAGCTGGAATTTGCACCAGAAGTTGAGCAGGAGGGGGTGCTATTTGAGTTTGGGCAATTCTTGGCGATATGTGAGAAGGCCCCACATTTAAAACACCCTTGTGATGACCCTGCTCCATTCCTTGTCCCACTTGACTTGATCAGAGGACACTTATTCCGCAGATGGTCAGGCGACCCGCACGCATAACATTTACGGGGATTGACTGGTCGGCGAGGTGGAGGCTGAGTGTTACTAAAGGAAGGCGGGGGTTCTTTCGCGACACGCAAAGAATCGGCGTATCTAACTCCTTCCGCTGAGACGGCCAATGCTTCAAGTTCAGAGAAGGTTTGCGGACACGCCGCGAAACACAAATATGACCTGTAGGATGGCGAAATACCTTCTACAATAGCCTGCACAATCTGATCTTCAGGAAAGTGCAGAGCAAACACCCTAGTGTAGAATTTGATATCTTGAATGAAATCAGCCAAGTTTTCATCCAAGCGCTGTACACGGTAATAGTACTTCTGAATCAGGGAGGACCTGGCCCTAGCCGGGATGAAGTTAGCTAGCAAATGGGCATGGAAATCCTCAATAGATGATTGCTCGGCAATGGCTCTTACGATTTTATCAGAGAGAATACCAATAGCATAAGGATAGATAATTTGCAAAATTTGACATGGGGAAAGAGAAAACACAAGGGCATGATCCTGAAATTCCACTAGAAATCTTAAAAATGAAATTACGTCACTGGTGGTATTAACGGAAAACTTGGATATACCTCTGAGCAACATTGCCAATGGATGAGGCAAGCTGCTAAACCCGGGCGACATAGTAGGTAAAGGTTTCAATGGCAAGGAAGTTAATTCAGCACGTACATTGTTCAACGATGTGCGGCGTTCAGACTCGTTGTCCAATGGGGCAGAGATAGTTTGAGCAGCAACGGTTATCCTATTGCCTTCTCCCTTAGCAGGTTCTTCCTCACTACTTACATTCACAATGGTGGGCTGATCAGATTTGGGAGGAACTTCCCCAGTTAACAATTGAGTGACTTTACTAGACAATTCAGAGAGAGTTTCAAGGAGCGTATTAGCTTGCTTCCTCTGAACGTCATTCACCTTCAGAGACAACAGATCATTAACTCTATTTGAAAAGTGATATAATCTGCCTTGCACACGCTTAATTTGGTTAGGAGACGGATCATTTTCATCAAAAAAACTAACTACGGAAGCTAGCCCAGTAATATTCTCCGTGATCGTGGAAAGAGAGTCGTCAATTTCTTTCTCTCCCAAATTGGGGATGGAAATGGGCAAATCAAGGGACTCTCTAAGCTTGTTAGTGTCTATTGCAACCGTGCCTCCAGATTGAACGTTTCTGATAGTTAACTCGTATATCAACTCCTCTTTGCGCAAATAGTTAAGGAGGAGAACATCGCGAGGGCCGGACATGATGACAGAAAAATTTAAAAAAAAAACTCAAAAAATTCCAGCAACTGAGAAAATTGTTAGAGTTCGAATCAAAGCAATGTTTAGCCGTCAAAAGGGGCTAAATTGAGACCCATTCAACCACGCTCTGCTACCACTTGTTACGGAGATATCCGTGGTAGGTAGAGGTGAAAGAAGGTGCGGGTGTGAATGGGTTTCAAGCTACGAAATTAACGTGCAATGTAAAATTAATTTAAAATTTAACTAGGTTATATTTTCTTTTCAAAAATAAGAGATAACAATCATAACAGGTACAGAGTAGCAAAAATGTAGGTACAATATTACTGGATTCGGGCTCAGTGCCCTTACTTCATAACTCTTGGGCAATCAGCCCCGCCTTACTCCAAAAAAATAGTTTTAGCCAAGGGGCAGAAAACCCCATTCATGCCCAGGAGCACTGGCTCCACACATTACACATAAAGCCTGCACGAGGCATACAGAAACAAATTTCAAAGAGCGATCCGCTCTCAAAATTGTAAGCCTATCACAAGGCCACACCAAACTCTACCTTCAAGCTGTCCTTCTAAGGACGTATTCACAGGGGTAAAATACCCAACCTACGGAGGTCTATTACATGAAAAGAAGGTTGATTACATGACCTCTAAAATAACAATTTGAGAGGAGGCGATCTTGCACTCCTAATACACTTTGTTTTTAAAACCTAATCTGGCTCTGGGCCGCTAACGCAAGGGCTAATCCCATACTACAGAGGTGACTTAGAGAAGAACACTTTACATTACATAAACGAAGAATAGTTTGAGAAAATAAGTTCACCTCAAAACAAATGTGAGTGGGAGCTCGAGAGGGTTAGCACTCTCTATCCCAATATGTAGCTTTACAAGAAAAAGATGAAAAGAGTAATTACATTTTAGGAAAAGGTTACATGATGGAAATGCTTCGAACCCGCCGCGAGTGTTAAACTGCCGACCTAGCAAGAAAAGAAGTTATTAATAGGCCATTACCTGGTGTTGAACGGCTGAAGAAGAAAGAGGCGCTTCCCGCCTCCTGCTATGTACTTAATACACTGAAAGATGGAACAGAAGTGGCCCGGAGACCCTAAAATCAGCAGTTTATATACGCTCGCGGAAGTTTCTAGGCGTTAGGGGAATGAAAACATCCGCCCACAATGTTTTTATTGGATAGGACCCCACAATCGATTCAAGTTGGGGGAAGATACATCTGATTGGATAGAAATTAATTTAAGAAATTCGGGATTGGCTACATGCAAAACAAGGGGAAAGAGAGGGGTATACAGCCAACTTAAACAATAACAGAAAGAAATTTAGCAAAGAACAAACATTTGAAATAAAAATTTCTTCAACAAAATAGTTCTTTGACTCCGCACTAGGTTGCACTATTGTTGATCTTCAGTAGTGTCCTCTAGAAGAGAAAGTTCACACTTCTTACTTCAAGCGAAACAAAAACACATCAAAAGTGACACAGTTCAAAAACTCAAAATTTTCCACGTGGTGACATCTTCTGAGAAAGTAGAGAATTAATAGAATAGATAAAGTTCAACCTTCCTCCAGAAGAGGAGTTTCAACTGGCGCAACTTTTAAATAAACGGTGTAGAGGTGTACCGCCCGGTACAATTATTATTATTATTATTACGGGATTTTCGTGGCTCACAGAGGCGTAAGAAGCGGCTGGGGTGAATGGGTGGACAAGGAATCAACTAGAGCATAACTTGAACACAACAAATTTTGGAATTTTATTCCTGTCCTTTATTTTATTTAAAATTTGGTAAATAGAAGGTCCGAATACACAATACCAATATTATAATGAGCACGTCAGCTACAACAACAATGACTTAAATTCCAAAAGTCAGGTACAACTTGAGAAAATTACAAATATTAATTGCCACAGAAAAGGGCTTGGTTGCTCTTGGCAGGTACACAATTTTATATGAGCTAGAAATCTTCAGGAAAGTACCCTTTGTAGGATTCTGCGCTCCAACTATATCATGTTCCAGCCTCTCAGAGGCATCGATTTATAATTGCGCACTTACAATCTCTCGGTTACTCTTAATTAAAAAGTTTACAAAAGGTTCGCCTTAGGTGGGCTTGTCTATTGTTCAACAATTTGATGATGATGCTTGTAGTTTAAAGGGGCCTAACATCTAAGGTCATCGGCCCGCTCAACAGTTTATAACTTTCTATCCGTCAAGGGAGCTTCACACCAGACACAATTCTACACATCACAACAGATTTACGGGGGCATTCTTGCCCATACTAAATGGCCTTTATGAGAAAAGGGAAGGTTGGTTGCAACCGATCATAGACAATATGCAAAGGAGACGAAACACTTGCGGTTTTAACTGGGCTTATGGCCCAATGATACAGAGGTTAAGCCTATTCTACAGTGGGATGACTAAATGAAAAACATCAAATACCAAAACAGTGTTAAGAATTTAAAATGTGTAGAAAATTCAGTCACCCCATATCAAGTTGAATGGGAATCATCATAGGGTAATCATTCTTTGTTCCCTTACATTACAGATTTCCAGTAGAGAATAGAACAGAGTCCTCAGACTGGCCGAAAATACTACATTTAAACCCCATATTTAGAAATTTACATAAATTAAAATAGGCTGAAACCTTTACCTAAAGCTTTCTGCTGGGGCTATCACATGTTTATGAAAATTCTGCCTTGCCTTCGCTTTGATCTGCCTTCCGAACGCAGCTCCCGGCTTCTGCCCCCTTAGTACACGCCGCACTCAAATAGCTGGAGCAATGAAGAAGACAATACGGTCCTAAGGCACCCAGATTTTGTAGTATTTTTGAGAGGAATATTCCAAAACTCTTTACCGACAGGCTGGATTCCTCTGCACACCCCCGATTTTGATTGGCTAGAGAACATATTTACAAGATTCTGATAGGTTGATTGATATTGGAAAAGGAACCATCAATAGAGCTGACAACTTTGATACAACAACAAAACAATCTTCAAAAAATAAGGTTTGCCAACTTTGAAAACACACATTTCTTAATAAATTGATTAGAGTTCGCCCCGCTAGGGGCAATAATTAAACCCATGATAGAGATATATGGCGGCTGAAAACCCAAGTATCTTGCATAACATCAGTTCAAGTTCGATTACGTAGGTCGTCTTATAGAAGGTGTGCAGTTTAACTGGCCGGAGGTCTGCCCCAGGAATTATTATTATTATTATTATTATTATTATTATTATTATTATTATTGTTATTATTGATGATGTTGCTTGTTGTTTTAAGGGGCCTAACATCAAAGGTCATCGGCCCCTAATGGTACGAAATGAAAGAACAAAAATTGCAAAGGCGTCCACTGACCAAAATAAAAATAAAATATGGCATTAAGAATGAATGGATGGACAGGAACTCAACAAAACACAAAACAAACAAACAAACAAACAAACAAAAACCAGTGGATCGGATTCAATACAGATCGAAAATAACATTATTACCGACCAAGGAACCACTTATAAAGCACAATGATGCTTGGTGTCTAAAGGGGGTGCAAAATCCACGTCTAAGGCCCTACAGAATGGTACCTGTCGCGAGTAAAATAGAACCATGGTATGTGTCATGTTGGGGTATTAATCAGAAGTAGCGAAGACTCACGGTGTTCCACAAAAGATGGTACTACTCACAAGTATTGCAATACGTACTAGTAACGCAGACCTATGGTGTGTGTCACACAATGGCCCAACTCAGAGCCAACGCAAACCGAGAAGGTTCCCCACCTAGGTGTACTAAACACGGGCGCCGGTATTCCCGTGGTGTTCCTCACATAGTGGGTACTAATCACAGGCAACGCAGACCCACTGTGCTGCTCATATAGTGGTACAACTCACAGGCTACGCCCAGACCCGCAGTGTTGCTCACATGGGTACAACGCACGGGTACTGGAATCCACCAGGCCAGGCTTTTACTGATACTAATCACAAACCTATTTCGTACCGAATTTAGTGGTACTACTCGCAAGTACAGGCAACCTATGGTGTTCCCCGCGTGATGGTACGATTCAAAATTAGTTTCATGGTTCTAATTCAGTCAGCCCTTGGTCGCCCCTTTTAGTCGCCTCTTACGACAGACAGGGGATACCGCGGGTGTATTCTACATGTGCGTCCCCCACCCGCAGGGGGTATTATTATTATTATTATTATTATTATTATTATTATTATTATTATTATTATTATTATTGCGTTCCGGCCTTTTAAGGACCACGTTACAATTTCAATTCTTCCTCCTTAGATCTTTCCTTTCCTTCCAGTATTCTTTCATTGTTTCACTGTGCTTCTTTTTCCTGTCTTCAGTCCAGTTTTTGCCTGTTTTCTTTTCCTTCCTCACTTGGAAGCCTTTCTTCCTAAAATTATTATTATTATTATTATTATTATTATTATTATTATTATTATTAGTTTTGTAGTTGTTCAATGTTCTTATCTGTACGTTCTCGACATTGTCTTTCCTTATTTTTATATAGGCCTACCTAAGTTTAAGAGAGGGCTTGACTGCCAACGTCTCTACTAACAAAGACTTACATGAAATGAAAAGAAGGAAACAGATATACGGCGACATAACCGCAGTGAGTCCAAGAGGCAAGTACATAACGGACAACGCCATGTAAGCTGTTGGAGAACAACAACAATACTAATTATTGATGTACAGATATCAGTAAAAGATGGATTAGAAGTAAGATACTGGCTTGATTTACCACTCTAAAGGATGCATTGAGTTGTTAGCGGCACGGGAAATCAGCATGCCAGCTGGTATTATTACGTTGTCAGAATCTGTGTAGTAACCATCCATCTGGACAGGACTCTGTAATGTTGGAGGCTCGCTTCGTCATGCTACACTGACTTCACATCAACGCTAACACAATCGGTTTTATACTGACATGTGAATATGTTATCATCTCTTACAGATCCTGACAAATGATGTGAGGTATGAAATACCTGAATAGCATCTATGAATTCAAACTATTGATTGTTCACACTTAAGAGATAGTCAAGATAGTGGATCTTTTCAAATTACAGAAGTAAGTATGGAGATGTTACAGTACTAAAAGCAGAAGCGTAGTCACTGAGGTGGCGAAGGGTTTTGGGGGTTACTCCCCTCCCAATGGAATGTTTACGAAAATAAAATTAAGAAAAACTGACAATAAAAATTAACTAAATAACATTCAGAGACATAATTGTAAAACCATAAGATTTGTTGAATCTATTTGCTAAGAAGCTTCTGATAAAATGTATTTTACATTAGTTTACAAACATATAATTCGCTGTAAAACTGTTGACCTTGATCGTATTCTTCTTCTTCTGTATATTCATTTAAGAATTTCCAGTGTACTGGGATGTGAATATCAACATAATTTACTTGTTTCAGTATCCGGCTCCATGGTTAAATGGTTAGCGTGTTGGCCTTTGGTCACAGGGGTCCTGGGTTGGATTCCCGGCAGGGTCGGGAAATTTAACCATAATTGGTTAATTTCCTTGGCACAGGGACTGTGTGTTTGTGCCCACTTCATCATCATTTCACCCTCATCACGACGCCCAGGTCGCCTGCGGGAATCAAATCCAAAGAGCTGCACTAGCCCCCTGCGGAGGCCACACGCCATTACTACTTTATTATTATTATCATCATCAGTGTCCTTATAACGAGAAATCTTGCAAGCGCATAAGCACCTAAGCACCTTGATTGTGTTCAATAATCATTTTGCAACTAAAACCCCCGCCGATCGGCCGATCTTCGCTACGCTACTGACTAAAAGATATATGGAATATCCCACAACTTAAGCAATCAGAAACAAACTATTTTTAAAACGTGTTCATTAATGCTATTGATAAGTGATAATTGTTGCTTAAATGGACCAACTCCTAAGTCATCGACTCCCACGGTAAGATGATGATGATGATGATGATTGTTTTAAAGAGGCCTAACATCGAAGGTCATCGGCCAATACAGGTACGAGATGGACGGCATGAGATGATAAAAAAATTAAAAGATTAATATGCATCCACTGACTAGATTTTAAAAGAAATAATGATGAAAAAATAATTATGAGATTAAAACAATCAGTGGATCTCATTCGCAATGCCTTATTTTCTAATGAAAGGGTCAAAAATGATGATGGTGATGGAATAGGTCATTTCAAGTATAACTTGTGTTATATAAGTCATTTCGCCGTCTACGGTCCGCGTGGTATCGGCGTTAAAGACAGCTAGGGGTGTGAAATTTGGCCAATCAGCATGTTAAAGAATCCATCGAGGAGGAGCCTCGACCAATTTTTGTTTCAACAAAGTAAGGACGATGGGAAAACTGTCACTGTCACAGAACCAACATTTGTCTGCATAGAATTACGCCGATGCGAGAATATGTGCTTTAACATACACTAAGGTGAGTTGGTTCCCCTGTTTTCAAAATACATACATCAGGCTCTGTTACTAATGTTTCTAGCTCTCTTTCCCGGAGGCAAGGCTTCTCAGAGCCCCAAATGGGGTGGTCGGCTTTAAAATCGTCGAATAAGGTGACGGGAGGTGGAAGCTGAACTGTAAGACTATACTGGCCACGTACTCGCCAATGAGCTGAGGAAGCTCAGCGGGATACCTGTCATAACCGTTACAATTCCACTGCAACAGTGTGGACTATAAAATGTGTGTTAGGTTATGAGCGACGAGATGCTCTCAAAACCTGAACACTATCAATATTAACATCTATTTCCGTAGATGTAGAATACACCTCGACATCCATCCCGCCACCGACAGACGGCGGGGTTGACGTCCAGAACTTCGACGCTTTCCGGGGGCGGGAAGTTCCCCTACGAGGGGAGCGTGCAGGTTTTGGAGCAGGTGTACCTAGTGGCGCAGCCTCATTCCTTCCGGGTGGAGGGCATGATTTCCCCTTCATAGGAGAAGTGCTGGAGCGCCTGGTTAAGGCGCACCTCTTCACCACCTTCTTCCCGATTTTAGACGATTGATGATGATTGTTGATTAAAGGGGCCTAACATCTAGGTCATCGGCCCCTAATGGTACGAAATGAGACGAAATGGAATGACATATTAAAAATCTAAAATTCTCCACTGACCAGAATTCAAAAACGTGAGAACGAAGAATGAATGGATGAACATGAATTTAAAACAATCAGTGGTTGCGACCCGCAATGTCTCACATTCACATAAACAGACGTGACAATATCGTATTACTGACCAAGGGACTACTGCTATAGCATAACATGGAATCGATTATGCGTGCTGTCAAAAGGGGGTCCTAAATCGCAGTTATCCGCCCCTCATTACGGTACTGATCGCTATCAAAATAGAACCATGGTATTTGTTCTGTTGCGGTACTAATCAAAAGTAGCAGAGACTTGCGGCATTCCACACATTATTGTACTACTCAGAGCTTATGAAATTCGACATAATACAGACCTATGCTTTTCTCACTTTGCGGCGCCATTTACAGGCAACGCAAACCTATGGTGTTCATCACATAAGAGTACTAACCACAGGGACCTCTCCCTATCCCGTGGTGTTCCTCATATAGTGGGTACTAATCATAGGCAAGGCAGAACCATGGTAGCTATCATCCCATGGTCCTGCTCATATGGTGGTACTAATCACAGGTACTGCAAAAGCAGACCGCGCGGTGCTCCTGTGTGCTACTGATCACAAACCAATTTCGTACCTAATGTAGTGGTATTACGCACAAGTAAAAGCAACCCTTGGTGTTCTCCGCGTGGTGGTACTAATCACAAGTAATTTCATGGTTCTAATACAATCAACCCTTGGTCGCCCCTTTTAGTCGCCTCTCACGACAGGCAGGGGATACCGTGGGTGTATTATTCGTCAGCCTCCCCCACCCACAGGGGGTGTGTGTTTGGTCCGCGAGAGGTATTTTATTTCCCTCAAGTCCGCCGGCAAGCCGGTTAGGACCCCTCTATCCGCCACCTGGGACGCGCCACGTGGGAGTATCACCTCTCCCCCTGTTACGCCTGCGTAGCAGGTTCGTGGCGATTTTAGACGGGCTGGGAGATAATTCCCCTGTCCTGGTCGATGATGCCTTCCGGACCTCTTAGGGGTGGGTTATATTTAGCCTTCCTTCCTGCTGTAGTGGCTGGTAGTTTTAAGCCGGCACATACTTCTTTGTGGTCGAAGGGTGGGTGGTCCCCCCCGCCCCTCGGGCTTTTACTCTTGATGATGATGATGCTTGTTGTTTTAAGGGGCCTAAAATCGAAGGTCATCGGCCCCTAATGGTACGAAATGAAAGAACAAAAATTGCAAAGGCATCCACTGACATAAATAAAAATAAAATATGGCATGAAGAATGAATGGATGGACAGGAACTCAACAAAACACAAAACAAACAAACAAAAACCAGTGGATCGGACTCAATACAGATCGAAAATAACATTATTACCGACCAAGGAACCACTTATAAAGCACAATGATGCTTGGTGTCTAAAGGGGGTGCAAAATCCACGTCTAAGGCCCCACAGAATGGTACATGTCGCGAGTAAAATAGAACCATGGTATGTGTCATGTTGGGGTATTAATCAGAAGTAGCGAAGACTCACGGTGTTCCACAAAAGATGGTACTACTCACAAGTATTGCAATACGTACAAGTAACGCAGACCTATGGTGTGTCTCACAGAATGGCGCAACTCATAGCCAACGCAAACCGAGAAGGTTCCCCACCTAGGTGTACTAAACACGGACGCCGGTATTCCCGTGGTGTTCCTCACATAGTGGGTACTAATCACAGGCAACGCAGACCCACGGTGCTGCTCATATAGTGGTACAACTCACAGGCTACGCCCAGACCCGCGGTGTTGCACACATGGGTACGACGCACGGGTACTGGAATCCACCAGGCCAGGCTTTTACTGCTACTAATCACAAACCTATTTCGTAAGGAATTTTGTGGTACTACTCGTAAGTACAGGCGACCTATGGTGTTCCCCGCGTGATGGTACGATTCAAAATTGGTTGCATGGTTCTAATTCAGTCAGCCCTTGGTCGCCCCTTTTAGTCGCCTCTTACGACAGGCAGGGGATACCGCGGGTGTATTCTACATGTGCGTCCCCCACCCGCAGGGGGTAGTGTGTTTGGTCCGCGAGAGGTATTTTATTTCCCTCAAGTCCGCCGGCAAGCCGGTTAGGACTCCCCTATCCGCCACCTGGGACGCGCCACGTGGGAGTATCACCTCTCCCCCTGCTACGCCTGCGTAGCAGGTTCGTGGCTTTTACTCTTTGCGACTTTGCTCTCAGAAGCAACAGTCGCCTTGGGCGCAGCGGTCACAACAAGTAACGATGTCATGAATGACGAACCTGGAAGGCTCTGAGCTAACAAGCTGTTGTCTAGTGTACTGGCAGGTTTATTCGTGGAATTAAATTTCGCTTGTTGTTTAAAGGGGCCTAACATCGAGGTCATCAGCCCCTAATGGTACGAAATGAGACGTAATGGCATGACAAATTAAAAGTCCAAAATTATTCACTGACCAGAATTCAAAACATGAGGACGAAAAATGAATGGATGGATATGAATTTAAAACAATCAGTGGATGCCACCCGCAATACCTTACATTCACGGAAACTAACGGAAAAACAATAGGATTACTGACCAAGGGACTGCTACTAGAACATAATACTGAATCGACGATGCTTGCAGTCTGAAGGGGGTCCAAAATCCAAGTTAACGGACCCTCATAATGGTACTTATCGCTAGGAAAGTAGAACCATGGTATTTGTCATGTTGCGGTACTAATCAAAAGTAGCAGAGACTCGCGGTATTCCACACATTATGGTAGTACTCACAGGTTATGAAATTCGATATATACTAGAGACCTATGGTTTTTCTCACATTGCGGCGCCATTTACAGGCAACGCAACCCTATGGTGTTCATCACATAACAGTACTAACCACAGGGACCTTCCCCTATCCCGTGGTGTTCTTCATATAGTGGGTACTAATCATAGGCAAGGCAGAACCATGGTAGCTATCATCCCATGGTCCCGCTCATATGGTGGTACTAATCACAGGTACTGCAAAAGCCGACCGCACAGTGCTCCTGTGTGCTACTAATCACAAACCTATTTCGTACCTAATATAGTGGTACTACGCGCAAGAAAAAGCGACCCTTCGTGTTTCCCACGTGGTGTTACTAATCACAAGTAGTTTCATGGTTCTAATATAATCATCCCTTGGTCGCCCCTTTTAGTCGCCTCTCACGACAGGCAGGGGATACCGTGGGTGTATTATTCGTCTGCCTCCCCCACCCACAGGGGGTGTGTGTTTGGTCCGCGAGAGGTATTTTATTTCCCTCAAGTCCGCCGGCAAGCCGGTTAGGACCCCCCCCCCCCAACCGCCACCTGGGACGCGCCACGTGGGAGTATCACCTCTCCCCCCGCTACGCCTGCGTAGCAGGTTCATGGGAATTAAATTTCGGTGCGTTTCCTGGTAGGAAAGACAATCCAGGATCTTCATTTCCTGTATCTTCTTGTCACTCAGATATGTCGGACTGTTGCGATCCCGAGGAGAATGAAGACCATAGCGGTGGGTGCACCTGTAAGGAGCTGTGCACTCCTCCGCCCCGTGAGCTGCTCTTCCACATGTACCACACACGACTGATTCGAACACCGAGATACCATATGTACGAATCTCTTGGCATTGATAGCGTCGCATAGCTGGCGGGATGTACGGCCTCACATCGCAACGATAAGTTGTTACCTTGGCTTGTTCTGGTAACACTGACAACTTGAAAGAGACAATGAAGGCACCAGTGCCAACGTCTTCACCGTTGACCTTGCGCGTAATGAACAGGACGTGTGTCACGCCACGGTTCTTCATGCCGTCCACCAACTTGTCGTCAGTGTTCAAAATAAGGTCGCGGTGAAAGATGACTCCGCGAACCAGGTTCAAGAACTTAAGCGACTGATCAGCTTGCAGTGCTGTACGAGTCTTCATAAGCAGACTACCGTTGCGCATTTTCTTGTGGTCCTCAAGTTCACCGTAGATGCCTTCAATGTGTCTACTAAAAAGGATCGATTTTACCAGCTCAAAATCATGCCCATCGGTTCTGGTAGCGACCAGAAACCTAGGGACGCTGGGTCCCATTCCTTCACGCTGCGCATGTTCCCAGGGAGTTGAACCTCTCATGGAAACAAAATTTAAAGTCTTCGGTGGAGGACGACCTTGGGATGGGCGACTTCGTTTCGAAGCCATGCCGGAAATCATCCTCCCCGAATGCCACCCACTCCGAGTAAGGCTCTCTGTAGCCGAACCCAGCAGCCAAGGCAATACCCACCTGGTCATAGCCGGTACTGCCTGGGGCGCGATGTTGGACGTTGCCTAATACTGTACGGGATGACTGAGGCAATGAGCACTAAGACTCCCTTCCTCCAGTCACCCGCAATAGCATGTACCCCATAGCGTGTACAGAGCACTAAATATAGAAAAAAATAGTAATATTATTATGTCCTTCTGGCATTTGCCTGTGCGGGGACCTGTGTTGTCAGGGGGATACCACTGCAAGGGTACATGACGCTCCCACCCGCAAGATCCCTGGGTGGTAACAGATGCGGGTTTTCGGGCGTAATCGCACACGTAAGAGGCCCATCTCCGAGCAGCATGCATATCAAATATTTTGAATCGGTCTACAAATAACCCTCAAAAAACAAATAGTAAGGAGGGGTCCATGTCCATGACCCTGCGACAGGCAGGGATTACCTGTGAATGTATTCAGACCCTCCCATCCACAGGAGGTCCAACACATGATATCAAGCCGCAATACATGTCCGCGGCTAGGTCGCCCCTTTTAGTCGCCTCTACGACATGCAGGGGATACCGTCTGTGTATTCTACATGTGCATCCCTCACCCGCAGGGGGCGATTTAACCGCTTAATTGCCGTGGGGGTGGGATAAAGTGTTTCTTCCCAGTAATCAGTGGGTCGCAGTTTTTTTGGTAGGTGTATAGTCACACTCTGGACGTTCTGAAATTCCTCTTGATGTAGTTCACGTTTATATCTTCAAATTCTGGATTTAATGTGGCTTCATTATCACCAGACATTTCTTGGAAGTTGCATTCCAGGTAGAATTTTGGTAGGATTCTTGGGCTCTGCCTGTTTAAAGCTAAAGAATGGCCAGAAATCTTCTTTAGAAAAACACCAAGTTTTGAACGGAGAAATACTAGATCAGGTGTTTTTTAGCTACTGGCTGAATGGAAGGAAGACTTGTTGAACTGCAGCTGGATACGCAAAACGCGTGGTGCTGTATCCTCACCAACTTATTCGTAAACACACAGCATTAATACGAAGCAAAACTAGGCACCTAGGAATCATTCATAGCAATGCAGTGTTGCGAGGTTGACAGACAAGTAATTTATTCCTAGAAGGAGTTCCTACGCCTTCCTACTTCCCGCCATTAACTTCAGGGTTATAAGCAGTGCGTTTCTTTCAAATTGAACCAAGCATACATAATGTATACGGTAAGGAATAAAATTTCTCGCTCGCGATTTTTGATTACATATTTATTCCAAAACTCACTCAGATAATCATCAAGCTCGTGCTAATAACAAAAAATTGTGTGTATCAAAAGCTGTGATCATTTTATTTTCATATCTTGTAAGAGCTAATTAGAGGGCAATGCACTTACCTCCTTGACTGTTTTATGAGTGCCTACCATCTGGTCACTTCTAAGTCAGTTCCGCTTCACGGTCTGGCGTGCAATATTGTTTCAAGTGCAAGTAATGCAAGGTGATGGAGGCTCTTCCGGAAGTGTGTTCCTCCTTCAGAACTGAAAGTGAAATTACTCTATGAACACATTTCTAACGATATTTACATTCATGGTAATTGCTGTACCAAGCGAGCTAGCCGTGCTGTTACGGGAGCGCAACTGTGAGATTGCATTCGGAAGATATTGGGTTAGAAACCCACTGTCGGCGGCCCTGAAGATGGTTTTTCGTGGTTTCCTATTTTCTCACCAGGCAAATGCTCGGGCTGTACATTCCCACTCCTACCCTTTCCTATCACAACGTCGCCATAAAACCTATATGTGTCGGTGTGACGTAAATCAAATACTTAAAAATAATTAAAATTGCTGTGCATCTCATTTGATGATGATGATGAAGATGCTTGTTGTATAAAGGGGCCTAACATCTAGGTCATCGGCCCCTAATGGCAAGAAATGAGACGAAATGAAATGACAAATTAAAAGTTCAACATCTGCCACTGACCAGAATTCAAAACGTGAGCACGAAGAATGAATGGACGGATGCCTATGCATTTAAAACAATCAGTGGATCCGACACGCAATGTTGATGATGATGATGATGCTTGTTGTTTTAAGGGGCCTAACATCGAGGTCATCGGCCCCTGATGGTACGAAATGACACAAAATGGAATGACAAATTAAAAGTCCAAAATCCTCCACTGACCAGAATTCAAAACGTGAGGACGAAAAATGAACGGATGGATATGAAGTTTAAACAATCAGTGGAGCCGACGCGCAATGCCTCAGTCTCAGGAAGTGACGGAGAAAAATGGTAATACTGACCAAGGGACTACTTCTAGAGTTCAGTACTGAATTGATGATGCTTGCAAGCTAAAGGGGTCAGCAGCCTCTCATAATGGTACTTATCGCTTGGAAAGAAGAACCATGGTATCGGACATGATGCGGTACTAAACAACAGTATCGTAGACTCGCGGTATTCCACACATTATGGTACAACTCACAGGAAATGAAATTCGCATAGGTAATACAGACCTATGGTGTTTCACACATAGCGGCGCCATTTATAGGCAACGCAAACCCATGGTTTTCTTCACATACGTGTACTAACCACAGGGACTCGTACTATCCCGCGGTGTTCCTTATGTAGTGGGTACTAATCATAGGCAAGCCAGAACCCTGGAGTCGCTCATATAGTGCTACTAATCACAGGTACCGTAAAAGCCTGACCGCACGGTGCTCCTGATTGCTACTAATCACAAACCTACTTGGTACCTAACATAGTGGTACTACGCGCAAGTAATAACGACCCATGGTGTTCCCCGCGTGGTGGTACTAATCACAAGTAGTTTCATGGTTCTAATCCAATCATCCCTTGGTCGCCCCTTTTAGTCGCCTCTCACGACAGGCAGGGGATACCGTGGGTGTATTCTTCGTCTGCCTCCCCCACCCACAGGGGGTGGTGTGTTTGGTCCGCGAGAGGTATTTTATTTCCCTCGAGTCCGCCGGCAAGCCGGTTAGGACCCCCCCCCCCCCTATCCGCCACCTGGGACGCGCCACGTGGGAGTATCACCGCTCCCCCTGCTACGCCTGCGTAGCAGGTTCGTGGGACACGCAATGTCTCGCATTCACAGAAACTGACGTAGAATAATAGTACTACTGACCAAGGGGCTGCGTCTATATCATAATACTGAATCGATGATGCTTTTAGTCCAAAGGGGTCCAAAATCCAAGTCATCGGCCCCTCATAATGGTACTTATCAGTAGGAAAGTAGAACCATGTTATTTGTCATGCTGCGGTACTAATCAAAAGTAGCGTAGCCTCGCGGTATTCCACACAGTATGGTAAAATGCATAGGTAATGAAATTCGCACATGTAACACAGACCTGTGGTGTTTCGCACACTGCGGCGCTAGTTACAAGCATCGCAAACCAATGGCGTTCCACACATAAGTGTATTAAACACAGGGACCCGCACTATCTCATGGTGTTCCTCACAGAGTGGGTACTAAGCATAGGCAAGCCAGAACCATGGTGTCGCTAATCCCATGGTGTTGCTCATATAGGAGTACGAATCACAGGTACTGGAAAAACCGCCAACGCACACTATTGCTACTAATCACAAACCTATTTGGTACCTAACATAGTGGTAGTACGCGCAAGAATAAGCGACCCATGGTGTTCCCCGCGTGGTGGTACTAATTACAAATGGTATAATGTTTCTAATTTTATCAATCCTTGGTCGCCCCTTTTAGTCGCCTCTTACGAAACGCAGGGGATACCGTGGGTGTATTCTTCGTCTGCGTCCCCCACCCACAGGGGGTGGTGTGTTTGGTCCGCGAGAAGTATTTTATTTCCCTCAAGTTCGCCGGCAAGCCTGTTAGGGCCCCCCTATCCGCCACCTGGGACGCGGCACGTGGGAGTATCACCTCTCCCCCTGCTACGCCAGCGTAGTAGGTTCGTGGCCCGAAGTTACAGAGGCTAAGCCTATACTACTGAGGTGCCTAGATGGAGAGAATATTTAAGTTACAAGGATTACAAACGTTACAAATTCATAGTCACCTCGAAATTTAATTGATACTGAACACGCGAGGGTCGCTCACTCCCTATTCCCTGATTACGGTTATGTTCCTCTGGCTTGTTTGAAATTTACATTAGAAGTTTGAAATTTCCATTTAAAGGTGAAATTTACAGTTACATTATCAAAGATTGGAAACATTCCCCTCGAGCTAGCTTTCGAAGTTTATTATTTAGTTAAACCAGGACTGCCATTACCTTGAGCTGATGGACTTCTCGACGATGGACGAGGCACCTCCGCCTCCCTTCTCAACCGCGCACACACACACACACACACACACACACACACACACACACACATACACACACTAGACTGGAGCGATGAATAATACAACCTGGTCGGAACTGTGCCAGCTTTTATACCCGAAAGGAGCGTTCCAGATGATGATGATGATGCTTGTTGTTTTAAGGGGCCTAACATCGAAGGTCATCGGCCCCTAATGGTACGAAATGAAAGAACAAAAAATTCAAAGGCATCCACTGACCAAAATAAAAATAAAATGTCATGAAGAATGAATGAATGGATGGACAGGAACCCAACAAAACACAAAACAAAACAAACAAAAACAAAAACCAGTGGAGCGGACTCAATGCAGATCGAAAATAACATTGTTACCGACCAAGGAACCACTTACAAAGCACAATGATGCGTGGTGTCTAAAGGGTGTGCAAAATCCACGTCTAAGGCGCCACAGAATGGTACATGTCGCGAGTAAAATAGAACTATGGTATGTGTCATGTTGGGGTATTAATCAGAAGTAGCGAAGACTCACGGTGTTCCACAAAAGATGGTACTACTCACAAGTATTGTACTTCGTACAGGTAACGCAGACCTATGGTGTTTCGCACACAATGGCGTCACTTACAGCCAACGCAAACCGATGAGTTTCCGCACCTAGGGTACTAGTCACGGGTGCCGGTCCCAAGGGCCCCGTGGTGTTCCGCACATAGTGAGTACTAATCACAGGCAACGCAGACCCACGGTGTCGCTCATATAGTGGTACAACTCACAGGCTACGCCCAGACCCGCGGTGTTGCCCACATGGGTACAACGCACGGGTACTGGAATCCACCAGGCCAGGCTTTTTACTGCAACGAATCACAAACATATTTCGTACCATATTAGTGATACTACTCGCAAGTACATGCAACCCATGGTGTTCCCCGCATGATGGTACGAATCAAAAGTAGTTGCATGGTTCTAAGTCATTCATCCCTTGGTCGCCCCTTTTAGTCGCCTCGCACGACAGGCAGGGGATAGCGTGGGTGTATTATTCGTCAGCCTCCCCCACCCACAGGGGGTGTGTGTTTGGTCCGCGAGAGGTATTTTATTTCCCTCAAGTCCGCCGGCAAGCCGGTTAGGACCCCCCTATCCGCCACCTGGGACGCGCCACGTGGGAGTATCACCTCTCCCCCTGCTGCGCCTGCGTAGCAGGTTCGTGGGAGCGTTCCAGAAAACTCTTGGCTAAGGCCCGACACACCCCCAATTTAGACTGGGTAATTAAATAAATACAAGACATTGTTAATTGGCTGAAAAATAAATATGCCAAATTTTCTATTGTCCAACTTCTTAAGTTGGCGGGAAGGGATAGAAGTGTTGCAAACTTTAAAACTCAAAACACAAAGAACAATCAACTCAGTTTAGGAAACCTAGGAATAAAATATTACTTTATCGATTTATTAGTCAATCTTCACACCAGGAGGCATAACATAAATTTATAGTAGAGACATCTGTAGAGAAATGTCAAAACTTCTTGTATTAGTTGTTGCGAATTTTGATGGTAAATAGCGTTCTCCATGGCGCTTTATTTGAATGGACGGGGTGGGTGTACCTTCCGGTACAATTATGATCATGGTATGTCAACTAACAATGACACCAACGTGCATTAGGGAAAGTATATCTCGGAAGCCATAGATAGCAGGAATCGCCAGCATTCCAAACTGGCTGAAGAAGATAGGCAGATTTTCACGTTACGTCTGCATTCCGTATGTGACTGCGTAGCTAAGCATCTCTATCGGTTTGGCATTATCCTGAACCGTACGTCATCATTAGATAATGGCAGAATTCTTCTGAAAACCTTTGGTGCTTTAACAAGAAAAATTGGATGTGACAGCTACTGGAAAGCAAGAGGACCCATACGTCAATGATATATTTATCAGTCTACCTGTCACTGGAAATGTAAAAGCGAGGATATACAATATTCAGAGGTCTAACATCGAGATCAATGGCCCATAAGTGACAATTTTTGAACACGCGATTGAAATCCTGGACACCGTGGATTTCACCCCACGACTCGCTTGTTAGATTCTGAGTGACTTCATTTCATGATATTCTGGATTACATTTTTAATCGTTGCAGAAATTGATAAAGGAAGAAGACCACTTCGGTTAACTCGGAACGTGAACACATGTGCAAATGGTCAGAAGTTTGATGAAGGAACTAGCTGGCGACTGTTCTGCAAACATTTTCACCTTTCAAGGCAAGTATATGTTGAGATGACGTGATGATGTGTGTGTGTGTCTGTTTAGTTTCCACTCGGCATACTTGTTTGTGTTCCGTATTTGTTCTGTGGACCAGTCACATCAGCGCTTTGTTTTTTAATGATTGCGGTCCTCACAAGACACCTGTTGGTTCGAGAGTAAAATGTTCACAATACAAGTCGACCTCAAGGCTTGATTAGTTACTTTTATCATGTGTAAGTTCCGCCTCGGTCCAACGCTCTGCGCGTATAGACATCCCTACCATCGTGTAACCTTATTGGCAGCGTTGACAGGATGATTATATTGCCATGGGGCCTGCCATGGTAGCATCGACGATGACTTAAGATAAGACCATGATCATAATACAGGCCACTACACAAATTAGTACGCGATATGAACGCCTTAGGGACCCTCGCACTTGAAATGCCAAACGAACGTAGTAAGCTCCAAAGAAGCGATGCGTGAGGAGATAATAGAGGGTCCATATCCACCCTGAAAAACATAAATGAGTAAACTGTTACTTATTTACACATTAAATTATATCACGTGTGTATATTACGGCAAACATAGTTATTGGTAATTATGCATAATAGACGGTTATTATGCAAAAACATCAATGATAATTGTATGTTTGGCACTGATGAATTATTCATGTTTATTAGTCATCATCATCATCATCATCATCATCTGTTTACCCTCCAGGTTCGGCTTTTCCCTCGGACTCAGCGAGGGATCCCACCTCTACCGCCTCAAGGGCAGTGTCCTGAAGCTTCAGACACTGGGTCGGGGATACAACTGGGGAGAATGGTCAGTACCTCGCCCCGGCGGCCTCACCTGCTATGCTGAACAGGGGCCTTGTGGAGGGATGGGAAGATTGGAAGGGATAGGCAAGGAAGAGGGAAGGAAGCGGCCGTGGCCGTAAGTTAGGTACCATCCCGGCATTCGCCTGGAGGAGAACTGGGAAACCACGGAAAACCACTTCCAGGATGGCTGAGGTGGAAATCGAACTCACCTCTACTCAGTTGACCTCCCGAGGCTGAGTGAACCCCGTTCCAGCCCTCGTACCACTTTTCAAATTTCCTGGCAGAGCCGGGAATCGAACCCGGACCTCCGGGGGTGGCAGCTAATCACACTAACCACTACACCACAGAGGCGGAATGTTTATTAGTCATTCCACATCATTTAAAAGGAAGACTTTGTTAATTTTTAAAATTTTTCATCAGACATGGGAAATATTTGAGAAATGTAACCGTTATACCAAATAAAGTAGGAATATCTAAAAGTAAGTTTAAATTTTGAATTTGAAAGAACACTTCGAACATATTTAAAGAAATAACACTAATTTGGAATATGAAAATTGTTTTCTTAAAGTTGCAGCAATCATTTTAAGCAGTCGGTTTGCAAAATCTTCAAACGTTTTCAAAATATAAGCCTTATTTGAGGACGGAATGTTATTATAGCACTTCCAGTTTTCATCTCTCTTATATTATTTAACCTGCATGTTCATCTCTCTCACCCTTCACCACTTTTAAAATGTTCTTCCAAGTTCCCTAAAGACACTAGTTTCATTTCTTACATTACAGACATGGAGACGAGTAATTTGTCAACATCTGGACACAGTACATTATTTCTTCCGCACAGAAACTGCGATTATTCGCAATATTAGATGAATATGATGCATTCAAAAATTATCATAATAGCAGATTCTGTTTGCTATTATGAATAATATCCGGCCGTTATGTATAATGCTCACATTTTACAAGTTTGCCGTAACATCTATAACAGAGTTAAACGCGCATACATGTCTGGTAAAATGTAGTGTAATTAAAGAAAATTTTCTGATGATTCATTTTGACATTAAGTTAATATGTCTTTGACTCTAAATGTGGGATACAAATTGGTTAAATTCGCAACAAGGGAGTTACTGTAGTTCTTGTGACGATGGGATATGAAAGGGATAGAAATTGGAATGAAGTAGCCGTATTCTTCATTAAAACGCAGCCCCAGCGTTTACCTGAGTGAAAATGGGAAACCATGGAAAACAATCTCAAAGGCTGACGCCAATGGGGTTTGAACCCACTGTCTCCCGAATGCGATGATGATGATGATAATGATGATGATAATGATGATGATGATGCTTGTTGTTTAGAGGGGCCTGATTTCGAGGTCATCGGCCCCTAATGGTACGAAATGAAAGGACAAAAATTTCTAATTCATCCACTGACCAAAATAAAGAAATGTCATGAAGAATGAATGGATGGACATAAACCCAACAAAAAACAAAAACAAAAAGAAATCAAACAAACAAAATACAGTGGATCAGACTCAAACAAAGATCATAAATAATTGATTACTGACCAAGGGACCACTTAGAAAGCACAATGATGCTTGATGCCTAAAGGGGTGCAAAATCCATGTCTAAGGCCCCTCAGAATGGTACATGTCGCGAGTAAAGTAGAACCATGGTATTTGTCATGTTGGGGTACTAATCAAAAGTAGCGAAACTCACGGTGTTCCACGCAAGATGGTACTACTCACAAGTATTGTACTTCGTATAGGTAACGCAGACCTATGGTGTTTCTCACACAATGGCGCCACTCATAGCCAACGCAAACCAATGAGTTTGCTCACCTAGGTGTACTAGGCACGGGTGCCGGTCTCACGGGCCCCGTGGTGTTCCTCACATAGTGGATACTAATCAAAGGCTACGCAGACCCACGGTGTCGCTCATATAGTGGTACAACTCACAGGCTACGCCCAGACCCGCGGTGTAGCTCACATGGGTACGACGCGCGGGTTCTGGAAACCCACAGGGGAACCAACTCTCTGCTGCTACTAATCACAAACCCATTTCGTACCGAATATAGTGGTACAATTCGCAAGTACACGCAAGCCATGGTGTTCCCGCGTGATGGCACGAATCAAAAGCAGTTTCATAGTTCCAATATAAACATTCTTTGGTCGCCCCTTTTAGTCGCTTCTCACGACAGGCAGGGGATACCGTGGGTGGATTATTCGTCTGCGTCCCCCACCCACAGAGAGAGAGAAAAGAAGAAAGAAGGGATCCGTCACTTCGAAAGATGAAGTAACGGACGAAGAAAGGCAAGGGCCACGAAGGGCGTGAAAATGAAAGACTCCCTAGGCCTAGAATGCTCTAATACCGTCGGGGTCGGAAAAGAAAAAGAGTTGACCAAGGCAGGTCGGACAGGATAGACGAAAGTGAGGAGCCTGGCACAAGTAAGTGGAAGCAATGCCTAGACTCAGCTAAGGACCCCGTGGTCGCCAATACACACTCCCAAGTTGAGAGCCCCTTGGGCCCCTTTTAGTCGCCTCTTACGACAAGCAGGGGATACCGTGGGTGTATTCTTCATCTGCGTCCCCCACCCATAGGGGGTTCTCCCGAATGCGTTGCTAACCGCACGGCCAACTCACTTAGTGATGTATTTTACAAGTAGGATAGTGAAACGACGTGATGTTCACCAGTCATTATTAATTAACTTCACTCTTCTAATTTACTGTACTTAAGTTTTCGCTACCATTCATGTTTTTGAATTTTAACAAGATATATTTCTATCATTTAGATTTCACACGAACTGAAAACATTAGTATATTTAAAGGAATGTTGTGGTTAGCATTTCATAACACAAGTCGAACAAAAGAATCTTGCACTGAAGAAGTTAATGGGAAAGAAAATGTGATATCTTTAAAAATAGTTTATAATGTGATAAATGCTCAGAACGTATCGCCTGGCTGACAATATTCTTAAGATCCTTCAATAGTTGCTTTCTATTTTCTCTTTCTTGGCCCGTTCTAAATTACTTGGAGTCGGTACTACATGTGGAGGTGGCCAAGTTTTACGGCCGGATTTCCTTCCCGACGCCAACTCTACGAGGAGGGATGTATTTATTACTGCATGTTCCTCTGGTGGTGTGTTATATGTAAATGACAAGTTTTGTATTAACAAGAACACAAACACCCAGTTTCTGAACCATAGGGATTAACCAGATACGGCTGAAACACCCGACCTGAGGGGTGCTATTCCGTACATGTCAACCGACGATGTTCGGATCGGATCGGCAAGTCACCAAGTATTATAGGTTGCAGGGCCGATAGTTCTCAAGGCGAGCTATTCTGTACTATGTCGAATCGGTGCAAGCGAGAGCTGTGTGACGTCACTCAACTCGGTCGGTAAAAATAGTTTCTACGGAACACCCCGGTACAAGGCTAGAATTTTTGACCAATAAGAAGTGATGGTCTCTTACAGGAGAGTGAGTAAAACTGTTTGTACCGGTTGGTACACCTATACGCCGCACATTTGAATTTTCCGCCTTTAAGTACTCCTCTACAGGAGAAACTCTGAACTTTAACAACTGTATCAACTTATAAGTTTTCTCAGAAGATGTCACTACCGTAAATTTTGTGATTACGAAGTTGTCAATACTGTGTGGATTTCAACTTGTTTTGTTTTCCATTGATCAAGAAGTGTGGACATTCTCTGATAGATGTCTCTACAAAAACCTATGACCATAAGTTTGTTCTTTACTAAATTTCGTTCTTTCATTTGTGGGTTGGCAATATAAATCTTTTCTTTCCGCCAGTTTTGAAGTTAGCCTATCAATTATTTCTGTAATTAATTTTTGACCAATCGTGTATTTCTTCTCCAATTTTGATGCGTAACTTTTAGCCAGCCAATAAACGACTGTGGGTGTGTCTTAATTATTCATGAAAGGTCTCGAATCTTCCACGAGAGTATAAAAACTGCTCATTTTTCTGTCTCTCGGCCACTCGAACAACATCTAGCCTAGTGTATGGAAGTTTAGCAGGAGGCGGGAAGCGCCTCTTTCATCCGGCAGCAGCTCTTCAACAAGGTAATGGCCACTTAACATCTTTATTTCTCGCTAGCAAAGCAGTCTAAACCGCGGGGAAGATCCGAAACCTTTACTATGTAACCTATCTTGAAACATGTAATTTGCCGTCGCTTTTGTAAAACTTCACATATCTTTAACTGTAAAACGGGGATAGAGAGTGCTTTACCCTCTTGAGCTCCCCTTCATTTTTGGTTTGAAGTGACTACGTTTTGTAACTGTTTCTTCCCTTCTGTAATGTCTTAAAGTTTTCTCATACAAGTCACCTCCATAGTTTGGGATTAGCCCCTGTTTCTTCGGCCTAGTGCCTCTTAGTTTTTAAAAAGGTTTCATTTAGGAGTGCACGTACACGCCTCCATTCTGTTTTGCATTTTGGGCCATTTACTTAACCTATTCTTTTTCAACGAAGGCCCAGTAGGTTGGGTACAAGATACCCCTGTTTCTTTGTAAGGGTTCCTTGAGGGCAGTTGATAGTAATGTTTGTTGTTGCCTTTGATAGGCTTGAAAAATTGAGAGCGGGTCAGCTCTTTCTTGTATTTGGATATGTGCCTCTAGGAGGCCTGACAGTGCTAGGTGGGAGCAAGTGCTCCATGTAATGAGGTGATTTCTGCCCTTTGGTAATATGTGGTTGTGAGCTGAGTGCTCAGAAATTGTAAAAATTAGGGCTTGTGGCCCAGATTGTTAAAATATCTCTGAATCTTGGCCTTGCTGGTATTGTACCTGATTTGACTTGTTGTAACTTGTTAAAATCTGAAATTTTATGTGAAAATTGCTTTGTTATTTTTGAAAATATAACCTTTAATGCAATCTTAATATCTCAGCTTTGTAGTCAGACCCACTCCAGCCCGCACCTTCTTTCACCTCTGCATTCCACGGGTAACCCCGTAGCACTGTTAATGAAAAGCACTAAGCGCGGTGGTCTTCTAAACCCATTCAGCGTCCACTTGAACCGTACATTGTTCGTTAAAGGTACTAGAATGTTAGGATTAACAAGACTATCGAAATCCCATTTTAGGCCTATAGGACCACGTGGCGTAATCTAGTGCTTGATTTCGGTATTTGTGTTATATGAGGCAGAATAGAAGAATATCCGTACGGAATTTTATTGGTTTAAAACACACATACATACATACATACATACATACATACATAATCATTATAGACTGTTATGCCTTTCAGCGTTCAGTCTGCAAGCCTCTGTGAATTTACTAAACGTCGCCTCAATCCTCGATTTGCAACTAGTGGGGCGGTCTCATTTAGTTCTATACCTCTTATCTTTAAATCGTTAGAAACCGAGTCTAACCATCGTCATCTTGGTCTCCCTCTACTTCTCTTACCCTCCATAGCAGAGTTCATTATTCTCCTAGGTAACCTATCCTCCTCCATTCGCCTCACATGACCTCACCACCGAAGCCGGTTTATGCCTACAGCTTCATTCATCGAGTTCATTCCTAAATTAGCCTTTATCTCCTCATTCCGAGTACCCTCCTGCCATTGTTCCCACCTGTTTGTACCAGCAATCATTCTTGCTACTTTCATGTCTGTTACTTCTAACTTATGAATAAGATATTCCTGAGTCCACCCAGTTTTCGCTCCCATACAGCAAAGTTGGTCTGAAAACAGACCGATGTAAAGATAGTTTCGTCTGGGAGCTGACTTCCTTCTTACAGAATACTGTTGATCGCAACTGCGAGCTCACTGCATTAGCTTTACTACACCTTGATTCAATCTCACTTATTATATTACCATCCTGGGAGAAAACACAACCTAAATACTTGAAATTATCGACCTGCTCTAGCTTTGTATCACCAATCTGACATTCAATTCTGTTGCATTTCTTACCTATTGACATCAATTTAGTCGTCGAGAGGCTAATTTTCATACCATACTCATTGCACCTATTTTCAAGTTCCAAGATATTAGACTGCAGGCTTTCGGCACAGGATATTTTAACTTATCGATTTGCACATTCAAATGAATCACAGTCGCTCAAAGACACAGCCGTAAATAATTCTACCTTTACTATCCCACAACAAAACGTCGCTCTTAGCTTAAACACATGCGTAAGGTTAAGCACTCAAAATCATGTTTTAAATTAATGCATGTACGATGCTCCCGTACTGGTACCGAATTTATTGTTGTTGTTGAGTCGTAAGTCCATAGACTGGCTCGATGCTGCCTCCATGCCACGATACCAATTTCCTTTCTATATAACTACTACATCATAGTGAATGAATAAGTGTTATTAGTTAGTGGTACCTTAAATATTCTTCCATTCATTTTTATGTGATTATACCGATACACTATTTCTTACTCCACTGTGGGATGGTAACAGTACCGGTAGGATGATGATGATGATGATGATGATGCTTGTTTTAAGAGGCCTAATATCTAGGTCATCGGCCCCTGATGGTACGAAATGAAATGACAAAACAAAAGTTTTAAATCATCCACTGACCAAAATAAAAAATGGCATGAAGAATGAATGGATGGACATGAACCCTAAAAAATCAGTGGATCCTACCCAAAAACTACCATAAAGAAACAGCATTACCGACCAAGGGACCAATTCTAAAGCAAAATCGTGATGATGATTATGCTTGTTGTCTAAAGGGGTCCAAAATCCAGGTCAACGGCCTCTCATAATAGTACTTATCGCTAGTAAAGTAGAACCATGGTATTTGTCATGTTGGGGTAGTAAGCAAAAGTAGCGTAGACTCACGGTGTACCACATATGATGGTACTACTCACAAGTATTGGACGTCGTACAGGTAACGCAGACCTATGGTGTTTCTCACATAATGGCGCCACACATAGGTAACGCAAACCGATGGAGTTCCTCACTTACGTGTACTAATCACAGGCAATGCCCAGACACGTAATGTTGTTCACGTGGGTACGACTCACGGGTACTGGAAACCCACAGGAGGACCAACTCATTGTTGCTACTGATCACACACCTGTTTCGTACCTAATACAGTGGTACTACTCGCACATACAGGCAACCCATGGTGTTCCCCGCGTGATGGTACGAATTAAAAGTAGTTTCATGGTTCTAATTCAATCGTCCCTTGGCCGCACCTTTTAGTCGCCTCTTACGACAGGCAGGGGATACCGTGAGTGTATTCTTCGTCGGCGTCCCTCTCCCACAGGGGGTTGTGTGTTTGGTCCGCGTGAGGTATTTTATTTCCCTCAAGTCCGCCAGCAAGCCGGTTAGGACCCCCCCTATCCGCCACTTGGGACGCTCCACGTGGGAGTATCACCTCCCCCCCCCCCCTAGTACGCCAGCGTAGCAAGTTCGTGAGTAAATGGAAGCAATGCCAAGACTCAGCTACGGGCCCCGTAGTCGCCAATCCACACTCCCAAGTTGAGAGCCCATTTGGGCCCCTGTTAGTGGCCTCTTACGACAGGCAGGGATGAGTATGTAGGCATCCGCTTTGACAGTGCCATTTACAAAGTCCAGATGACCTACTCCGTGACCGTAAATGCACCTCCAGACCATCTGTCCTTGTGGGTGTGATTGTGTGTATAAACATGATGGCAAGAATTCTTCACCAATCCTTCAACGCACAAATACTTTTCCTTCTGAAACATCCAGATTAAATTTTGACTCCTCTGAAAAGATTACTCTGTTCCACATCTCTGGTGTCCATGTCGTATGTGGTTTTGCCCATTGTAGCCGCTGTTGTTGGTCAATAAAGGCTTCTTTCTAGGATGATGGGCTGAGAGTCTCTCGCTGCAAAGTATCAACTCAAAATGACTGTATAAACACTGGCTTAATTGCAAAAACAAAACAACAACAAAAACAGAGTTGTATAATGCTGAAAAAGAATGTAAGAAGTCGAACAATCAAGGTAAGAATATGTCGACAAAGTTTCACGACAATGGGACTGGTATGAAATGAAGCAAAGGGCTGTAAAAGACAAAAATACCAAGAAGTTCGTGGCGATGCAATAAATATTTCCACCACTATACTATCATCTTATGTCAATCTTACACCATTATCGAGGTCTTTTTGCAGCCTCTTACAATCCTGTAACTTATTTAATATTCTACACAGAAAAAGACATTCGTTCCATTCCGCGGATTCAAAGCGTTATTAGGCTATGTATCTTGAATGATTTAAGATAGAAGAAATATGACAATTGTGATGCTGCTTGTTTAAAGGTGCCTAACATGTAGGTCATCGGCCCCTAATGGTACCGAAATGAAAAGAAATGAAATGACAAATTAAAAGCCCAAAAACATCCACTACCGAGCTCGATAGTTGCAGTCGCTTAAGTGCGGCCAGTATCCAGTATTCGGGAGATAGTAGGTTCGAACCCCACTGTCGGCAGCCCTGAAAATGGTTTTCCGTGGTTTCCCATTTTCACACCAGGCAAATGCTGGGGCTGTAGCTTAATTAAGGCCACGGCTGCTTCCTTTCCACTCCTAGCCCTTTCCTGTCCCATCGTCGCCATAAGACCTATCTGTGTCGGTGCGACGTAAAGCAACTAGCAAGAAGAACACATCCACTGACCACAATTCAAAACGCGAGGACGAAGAATGAATGGATGAATGGGTATGAATTTAAAACGATCAGTGGAACCGACCTACAGTGCCTCCACATGCACAGAAGCTGGCGTAGAACAATACAATTACTGACCAAGGGACTGCTTCTATGGCACAATACTGAATCGCTGATACTTAAAGGGGTCTAAAATCCAAGTCAGCGGCCCTTCACAATGGTACTTATCGCTAGGAAAGTAATAATGTTATTGGCTTTACGTCCCACTAACTACATTTACGGTCTTCGGAGACGCCGAGGTGCCGGAATTTAGACCCGCAGGAGTTATTTTACATGCCAGTAAATCTACCGACACGAGGCTGTCGTATTTGAGCACCTTCAAATACCACCGGACTGAGGCAGGATCAAAGCTGTCAAGTTGGGGTTAGAAGGCCAGCGCCTCAACCGTCTGAGCCATTCAGCCCGGCACTAGGAAAGTAGAACCATGTTATTTGTCATGTTGTGGTACTAATCAAGAATAGCGGTACTACTCATAGGTAAGGAAATTCACACATGTATTACAGACCTACGCTGTTTCACACATTGCGGTGCCATTTACAGGCGACGCAAACCTATGGTGTTCATCACATAAGGGTACTAACCACAGGGACTCGTACTATCCCGTGGTGTTCCTGATAGAGTTGGTACTAACCATAGGCAAGCCAGAACCATTGGTTCCGTCATCCCACGGTGTCGCTCATATAGTGCTACTAATCACAGGTACTGAAAAAGCCGTCGAGCCCTCGTTTGCTACTAAACACAAACCTATTTGGTACTCAACATAGTGGTACTACGCACAAGTAAAAGCGACCCATGGTGTTCCCCGCGTGGTGGTACTAATCACAAGTAGTTTCATGGTTCTTACTTGATCATCCCTTGGTCGCCCCTTGTAGTCGCCTCTTACGACAGGCAGAGGATACCGTGTGTGAATTCTTCGTCTGCGACCCCACCCACAGGGGGTTGTGTGTTCGGTCCGCGAGACTTATTTTATTTCCCTCAAGTCCGCCGGCAAGCCGGTGAGGACTCCCCTATCCGCCACGGCTGTGAGCTTGCATCTGGGAGATAGTAGGTTCGAATCCCACTATCGGCAGCCCTGAAGATGGTTTTCCGTGGTTTCCCCATTTTCACACCAGGCAAATGCTGGGGCTGTACCTTAATTAAGGCCACGGCCGCTTCCTTCCCACTCCTAGGCCTTTCCCATCCCATCGTCGCCATAAGACCTATCTGTGTCGGTGCGACGTAAAGCCCCTAGCAAAAAAAAAAAAAAAAGTATCACCTCTACCCCTGCTACGCCAGTGTAGCAGGTTCGTGGCATAGAAGAAAGAGGTTTCCATTACTTCATTTACTATAACATATTTATGATCCATACTCTAAAACTCTTCGTAAATAATATACTTGTTTCTACGTTATGAAGGCGTCCCAGTTTAGAATATCTATGTTGGAGCACATGTTTCAATATAATGTCTTCTGATGTTCTTAACTTTACCACCAACCACAAAATAGTAACGTAATTGAAAATCAAGAATGTAATCTATTAAGGTTAAGAGAACGTTAACATATTTTACTCGGGATGGGGAGATAAAGGCTTCTGGGTTTGAGACTATGTGCTGTCACAAACCACAAACATCCATCACGTACAAAACGTACGTATGCTGTGGTTAGAATCAAGATCTAAGTCGTCTGCCAAGTAAGTAGGTCCTGATGAAAGATTGGTATGTAACACATAACCACACTCCGCGGTTTATTGTTATAATGCACGTTCAACTGCCAAGTTGATCTAGTACAGGGATGCCAAACCTTTACCAACTAGCGTGTCAATTAAGGTCTTGTTTAGCACTTTTTACTGTCTAGCGCTCCATCTGTTAATTTCGTTTAAAATTAGCATGATACTCCTCATTTGAATTCATGTAGGTGTTAGATAGTGTACCGAGCGGTGCGCCTCTACGCCGCACATTTAAATCTTGCGCCAATTAGAACTCCTCTACAGGAGAAACACAGAACTTCGAACTAGATCTACTTAAACTTTTCCTCAGAAGATGTCACCTCCTTAATTTTGTGATTGTGAAGTTTCTAGTACTGTATAAATTCTACGCGTTTTGTTTACCATTTATCAAGAAGTTTGGACCTTCTGTAACAGATGCCACTACAAAAACTATGATCATGCACCCTGGTGCGAAGTGAAGGAACCCGTTTTGAAGAAATTTTGTATTCTTAAGTTTGTTCTTGACTAAATTATGTTCGTTCATTTGTGGGTTGGGAATATTGATCTTTTCTTTCCGCCAGGTATGAATTCAGCCAATCCCTAATTTCTGTAATTAATTTTCGGCCTATCACAGGCTTCTTCTTCGTTTTGGTGTGTAACTTTAAGCTAGCCAATAAAAGTGAGATTATTCATGAAAGGTCTCGAACTTTCCCTGAGGGTTTATAAACTGCGGATTTTCACGGCTCTTGGCTATTTTGATCAACATCTAACTGAGTGTGTGTATGTGTAGTAGGAGGGGGTTGGTGTCTCTCATCAGACAGCAGTTCTTCAGCAAGGTAATGGCCGTTTAACATCTTTAATTCTTGCTAGCTCAGCAGTTTAACCCGTGGGAAAGGACCGAAACTTTTACCATGTAACCTACTTCTCTAAAAATGTAATTTTCTGCCGGCTTATGTAAAACATAAAATCTGTAACCATAATTCGGGGGATAGAGAGTGATTTACCCTCTCGAGGTCCCCTTCATGTTGGTTTGAGGTGACTACGTTTTGTAACTGGTTTTCTTCCTTTCCATAATGTCTTAAATTATTCTTGTACGAGTCACCTCCATAGTTTGGGAATAGCCCCTGTGTCATCGCCTAGTGCCCTCTAGGTTTAAAGAAGTTACATCGATGAGTGCAAGCATTCGCCTCCTTTCATTTTGTGTTCGGGCCATTTATTTAACTGTTATTTCTTTTACACGAAGGCCCTTTAGGTTGGGTACGAGATACCCCTGGTTCATTTTTGTAAGTTGGGACTTGATGGCAAGTAATTGTAAGGTTCTGATATCGCCTTGAACAGGCTTGAAAACTGAGAGCGTGTCAGCTCTTTTCTAGTGTTGTAAAAGTGCCTCTGGGAGGCTTGATGTTAAAAATTGGGAGTAAGTGCTCCATGTATTGAGGGGTGTTCTGTCCTTGCATAAAATGGTGATCTTTGTAAAGCTAAGTGTGTAGCTCAGGAATTTTTAAGTGGGGGCTTGAAGCCCAGGGTTTGTTAAGACCACAAATCTTGTCTTCTCCTTGACTTGTTTTATGATTATCACTGTACCTGATGTTTCATTATTACGATGAAAAAATTGTTAAATTTGAAGTTCTGGAAATATAACCTTCAGTTTAAGTTTTAAATTAATTTTTGATATTGTAGTTAGACCCATTCACCCGGCACCTTCTTTCACCTCTGCGTTCCAGAGATACCCCGGAACAATAACATCGCATGAAAATCCCTTCGAATGAATGTTTAAAAATAAAAATCCACAATCTGTTGCTGCTGCTGCTGCTGCTTGTTGTTGTTTTAAGGGGCCTAACATTGAAGGTCATCTGCCCCTAATGGTACGAAATGAAAGAACAAAAATTACAAAGGCATCCACTGACCAAAATAAAAATAAAAAATGTCATGAAGAATGAATGGATGGACAGGAACCCAACAAAACACAAAACAAACAAACAAAAACAAAAACCAGTGGACCGGATTCAATAGAGAACGAAAATAACATTATTACCGACCAAGGAACCACTTATAGAGCACAATGATGCTTGGTGTCTAAAGGGGGTGCAAAATCCAAGTCTAAGGCCCCACAGAATGGTACATGTCGCGAGTAAAATAGAACCATGGTATGTGTCATGTTGGGGTATTAATCAGAAGTAGCGAAGACTCACGGTGTTCCACAAAAGATGGTACTACTCACAAGTATTGTACTTCGTACAGGTAACGCAGACCTATGGTGTTTCGCACACAATGGCGCCACTTACAGCCAACGCAAACCGATGAGTTTCCTCACCTAGGGTACTAGTCACGGGTGCCGGTCCCGATGATGATGATGATGCTTGTTGTTTAAAGGGGCATAACATCGAGGTCATCGGCCCCTAATGGTACGAAATGAAACGACGAAGTAAAAGTTCAAAATTATCCACTGACCAAAATAAAAAATGCCATGAAGAATGAATGAATGAATGAATGAATGAATGAATGAATGAATGAACATGAATTTAAAACAATCAGTGGATCCGACTCAAAAAACTATCATAGTTAATAGTATTACTGACCAAGGGACCACTTCCAAGGCAAATCGAGGATGCTTGGTGTCTAAATGGGTCCAAAATACAAGTCAAAGGCCCCTCAGAATGGTACTTATCGCTAGTAATGTAGAACCATGGTATCTGTCCTGTTGCGGTACTAATCAATGGTAGCAGAGACTTGC
The DNA here is from genome assembly GCF_040414725.1 of Anabrus simplex. Lineage (NCBI taxonomy): Eukaryota > Metazoa > Arthropoda > Insecta > Orthoptera > Tettigoniidae > Anabrus > Anabrus simplex. The sequence continues at coordinate 91,729,553 of NC_090268.1, read as the reverse complement.
GGTATTCCACACATTATTGTACTACTCAAAGCTTATGAAATTCGACATTAATACACTGCACCCGTCCACCTCCCGAGTCCCAGACTACCATTCATCTCAGGGGTGTCGGTTCATTATTTAAGTCATCAAATATAAATATAACGGCATAATAGAACACGGGGATGAACGGAGCAATTTAAAATTAAAATGGGGAAGGCTCGATTGTAAACTTGAATTTAAGGACTCCATGATAGGACTAGGAAGTGACTGTTAACTTTAAAAAGTGCATCATCTAACTACAATAAAAAGATTATGAGAGTGGTTTCCTTTGAAATGATTTGCCAGAAGGAGCGGTTTATTACGCCATCTGACGTATGAAACTTTGATACATTTGGCAACGACATTTAAATTTCCACACATGTTACATACACAAATCACTTGCCATACCGCAAGTGGTATCAATATCTTGCTGGGTTGCTTCTGAAATAAAATGACATTTTGGAGGTATAATTTACGGATCGATTCCATTTGAATCGAACCGTTGTTCAAAGATATAGCTTCCTTCTATCGGGAGCCCGAGCATAACCCATGTTACGGTCGGCTTCCCGATTTAACTAAGATGACGTACTCCGGCTATATACATTTTTCCGAGACCGGTGCTCGGACTGGGTAATGTTTCTCGTGAAATGCGAAAACTGGATTCCACGGACAGTTCCTATCTTACGATATCCAGCTGATGCCATACCACTGAATCAGCATTTATATTTTATTTACATGTGATTTGAAATGTTACAAAGTAGCCTCAGCAGACTACTGCCACAGATGAGATAACGAGAAGCGGTTGGGAAATACCGTGGCAATGGCCCCCCTCGCATCGCGAGCGAAGTAACAAACACGCCAAGTATACTGTCACATCGTCCCATGCGGAAACCGTACGATAACGAGGTACCAAATGACTCTAATATTATCATTCTCATTATTCAACATACGAATAGAGGGATGTTGTCACCAAATAATTAACTCCACCGTCGTCACAATATTCATGAAATTATCATCCTCGAAATTATTATTATTATTATTATTATTATTATTATTATTATTATTATTATTATTATTATTATTATTATTATTATTATTATTATTATTTAACGGTTCCTGGCACTGTCACGTTTGATTAATATCGTCATTATTATGCGGGATGCAAACACAAATCGTTATTACTGTTATTATTAGTATATCCCTCTTGTGATTATTATTATTATTATTAATGAATAGGTGACTCAAGATATTATTATTATTATTATTATTCACGTCACTTAAGAGGTTATTATTATTAATGAACCGGTCACTTCCACCAAAATATATACAGATATCGGTCGCAATTACAAATATTTCACTGATCAACCAACGACATCATTACTGTTATTATTATGACAATTATTATTATCGGTTGCATATTATCATTTAGATTCCCGTTTAACATCTTTATCAACGCTCATTTAATTAAGGCGGTCCAATCCTTTATCTGCAATATTTATTATTATTATTATCACGACATCATGATTGTCCTCGCTCGTCATTACAATGAATACAATATACGACCATTTATGTGGAATCTGACCTCTCATTATCCTTAGATCCGTTGTATCTCAACGAATAGCTGTGCAGTCTATTTATTTCGTACATGCTGTCACGGGTTCGAATGCTACCCGCTGCGTAACTCAGTATTTCTCTGTGACACTGCCCGTACATTTTACACTCATTTCAATATCCTAAGTGTCTCTCGTACGGAATTTATTTTCCTTCCTATCTCAATATTCCTTGATTCGTTTATTTCTCACAGAATTATCAACTGATTTATTCATTTCTGACATCGTACGACCTTTTATTATCTGACTGCAGATTCTCTCACATTTTCTATCTCATTTTGATCTACGCCTTAGTTCATTCTCCACAAATAATCGTAACATCTTGAAATTATATTTACCAAAATTTGACAGTCATGGTTTCGTAATATTAGTCCTACGTTTTCCGTCTAATGAATTGCAACTTTAAGACACGACATTTATTCGTAAAGAAAAATATTGGACCGTAATTTAAACCACACGTTCATTAACATGTACGGATTATTAGCACCGATCTACATTTCAATATTATTAATTGATCAAATTAAATTACCACACACTTTAATTCCGAATTAAAAACGACCTCCCGTCATTAAATGATTCCCAATAAACTCAACACCTGATCACATAAATTTATTATTACGCACTGCTCACTAAATATTCCAATATCACATGAATTATTATTATACCCAAATTATATTTAAAAAAATATCTTCACAAAAAACAAGTAGTTATATTATTTATTATTATTATTATTATTATTATTATTTTTAAAAAAATACTTTTCGCCTGTTATACGGTCGTCCACTCCTAATATGTTTAACGCATAACCCCTTTCACAAACTCGATTTATTCTGGCACTAATCAATCCCAGATATGATTTACTTGGAAATTATTATTATAATCGCTTCTCACAAATTTAACAACTTCACTATGAAATATGACCATATTAATTACAACAAAACACAACTGGTATGGCGAAGCTGGATTTTCCTTCCATGTCAATACATAGCTCGTTAAAATGACAAAACAGAAAACACATATCGGGTCTTATTTAACTATCATAACCAAAATCAAATGTAAAGAAACTTACTGACTACAAAGAAATATGAATGCATGCATGACTTAACGTACTACACTATATATACAAATTTACATCTCCAACAAACTGAATACATAAAAGACCCCATTATTTACATTATTATTATTTAATACTGTCCGTGCTACAAATTTAGGATGGGGTCGTTACGCGACCCATCTTGTTACAGAAGGTAACCAAGTATAATCAAATTATCCCCATTTTTCCCATCACGATAACATTTCCCAAATATTATTTACAGTTTAGTACTCATCTTAGTTATCGGTATTCCATTACAGCTTTGCAGATGAGAGGCTCCATCCGGCCCTCTCTGCGTTTTACTCCTCCATTCTTGATGGCGTAGTTCCACAAAGGATTTCCTGGCACATTACCATTTTACACTCGTATCTTAATTTCCACAAACCTTCACCATTTACAACGTTAACACTGAATACTTTAACTTTGATACAACAAATTACTATCCTAGACCCAAGAATTTAATATTTACACTCTTTAATCTTCGTCCAACTACCGCACAATGGACCTGGACACGTACGACGAGGTGTCAACTTTTACGCCCGTCGCGATACGCTTGTTTCGTACGGCACTCTTGACGTGTTCATGACATCGGTTCGATATAGCAAAGTACAGGCTACTACTTCCTTAAAGTACTGTTCGTCACACAGTCTATTATGTACGTACTTATTTGATATAATTTATACTACTCCCTTGCAGTGCAATTACTTTACATCACTGATATTTATAAATGACAAACACTGTCCTACGTTAACTATTTCTAGTTCATGTTACTTGAGCGCGATCACATTTTACGAACACTGGCGGATGCTCGCGCCACTAAATAACTGTACATCCGTAGAATTCTAAGTTAAAGGCGACCAACAGTTCAGCTCCCGATATTTAATTCAAGTGTACCGCGACCGTCAATTCAGCTCCCGAGATTCACTTCAAGTGTGTTGGCGAGGATCCCTTGCCCCGTATATATGGATGAAGCCTTTTTCCCGCGGATTCGTTGACGTCATACCCCTGAGGGAGGGGGTGGATTTTTAATATCGGTACTTGCACTCCGAATTGGAAGTTAAAATTTACATCAAATTAATCCACTCCGCTAGCGTATCTGATGGATTAAATATGAACTCCTGGTGATCACAGATTTAGGAGATACGGGTGGATTTAGCTCCTCACTTTTCGCGCCTTCGGTAGCGTCCCTTACAACGTGGACTTTGTCCAGCCAATGAGATTCAAGCTGTCTGGTTTCCAAGAAATCCAGCCTCCAATTTATTTAATTTGCCAATATTTATTGATTATTTTTCCATGCGTGACCTCTAATAAATTCATTACATCCATCCGTGTACTCACAATAATTTATTACTGATTACTTTGGTAGTTACGAAAATATCTCATCCATCATTCCTTAAGATGGTATCCCTGAGCCTTCCATTAAATTTTTACGATTGGCCGGCAAGCGGTCACGTGATTTAAATCTCCACCTGCTCGAACCTAGGCCAGCGAATGTACACGCGGCCGCTGTAATTTTCCACGAGGTCACGGAATTTCCGTCCTGCCAAAAATATCCCAAGGTATTACTCATGTTGTGAGTTTCCTTTGTATGATTCTCCCCCTTCTCTTTCTGACTAAGACTTATTTGTGGGCTCTGTATTTCCTTGTTCGGCAACTAATGAGATTCCCTGCTGTGAAGTAGCTAAAAGTTGTCGTGTTGAGCTAATCCGTCAGGCTCCAGTCTGTCGTCCTTCCTTCGCTCTGATTTCGACATTACATAAACGAAATATTTTCAACTACACTCCTGTATTCCAATAAATGTACCATATATTATATTATCAATCAAATCATGACTGACTATGGGCCTAAGTCACTCGGGTTCAACACACCTATGTCTTTCTCACTCTGCGGCGCCATTCACAGGCAACGCAAACCTATGATGTTCATCATATAAGAGTACTAACCACAGGGACCTCTCCCTATCGCGTGGTGTTCCTCATATAGTGGGTACTAATCACAGGTAAGGCAGGTCCATGGTAGCTATCATCCCATGGTCCCGCTCATATGGTGGTACTAATCACAGGTACTGCCAAAGCCGACCGCGCGGTGCTCCTGTGTGCTACTAATCACAAACCTATTTCGTACCTAATATAGTGGTACTACGCACAAGTAAAAGCGACCCTTGGTGTTCTTCGCGTGGTGGTACTAATCACATGTAGTTGCATGGTTCGAATACAACCATCCCTTGGTCGCCCCTTTTAGTCGGCACTCACGACAGGCAGGGGATACCGTGGGTGTATTATTCGTCTGCCTCCCCCACCCACAGGGGGTGTGTGTTTGGTCCGCGAAGGGTATTTTATTTCCCTCAAGTCCGCCGGCAAGCCGGTTAGGACCCCTCTATCCGCCACCTGGGACGCGCCACGTGGGAGTATCACCTCCCCCCCTGGTACACCTGCGTAGCAGGTTCGTGGCTCATACGAGTCACCTCCCTAGCTTGGGATTAGCCCCTGTATTATCGCCCTAGCGGTACGTAGGTTTTAATAAACTTAAGTGTAGGAGTGCATGTATTCGCCTCCATTCAATTTTGTATTTTGGGCCATTTAATTAACCTGATGTTTTGTTTTCTTCATGTGAAGGTCCTGTAGGTTGGATATTAAATGCCCCTGCGTCTTTGTGTGCCTTGAGGGCAGATAGAAGTGAAATTCGTTGTGGCCTTTGATAGGCTTGAACTTTGAGAGCGGGTCTGCTCTTTCCTAAATGTGATTTCTGTGTGCCTCTAGGAGGCTTAACATTGTAATTTAGAGCAAGTGCTCCTTGGCATGATGGGGTTTTCTGCCCTTTTGTTCAATTTTGTACCTTGGTAAAGTTGGGCTAATAGCTCAAGGATTGTGATTGTGGGGCTCGAAGCCCAAATCTTGTAACGAACTGTAATTTGTAATCTCTTAATTTGTTGATCTGCTACTTGGTACCTGTTATTCTTTGTTATTGGTTGATTTTGAAAAGAAAATATAACCTTTGTTAAAGTTTTAAATTAACTTTAATTTTGTAGTTGAGACCTATTCCAGCCCGCACCTTCTTTCACCTCAGCCTACCACGGAAAATTCCGTAACAAGTGGTAGCAGAGCGTGGTTGAAGGGGTCTCAGTTTAGCCCCTTTTGACATCTAAAACTTGCTTTGTATTAAACTAACAATTTCCTCAGTCGCTGGCATTTTTCGATTTTTCCAAATTTGTAAAGTTCTGTCATCATGCCCGGCCCTCGCGATGTCCTCCATCGCGGCTATTTACGCAAGGAGGAATTGATCTATGAATTAACAATTAGAAATGTTCAAATTGGGGGCACGGTTGCGGCCGATACCTCGAAGCTTAAAGAGTCCCTTGATTTGCCTATTTCCATCCCCACTTTGGGAGAGAAAGAGATTGACAACGCTCTCTCCACGATCACTGATAATACTACTGAGCTAGCATCTGTAGTTAGTTTTTTAAGAAACTATCCTTCTCCAAATCAACTTAAACGTGTGCAAGCTAGATTGTTTCATTTTTCTGATAGAGTTAACGATCTGTTGTCTCTAAAGTTGAAGGATATTCAAGGGAAAGAGGCTAGTGCTCTTCTCGAAAACCTTTCCACATTGTCCAGTAAGGTTAGTTTATTGTTAACTGGGGCTGTCCCTCCCAAAGCCGACCAACCCGCTACGGTAAACGTAGTTAGCGAGGAAGACTCTTCTAAAGGAGAAGAAAATAGGAAATGTGTGGGAGCTCAACAAACCTCTGCCCCTTTAGACAACGAATCTGAGCGTCGTAACTCGTTGAATAATGCCACTTCCGAAGCAGCTTCTCCGCCACTTAGGCCTCTACCTACTATGTCACCTGGCTTCAGCAGTTTACCCCATCCTTTAGCAATGTTGCTTAGAGGTATTTCGAAATTCTCAGTCAATTCCACCAGTGATGTTATTGCTTTTCTAAGATTTTTCGTTGAGTTTCAGGATAAAGCTCTTGTGTTTTCTCTTTCTCAATGTCAAATTCTGCAGATTATTTATCCCTATTCAATCGGTGTGGTATCTGACAAAATAGTTAGGGCAACTGCCGAACAATCATCTATCGAAGACTTCCACGCCCATCTGTTAGCTAATTTTATTCCGGCTCGAGCTAGGTCATCACTAATCCAGAAGTACTATTATAGAGTACAGCGGTTGGATGAAAACTTGGCAGAATTCATCCAAGATATTAAGTTCTATACTAGGGTGTTTGCTCTTCATTTTCCTGAAGACCAAATAGTTCAGGCTATAGTGGAAGGAATTTCACCATCATACTTGTGTTTTGCGTTGCGTCCGCAAACTTTTGCCGAGTTGGAAGCTATGGTTGTCTCAGCGGAAGGAGTTAGGTACGCCGACACCTTACGTTTCGCAAAAGAACCCCCTCCAACCCCTAGTAATTTTCGGCCTCCACCTCGCCGACCCGTCACACCCCGTAAATGTTACGCTTGCGGGTCGCCTGACCATCTCCGGAAAAAGTTTCCATTAATTAAATCTAGCGGGACAAGGAATGGAGCAGGGTCATCTCAAGGCTGTTTTAAATGCGGCGCCTTCTCTCATATTGCCAAAAATTGCCCGAATTCGAATAGCACTCCCTCCTGCTCAACTTCGGGTGCAACTTCCACCAACAATCGTAAGTGACTAGTGGCTCCGGCTGAGTCGGCAGATTCATCTTTTCAAGGCTCAGCCATTACCATTTGAATGTCCCAGAGAATGTCTTAGGATTGCGGCGGATTCACCCGCACCTGTTTCCTTTCTCAAAATTGAGGTGAATAATGAACCTCTAACAGCACTATTAGATTCTGGCAGTGTTTGTTCTATTCTTTCGGCTGAATGGTATTCCAAATTAAAATCTGTATGTAAATTTCCTGATTATTGTTCGTCTTTGGTTCAATGCGTTTCGGCAAACTCCTCTCCATTAGAAATTGTAGGTTTTCTGTATGCAAAAATTAGTATTGTCAAATTTACTTGGAAAGTTAAACTGTTTGTGGCTAAGCACTTGTCTTGCCCCATTATATTGGGAGCGGACTTCATGTCTCACACCGGTCTAGTGCTCGACCTTCAGAGCAAGTCGTGCACTTTCAAATTTGCTAGTAATTCCAAAATCCCTTTATTAAAATTTAGTTCTGTGTCGTGTTCGTCTGTTTCGCCTACCCAGGATGAGATGTTGTTAGACTTTAGACATCTACCTGAGGAGCAGGCTGATAGTATTTGCAGGTTTTGTCAGTCGTTTCCAGAAGTTTTTTCTGATTCTCTTGGTGTAACTGACCTTATCGAATACAAGATTGAGTTTACGGATTCGATTCCAGTCCGTTTTCCACCTTATAGGCAATATCCTCCTAAAATGAAGGCTTTGAAAGACATCATAGATCAGATGCTGAAAGATGGTATTATTCGGCCCTCTAAGTCGGGGTATTCATCGCCTATTTTCCTTGTTCCGAAACCCCAAGGTGGCTTCAGGCCTGTCATTGATTACAGGGCTCTCAATCAGAAGGTGGTGTTACAATCTGTGCCCCTTCCAGACCTTCACTCTTGTTTCTCATGGTTTCGAAAGGCTAAGTTCTTTACCATCTTAGATCTTAATCAGGCTTATTATCAGATACCGCTAGCAGAGGAATCTAAACACCTGACGGCTTTCGCCACAGATTGGAACTTGTACGAATACAACCGCGTGCATTTCGGGCTCCCCACGGGAGCAGCTGTGCTTACGAGACTGTTGGATAGGGTCTTCTCTGACATCAAATTTGAGTATTTATACCATTATCTTGATGATGTCGTCGTATTTTCTGAGACCTTTGAAGAACATCTAGATCATTTGAAAGAGGTCCTGAGTCGCCTTCGTAAGGCAGAGTTAACGGTGAAGTTGTCCAAGGTTGCCTTCGCTAAGCCTTCCATGTCATTTCTAGGGCAAATTGTGTCGCCCGATGGTGTCGTTGTAGATCATTCTAGAACATGATGATAATGATGCTTGTTGTTTTAAGGGGCCTAACATCGAAGGTCATCGGCCCCTAATGGTACGAAATGAAAGAACAAAAAATTCAAAGGCATCCACTGACCAAAATAAAAATAAAATGTCATGAGGAATGAATGAATGGATGGACAGGAACCCAACAAAACACAAAACAAACAAAAACCAGTGGAGCGGACTCAATGCAGATCGAAAATATCATTGTTACCGACCAAGGAACCACTTACAAAGCACAATGATGCTTGGTGTCTAAAGGGGGTGCAAAATCCACGTCTAAGGCCCCACAGAATGGTACATGTCGCGAGTAAAATAGAACCATGGTATGTGTCATGTTGGGGTATTAATCAGAAGTAACGAAGACTCACGGTGTTCCACAAAAGACGGTACTACTCACAAGTACTGTACTTCGTACAGGTAACGCAGACCTATGGTGTTTCACACACAATGGCGCCACTTACAGCCAACGCAAACCGATGAGTTTCCTCACCTAGGGTACTAGTCACGGGTGCCGGTCCCAAGGGCCCCGTGGTGTTCCGCACATAGTGAGTAATAATCACAGGCAACGCAGACCCACGGTGTCGCTCATATAGTGGTACAACTCACAGGCTACGCCCAGACCCGCGGTGTTGCCCAAATGGGTACAACGCACGGGTACTGGAATCCACCAGGCCAGGCTTTTTACTGCAACGAATCACAAACATATTTCGTACCATGTTAGTGATACTACTCGCAAGTACATGCAACCCATGGTGTTCCCCGCATGATGGTACGAATCAAGAGTAGTTTCATGGTTCTAATTCATTCATCCCTTGGTCGCCCCTTTTAGTCGCCTCGCACGACAGGCAGGGGATACCGTGGGTGTATTATTCGTCAGCCTCCCCCACCCACAGGGGGTGTGTGTTTGGTCCGCGAGAGGTATTTTATTTCCCTCAAGTCCGCCGGCAAGCCGGTTAGGACCCCCCTATCCGCCACCTGGGACGCGCCACGTGGGAGTATCACCTCTCCCCCTGCTACGCCTGCATTCTAGAACACAGGCCATCCGTGATTTCAAACCCCCCAAGGACATCAAAAGGTATCGCCAGATTCATAGGCATGGTGAATTTCTTCAGGAAATTTATTCCTAACTTCGCTGATAGAGCGGCGCCCTTGAACCTTCTTCGTAGGAAAGGCATCAAATTTGAGTGGGGGCCTTTTCAACAAGCCGCTTTTGAAGATCTGAAATAAGCACTTTGTAATGCCCCTGTTCTTACTATGCCAGATTTCTCTAGGAAATTCATCGTACAAACCGACGCGTCGTCGTCGGCGGTAGCTGCAGTCCTTCAAGAGACTGAACTAGGGAGGCGACCCATCGCCTATGCCTCTAGGACATTATCGGCCCAAGAATCCAAGTATTCCATCTACGAACTTGAAAGGTTTAGCAGTTTCGTTTGCTCTATAAAAGTTCCGCCTCTATCTGGAACATGTGAAGTTCGACTTGGAGACAGATAACCAAGCCTTAAGTTGGGTCTTAGGTAGGCCGCGTCATACAGGTCGCATAGCCCGCTGGGCCATCTGAATTTCTGCCTTCCAATTTGATGTTAGGCATATCAGAGGAACTGAAAATGTTGTGGCAGATGGACTAAGTCGTATGTTTGCCTATGACGTAGAGACCCCTGAACAGGTTGATCGTTCTTCACCTCCCGAGTCCATGCTACCTGAGGTTAATGCCATTCTGACTGATGCTCCCATGTTATTTAGGGATATTGAAAAATATCAACGTGAAGATCCAGTGCTGGCTCCCTTTATGGAAACCCTTTCTTCTGGGGAACATGTCGTCCCTTATGTATTGAGGAATGGGGTTTTATGTTGCCCGTCGGGGCTTGATAACATGATGAAAGTAGTGGTTCCAGCTGTTCTTGTGCCCATGATCTTCAAGTACTATCATGAGACCCCATTAGGGGGGCATCTAGGCGTCTTTAAAACTCGAGAAAAGATCAGAGAGAGGTTCATTTGGAAGGGTATGGACGGAGAAATCCGTGAATTGGTAAAAGATTGTAAAACTTGTTGGCTTAGTAAACCCACCATGTCAACTAAGCAAGGGCTCTTGTCTTCTCATCAAGCGTCGCGCCCCATGGAACGTCTTTATATCGACTACGTAGGACCCTTCCCCCAGTCAAAGGGGAACGCCAACAAATTCATTTTGGTGTGTGTAGATGGTTTCACAAGATTTTTTTGGTTATTTCCAACTTAGCTGGCTACCGCTCATTCCACTATTTCTTGTTTAAATTCTATTTTTTGCATCTTTTGGTCCGTGTCAATATATTGTATCTGATAATGCTAAAGCTTTCACATCCAAACTGTTTCGTAAATTCTGTTTTGATCTGTCCATCTCTCATGTGACTACTTCTGCTTACTATCCTCAACCATCTCTAGCTGAACGGGTCAATCGTAATCTGAGGTCGGCTCTGATTGCTCATCATCATGATCATTCTAGGTGGGACACGTCCCTGCATTGGTTAGCTTTCGCTTTGAATTCGGCCGTTCATGAATCCAATAAGTTTACTCCAGCTTCTTTGATGCTTAAGTTTGTACCCAACACGCCGCTCTCTAACCTTTGGTCTCTTAATGATATTCTACCTGAGACAATAGATCCAGGTAACATTAAAGATCTTTGGAAGAAGGCTAAAGCCGATCTTAAAATTTCTCATGAAAAGGTTAGGGAAAGATATGATCGTGGACTGAGCCCCACCAATTTAAAGGTAGGAGACCAAGTTATTGTCAATAATTTTGTTCCCGCGGGCAAGCTTACCCCCCAGATTTCATGGGCCATGCACCGTCTTGGATTTCCTTACGCCGGTCACTTTGTTAGTGAGCAATCCAGCCACCGAGAGATTCTTTAGGGTCCACCTGTCCCAGGTGAAACCTGTGTAAATTACTTGCTCATTGGATCTTTAACATTTTGTAAGAACACCAAAGGTTATATTTTTTTTGTGGGGGGGGGGTATTTTTAAGGCCTTCTGCTCTGTGTTAGTTCATTCACCTTTTAAAACCTTCCCCATAGTTACTCTGCTGTCCTGTCTATCCGGCCATTACCACGCTCCCGTCTCCTGCTAAACCACACCAGTGGCATTTAAATAAAATAAAAACTTCCACGCCGCTGGCCCCTCAGCCTCACCACAAAGACTGTAGCCTAAAACCATTATGGTCCAACAAAATTCTACCGCCGAGATCTTACTGTTTCAGTGCCCCCGCAGCCGTGCGGCACCGTACCGCCACTGAGGTGGGGTACGGGCCCACTCCACTACAGTGAGGTCAACCAGTGTACGGCGAGCCGGAGTCCTCCTTCCGGCCAAGGCTGATGTGCGGCGCACCAGCCGCAAGCCACTCGAGGACTGTAAACAAACTTCGCATCAGCGGCGTGCTTCACCACGACTACCCCTCTCATACTAGCGGGAGAGAGGTATCTCAGGGTACTTGAGGGGTCCGAGCGGCCGCCACTGGACATAAGCAGCGGCTGCAGGTTTTGCCGTCAAAGTTAGTCGGCAGCTAATGTATTTCAACAGTTACATGGACACTTTATTTCTGCAATTAATAATTGCTTCAAATCAACCTTTGGTGGACTTAGAAACATTTCACTTCCATGAATTAATGCTTTTGTTTCGCAATTCTGCTACTACAAAGAAACTCTGATGATGATGATGATGCTTGTTGTTTAAAGGGGCCTAACAGCGAGGTCATCGGCCCCTAATGGTACGAAAAGATGATGATGATGATGATGCTTGTTGTTTTAAGGGGCCTAACATCGAAGGTCATCGGCCCCTAATGGTACGAAATGAGAGAACAAAAATTACAAAGGCATCCACTGACCAAAATAAAAATAAAATATGGCATGAAGAATGAATGGATGGACAGGAACTTAGCAAAACACAAAACAAACAAACAAAAACCAGTGGATCGGATTCAATAGAGAACGAAAATAACAGTATTACCGACCAAGGTACCACTTATAAAGCACAATGATGCTTGGTGTCTAAAGGGGGTGCAAAATCCACGTCTAAGGCCCCACAGAATGGTACATGTCGCGAGTAAAATAGAACCATGGTATGTGTCATGTTGGGGTATTAATCAGAAGTAGCGAAGACTCACGGTGTTCCACAAAAGATAGTACTACTCACAAGTATTGTACTTCGTACAGGTAACGCAGACCTATGGTGTTTCGCACACAATGGCGTCACCTACAGCCAACGCAAACCCACGAGTTTCCTCACCTAGGGTACTAGTCACGGGTGCCGGTCCCAAGGGCCCCGTGGTGTTCCGCACATAGTGAGTACTAATCACAGGCAACGCAGACCCACGGTGTCGCTCATATAGTGGTACAACTCACAGGCTACGCCCAGACCCGCGGTGTTGCCCACATGGGTACAACGCACGGGTACTGGAATCCACCAGGCCAGGCTTTTTACTGCAACGAATCACAAACATATTTAGTACCATATTAGTGATACTACTCGCAAGTACATGCAACCCATGGCGTTCCCCGCATGATGGTACGAATCAAAAGTAGTTGCATGGTTCTAATTCATTCATCCCTTGGTCGCCCCTTTTAGTCGCCTCGCACGACTGGCAGGGGATGCCGTGGGTGTATTATTCGTCAGCCTCCCCCACCCACAGGGGGTGTGTGTTTGGTCCGCGAGAGGTATTTTATTTCCCTCAAGTCCGCCGGCAAGCCGGTTAGGATCCCCCTATCCGCCACCTGGGACGCGCCACGTGGGAGTATCACCTCTCCCCCTGCTACGCCTGCGTAGCAGGTTCGTGGGGTATGAAATGAAACGACAAAGTAAAAGTTCAAAATCATCCACTGACCAAAATAAAAAATGCCATGAAGAATGAATGAATGAATGAATGAACATGAATTTAAAACAAACAGTGGATCCGTCTCAAAAAACTATCATAGTTAATAATAGTACAGACCAAGGGACCACTTCCAAAGCACAATCCTGAATCGAGAATGCTTGGCGTCTAAATGGGTCCAAAATACAGATCAAAGGCCCCTCAGAATGATACTTATCGCTTGTAATGTAGAACCATGGTATCCGTCCTGTTGCGGTACTAATCAAAAGTAGCAGAGACTTGCGGTATTCCACACATTATTGTACTACTCAGAGGTTATGAAATTCGACGTATAATACAGACCTATGTTTTTTTCACTTTGCGGCGCCATTTACAGGCAACGCAAACCTATGGTGTTCATCACATGAGAGTACTAACCACAGGGACCTCTCCCTATCCCGTGGTGTTCCTCATATAGTGGGTACTAATCACAGGCAAGGCAGAACCATGGTAGCTATCATCCCATGGTCCCGCTCATATAGTGGTACTAATCACAGGTACTGCAAAAGCCGACCGCGCGGTGCTCCTGTGTGCTACTAATCATAAACCTATTTCGTACCTAATATAGTGGTACTACGCACAAGTAAAAGCGAACCTTTGTGTTCTCCGCGTGGTGGTACTAATCACATGTAGTTTCATGGTTCGAATGCAATAATCCCTTGGTCGCCCCTTTTAGTCGGCTCTCACGACAGGCAGGGGATACCGTGGGTGTATTATTCGTTTGCCTCCCCCACCCACAGGGGGTGTGTGTTTGGTCCGCGAGAGGTATTTTATTTCCCTCAAGTCCGTCGGCAAGCCGGTTAGGACCCCCCTATCCGCCACCTGGGACGCGCCACGTGGGAGTATCACCTCTCCCTCTGCTACGCCTGCGTAGCAGGTTCGTGGACAAAGAAACTCTAAGGCTGAACTTAAACTAGTCACATCCATCTATATCAAATTACTTAAGAGACCTCCGACCCAAAAAAAAATTAGATTTTCTCTTCTAAATTCTTCTTCAACCCATCTGCAGCAAACTTACACTTCGTTTAAAAAATTTTTCTTTTTCTTCTGTGTCACCCCTTGGAAGGAATGTTTTGGGGGGGGGGGGTTCTGTACCGGGCGGTACACCTCCACGCCGCTAGTTCAAATATTGCGCCAATCGAAACTCCTCTACAGGAGAAAGCCTGAACTTTTAAAAACTGTATTAACTCAACAGTTTCTCAGAAGATGGCTCTGTGTGAATTTTGATGTGTTTTTGTTTGTCATTGATCAAGAAGTGTGGACGTTCTCTACCAGATGTCTCTACATAAAAACTACGATTATGAACTCTCGTGCGAAGGAATGAACTTTCCTGGAGAAATTTTTTATTTTAAGTTTTGTCTTTACTATATTTTGTTCTGTTATCTTTGGGTTGGCAATATTAATCCTTTCTATCCGCCTGTTTTCAATTTAGCCAATCCCGAATTTCTTTAATTAACTCTCAGCCAATCATGTATGTCTTCTTCGATATTGTACCCGTAAAAATGTGTTCATATCTTTAAGGCGCTTGATATTAAATTAACGAGCATGATTCTTAACCTAGGGAGTGGCTTAATCACTGGAGCTGGTTCAGAGAGAGGTATAGTTATCAATTTGAGAGATTCTTTTGATAAATTGAGTTTTTTTGATCATCAAAAGCAAGTTCATATCACCTTCGTACAGCAGCGTGGAAGTGTCGTGGCTGGTTGGTATCTCCAAGTCCTGGGATGGTGCTGGACATCGACTGGGCAGGGACCACACCAGCTCGGATGAGAAGTTCTGGAATGTCTGGAGGTTCTGGAAATGTCTCGACGTTCTGGAAGTCTCGAAGATTGGCACACGTTCCTGGGTTCGATTCGAGATGTAATTCACACTTGAATTTCCTGCACGGCACTCCAAACATTCAGGGCACTGTCTGAACAGATATGACCTCTTAATTATGGTTACTGCACTCTAGATATTAAATCAAA
Source organism: Anabrus simplex (assembly GCF_040414725.1). Lineage (NCBI taxonomy): Eukaryota > Metazoa > Arthropoda > Insecta > Orthoptera > Tettigoniidae > Anabrus > Anabrus simplex. The sequence continues at coordinate 91,714,019 of NC_090268.1, read as the reverse complement.
ACGTTCTGGAATAATCACTCGAAGAACAAGTACTGATGATGATGATGATGCTTGTTGTTTTAAGGGGCCTAACATCAAAGGTCATCGGCCCCTAATGGTACGAACTGAAAGAAAAAAAAATTGTAAAGGCATCCACTGACCAAAATAAAAATAAAATATGGCATGAAGAATGAATGTATGGACAGGAACCCAACAAAACACAAAACAAGCAAACAAAAACAAAAACCAGTGGATCGGATTCAATAGAGAACGAAAGTAACATTACTACCGACCAAGGAACCACTTATAAAGCACAATGATGCTTGGTGTCTAAAGGGGGTGCAAAATCCACGTCTAAGGCCCCACAGAATGGTACATGTCGCGAGTAAAATAGAACCATGGTATGTGTCATGTTGGGGTAGTAATCAGAAGTAGCGAAGACTCACGATGTTCCACAAAAGATGGTACTACTCACAAGTATTGCAATACGTACAAGTAACGCAGACCTATGGTGTTTCGCACACAATGGCGCCACCCACAGCCAACGCAAACCGATGAGTTTCCTCACCTAGGGTACTAGTCACGGGTGCCGGTCCCAAGGGCCCCGTGGTGTTCCGCACATAGTGAGTACTAATCACAGGCAACGCAGACCCACGGTGTCGCTCATATAGTGGTACAACTCACAGGCTACGCCCAGGCCCGCGGTGTTGCCCACATGGGTACAACGCACGGGTACTGGAATCCACCAGGCCAGGCTTTTTACTGCAACGAATCACAAACATATTTCGTACCATGTTAGTGATACTACTCGCAAGTACATGCAACCCATGGTGTTCCCCGCATGATGGTACGAATCAAGAGTAGTTTCATGGTTCTAATTCATTCATCCCTTGGTCGCCCCTTTTAGTCGCCTCGCACGACAGGCAGGGGATACCGTGGGTGTATTATTCGTCAGCCTCCCCCACCCACAGGGGGTGTGTGTTTGGTCCGCGAGAGGTATTTTATTTCCCTCAAGTCCGCCGGCAAGCCGGTTAGGACCCCCCTATCCGCCACCTGGGACGCGCCACGTGGGAGTATCACCTCTCCCCCTGCTACGCCTGCGTAGCAGGTTCGTGGGAACAAGTACTGGTAGAAATGCAAGTTCATAATGCAAGCTCACTGTAAATCAGAATGTTCTAGAGGATTACTGTCACTGCAGTCCTAAACGCATAGTTCTGAAGATTTAAAACATGTTGGCAATGCACTGAATAAGTAGCACTCGGAAACTGTCCTGTTCCGTCAATAGGCGAAGTGAATAGCCATTAAAGAAAATAATATTTGAAAGAAAAAGTCTGACTTCATAAATTATGGATCATTCAAAATACTGGAAAGTTCTAGGCTTTCTGGGAACGCGATATGCGTATTCTGAATTGTCACAGTCTTTAAGAATCAAAACATAAGTCCCTGTGCAGCACTTGGAAAGTATTGCATATTTCACAATTAAACGTAATGTTTAATGTCCCCTAAGTTTCATAGTCTTTACAAGGCATAAATTCAATGAGGCACTTGAGAAAACAAGTCACATCGCTCAGACGAAAGTTTGTTGGTAGGGCACAAGTTCATCCTACACGATCGGAAAATTTCATTGTTCCAGAAATTGATAAAAAAAATACAAGTTCGAATAAGTTAGAAACGTAAGTTCAATGCGGTACACAACACTCGTGAAAATTCGGAGTCCTTTCAATCGTCGTCGAATAAGTGAGTCCCTATGTGGCACTTCAAAAAAAACGAAGTTCCAATGTGTAGAAATAACAAAGTTCCAATGTGCCAAAATATTAAAGTCCCAACACGACACTCGAAGAAAATAAAGTTCCAATGACAATGTTCCAGTATGTCACCTTAAGAACATAATGAAGTCTTATCGCGACACTTGGTGAAAATAACTATGTTCCAATGAGACGCTTCAGAAAAATAACAGAGTTCTTATATGGCACTTTGATATTTTCTTAAAGTCCAATCACGACACACGAAAAATAACAAAGTTCCAATACGATGCTCGCAGAAAATAAAGTCCCATTCAGGCACTTCAAGAATATGATAAAGTCCCGATACAACACTTAGAGAAAATACCGAAATACTTGGATTTCGCAGACTGTCGGCTAGAAGTTCGACACACAGAATACTTCTGTCACCCGTGTCACAGAGACGGCGGAGTGACAGACACTGAATTCGTAGGTCGGGTGGTCCTCCTTTTATGCACGTTCGCATGGAAGAGTCTAGAACTCGGGTACTATCTACCCTTATAACTTCTATAATTCTCGGTGGATTTTCTTGAAATCTTGACAGATGATGTCCATTGTAAAGGCTTTTAAGATGGCAGTGTCAAAATAGCGATAAAGTAGCTCAAAATGTACTTTTGAGGATGAGCTGGAACATTACCATATATGGTAGCGGATAGCTGGCTTACGGCGGCCACGTCACTCGTTGGGTACGTCACTGCGTTCGGCGGGCTGCCTACCTTCCACCTCGCGCGAAGTTCAACAAACATACTTCGGACATCTCTCGTAGCGGCGTTCCCGGTACAATATGGATATGTAGCTCTAAGCCATCCAATAAAGTTGAGGGGGGGGGGTCTACTCATTCTTGAAAGGTCTCGAATTTTCCACGAGGGTATAAAAACTGCTGATTTTCTTGTCCCGGGGCCACTAGTATAACATCTAACTCAGTGTGTGAATATGTAGCAGGGGGTGGGAAGCGCCTCGTTCTTCAGTCAGCAGTTCTTCGACAAGGTAATGGCCCTTTAACGTCTTTATTTCTTGTTAACTCAGCAGTTTAACTCTCGGGGAAGGTTCGAAACTTTTAATGTGTAACCTACCACTTTTAAAATGTAAATTCATCTTCTGTCTATGTAAAACCTACAAATCTCTAATTGTATAGCGGGGATAGAGAATGCTTTTCCCTCTGGAACTCCCCTTCATTTTGAAATTGAGGTGACTACGTTTTTGTAACCGTTTCTTCTCTTCATTAATGTATTAAAGTTTCTCATACGAGTCACCTCCCTAGCTTGGGATTAGCCCCTGTATTATCGCCCTAGCGCTACATAGGTTTCAATAAACTTAAGTGTAGGAGTGCATGTATTCGCCTCCATTCAATTTTGTATTTTGGGTCATTTAATTAACCTGATGTATTGTTTTCTTCATGTGAAGGCACTGTAGCTTGGGTATTAAATGCCCCTTCTTCTTTGTGTGCCTTGAGGGCAGATAGAAGTGAAATTCGTTGTGGCCTTTGATAGGCTTGAACTTTGAGAGCGGGTCTGCTCTTTCCTAAATGTGATTTCTGTGTGCCTCTAGGAGGCTTAACATTGTAATTTGGAGCAAGTGCTCCTTGGCATGATGGGGTTTTCTGCCCCTTTGTTCAATTTTGTACCTTGGTAAAGTTGGGCTAATAGCTCAAGGATTGTGATTGTGGGGCTCGAAGCCCAGATCTTGTAACGAACTGTAATTTGTAATCTCTTAATTTGTTGATCTGCTACTTAGTACCTGTTATACTTTGTTATTGGTTGATTTTGAAAAGAAAATATAACCTTTGTTAAAGTTTTAAATTAACTTTAATTTTGTAGTTGAGACCTATTCCAGCCCGCACCTTCTTTCACCTCCGCCTACCACGGAACATTCCGTAACAATAACCTTCAACGATATTCCGCCAATATACCGCAGAATCGCCGATTGACGTCTCTCTTGATTTCTACCCAATTATTATTATTATTATTATTATTAAGCGTATGGAATTTACAGAATGGACAAGTATATACAATATTATACAAAAGAAAAACCTGCAAAGAATACATGGTAAGTAGGGAACAATTACACATGTATATCTAAATTGTTTATCCACTGCACTAGGGATACTGAGACATCAGCAAAGTCTTTTCGGTCTCCACCATAAGCACGCAGAGGGCATTCGTCCATTACATGATGCATGGTGTGGACTAAAGCACCACAGTCACACGCTGGAGAGTCCCTGAAGCCCCACTGGTGAAGGGAGAATGCAGATCTTCCACAATTTGTGCGGAGCCTGTTTAGTGATGCCCACGTTCTTCTTGGCAAACTGAAACCAACTGGGGCGTGGTTTGGATTAAAGAGGCTTGGCCACTCCGGAGCTGTACGAATCCATTGCTCTTTCCATTCCTCCTTTAAAATGAAACCAGCATCCATTAGATTCTTAGCTGTTTTCATCGGTGGCTTACGGGATTTCAGCCTTTGTCTCCAGAGATCTGCAACATCTCTATGGATAGGTAGAGTTGGATTGGACATGATCTTATCATATTCTTGAACAAGGGCTCTTGAACGTCGCAGGCTTGGTGGAGCAATGTGGGACAGGACTGGCAGCCAGTGCGTTGCAGTAGGCTTCAGAGTACCAGAGATGATACGCATGGTGGTGTTAAGTTGTACATCGACTTTCTTCACGTGGCAACTGTTAAGCCATACTGAAGGACAGTATTCTACTGCAGAATACACGAGGTCAAGCGCAGTACGTCGTAATGTGTCCGCTGAAGCACCCCATGAAGTTCCACACAATTTAAACATAATATTATTACGTGATCTCAACTTAGATACGAGGTTTTCAAGATGCTTTCTATAAGATAGGGTTCGGTCAGGCGTTACCCCGAGGTACTTTGGATTAGGACTGTGCTTTAGCACTGAGCCATTGAAGCGTACTTGGAGTTTTGTATTAGCCAACTTGTTGTGGAGATGGAAGCAAGCAGATTCTGTCTTATTCATACTGGGTTGTAGTCTCCAGTTTCGGAAGTAAGAGCTAAATGTATCCAGGTCAGACGTCAGGATGGCCTCGGCATGGCTGAGATCTGGATGTTGAATGGCAATGGCTAGGTCGTCTGCATAAGAGAATTTTACTGATTTTGTCTCAGGAATATCCGATATGTAGAGATTGAATAGAAGAGGTGCCAATACCGATCCCTGGGGAAGGCCAATGATGATGATGATGCTTGTTGTTTAAAGGGGCCTAACATCGAAGGTCATCGGCCCCTAATGGAACGAGATGGACGAAATGACATATGATAGTTAAAATTTAAAACGTATCCACTGATTAGAGTTTTAAAAAAAAATGCGATGAAAAATGAGTATGAAATTAAGACAATCAGTGGATCTAATTCGCAATGCCTTATTTTGGAACAAAAGAAGAAAAATTACAGGAGATAATGGAATAAGGCATTGCCTGCTAGTACAGATATATATACATACTTCACACTAGACGTTAAAAGAACACATTAAAATACGCAACACAAACTAAAATGAAGTCAATAGGATAAGAGCGTAATTGACACAAAGATACAAGCACAAAGGACATCATTACACACGATAAAACAGACCGCTATCCCTCATAAAGCGAATGACGAGGTCTGCTGACTGCTCGTCATCGCGCAAGATAAGGGAGATAGTACTCGGAAGGTTAAGACTACGGCGCAGATCGACCAGGTCCACGCACTCCGTAAGGATGTGTACCACGGTAAGATGGTCGCCGCAGGTACACACCGGAGGGGGTTCTCCTTTCAGGAGATGGGAGTGCGTCAAGATACCGTGGCCGATCCGAAGGCGACATAATACCACGGCTTCCCTCCGCGAAGCCCGAAGGGAAGTCCTCCATACCTTCGTTGTTCCTTTTATCGCTCTCAGCTTATTGGGAAGTGGGATGGCCTGCCACTCCATCTCCCAATTAGACATAACCAGATGTCTCAGCTGAGAGCGAATATCACTTGCTGGAACCTTGAAAGGCAACGGGGGCAGTGTAACTGCCTCCTTGGCAGCCTCATCTGCTAACTCGTTTCCCTTTATGCCCATGTGGCTGGGGAGCCACACAAACGTAATTTTGGTGCCGGCATCCGAACACCCGGCCAGCAGGTCCTGGATCCGCTGCACCAGAGGGTGTCGAGGGAAACAGGTATCAATAGCCTGAAGCGAACTCAAGGAGTCAGTACACACGAGAAAGTGTCGGCGCTCATTGTCTAGTGCGTACCGCAGAGCCTCACAGATAGCATAGAGCTCTGCCGTGTACACACTACAGGTGTCCGGGAGAGCAAAAAGAAACCGATCATTGTCGACAACGAACGCACAGCCCACCTTCGTATCTGTTCTTGAACCATCCGTGTAAACAACGACTGAACCTGGATAGCGGCCAAGAACGGACAGATAGATCCTCCGATAAATCGAAGGGTCCGTGTCTCCTTTCGGGCCAGTGTGCAAATCCAGGATGATTTCAGGTCGTCGTACAACCCACGGAGGTACCCCACTTGGTTGTCTGACAAGGCAAGGAATCGAAGGTACGTCAAACAATTCATAACTGCTATCCAAGCGTATCCCAACCGGCCGTGTCGCACGAGGATGAGCAACGTACAACAAACGGTTGCCATTGCTGAATACGCAGGGATAGCTCGGATGAAGTGGCATCTGTCGTAAATTTGCAGCATACGAAAAAAGCATTTGCTGGCGCCTCAGGTGTAAAGGCGGCACACCAGACTCAGCGAGCAGGCTAGCGATGGGGCTAGTACGAAAAGCTCCCGTCGCCAACCTAACCCCGCTGTGGTGGATACTGTTCAGCTTCGCAAGAACGCTTGGTCTTGCGGAGCCATATGCTGCACTGCCGTAGTCTAACCGAGATAAAATGTGTGCCCGATAGAATCGCAGGAGCACCACGCGGTCAGCTCCCCAATTAGTGCTGCTAAGAAACTTCAAGAGGTTAAGCCTCTTGGTGCATTGCACTTTTAGCTCCCGCACGTGTGGCTCCCACGATAATTTACTGTCAAAAAGGAGCCCAAGGAATCGGTAGGTGTCAACAACTGGAAGAACGACATTACCTAGATAAAGCTCAGGAGGAGGGTGAAGTGTACGTTGACGACAAAAGTGGACAACGGAGGTCTTTACGGCAGAAAACCGAAAGCCATGTTCTAAGGTCCACTTCTCCACCCTCCTAATAGCTTGCTGTAACTGTCGCTCTGCGACTGCCATACTGCACGAGCTATAGTGCAGAGCAAAATCATCCACATATAGGGACGGTATTACGGCTGGACCAGCAGCAGCGACAATACCGTTTATGGCAATCGCGAACAGAGTGACACTAAGAACCGATCCCTGTGGGACTCCATTTTATTGAACGTGGTATTGCGAATATGTCCTCCCTACTCGGACACGGAATAGACGGAGGGACAAAAAATTCGCAATAAATACCGGCAAGTTACCTCGGAATCTCCATTGATGCAGGACTGAAAGGATGCCATATCGCCAGGTGGTGTCGTAGGCCTTCTCCAAGTCAAAGAAGACAGCTACCAAGTGCTGTTTGCGGAGAAACGCATCCTGGATAGAACTCTCCAGGCGTACCAAGTGGTCTGTGGTGGATCGAGCGGCTCGAAATCCACATTGGTACTCGGACAAGAGTCCTTGTTTCTCCAGACACCACACGAGTCTGCGATTTACCATCCTCTCAAATAGCTTACACAGGCAGTTGGTAAGACAAATCGGCCTGTAACTTCCTGCATACTTAGGATCTTTGTCAGGCTTGAGGACAGGAATGACTATGCCCTCTCGCCACTGAGACGGAAAATCACCCTCCAGCCAGATACGGTTGAACACTCGAAGGAGATAGAGTAGACTATCATCACTAAGGTGCTTCAACATCTGGTTGTGGATGTTGTCCGGTCCAGGAGACGTGTCCTTGCAAAGCGCTAGGGCGCTGCGGAGTTCCCACTCCGTAAAGGGCACGTTGTAGTCCTCTGAAGCTTGAGAGGCAAAATTAAGGTGATGACGTTCTGCCTCTCGCTTCACAGCGAGGAAATCAGGATGGTAATTCCCGGAGCCAGATACATCCGCGAAATGACTGGCTAGATGGTCAGCAATCAGAAGGGATTCAGTGACGATATTACCTGCAATGGAAATTCCCGGTACAGAAGATGATCCATGGATACCCGAAATACGTCGAAGCTTAGTCCACACTTGAGATGATGGAGTATGGGACGTCATAGACGACACATATCTCTCCCATGAAGCCTTCTTACTTTGGCGAATAAGAACTCGCGCCTTAGCGCGGAGTTTCTTGAATGTTATCAAGTTGGCCGCAGTAGGCTGTCGACGGTAACGTTTGTGAGCACGACGGCGTTCTTTGATACCTGCTGCTATTTCTTCGTTCCACCAAGGAACGAGCTTTCGGCGAGGAGTCCCCGAGTAGAACGGAATGGACTCCGCAGCAGCAGCAAGAATAACTCGGGTTATATAAGTTATTTCCTCGCCGACGGTCTGCCTGATATCATCGTTAAAGACAGCTAACGATGTGTACTTTGGCCAATCAGCATGTTTCAAAATCCATCGAGGGGGAGCCTCGACGGATTTTTGGTTCATCAAAGTAAGAATGATGGGAAAATGGTCACTGTCACAGAGATCATCGTGTGTATGCCACCGAAACAGTGGAACCAACGTTCGGCTGCATAGACTTACGTCTATGCGAGAATATGTGCCGTAACGCACACTAAAGTGAGTTGGTTCCCCCGTGTTCAAAATACATAAATCCAGCTCTGTTACTAATGTTTCCAGCTCTCTCCCCCTGGGGCAAGGCGTCTCAGAGCCCCAGATGGGGTGATGGGCGTTAAAATCGCCCAATAAGAGGAAGGGAGGTGGAAGCTGATCTATAAGATCAGTGACATCAGTTATGTTAAGAGCGTGACCGGGTGGAAAATAAACATTACACACTGTTGTTATGACAGGCAGCGGAACGCGAACAGCTACAGCCTCGAGGGGAGTTCTTAATGGAACCTCTTCGCTGTAGCTATCAGAACGTACAAAAATGCCAACGCCTCCGGAAGTCCGGTGAGCATAGTATCGTTCTGTCGAGTATAGTTTGAAATTCCTCAAGACCGTGTGATGACCAGGTCGGAAATTGGTCTCCTGAATACAGACTATACTCGCTGCGTACTCACTAATAAGCTGACGTAACTCAGCAAGATGCCTGTCATAACCGTTACAATTCCACTGTAACAGTGCCATAGTGTGGACTATAAAAGGAGTGTTAGGTTATTAGCAACAAAATGCTCGTTAGCCTAAACACTATCTAGTTCTACATCCGTAGACGTAGAGGACAACGCGACATCCATCCCGTCATCAAAAGATGGCAGGGGTGCCGCCCAGAACTTCGACGCTTTTCGGGCGCGAGGGGGTCCCCTACGAGGAGAGCGCGCAGGTTTGGGAGCAGGAGTGCCTCCCGGCGCACACTCATATCCCCCAGATGGAGGGCATGACTTCTCCTTCGCAGGGGAAGTCCGAGAGCGCTCAGGACGGGCGCTCTTCTTCCCCTTTTTCTTTTCAAGTTTAGACGGGCTGGGAGATGGTTTCCCAGCCCTGGTCAACGAAGCCGTCTCCGCCGGCTGGGGCACGACTTTCGTCGACCTCCTAGGGGGGGGAGACTTAGTCTTCCCCCCTTGCTGTGTCGGCTGGCAGTTCCCAGCCGGCACAGACTTCTGGTTGGTCGAAGGTGGGGTGGTCCCCCCCTTCGAGCTTTGACTATTCGCGACGTTGCTGGGAGCAGCAACAGTCGCCTTGGGCGCAGCGGTCTGGACAGGTGTCGAGGTTGTGAATGCCGAACCTGGAAGAGTCTGAGCTATCAACCTATAGTCGAGTGTACGGGCAGGTGTATTCGTAGAATTAAACTTACGGCGCGCTTCCTGGTAGGAAAGACCATCCAGGGTCTTGATCTCCTGGATCTTCTTCTCACTCAGGTATGTCGGACAGTTCCGATCCCGAGGAGAATGAAAACCGGAGCAGTTAGTGCACTTGTATGGAGTTGTGCACTCCTCCGCGCCGTGAGCTACTCGTCCACATGTACCACATACAGCCTGATTCGAACAGCGAGATACCATATGTCCGAAGCGCTGACATTGATAGCATCGCATAGGAGGCGGGATGTACGGCCTCACATCGCAACGATAAGTTGTTACCTTGACTTTCTCTGGTAACACTGACAACTTGAAAGAGACAATGAAGGCACCAGTGGCAACGTCTTCACCGTTGACCTTGCGCGTAATGCGCCGGACGTGTGTCACGCCACGGTTCTTCATGTCTTCCATCAACTCGTCGTCAGTGTTCAAAATAAGGTCGCGGTGAAAGATGACTCCGCGAACCAGGTTCAAGGATTTATGCTCCTCCACTTTGACGGGAATTTCGCCAAAGTGCTCGCACTTAAGCAACTGATCAGCTTGCAGTGCTGTACGAGTCTTTAGAAGCAAACTACCGTTGCGCATTTTTTTCAGTTCCTCCAGTTCGCCATAGACGCCTTCGATGTGTCTACTAAACAGGATCGACTTCACCAGCTTAAAATCGTGCCCATCGGTTCTGGTAGCGACCAGAAACCTAGGGAAGCTGGATCCCATTCCTTCACGCTGCGCATGTTCCCAGGGAGTTGAACCTCTCAGGGAAGCAAAAGTTAAAGACTTAGGTGGGCGACCACCTTGTGAGAGCCGACTTCGTTTGGAAGCCATGCCCGATAGCATCCTCCCCGAATGCCACCCACTCCGATCAGGGGTCTCTGTAGCCGAACCAAGCAGCCAAGGCAATACCCACCTGGTCGTAGCAGGTATTGCCCGGGGTCCGATGTTGAACGATGCCTAATACGGGATGACTGAGGCAATGAGCACTAGGACTCCCTTCCTCCGGTCACCCGCAATAGCATGTACCCCATAGCGTGTACAGAGCACTAAATATAAAAAAATAAATAAAATTAATTAATAATAATATGTCCTTCTGGCATTCGGCTGTGCGGGGACCTGCGTTGTCAGGCGGATACCACTGCCCGGGTACATGATACTCCCACCCGCCGCGTCCTGGGTGGTTGCTGGCACGGGCTTTCGAGCGTAGTCGCACACATAGGAGCTCCATCGCCGGGCAGCACGCACATCAAATTTTGAATGGTCTACATCTGACCCTCAGAAAAATAATAAAAAATAAAGAGGGGACCATGGCCACATGACCCTTTAAGTCGCCTTCTACGACAGGCAGGGATTACCTATGGATGTATTCAGCCTCTCCCATCCACAGGAGGTCCATCACATTATACCATCCGCACTCCATGTCCGCGCCAAGGTCGCCCCTTTTTGTCGCCTCTTACGACAGGCAGGGGATACCGCGGGTGTATTCTGCATGTGTGTCCCCCACCCGCAGGGGGTAGTGTGTTTGGTCCGCGAGAGGTATTTTATTTCCCTCAAGTCCGCCGGCAAGCCGGTTAGGACCCCCCTATCCGCCACCTGGGACGCGCCACGTGGGAGTATCACCTCTCCCCCTGCTACGCCTGCGTAGCAGGTTCGTGGGGAAGGCCAATGAACAACCACGAATTTACAGGAATGATGACGAAAGTGGCAATAGGTTACTTCCCTGCTGGCAAACAGTCAGAGACGTTGCCATGGTAACCAGTAAGTTCGATGATGATGATGATGCTTGTTGTTTAAAGGGGCCTAACATCGAAGGTAATCGGCCACTAATGGAACGAGATAAACGACATGAGAGATGATGTTAAAATTTTAAAACATATCCACTGACTAAGGTTTAAAAAAATGATGATGGAGAAAAATGAGGGTTAGATTAAAACAATCAGTGGATCTAATACGCAATGCCTAATTTTCTAATAAAATAAGAGAATATACAGGAAAAGAAAAGAAGAAGGCATTGCCTGGTAGTACATAATTTACGAGAGACGTTAAAATAACACATTAAAATACGCAACACAAACTAAAATGAAGTCAATTGGATAAAAGCGAAAGTGACACAAAACACACTAGGACAAAGGACAGCATCACACAAGATAAAACAGTCCACTATCCCTCATAAAGCGGACGACGAGGTCTACTGACTGCTCGTCATCACGCAAGATAAGGGAGATAGTACTCGGAAGGTTAAGACTACGGCGCAGATCGACCAGGTCCACACACTCCGTAAGGATGTGCACCACGGTAAGATGGTCGCCGCAGGTACACACCGGAGGGGGTTCTCCTTTCAAAAGATGCGAGTGAGTCAAGATACCGTGGCCGATCCGAAGACGACATAATACCACGGCTTCCCTCCGCGAAGCCCGAAGGGAAGTCCTCCATACCTTCGTTGTTCCTTTTATCGCTCTCAGCTTATTGGGAAGTGGAATGGCCTGCCACTCCATCTCCCAATGGGACATAACAAGATGTCTCAGCTGGGAGCGAATATCACTTGCTGGAACCTTGAAAGGCAACGGGGGCAGTGCAACTGCCTCCTTGGCAGCCCGATCTACTAACTCGTTTCCCTCTATGCCCATGTGGCTTGGGAGCCACAGAAACGTGATTCTGGTGCCGGCATCCGAACACCCGGCCAGCAGGTCCTGGATCCGCTGCACCAGAGGGTGTCGAGGGAAACAGGTATCAATAGACTGAAGCGAACTCAAGGAGTCAGTACACAGAAGGAAGTGGCGGCGCTTATTGTACAGTGCGTACCGCAGAGCCTCACAGATAGCATAGAGCTCTGCTGTGTACACACTACAGGTTGTCGGAAGAGCAAAAAGGAACTTATCATTACCTACAACGAACGCACAGCCCACCTTCGTATCTGTCCTGGAACCATCCGTGTAGACGACGACTGAACCTGGATAGCGGCCAACAACGGACAGGAAGAGCCTCCGATAAATCGAAGGGTCCGTGTTTTCCTTTGGGCCAGTGTGCAGATCCAGGATTATTTCAGGTCGTCGTACGACCCACGGAGGTACCCCACTTGGTTGTCTGACAAGGCAAGGAACCGAAGGTACGTCAAACAATTCGGAAATGCTATCCAAGCGTATCCCAACCGGCCGCGTCGCTCGAGGACGAGCAGCGTACAGCAAACGGTTGCCATTGTTGAACACGCAAGGATAGCTTGGATGAAGTGGCATCTGCCGCAAATTTGCAGCATATGTAAGTAGAAGGTGCTGGCGCCTCAGGTGTAAAGGCGGCACACCAGACTCAGCGAGCAGGCTAGCGATGGGGCTTGTACGAAAAGCTCCCTCGCCAACCTAACCCCGCTGTGGTGGATACTGTTCAGCTTCGCAAGAACGCTTGGTCTGGCGGAGCCATATGCTGCACTGCCGTAGTCTAACCGGGATAAAATGTGTGCCCGATAGAATCGTAGGAGCACCGTGCGGTCAGCCCCCCAAGAAGTGCTGCTAAGAAACTTAAGGATATTAAGCCTCCTAGTGCATTGCACTTTTAACTGCCGCACGTGTGGCTCCCACGATAATTTACTGTCAAAAAGGAGCCCAAGAAATCGGTAAGTGTCAACAACTGGAAGAACGACGTTGTCTAAATAAAGCTCAGGATGGGGGTGAAGAGTACGTTGACGACAAAAGTGGACAACAGAGGTCTTTACGGCAGAAAACCGAAAGCCATGTTCTAAGGTCCACTGCTCCACCCTCCTAATAGCATGTTGTAATTGTCGCTCTGCGACTGCCATATTACGCGAGCTATAGTGCAGAGCAAAATCGTCCACATATAGCGACGGTATAACTGCTGGACCAGCAGCAGCAACAATGCCGTTGATGGCAATCGCGAACAGAGTGACACTAAGGACCGATCCCTGTGGGACTCCATTTTCTTGTACGTGGTATTGCGAATATGTCCTCCCTACTCGGACACGGAATAGACGGAGGGACAAGAAATTCGCAATAAACGCCGGCAAGTTACCTCGGAATCTCCATTGATGCAGGGCTGAAAGGATACCATATCGCCATGTGGTGTCATAAGCCTTCTCTAAGTCAAAGAAAACAGCTACCAAGTGCTGTTTGCGGAGAAAGGCACCCTGGATAGAGCTCTCCAGGCGTACCAAGTGGTCTGTGGTGGATCGAGCGGCTCTAAATCCACATTGGTACTCGGACAAGAGTCCTTGTTTCTCCAGACACCACACGAGGCGCCGATTAACCATCCTCTCAAACAGCTTACACAGGCAGTTTGTAAGGCAAATCGGTCTGTAACTTCCTGCATACTTAGGATCTTTGTCAGGCTTGAGGACAGGAATGACTATGCCCTCTCGCCACTGAGACGGAAAATCACCCTCCATCCAGATTCGGTTGAACACACGAAGGAGATATAATAAACTATCATCACTAAGGTGTTGCAACATCTGGTTATGGATGTTGTCCGGTCCAGGAGATGTGTCCTTGCAAAGCGCTAGGGCGCTGCGGAGTTCCCACTCCGTAAAGGGCACGTTGTAGTCCTCTGAAGCTTGAGAGGCAAAACTAAGGTGAGAACGTTCCGCCTCCCGCTTCAGAGCGAGGAAATCAGGATGGTAATTCCCGGAGCCAGATACATCCGCGAAATGACTAGCGAGATGGTCAGCAATCAGGAGGGGTTCAGTGACGATGTTGCCTGCAATGGAAATTCCCGGTACAGAAGATGATCCTTGGATACCCGAAATACGTCGAAGCTTAGTCCACACTTGAGATGATGGAGTATGTGACGTCATAGACGACACATATCTCTCCCATGAAGCCTTCTTACTTTGGCGAATAAGAACTCGCGCCTTAGCGCGGAGTTTCTTAAATGTTACCAAGTTGGCCGCAGTGGGCTGTCTACGGTAATGTTTGTGAGCACGACGGCGTTCTTTGATAGCTGCTGCTATGTCTTCGTTCCACCAAGGAACGAGCTTTCGGCGAGGAGTCCCCGAGAAGAACGGAATGGACTCCTCAGCAGCAGCAAGAATAACCTGGGTGATGTAAGTTATTTCCTCGCCGACGTTCCGCCTGATTTGGTCGTGAAAGACAGCTAGAGATGTGTACTTTGGCCAATCAGCATGTTTAAAAATCCATCGAGGGGGAGCCTCGACGGATTTGTGGTTCAGCAAAGTAAGAATTATGGGAAAATGGTCACTGTCGCAAAGATCGTCGTGTGTGTTCCACCGAAACAGCGGAACCAACGTTCGGCTGCATAGACTTACGTCTATGCGAGAATATGTGCCGTAACGTACACTGAAGTGTGTTGGTTCCCCTGTGTTCAAAATACATAAATCCAGCTCTGTTACTAATGTTTCCAGCTCTCTTCCCCGGGGGCAAGGTGACTCAGAGCCCCAGATGGGGTGATGGGCGTTGAAGTCGCCCAACAAGAGGAAGGGAGGTGGAAGCTGATCGAGAAGATCAGTGACATCATTGATGCTAAGAGCCTCACCTGGTGGAAAATAAACATTACACACTGTAGTTATGACAGGCAGCGGTACGCGAACAGCTACAGCCTCCAGCGGGGTTCGTATTGGAACCTCCTCGCTGTAGGTATCAGAACGGACAAAAATGCCAACGCCACCGGAAGCCCGGTGAGCATAATGTCGTTCTGTCGAGTATAGTCGAAAATTTCGCAATACCGTATGATGATCTGGTCGGAAATTTGTTTCCTGAATACAGACTATACTCGCCGAATACTCGCTAATGAGCTGGCGCAACTCAGCAAGATGCCTATCATAACCGTTACAATTCCATTGTAACAGTGCCATATTGTAAATGTGGACTTCTGAGGATTAGGATAGGAGCAACGGAATGCTACCTAACCTAACCTACACTCACATCCCCATCCGAAGATGGAGATTCGTGTTCCATGTGCAGATCCTCGTCGTCAGACGAGGTGATGCAGGCCTTCAACTTCTTCGAAGTAGTCCGGGTGCGGGGTTTCTGCCCACGAGGGGAGCGCGCAGGTTTCCCCGAAGGAAGACCTGCTGACGCAGAATCAGGCCCTCCAGGTGGAGGGCGTGACACCCCATTTGTAGGAGATTTGGAAGAGCGCCTATTAAGGGCGTTCTTCTTCCCCGCCGTCGATTCTTGTTTAGACGGGCTGGGAGGGGAGTTCCCAGCCCTGGTCGACGATGCCGCCTCCGCCGGCTTAGGCGCGGCTTTCGCCGACCGTGTAGGGGAAGGAGACGTTGTCTTCTTCCCCTTCTGTGCCGGCGTAGGTTTCTTAGCCGGCACAGGCAGATTGGTGGTCGAAGGCCGGGATGGACCAGCCTTCGAGCTTGTTCTCTTTGCGGCGTTGCTCGCAGGAGCAACCGCCGCCTTGGGCGCAGCGATCTTCTGGACAGGTGTTGCAGGTGAAAATGAGGAACCTGGCAGGGACTGAGCTATCAAGCTGAAGTCTAGTGTCTTGGCCGGTGCATTCAGGGAATGAAACTTACGGCGCGCTTCCTGGTAGGAAAGACCATCCAGGGTCTTGATCTCCTGGATCTTCTTCTCACTCAGATAGGTCGGACAGTTCCGATCCCGAGGATAATGAAGACCAGAGCAGTTAGTGCACTTGTACGGAGGTGTGCATTCCTCCGCGCCGTGAGCTACTTTCCCACATGTACCACACACTGACTGATTCGAACAACGAGATACCATGTGTCCGAATCTCTGGCATTGATAGCACCGCATAGGAGGCGGGATGTACGGCCTCACATCGCAACGATAGGTTGTCACCTTGACTTTCTCTGGCAACACTGACAATTTGAAGGAGACTATAAACGCACCCGTGGCAACGTCTTCACCGTTGACTTTGCGTGTGATACGCCGGACGTGGGTCACGCCGCGGTGCTTCATGTCTTCCATCAATTCATCGTCAGTGTTCAGGATGAGATCGCGGTGGAAAATCACTCCACGAACCAGATTCAAGGTTTTGTGCTCTTCCACTTTGACGGGAATGTCGCCAAAGTGGTCGCACTTAAGCAACCGATCTGCTTGGAGCGCAGTGCTCGTCTTTAAAAGCAAACCACCATTGCGCATTTTCTTCAGGTCCTCCAATTCACCGTAGACACCTTCAATGTGGCGACTAAAGAGAATCGATTTCACCAGCTTGAAGTCTTGCCCATCGGTCCTGGTAGCAACCAGGAACCTAGGGAAGCTGGAACCCAGACTAAGTCGCTGCGCTTGTTCCCAAGGGGTTGCCCCCCTTAGGGAATCAAAAGTTAAAGACTTGGGTAGCGAACTACCCGAGGTGGAAGGCGGAAGTTGTTTCGACGCCATGCCCGAAATCAACCTCCCCGAATGCCACCCACTCCGATCAGGGGTCTCTGTAGCCGAACCAAGCAGCCAAGGCAATACCCACCTGGTCGTAGCAGGTATTGCCCGGGGTCCGATGTTGAACGATGCCTAATACGGGATGACTGAGGCAATGAGCACTAGGACTCCCTTCCTCCAGTCACCCGCAATAGCATGTACCCCATAGCGTGTACAGAGCACTAACAATAGGAAAAATAAATACAAATAATTAATAATAATATGTCCTTCTGGCATTCGGCTGTGCGGGGACCTGCGTTGTCAGGCGGATACCACTGCCCGGGTACATGACACTCCCACCCGCCGCGTCCTGGGTGGTTGCTGGCACGGG
Source organism: Anabrus simplex (assembly GCF_040414725.1). Lineage (NCBI taxonomy): Eukaryota > Metazoa > Arthropoda > Insecta > Orthoptera > Tettigoniidae > Anabrus > Anabrus simplex. The sequence continues at coordinate 91,696,681 of NC_090268.1, read as the reverse complement.
CTTTCGAGCGTAGTCGCACACATAGGAGCTCCATCGCCGGGCAGCACGCACATCAAATTTTGAATGGTCTACATCTGACCCTCGGAAAAATAATAAAAAATAAAGAGGGGACCATGGCCACATGACCCTTCAAGTCGCCTTCTACGACAGGCAGGGATTACCTATGGATGTATTCAGCCTCTCCCATCCACAAGAGGTCCATCACATTATACCAAACCGCAATCCATGTCCGCGCCAAGGTCGCCCCTTTTTGTCGCCTCTTACGACAGGCAGGGGATACCGCGGGTGTATTCTGCATGTGTGTCCCCCACCCGCAGGGGGTAGTGTGTTTGGTCCGCGAGAGGTATTTTATTTCCCTCAAGTCCGCCGGCAAGCCGGTTAGGACCCCCCTATCCGCCACCTGGGACGCGCCACGTGGGAGCGTCACCTCTCCCCCTGCTACGCCATCGTAGTAGGTTCGTGGACCAGTAAGTTCGTTGTCGGTCTGTCGGTCACTCAATGCAGAGCATGATACCCGCAGAAAATAGTAATTTTCTCCGTCATTTGAAGAGCAAGGTAAGTTGTTTATAATGAAGAGACGTTTCACATACAGTTCACCGAGATCGATAGCTTCAGTCGCTTAAGTGCGGCCAGTATCCAGTATTGTGGAGATAGGTTCGAATTTCACTGTCGGCAGCCCTGAAAATTGTTTTCCGTGGTTTCCCATTTTCATCCCAGGCAAATGCTGTGGCTGTACCTTAATTAAGGCCACGGCCGCTTCCATCTCATTCCTGGGCCTTTCTTGTCCCATCGTCGCTATAAGACCTATCTGTGTCGGTGCGACGTAACGCAACTAGCAAAAGAGATACAGTTTACGGAATTTACATAAAATCAATAGTGTAAGAGAAATTGGAGGAAATCCGTTCTCCTTTTCCTATAAATACCCCGTCTATTCAAAGATTTTAAATTGATATACGTATCGAAACCTTCCCCGGGATGTGCATACACTAAATATGACGTTTGGTCGAGATATAGCCGTTTCACCGAGATGATGGAATAAACGGACAACCGGACAGACAGACAAACAAACACGAAAATAAAAACAACCGATTAGGTTGAGTTGACTTAAACCGGATAAATATCTGAATAATTGGCAAAACAAAATAAATTACAGAGAGCGGACCCCCTACAACTTTATTCATATAGACTCATGCAACGAACCGGAGAAGCCGTGACTTTGTCATGCTTTAAAGAAGCGTTGGGTGCCAGGTGCAACAGGTTTATGGTTAAGCGATGAGTTAATTAGCCAACTGCACCGTAGCATGTCCATTAAAATTAATAACCCTAAACTGTGGTCTACGATTGGGGCATAAAGATTCGATGGTGGGCTTTAGTTCAACCACGCCTTAGAATGTGTTAATGAGGTGGGGTTAAAATGATCCCTTGAAGAGTAAATAAATCCTTAGCACCACTCCAGCTGCTTATTCACTTCCTGACAAAAAAAGAAAAAAAAAAGTGATCGACACACTACCGAAGACCAAGAAGCACATTTCACAGAGAGTTTTTTAATGATGATGATGATGATGATGATGATGATAAAGATGATTGCTGTTTAAGGCGCCTAACAGCTAGGTCATCGGACCCTAATGGTAAGAAATGAGACGAAATGCAATGACAATTTAAAAGTCCAAGATTCATCGACTGACTAGAATTTAAAGCATGGTGATGAAGAATGAAAGATGAATACGAATTAAAAATAATCAGCTCACTATATTGAAAGTTAAAAATAATTCCAAAATCGATCCACTGGTTAGAATTCAAAAAGATGACGATGAACAATAATTGTGAACGTAAAACAATCAGTGCAACCGACCCGCAATGCCTCACCTTCCCAGAAACTATACTGAAGGTTTAGTATCACTGACTTAGGAACAGCTTAGAAAGCACAATTCTGAATCGATGATTCTTGTTGTCCAAAGGGGTCCAAAATCGGCCCCTCATAATCGTACTTATCGCTAATAAAGTAAAACCATGATTTCTCAAGTTGCGCTAGTAACGTAGACTCACGATGTTCCAAACGCTGTGGTATTTTTTTTCGAAGTGTTTTTCCCATATTGTCATTGAGATACTTGGGGTCACCTTGGTTCTCCGTGGCTCTAGGACTTTGTAGGGTTTTGCTTCTGCTTGCTTGCTTGTTGTTTAAAGGGGACTAACATCGAGGTCATCGCCCCCTAATGGTACGAAATAAAATAACAAAAAATTCAAATTCATCCACTGACCAAAATAAAATAAAAAATGTCATGAAGAACCCTACAAAAAACAAAAACAAATAAATAAAAAAACCAACAAAACAGTGGATCAGACTCAAAAAGTTCATAAATAACACTATTACTGACCAAGGGACTACTTACAAAGCACAGCCCTGAATCGAGGGTGCTTTATGTCTGAAGGGGTGCTAAATTCACGTCTAAGGCCCCACAGAATGGTACATGTCGCGCGTAAAGTAGAACCATGGTATTTGTCATTTTGGGGTACTGATCAAAAGTAGCGAAGATTCACGGTGGTCCACACAAGATGGTACTACTCACAAGTATTGCAATTCGTACAGGGAACGCAGACCCATCACGTTTCTCACACAATGGCGCCACTCATAGCCAACGCAAACCGGTAAGGTTCCTCAGGTAGATGTACTAGTCACGGGCGCCGGTATTCCCGTGGTGTTCCTCACGTAGTGGGTACTAATCACAGGCAACGCTGACCCACGGTGCCGCTCATATAGCGGTACAACTCACAGGCTACGCCCAGACCCGCGGTGTTGTTCACATGGGTACAACGCACGGGTACTGGAATCCACCAGGCCAGGCTTTTTACTGCAACGAATCACAAACCTATTTCGTACCAATTTAGTGGTACTACTCGCAAGTACATGCAACCCATGGTGTTCCCCGCATGATGGTACGAATCAAGAGTAGTTTCATGGTTCTAATTCAATCATCCCTTGGTCGCCCCTTGTAGTCGCCTCTTACGACAGGCAGGGGATACCGCGGGTGTATTCTACATGTGCGTCCCCCACACGCAGGGGTAGTGTGTTTGGTCCGCGAGAGGTATTTTATTTCCCTCAAGTCCGCCGGCAAGCCGGTTAGGACCCCCCTATCCGCCACCTGGGACGCGCCACGTGGGAGTATCACCTCTCCCCCTGCTACGCTTGCGTAGCAGGTTCGTGGGGTTTTGCTTCTGCTTCTCGTATTAATTCTTCTTCTTTGGCCTGGGTATACTGTTGTTTCTTAGCCTTCAGGAGCGAGGTATATCTCGTTCTCGCGTGTACATAGTTGAGCCTTAGAGTGTCGTCGTTCGCGTCTATCTTTTTCAGGTCATTCAGTTTCTCCAGGACCAGGTTCCGTGCTATGTAGCATTCACTGTCGAATCAGGGTTTGCTTTTCCTCTTTGTCGGTTTTTGGGATGCAGACTGCATCAGAGATTCAGTTAGGTTCCTCAGTGCAAGATCAATGTTGCCCCTTTCTATTGTGTTCAGTACTTCTTCCACGTTTATGTTCTGTACTAGTAGATCGGGAACTTTTTTCTTGGCGTCCACCACTGCTCATTTTGTGTGGTTTTGTCCGTCGATATTATCTGGAATTCTGCTCTTACTGGGACATGTTTCCATATAGGTGTGCCTGCTGACTCTGTGGTGGTAGTTATGGTTTTGAGCTTTAGGTCGTTTCCGCGGTAGAATACAAGGTCTATAGTGATCGAGCCGTTGTGGTAGATGTATGTTTTATCCTGTGCCTCGTTGCTGAGGATGAAGCCTTCCTCTTCCAGTAGTTCAAATAGTGCCTCAAATAGAGCTTAGGAATGGCAGATAAATGACTACAACCTTCTCTAGGAATTCAACAAAGGATAATTATATGCCTTGCATGTAAAAAAACCGGAGAAAAATGATAATCTGATTCTGGATGCATGCCTTCATGTGTATATCCTTTGCCCTAGTATGGAAGAGACATAGGCAATCGATTTCTTCCCATGTAATTTAACTTTTAATCCTGTATTTAGCTATACCTTTAAGTTATCTAATTCATTATTAGGAGTACTGACAATATTAAATCTCATGGGAGGACGATTGGTAATTTATGATAGATTGAAAGTGAGTGTTATAGAATTATATGCTTAATTTATTATTCAGTTATTGAATATTTCCATATTTTAACGCTATGGTATTACAAGTATTATACGTCGCAAAGGTGACGCACACCTATGGTGTTTCTCACATAATGGCGCCACTCGTAGGCAACGCACACTCATGGTGTTCCTCACCTAGGTGTACTAATCACAGTGAATCGTACTATCCCGTGGTGTTCCTCATATAGTGGATACTAATCACAGGCAATGCCCAGAACCGTGGTGTTTCTCACAATGGTACTAATCACAGGCAACTTAAGCCCGTGGTGGTCTGCATATAGTGGTACTATACACGGGTACTGTACACCAATAGTGACCCACCCACTATTGTTACTAATCACAAACCTATTGTGTACGTAACATAGTGGTACTACTCGCAAATAAAGGCGATCCATGGTTTTCCCCGCGTGATGGTACTAATGGCAAGTAGTTTCATGGTTGTAATTTAGTCATCCCTTGGTCAGCCCTTTTAGTCGCTTCTTACGACAGGCGGGGGATACCGTGGGTGTATTCTTCATCTGCGTCCCCCGCCCACAGGTGTAAAAAAAAGGAAGAAAGAAGGGATACTGAAACGCGAATGCGCTGTCAGCATTCGCGGTTCATGTATTTCATGAGTAGAACGCGTTAACACCCTTCTGTGTGGATTTAAAACGAGAGCCGAGCGCGCAGGCATCATGGGTGACAGCGTGGAAGTGATCGCTCGCTGCAAAGTACCAGCCGAGGCCAAGTGACGTCATGAAAGAATGTTCCATTCGCTTCGATGCATTATATCACGAACGGGATGTTTGATCTGAGTTGAAGGACATCATCTTGTAGGCCTGGATAACAAATACTAATGCCCAAAATTTCATGAAAATCGGCGGAAGGATGGCCGAGTTATAAAATTTTAAAGAGGCTCATATCTTCAGTCTGTCCGTCCGACGTCTGGCTCGCCAGCCCCCTAGTAGACAGTGTGTGATTTCGTCGTGTACCAGCTGCCACGCCGTGCAGGCCAGCTGCTGTAGTACAGTTTATTACTGTATCCGGCTAAGGACCGGTGATAGAAAATAAGGGATACAAGTATCGAACATATTCTCATCGGACTCTAACTTCGCGCGCAAGCAGGAAACTTGTTCATTTGTAATGTCGATCTGTCGAGCTGATTAACATTGTTTCGTCTTGTGAATTTCGTATTGCAGAGACTATACGGTAATCGCTGTCTCGGAGATATTTTCGAAAGGCTGTTCTGTTATAAGAGTGTGAAGGACTCAATGCGTAAAGACTGTGCCATAGTGAAACATTGTTTCCTTTTCGAAAGACTGTGCCGTAATGAAAGTACATTTCTTTTTAAAGGACTGTGCTAATTTGCGTCGTAAAGGACAGTGCCAACCTTTCGTTCCAAAAGACTGTGTTATTTCACTTCGAGAAAGACTGTGTCGACATTTGTTTTCAAAGACTGTGTTGATTCACTTCGTGAAAGACTGTGCCGACATTTATTATCGAGAGATTGTATTAAGCTACTTGTAAAACTGTGCCTCAGTAGAGAATTTCTGAGAAACTGTGTTATTTTTTTTTTGACTGTGTCGTAATGGAACTTGGTTCTTTTTCGCGATGCCGCGTGTTAACAGTCATAAACTGTTCCTTTATTGTCTTCATAGAAACTTTAATATATTTCCAGGTGTGTGCGTGTTAGATCATTGCATTTGCTTCTCCGTACTCATTACAAACAGTACGAAAGACTGTCTGTAGGACTCAATTTATTTCTCTTCTTCAAACTGAGATTAAGTGAAGTTGTACACAGTTGAATTTCAGAAAGTTCCAGATTACTTTTTCGTTGCCTATCACTTCGACTTCGCCAGTGACTATTTCTTGAACAGTGTTAATTTCTATTAGTTTCACAGAACTCTGATTTTGAATCCATTTTACAAAGTAATGTGCATTTACGGCGGAACTTGTACAGTTAATAAACAGTGTCTTGCCACAACTTGCAGTGCTGTTCGGTAGAGAAGTGTATCAGATTCTATTGACATTCTGTGCGAACCTCTTACATTTCTCTACTCCCATCATGGGACTTCAGTGGAATACAAAGCTAATCAACTATTCCACGCTGCACTATCACCAGACGACCGACCCCAAGTTCGAGTCTCCTTTAACAGCGAGGGTCGACAACCGCCGTGGGATGACGTGGTACCTTGGTGGGAGGTGAGGAGTTCAGCGACGTGGGATGACGCCGACACAGAGGGACGACGTCGACACCGATGACCAGCGCCTTCTCCACATCTTTCAAGACACTCAAACTTCAACCACTCCTCTGTAAAGGTGATATAACTTCTATGTTTTCTTGAATAAACTGCAAGTTCCACTTTAAAATGAACTTTTTCACTACCCTTTTCTCCTGTACTCTGAGCATGGACCGTACACGCCCTGGCGTCAATCCATGCTCCACACTAAGCTAAAGTACGGGCGATCCTGTTTCAATACCTCACTTCGAAAAGTGCATTAACGGAAAAAGAAAGGCAAGGGCCACGAAATGCGTGAAAATGAAAGACTCCCTAGGCCTCGGATGCTCTGATTCCATCGGGGTCGGAAAATATAAAGAGTTGACCGAGGGAGATCGGACAGGATAGATGAAAGTGAGGAGCTTTGCACAAGTAAGTGAAGCAATGCCAAGACCCAGTTATGGACCCCTTGGTAGTCAAGCCACGCTCCACAGATGAAAGCCTCTGGAGTCTCTGTTTAGCCGCCTATTACGACAGCAGGGGATACCGTGGGTGTATTTTTTATTTGCGCCCCCAACCACAGGGGTAAGAGGCAGATAAAGCAATTGCTAACTTTAGGATGCATGCTTTCTTTAAAACAGCCTTAGACTGTAAATTACTCCTTCAGATGTCTTTACCCTCTTACATGTAAGCATAGGCCTACTACAAGGTAAATACATTCCAGCGGTTATTATTGAAAAGGTAGTCTGAAAGAACTTTGAAGGCATGTTTGCCTGACAGCGTAGAAGAAAGGGGCGTTGGCTTGATCTATATACGCCGAACTGCTACCCTTTAAATAAGATTTTTAAGATTTAAAATGGCGTTAGGTAAAACCTGATAACGGGATTTGGAAGAGGATTGGGAGGTATAAGATGATGATGCTTGTTGTGGGCCTAACATCGAGGTCATCAGCCCCTAATAGTACGAAATGAAATGACAAACATAAAGGTCACAATCATCCATTGACCAAAAAAATGTCATGAAGAATGAATGGATGAACATGAACAACAAAAAACAGTGGATCCGACTAAAAAAAATTATCATAAATAATAGTATTACTGACCAAGGACTACTTATAAAGCGCAATCCTGAATCGAGGATGCTTGATGTATAAAGGGGTCCAAAATCCCGGTCAGAGGCCCCTCAGAATGGTACTTTTCGCTAGTAAAGTAGAACCATGGTATTTGTCATGTTGGGGTACTAATCAAAAGTAGCAAAGACTCACGGTGTTCCACACAAGATGGTACTACTCACAAGTATTGTGCGTCGTACAGGTCACGCAGACCTATGGTGATTCTCACACAATGGCGCAACTCATAGCCAACGCAAACCGATGAGGTTCCTCACCTAGGTGTACTAGTCACGGGCACCGGTATTCCCGTGGTGTTCCTCACACAGTGGGTACTGATCACAGGCAACGCAGACCCACGGTGTCGCTCATATAGTGGTACAACTCACAGGCAACGACCAGACCTGCGGTGTTACTCACATGGGTACGACGCATGGGTACTGGAAACCCACAGGAGAACCCACTCTTTGCTGCTACTAATCACCTAATTTCGTACCTAATATAGTGGTACTATTCGCAAGTACAGGCAACCCATGGTGTTCACCGCGTGATGGTATGAATCAAAAGTAGGTTCATGGTTCTAATTCAATCATCGCTTGGTCGCTCCTTTTAGTCGCCTCTTATGGCAGGCAGGGTTTCCGGGAGTGTAATCTTCGTCTGCGTCCGCCACCCAAAGGGGGGATATGCGTTTGCTCCGCGGGAGTTATTTCATTTCACTCAAGTCCGACGGCAAGCCTGTTAGGACTCCCCTATCCGCCACCTGGGACCCGCCACGTGGGAGTATCACGTCTCTCCCCGCTACGCCAGCGCAGTAGGTTCGTGGATCTGTAACGATGATTAGGATGGAAAGAAACTAACTATAGGCCGGATTAACTATGGGAGGTTCGGGATAAAATACGTCAGAGCAAGGAAAATAAGTAAATAAATAAATAAAGCAGACCCTGGAAGTGATGAAATTAAAGGACATAATGCGTTTAATTAACCATTTTAAGAGTGATTACTTGTCTCTTTATGAAGACTATACTATAGGATGTTTTATTGCCTTAATAACATTTAATATGTGTGAACATAACGTAATAATATTATGGTAATTATGGAGAACGTCAGGAATACACTCTTCCCTGACCCTCTCAAATTAGTGTTCCTCCTAAGAGAGTGGAAGAATTAATTTGATCTATAATACCGAGTGTTCAAACTATATACTTTCCATACTTGTCTGACGTGCTGACTCAACGGGCAATGAACTTGTCGTAACTTAACATTCTGTGTCGAGTATTTTTACTCCGCATCTGCTCAATACTATCTGCTTGACTGCAGTACTGGAACTGAAATATTCAAACACACACCTGTCACTCGGTATTTCCGTGAGCAAGGTTAACACACATGTTCTTCCTCGTCGATACAGAGTGTTTCAAGAGAAATAGTTGCCTTTCCTGTTGTTCGTTTCTAAAGACATTTTACGAAACGAAGTGGAGTTGTATTACCTAAGGAAATGGTCTTGGTCTCTGAGTAAAACAATTGAAACCGAGTCCAACAAGCTTAGCCCTCGCGAGTCTGTTCTCGGCCGTTCTTCCCACTGAACAGTACGCAAGACTGTAGATTTATATCTGGGACGTCCGGGACTTGTAGCCTTGCAGCCTAACGATGAATAAACGTTATCTGTTCCATAAAGCAGAATGTCAGTCTTTCCTCCTGTGTGCCTGTTCCTTATACAAATCTACACCGTATCATCGCTCTGAACCTAATTTTGATGATCATGATTGTACCGGGCGGTACACCTCCACGCCGCTAATTCAAACATTGCGCCAGTTGAAACTCCTCTACTGGAGAAAGCCTGAACTTTAACAACCACATTAATTCTAAGGTTTCTCAGAAGATGTCTCTACTGTAAATTTTGAAGTGTTCTGAACTATGTCTGTTTCGATTGGTATTTGTTTGCTCTGTAGTAAGAAGTGTGAACATTCTCTTCTAGATAGCACTACTTAAGAACTACAATTGTGCACCCTAGTGCGAAGTGAAGGAACTTTTTTTTTGTTGAAGAAATTTGGTATTCATAAGTTTGTTCTTTGTTAAATTTCTTTCAGTCATTGTTTGGGTTGGCAGTATAACCCTTCTCTTTCCGCCAGTTTTGAATTTGACCAATGAGTAATTTCTGTAATTAATTTTCCACCAATCCTAGATGTCTTCTTCAGTTTTGACTTGTAATCTTTAGCCGACCAATAAAAATTTATGGGCGGGTTGTTATCATTCATGAAAGGTCTCGAATGTTCCACGAGGGTATATAAACTGCTGATGTTTTGGTCTCTGGGCCACTTCAGTAACATCTCTCCTAGTGTGATTACGTAGCAGGGGGCGGGAAGCGCCTCTTTCTTCGGGCAGCAGTTCATCTATAAGGTAATGGCCATTTTCTAACTTCATTTCTTGCTAGCTCAGCAGTTTAACCCTCGGGGCAGGTTCGAAAACTTTTCTCATGTAACCTATCTTTAAAATGTAATAGACACTTGGTGAAACTTCGTCTCTTTAACTATAAATTGGGATAGAGAGTGCTAAACCCTCTCGAGCTCCCACTCCTATTGTTTTGAGGTGACTTTGTTTTCACAACCGTTTCTTCCTCTCTTAATGTAATAAAGTCTTCTTATACAAGTCACCTCTTTAGTATGGGATTAGCCCTTGTGTATGCGGCCTAGTGCCAAGTAGGTTTTCAAAGTGTATTATGAGTGCAAGTTACGCCTCCAGTCAAGTTGGTATTTTGGGCCATGTAATTAACCTGCTTCTTTAATGAATATGCCCAGTAGGTTGGGTATTTATTACACCTGTTCTTGGTATGCCTTGAGGGCAGTTTGAAGTATAGTTTATTGTGGCCTTTGATGGGCTTGAATCTTGAGAGCGGGTTTGCTCTTTCTTAAATTTGGTTTCTGTGTGCCTCGAGGAGGCTTAAAATGGTAATCAGGAGCCAGTGCTCCTTGGCATGATTGGGGTTTTTTGCCCCTTTGTTTGAACTTGGTATACAGGTAAAGTTGGGCTTATAGCTCAAGGTTCGTGAGTGTCGGGCTCGAAGCCCAAATTTTGTAATGAACTAAAATTGTACTTTCTTAATTTGTTGATCTGCTACTTGGTACCTGTTATATTTTGTTACTGTTTATCTGAAAAGAAAATATAACCTTTGTTAAAGTTTTAAATTAACTTTAATTTCGTAAGTTGAGACCTATTCCACCCAGCACCTTCTTTCACCTCTGCTGTTCCATAGATACCTCGGAACAATGATGATGATGATACCGTAATGGTGACGTTTGTTATTTAAAGGGGCCTAAGAGCTAGGTTATCTGCTTCTAATAGTACTAGGTCAACGAAATGAAAATTACCACTTCATAATGTAACCACTGACTAGAATATAAAACGAATGATGCTGAAAAAATGATCGTGAAAAGAAACAATCAGTGGTTCAAATTCACAATGCCGTCCTTACTGGGATGATTCTATCTAAAGAGGTTGAAAATCTTTTTTTTTGCTCGTTGCTTATGGCGACGATGGGACAGGAAAGGCCTAGGAATGAGAAGGAAGCGGCTGTGGCCTTAATGAAGGTACAGTCCCAGCATTTGCCTGTTGTGAAAATGGGAAACCACCCAAAACGAGAAAGATGTTCCACCTATTCAATACAATAATATTGTTGCACGAATTATGATGATGATGCTTGCTGTTTAAAAGGGCCTAACATCGAGGTCATTGGCCCCTAATTGTACGAAATGAAATGGCAAAAAAAATCAATCATCCACTGACCAGAATAAGAAAATGTCACTAAGAATGAATGGATGGACATGAACCCAAAAAGAAACAAAAAGACAATAAACAAACAAAAACAGTGGATCCGACGCAAAAAAGATCATAAAGAATAGTATGACTGACCACGGGACCACAAAGCATAATCCTGAATCGAGGATGGTTGATGTCTAAAGGGGTCCAAAATTCATGTCTGAGGCTCCACAGAATGGTATATGTCGTGAGTAAAGCAGAACCATGGTATTTGTCATTTTGGGGTAGTAATCAAAAGTAGCGAACACTCACGATGTTCCACACAAGATGGTACTACTCACAAGTATTGCACTTCGTACACTGAACGCAGACCTATGGTGTTTCTCACACAATGGCACCACTCAGAGCCAACGCAAACCGATGGGTTTCCTCACCTAGGTGTACTAGTCACGGGTGCCGGTCCCACGGGCCCCGTGGTGTTCCTCACATGGTGGATACTAATCACAGGCAACGCAGACCCGTGGTATCGCCCATATAGTCGTAGAACTCACAGGCTACGCCCAGATCCGTGGTGTTGCTCACATGGGTTCGACGCACGGGTACTGTAAACCACCAGGCCAGGCTCATTACTGCTACTAATCACAAACCTATTTCGTACACATTTAGTGGTACTACTCGCAAGTACAGGCAACCCATGATGTTCCCCGCATGATGGTACGAATCAAAAGTAGGTTCATGGTTCTATTTCAATCATCCCTTGTTCGCCCCTCTTAGTCGCCTCTCACGACAGGCAGGGGATACCGTGGGTGTATTATTCGTCTGCCTCCCCACCCACAGGGGGTGTGTGTTTGGTCCGCGAGGGGTATTTTATTTCCCCCAAATCCGACGGCAAGCTGGTTAGGACCCCCCTATCCGTCACTTAGGAGGCGCCACGTGGGAGTATCAACTCTCTCCCTGCTACGCCTGCGTAGCAGGTTCGTGGTTAAGGACAATCAGACTAGGTTAGCCCAGGAAATGAAAGTGAAGTCTCGTAATTTTAAAGGCAGTCAGGCTAAGCTTAAACAAGGGACTGATGATGATGATGATGCTTGTTGTTTTAAGGGGCCTAACATCGAAGGTCATCGGCCCCTAATGGTACGAAATGAAAGAACAAAAATTACAAAGGCATCCACTGACCAAAATAAAAATAAAAAATGTCATGAAGAATGAATGGATGGACAGGAACCCAAGAAAACACAAAACAAACAAACAAAAACAAAAACCAGTGGATCGGATTCAATAGAGAACGAAAAGAACATTATTACCGACCAAGGAACCAATTATAAAGCACAAAGATGCTTGGTGTCTAAAGGGGGTGCAAAATCCATATCTAAGGCCCCACAGAATGGTACATGTCGCGAGTAAAATAGAACCATGGTATGTGTCACGTTGGGGTATTAATCAGAAGTAGCGAGGACTCACGGTGTTCCACAAAAGATGGTACTACTCATAAGTATTGTACTTCGTACAGGTAACGCAGACCTATGGTGTTTCGCACACAATGGCGCCACCCACAGCCAACGCAAACCGATGAGTTTCCTCACCTAGGGTACTAGTCACGGGTGCCGGTCCCAAGGGCCCCGTGGTGTTCCGCACATAGTGAGTACTAATCACAGGCAACGCAGACCCACGATGTCGCTCATATAGTGGTACAACTCACAGGCTACGCCCAGACCCGCGGTGTTGCCCACATGGGTACAACGCACGGGTACTGGAATCCACCAGGCCAGGCTTTTTACTGCAACGAATCACAAACATACTTCGTACCATGTTGGTGATACTACTCGCAAGTACATGCAACCCATGGTGCTCCCCGCATGATGGTACGAATCAAGAGTCGTTTCATGGTTCTAATTCATTCATCCCTTGGTCGCCCCTTTTAGTCGCCTCGCACGACAGGCAGGGGATACCGTGGGTGTATTATTCGTCAGCCTCCCCCACCCACAGCGGGTGTGTGTTTGGTCCGCGAGAGGTATTTTATTTCCCTCAAGTCCGCCGGCAAGCCGGTTAGGACCCCCCTATCCGCCACCTGGGACGCGCCACGTGGGAGTATCACCTCTCCCCCTGCTACGCCTGCGTAGCAGGTTCGTGGACAAGGGACTGAAAGAACGGTTACCAATTCAGTAGCTAGCATAGCTCAAGAGTTTAATGAGAGGCTAGGTACATTCAAGAAAACAATCGTTGATAACATGAGTAAACATAAGAATGAGGTAGAAGCGAAAATTACGGAACTTAGTGACCAGGTAAAGACGCACAAAGATCACATGACTGACGCTCAGTTAAGATGGACAAAACGATTCGAAGTAATGTGCGATAGCATAATTCAGGTGGACAAAGGAGTCCGGCAGGAAATTTAAATGAGTCAGTGAACCATTTCTAGCGAAGCAGACGATGATGATGATGATGCTGCTTGTTGTTTTAAGGGGCCTAACATCGAGGTGATTGGCCCCTGATGGTACGAAATGAGACGAAAGGCAATGACAAAATAAAAATACAAAATCCTCCACTGACCAGAATTCAAAACTTGAGGACGAAAAATGAACGGATGGATATGAAGTTAAAACAATCAGTGGAGCTGACCCGCAATGCCTCAGTCTCAGGAACTGACGGAGAACAATGGTAATACTGACCAAGGGACTACTTCTAGAGGTCAAGCTAAACGGGTCATCGGCCTCTCATAATGGTACTTATCACTTGGAAAGAAGAACCATGGTATTTGACATGGTGCGGTACTAAACAACAGTATCGTAGACTCGCGGTATTCCACACATTATGGTACAACTCACAGGTAATGAAATTCGCACAGGTAATACAGACCTATGGTGTTTCACACATAGCGGCGCCATTTATAGGCAACGCAAACCTATGGTTTTCATCACATACGTGTACTAACCACAGGGACTCCTACTATCCCGTGGTGTTCCACACAGGGGGTGTGTGTGTGGTCCGCGAGGGGTATTTTATTTCCCTCAAGTCCGCCGGCAAGCCGGTTAGGACCCCGCTATCCGCCACCTGGGACGCGCCACGTGGGAGTGTAATAGACGATCTAAAAACTATTGTAAATGAAAACAAGAAATCTATCAAGGAAGTAGTGACCAAGGTGGATCACGAACTTCTTACATCCCGTGGACTTGTAGGACAAATGGAAGATAGAATAAAAGAAATGTCAGACGAAATGTCGAACGTGACAAAGGAAATGCAAACGTTGTGGATGCATAGCGATGGTACACGAGTCGTAACTGCTTTCGTGATAGAAAGGCAATCAAGAATGGAACAGCAAATTAATGCAGGGCTGGTTTGTTCTACTCCTAACATCGCAGAGGAGAGAGAAATTCAAGGTCAAGCCGGAAGGAACACTGTATCTCCAATTCAGTCGGGCAACAGGGGAAACAGGCCGCAGATAGTAAACATTATAGGGGAGACCGGGGTATTGCCGAACACCTAAGCTTTAAAGCGAGATTTTACAAAAGTTTAAAGACTGTTGAAAAAACAATGTGGATTAGTAAAATGCATTGTATTTACCCCGTAAGTACTCACAATTATAACACTCAAATGCAAATAGAAATATTTTAAAAATCAGTTCCAAAAAATTACTGCAACGTTCGGCATTACCCCTCATGCAAATAATATGTTCAAAATGATGTGAAAAATATATTTAGGCTACTAAAGCATAACTTACAATATTTTGAACAGTATGATTTCGGTTAAACTCTTATTGACACTTTCTGATGCAAAAAGTCACATAAGTAACGTTCAGACTTATTTTCCCAAGAACTGCAGTCTTTGTGAGTCCAATGCTTGCAAGATGCATTTGAACACTTATACCATAACTCAATGTCACGTCCAAATTCCGCACAAACACAACATAACTCATCAGAATCAGTTTTGGATTCACCATCCATGTCCAATATATCGGCAAGATCATCTTCGTCAGTGTCGTCACAAATATTTTCACTTAGAACTTCATCTTCTGATGATACAAAATTAATTGACCTACTGCATGAAGGCTTCTCAATGGTATTACGCCTTTTCCTTCCAACACCCATTTCAGATACTGTGGGCACCACCGACTTTCTTCTGTGCATTCCACTTCCTTCTCTTCTCCTTTCTTTCATTGGAGTTGCTGTTAGATGTTCTGAATGTTGTTTCTTTCGTCCACCTGCACCACGATATTTTTGTCCGGAATTTGATGACGGGCCTGGGATTGGTGAAATATCTGCAAAGCCACATGATCTGCTGAAATTGTATTTGGCCTGCTTTCGACTCTTTCACGTATCTCTTCCTCTGGTTGTTCTTCTTCAGGTGTCTCATTGTAATGAACAATTCTCACTGTAGCACCAAGGAAGTCCTCCTCACTGAAAACACCTGAGTTAAGAGGAAATATTCCTGTCGTTCTAAAGCCGGACACTCCTTTCTCAATATTCGCTACTTTGATAAAGGCTCTCTTGAAAATGACCGGCACATCTGACATGATGATATTTGGGTTCTCATGTGAATATCACATTTATTGAAAGCGGCTTTCAGAGGCCCGTAGAAAGTAATGTCAAGGGGTTGCATGACTGAGAAAAATGTGGGGGTAATGATAGCATGCATGTACCATTGCCCTTACAGAAATTATATGAAGACAAAGAAATGTGGCTGGAGTGATTGTCCAGCACTAGAAGAACCGGGTTTGATCTTGAGGCACCAACAAAAGAAGCAAAATGTAGCAACCAGGTGTTAAACAACTCTTCTGTGATCCAACCCGATTTCGAGCAAGCATAGATTGTTCCTTCTGGTCCACCGCGATGAAATTCGGCTTTGAGGCGCAGTGCAGGAAAAATTATCATTGGGGGAACGTACGATCCAACAGCATTCATTGCACAGCATACGGTGATTGTTCTTCCCCTTTCTCCACTAGTAGCAGCTCCTACCTGCTTCTGATGGGAGCCAGAATGGTACCTGGTTTCTGGACACAACTTAAGCCACTTTCGTCCATATTAAATATCTTCTATGGAGGGAAGTTGCACTTAGCCATCAGTTCGGACAAGAGTGAAAAAAGCCTATGAACTTCATCTTTGTTGAACGCTGTTATGCGATTCAGACTCGTTGCCTCAGGTTTCCTTACGCTTACGGAAGGATTTCTTTTTAAGAATCCAGCTAACCAATCGTCACCAACTTCACGTTTCTCTTTATTGAAGTTATTTGTGATTAAATTTTTTCTGCAAACTCAAATGCAAGACGTTTTAATTCGCTTGGACTAATTCCATAGAAAGCTTTGGCTAAACAAATTACATGACAGGCCATATCTTTTTCTTGATCTATAGAAAATACGGGTGTTCTCCCCATGTTTGGTGCCTCCGTGTTACCAGATTGAAGTCTATCATATAGTGTAGTAACAAGAATAGTGAATAATCTAGCTACTTCTCGTATAGGTCTGCCTTCTGCTCTAACATTCTTGGCTGTTTCGACCTCCTCCTCTGTTCAGCTCGCTTTTGCTGTCTTCCCCTTCGGATTCCTCATCTGAAACGTTTTAAAGATGTGTTAATAAATAAACTGAATGAATAATTGAACAGATAAATAAATATATATCTGTGATACATAAAACGAGACCTATCACCCTAAATTGAATGTTTTTAAATTAATGAAATGAGTTTTATCAATCGTAAATTACATGGGGCAATACCGAACAAGTTGTTCGACATAGCCCCGTTGTACGCCTTGATATTGCTTTGTCGTTAACTTAAGAAATAAACGGTTTAAAAGAGTTCTGTAGGTTCGAGATATTGTATAAATGAAGGTATATTTTACAGGTACTATCCATATAAATACAAAGTAACCAAATATGTACTTACTTTTGCAATTAACAGCTGCACAGTGTTATAAACAGTCGCGTACTAAACACGTTTGACCTCACACTGGCGTCTTGCGGCCAATTGGATTTTAGGCTGATGCGGAAGTCAGAGGAGCACTCGCGCTAGGTAGCAGCACCAATTAAGACACAGGCATGCCAACCGTTGCCCGAAAAATACCCTGTTCGCCATTACCTCAGTGTTCGCCAATACCCCAGTCTCCCCTACGCTTGCAGGAAAATCAACCTCGCAAGTTTAATAATCAGAACGGACCGACACCCAAAACATTTATTAAAGACCTACAGGAATATTTTAGGGATAATGACATACCTCCAGAACGACAATTACGAGCAACGGAGAAGTACTTAGATTCTTCCGCTCATACTTGGTTTATGGCGTTTCGGTACAGTTTCGATGATTTTGATGGATTCAAAACCGCATTTCTGGATAAATATTGGAATTCTGATATTCAGCATAATTTAAAGACAGAATGGTAAGCTCGCAAATATGCTTCGACGCTGCCCGTTCAAATGGTGCTTTATTGAATTTTGGGAAATTGGCGAAATTTTGTAATGAAATATTGGTTTACGAGTGAGCGAGCATCAGCTGATTACCGTGCCGTTCCACTGCGGATGAGTGAGAACTGGGTCAACAGGCCGGTGAAGGTCGCCACGTCATGAGCTTACGTCACCTGGCGCGCCGATAGCCAAGAGGGGAGCGACAAACCAGAGAAATCCACTTGCAAGTTTGAAGGGCGAATCACGTCGCAAGATAGTCGACAGCCAATGAAAATTGATAATGATGATGATGCTTGTTGTTTAAAGGGGCCTAACATCGAGGTCATCGGCCCCTAATGGTACGAAATGAAACGACAAAGTAAAAGTTCAAAATCATCCACTGACCAAAATAAAAAATGTCATGAAGAATGAATGAATGAATGAATGAATGAATAAATGAATGAATGAATGAATGAAAATGAATTTAAAACAATCAGTGAATCCGTCTCATAAAACTATCATAGTTAATAGTAGTACAGACCAAGGGACCACTTCCCAAGCACAATCCTGAATCGAGAATGCTTGGTGTCTAAATGGGACCAAAATACAGATCAGAGGCCCCTCAGAATGATACTTATCGCTTGTAATGCAGAACCATGGTATCCGTCCTGTTGCGGTACTAATCAAAAGTAGCAGAGACTTGCGGTATTCCACACATTATTGTACTACTCAGAGGTTACGAAATTCGACGTATAATACAGACCTATGTTTTTCGCACTTAGCGGCGCCATTTACAGGCAACGCAAACCTATGGTGTTCATCACATGAGAGTACTAACCACAGGGACCTCTCCCTATCCCGTGGTGTTCCTCATATAGTGGGTACTAATCATAGGCAAGGCAGAACCATGGTAGCTATCATCCCATGGTTCTGCTCATATAGTGGTACTAATCACAGGTACTGCAAAAGCCGACCGCGCGGTGCTCCTGTGTGCTACTAATCATAAACCTATTTCGTACCTAATATAGTGGTACTACGCACAAGTAAAAGCGACCCTTGGTGTTCTCCGCGTGGTGGTACTAAGCACATGTAGTTTCATGGTTCGAATGCAATCATCCCTTGGTCGCCCCTTTTAGTCGCCTCTCACGACAGGCAGGGGATACCGTGGGTGTATTATTCGTCTGCCTCCCCCACCCACAGGGGGTGTGTGTTTGGTCCGCGAGAGGTATTTTATTTCCCTCAAGTCCGCCGGCAAGCCGGTTAGGACCCCCCTATCCGCCACCTGGGACGCGCCACGTGGGAGTATCACCTCTCCCCCTGCTACGCCTGCGTAGCAGGTTCGTGGCCAATGAAAATTAATGAAGATGTTGGATGGTCGGAGGATCTTTCTAGAAAGAATTCGAAGCCAAGTCTCTAGAAAAAAAGTCGAACAGTACAGTACAGTACAGTCTTTAGAAGAACGTCGAACAGTTTTTAGCCTCTAGAGAGAAGACGAAAGTTCGTATAGTTACAGGAAGGACAGCGAACAGCATTCTCCAGAAGAGTTAGCAAACAGTGGTATTAACTGTCTATTTCTTGTATTGCACGACGACTGTTATTAATGAGTGCTAATTCAACCTTTCGTAAACTCAATTCAGTATAGTGCGATATTATTACTGCCGCACATTTTCCCGGGTGGAACTTTCTAAACCACGGACAGCCAGTGCGCTCATTACGCCGAGTGTTGCGGCAGAAACGTGTAGAATGTTCCGGTAAGAACTACAAGGGAGGATGACCATCTAAAGAGAACATAACTTGGCCTATGAACACCGTTTCACCAGTAATATAATGTTCCGTCAGCTCAAAGATGTATTGTAGACTGGTAAATGTGCTCGAAATTCGAAGCTTTTGGTAGGACTGAACCTAAGCGTACATCATTGCGCCAGTTAAGTGCCGTAAGACAATCTAGTGATATACAACAAGTGTGGATCCTATTTTTAATACACAATTTCAGTTTCAGCTATCTCCGCGAAGACCAGCCGTCATCATGGAGCGAACCAGAAGGAAAGCCTGGAATTTTCTGAAACATTGCTGGAATGATGCAGCACTATTATACTTTGCCAGGGTCATGATGTATTAAGCCAACATGTGCACGCCAGCACGATGAATTTGTTCGCCGACAAACCACCATAGTGAAGATGAGGAACCGACATCTATAGATACGTCCAGACGCCGAAGATTTACATCGGAACAATAAGTACTTTTGTCACATTTCTTCTCTTTCAGTAGATGGCTAGTTAGATTGTATTCTTATTTAATGAAAAGTAGTTTCTTTAGAAATGTCTGTATTTAGGTGGTGGTGATGGTAGAGTTGTCATGGGTTCATTGATTCATTAGTTTAAATTTGTTTTCTTCTTTTGCATTCTCTTGGGATATTGTTGTTTGGTTCAGTGATGAATAACCCCAGTTGCTAGCAAATTTCACAAGGTCACGAACAATTAGGGTCTTCAAAAGGAATTATGGGGGAATGACGCCTAATAATAATCATGGTAATAATAATAAGAAGAATAAAATGTGACTTCATAATAATCATGACGACGAGCATGAAATTAAATATATAAGATTAAAATTACAATAAAATCGAAGTTTTAAATGAACAACTGGTTTGTGAAAAAGGATTGATCTTAGAAGGGATGGTGATTGCTGTGAACAGTAGCCAACTCATCGAGAAGACGCTTCTAGGAGCAATGATCGGGGAAATAATAATAATTATTATAATGATAATGAAGAGTCGGAAATTTTGAGTGGTTGTTGAGGATTAAAAAAATTAGCGATTGTGATGATGGATTTTTATGATGATAATTGACGATATGGGACCACTAGGGTGCATGTCAGTCGTGATGATTATAGTGATTTATGGTGAAGAAATAGTGTTTAGGGAATAATAATAGTTTTTTTCTTCGCTCAACAACTGGTATTGTGTAATGTATGACTCGATTATTATTTTCTTTTCCCTGAGGGTTATTAGCGCGTTCTTCGAAGTTCTTTAACCGATGGTGGTGATGATCATTTCTTCGAGATTATTCTTTTACTCATACTATTTTGTCGTCTAACACTAGTCATGGTGAATCCTTACTATGATCGGGTAATACTGTGAGGGTCTTCAACCAAATTCTAAAGGGAGACATAATAATAATAAATAAATAAATAAATAAATAAATAAATAAATAAATAAATAAATAAATAAATAAATAAATAAATAAATAAATAGCCTAAATAAACAAATAAATAAATAATAAAATATAGCATTTCCGACAGTGTGATAAAATCTGCTGATAGACAGTTGGGGAGACTATGTTTTTGCGCGATATTTTATCCCTGTAAATCCATGAATGTTTATTATTTTAGTGATTTTGTGTGATTTATTATCCAATGATGTTATTGTTGATTACGCGTGGTGCTACGTGATGCTCTATCTATCTATCTATCTATCTATCTATCTATCTATCTATCTATCTATCTATCGTGGAATAGTCAGTGAGAAATCGTTTCATGTGATGTATAAAAAAATACAGTCGAGCGAAATCTGCGAGAGAGGGAAAATGTGCCAAAGAATTACCAAAAACGTATCAATGTAATTTATAAAAGAATTTCCAAAAATGTGCCAAAGAATTTCCAAAAATATGCCAATAATAATTTTTAAAAGAATTTCAAAATGTGTTACAGAATTTTGTAATGAATTTCCAAAAGTTGCCAAAAATAATTTCCAAGTGAATTTGTAAAAAAATTTGCCGAAGTATTTTTTTTTACGATAATGTTTTGAGATTTTCAGAGTATGAGAAGAATAGTTCTATTATAAAATGGTACGAAAACTTTTAAAGCATGATAAAGGAAACTTCAAGAAAGAAAATAATAACTAATATTTTCTGATGAAAGACGTTATAATTTGGAGAGAATTAATTAATTAATGGGAAGCTACCCAAGCTCTTATGATGATGATGATGATGATGATGCTTGTTGTTTAAAGGGGCCTAACATCGAAGGTCATCGGCCCCTAATGGAATGTGATAAACGACATGAGAGATGATGTTAAAATTTTAAAAACATATCCACTGACTAGAGTTTAAAAATGATGGAGAAAAATGAGGGTGAGATTAAAACAATCAGTGGATCTAATACGCAATGCCTTATTTTCTAATAAAACAAGAGAAATTACAGGAAAACAAAAGAATAAGGCATTGCCTGGTAGTACATAATTTACGAGAGACGTTAAAATAACACATTAAGATAAGCAAAACAAACTAAAATTAAGTCAATAGGATAAAAGCGAAAGTGACACAAAACACACTAGGACAAAGGACAGCATTACACACGAGAAAACAGTCCACTATCCCTCATAAAGCGGATGACGAGGTCTGCTGACTGCTCGTCATCACGCAAGATAAGGGAGATAGTACTCGGAAGGTTAAGACTACGGCGCAGATCGACCAGGTCCACACACTCCGTAAGGATGTGCACCACGGTAAGGTGGTCGCCGCAGGTACACACCGGAGGGGGTTCTCCTTTCAAAAGATGCGAGTGAGTCAAGATACCGTGGCCGATCCGAAGACGACATAATACCACGGCTTCCCTCCGCGAAGCCCGAAGGGAAGTCCTCCATACCTTCGTTGTTCCTTTTATCGCTCTCAGCTTATTGGGAAGTGGAATGGCCTGCCACTCCATCTCCCAATGGGACATAACAAGATGTCTCAGCTGGGAGCGAATATCACTTACTGGAACCTGGAAAGGCAACGGGGGCAGTGTAACTGCCTCCTTGGCAGCCTGATCTACTAACTCGTTTCCCTCTATGCCCATGTGGCTTGGGAGCCACAGAAATGTGATTCTGGTGCCAGCATCCCAACACCCGGCCAGCAGGTCCTGGATTAGCTGCACCAGAGGGTGCCGAGGGAAACAGGTATCTATAGACTGGAGCGAACTCAAGGAGTCGGTACACAGAAGAAAGTGTCGGCGCTCATTGTACAGTGCGTACCGCAGAGCCTCATAGATAGCATAGAGCTCTGCTGTGTACACACTACAGGTTGCCGGAAGAGCAAAAAGGAACCTATCATTGTTAACAACGAACGCACAGCCCACCTTCGTATCTGACCTTGAACCATCCGTGTAGACGACGACTGAACCTGGATAGCGGCCAACAACGGACAGGAAGAGCCTCCGATAAATCGAAGGGTCCGTGTTTTCCTTTGGACCAGTGTGCAGATCCAGGATTACTTCAGGTCGTCGTACGACCCACGGAGGTACCCCACTCGGTTGTCTGACAAGGCAAGGAACCGAAGGTACGTCAAACAATTCGGAAATGTTATCCAAGCGTATCCCAACCGGCCGCGTCGCTCGAGGACGAGCAGCGTACAGCAAACGGTTGCCATTGTTGAACACGCAAGGATAGCTGGGATGAAGTGGCATCTGTCGCAAATTTGCAGCATATGTAAGTAGAAGTTGCTGGCGCCTCAGGTGTAAAGGCGGCACACCAGACTCAGCGAGCAGGCTAGCGATGGGGCTTGTACGAAAAGCTCCCGTCGCCAACCTAACCCCGCTGTGGTGGATACTGTTCAGCTTCGCAAGAACGCTTGGTCTTGCGGAGCCATATGCTGCACTGCCGTAGTCTAACCGGGATAAAATGTGTGCCCGATAGAATCGCAGGAGCACCGCGCGGTCAGCCCCCCAAGAAGTGCTGCTAAGAAACTTAAGGATATTAAGCTTCCTAGTGCATTGCACTTTTAACTGCCGCACGTGTGGCTCCCACGATAATTTACTGTCAAAAAGGAGCCCAAGAAATCGGTAGGTGTCAACAACTGGAAGAACGACATTACCTAGATAAAGCTCAGGATGAGGGTGAAGTGTACGTTGACGACAAAAGTGGACAACGGAGGTCTTTGCGGCAGAAAACCGAAAGCCATGTTCTAAGGTCCACTTCTCCACCCTCCTAATAGCTTGCTGTAACTGTCGCTCTGCGACTGCCATACTGCACGAGCTATAGTGCAGAGCAAAATCATCCACATATAGGGACGGTATGACGGCTGGACCAGCAGCCGCGACAATACCGTTTATGGCAATCGCGAACAGAGTGACACTAAGAACCGATCCCTGTGGTACTCCATTTTCTTGAACGTGGTATTGCGAATATGTCCTCCCTACTCGGACACGGAATAGACGGAGGGACAAAAAATTCGCAATAAATACCGGCAAGTTACCTCGGAATCTCCATTGATGCAGGACTGAAACGATGCCATATCGCCAGGTGGTGTCGTAGGCCTTCTCCAAGTCAAAGAAGACAGCTACCAAGTGCTGTTTGCGGAGAAACGCATCCTGGATAGAGCTCTCCAGGCGTACCAAGTGGTCTGTGGTGGATCGAGCGGCTCGAAATCCACATTGGTACTCGGACAAGAGTCCTTGTTTCTCCAGACACCACACGAGTCTGCGATTTACCATCCTCTCAAAGAGCTTACACAGGCAATTTGTAAGACAAATCGGTCTGTAACTTCCTGCATACTTAGGATCTTTGTCAGGCTTGAGGACAGGGATGACTATGCCCTCTCGCCACTGAGACGGAAAATCACCCTCTGTCCAGATTCGGTTGAACACACGAAGGAGATATAGTAAACTATCATCACTAAGGTG
This sequence comes from Anabrus simplex, assembly GCF_040414725.1. Classification (NCBI taxonomy): domain Eukaryota; kingdom Metazoa; phylum Arthropoda; class Insecta; order Orthoptera; family Tettigoniidae; genus Anabrus; species Anabrus simplex. The sequence goes on along the minus strand of NC_090268.1, from coordinate 91,672,449 downwards.
TTTCAACATCTGGTTATGGATGTTGTCCGGTCCAGGAGACGTGTCCTTGCAAAGCGCTAATGCGCTGCGGAGTTCCCACTCCGTAAAGGGCACGTTGTAGTCCTCTGAAGCTTGGGTGGCAAAACTAAGGTGATGACGTTCAGCCTCCCGCTTCAGAGGGAGGAAATCAGGATTGTAATTCCCGGAGCCAGAGACATCCGCGAAATGACTAGCGAGATGATTAGCAATCGCGAGGGGATCAGTGGCGACACTGCCTGCAATGGAAATTCCCGGTACAGCAGATGATCCTTGAATACCCGAAAGTCGTCGAAGTTTCGTCCACACTTGAGATGATGGAGTATGCGACGTCATGGACGACACATATCTCTCCCATGAAGCCTTCTTACTTTGTCGAATAAGAACTCGCGCCTTAGCGCGGAGTTTCTTAAATGTTACCAAGTTGGCCACAGTAGGCTGTCGACGGTAACGTGTATGAGCGCGACGGCGTTCTTTGATGGCTGCTGCTATTTCATCGTTCCACCAAGGAACGAGTTTTCGGCGAGGAGCCCCCGAGAAAAACGGAATGGACTCCTCAGCAGCAGCAAGAATAACTTGGGTGACGTAAGTTATTTCCTCGCCGACGGTCCGCCTGACATCATCGTGAAAGACAGCTAGTGATGTGTACTTTGGCCAATCAGCATGTTTAAGAATCCATCGAGGGGGAGCCTCGACGGGTTTATGTTTCAACAAAGTAAGAATAATGGGAAAATGGTCACTGTCACAGAGATCATCGTGTGCATTCCACCGAAACAGTGGAACCAACGTTCGGCTGCATAGACTTACGTCTATGCGAGAGTATGTGCCGTAACGTACACTAAAGTGAGTTGGTTCCCCTGTGTTCAAAATACATAAATCCAGATCTGTTATAAGTGTTTCCAACTCTCTTCCTCGGGGACAAGGCGTCTCAGAGCCCCATATGGGGTGATGGGCGTTAAAATCGCCCAATAAGAGGAAGGGTGGTGGAAGCTGATCTATAAGATCAGCGACATCATTGATGTTCAGATGCTGGCCGGGTGGAAGATAAACATTACACACTGTTGCTATGACAGGCAGCGAGACGCGAACAGCTACAGCCTCTAGAGGGGTTCGTAATGGAACCTCTTCGCTGTAGCTATCAGAACGTACAAAAATGCCAACGCCTCCGGAAGCCCGGTGAGCATAGTATCGTTCTGTCGAGTATAGTTTGAAATTTCTCAAGACCGTATGATGACCAGGTCTGAAATTGGTCTCCTGAATACAGACTATACTCGCTGCGTACTCACTAATAAGCTGACGTAACTCAGCAAGATGCCTGTCATAACCATTACAATTCCACTGTAACAGTGTCATAGTGTGGACTATAAAAGGAGTGTTAGGTTATGAGCGAAAAATGCTCGTTAGCCTAAACACTATCTAATTCTACATCCGTAGATGTAGAGGACAGCGCGACATCCATCCCGTCATCAAAAGGTGGCAGGGGTGCCGCCCAGAACTTCGACACTTTTCGGGCGCGAGGGGGTCCCCTACGAGGAGAGCGCGCAGGTTTAGGAGCAGGAGTGCCTCCTGGCGCAGACTCATACCCTCCAGATGGGGGGCATGACTTCTCCTTCGCAGGGGAAGGCCGAGAGCGCTCAGAACGGGCGCTCTTCTTCCCCTTCTTTTTTTCAGGTTTAGACGGGCTGGGAGATGGTTTCCCAGCTCTGGTCAACGAAGCCGCCTCCGCCGGCTGGGGCACGACTTTCTTCGACCTCCTAGGGGGGGGAGACTTAGTCTTCCCCCCTTGCTGTGCCGGCTGGGAGTTCCCAGCCGGCACAGACTTCTGGTTGGTCGAAGGTGGGGTGGTCCCCCCCTTCGAGCTTTGACTATTCGCGACGTTGCTGGGAGCAGCAACAGTCGCCTTGGGCGCAGCGGTCTGGACAGGTGTCTTGGTCGTAAATGACGAACCTGGAAGACTCTGAGCTATCAAGCTATAGTCGAGTGTACGGGCAGGTGTATTCATAGAATGAAACTTACGGCGCGCTTCCTGGTAGGAAAGACCATCCAGGGTCTTGATCTCCTGGATCTTCTTCTCACTCAGGTATGTCGGACAATTCCGATCCCGAGGAGAATGAAAACCGGAGCAGTTAGTGCACTTGTATGGAGTTGTGCACTCCTCCGCGCCGTGAGCTACTCGTCCACATGTACCACATACAGTCTGATTCGAACAGCGAGATACCATATGTCCGAATCGCTGGCATTGATAGCATCGCATAGGAGGCGGGATGTACGGCCTCACATCGCAACGATAAGTGGTTACCTTGACTTTCTCTGGTAACACTGACAACTTGAAAGAGACAATAAAGGCACCAGTGGCAACGTCTTCACCGTTGACCTTGCGCGTAATGCGCCGGACGTGTGTCACGCCACGGTTCTTCATGTCTTCCATCAACTCGTCGTCAGTGTTCAAAATAAGGTCGCGGTGAAAGATGACTCCGCGAACCAGGTTCAAGGACTTATGCTCCTCCACTTTGACGGGGATTTCGCCAAAGTGCTCGCACTTAAGCAACTGATCAGCTTGCAGTGCTGTACGAGTCTTGAGAAGCAAACTACCGTTGCGCATTTTCTTAAGTTCCTCCAGTTCGCCATAGACGCCTTCGATGTGCCGACTAAAAAGGACCTACTTCACCAGCTTAAAATCGTTCCCATCGGTTCTGGTAGCGACCAGAAACCTAGGGAAGCTGGATCCCATTCCTTCACGCTGCGCATGTTCCCAGGGAGTTGAACCTCTCAGGGAAGCAAAAGTTAAAGACTTAGGTGGGGGACCACCTTGAGAGAGCAGACTTCGTTTGGAAGCCATGCCCGATAGCATCCTCCCCGAATGCCACCCACTCCGATCAGGGGTCTCTGTAGCCGAACCAAGCAGCCAAGGCAATACCCACCTGGTCATAGCAGGTACTGCCCGGGGTCCGATGTTGGACGATGCCTAATACGGCATGACTGAGGCAATGAGCACTAAGACTCCCTTCCTCCAGTCACCCGCAATAGCATGTACCCCATAGCGTTTACAGAGCACTAAATATAGAGAAAAAAATAAAAATAATTAATAATAATATGTCCTTCTGGCATTCGGCTGTGCGGGGACCTGCGTTGTCAGGCGGATACCACTGCCCGGGTACATGATACTCCCACCCGCCGCGTCCTGGGTGGTTGCTGGCACGGGCTTTCGAGCGTAGTCGCACACATAGGAGCTCCATCGCCGGGCAGCACGCACATCAAATTTTGAATGGTCTACATCTGACCCTCGGAAAAATAATAAAAAAATAAAGAGGGGACCATGGCCACATGACCCTTTAAGTCGCCTTCTACGACAGGCAGGGATTACCTATGGATGTATTCAGCCTCTCCCATCCACAGGAGGTCCATCACATTATACCAAACCGCAATCCATATCCGCGCCAAGGTCGCCCCTTTTTGTCGCCTCTTACGACAGGCAGGGGATACCGCGGGTGTATTCTGCATGTGTGTCCCCCACCCGCAGGGGGTAGTGTGTTTGGTCCGCGAGAGGTATTTTATTTCCCTCAAGTCCGCCGGCAAGCCGGTTAGGACCCCCCTATCCGCCACCTGGGACGCGCCACGTGGGAGTATCACCTCTCCCCCTGCTACGCCATCGTAGTAGGTTCGTGGCTCTTATGATGAGGAATAATAATTTATAAAGATAAATGAAATAAGGGAATACGGTAATTTCATGTTTAAGGTAGCAATTTGTTTTTGTTCATAACGACATCACTAATTTTGTGATTGGTCAAATGTTGCAGAGTATGACTTCGGGTTTCATTGAAGATGTAACTGAATCAAATGGAACCTCTAAGCATGCCAAGGACTTACATTCAATTTTGGTTAACGAGAAACAATTGATTTGAATTATGTTTAAAAAATATATTATATATTTTTTCTGCATTGTCCAGACTGGTTTTTAAAAAATATTTTAATAAATAGTGTTATTTGTTTTGATTTTTATTCCACGTTATGTCGCCTATCCAGTCACTTATGGCCCTGCAAAAATAAATTTTCTGAAGGTCGGTCCCCGAATAGTAAAGTTGGCCCTGCGAACGGTCCACCCTTTTGGGACTCTCGCTCCGCCGACTGACGAACCCCGGAAAAGGGGATAATTATGTTCCCTATTTAAGCCAAATATCGATTTTGTCATACAAGGAAGAGACAAAGCTCATTTTAAGCCTCACAATGTGAAGAACAATATTCGGTACGGTATACCGAAAACCAAGTTTTAAGGCCCCAAAAACAACTGTTTTCGAGATATTGGCACCACACTGTATCCGCTGTAGGAATCGGATGAATGTAATGATGATGATGATGATGATGATGATGATGATGATGCTTGTCGTTTAAACGGCATGTTGTTAAAAGGGACCTAACATCTAAGACATCGGCCCCCAAAATCGGATGAAGAAATGACTGTCCGTAACCATGGCAACGTCAACTTGGGTGTTCTAGAATACAGGCCTGGTGTTCGAAGTAGTAGTGGTGGTGGTGATTATTGTTTAAAGATGAAGTACAACTGGGCAACCATCCTCTATTTACGCTAATCAGACAGGAAAATTCGATCGTGTACGAAATGGCGGTCTTTGGTTTACCAAGTAACCACCGTTTGTCACGAAGGCCTGCAGATTATGAGATGACGTTTGGTATGAGTGACGAGTGATCTCGATCATTATTCTTGGTTTTCTACAGTTGGACCGCTATCTCTCCATAACATAACACAACACCTCAGTTGTACTCACGTAGGCATAGAGTGGGCCTCCAACAAGCCTCTGATGCAAAATCCTTGATCTGGCCAGAATCGAAACGGGGGCCTCTGAATAAGAGGCAGGCTCGCTACCCGTACATCTCCGGGCCGAGTCATATAATAATAATACTAATAATAATAATAATAATAATAATAATAATAATTGTTACGGAGTATTCCGTGGTAGTTAGAGGTGAAAGAAGGTGCGGGTGTGAACGGGTCTCAAGCTACGAAATTAGAGTTCATGTAAAATTTAACAAGGTTGTATTTTCTTTATAAAATCAAAAAAATAACAAGCATGGCAGGTACAGAGTAGCAAGGCCACTATTCGAGAATGTACAATTACAGAGTTACCGGATGGGCTCCGAGAGCCAAACCCACAATACTTGAACAATTAGCCCAATTTTACAATATACAGGAATTCAACAAAGGGGCAGAAGACCCCAATCATGCCCAGGAGCACTTGCTCCAAAATTACACAGTAAAGCCTGATCGAGGCACACAGAAATCAAATTTCAAAAGAGCAATACGCTCTCAATGTTCTGGCCTATAAAAGACCACACCAAACTTGACTTTCAAGCTGTCCTCTAAGGACATAAACACAAGGGTAAGATACCCAACCTACTGAGGCCTATTAAATGAGAAAAGATTAATTACATGGCCTCTAAAATACCAATTTGAGAGGAGGCGAACTGCACTCCTAATGCATTTGTTTAAAAACCTAATCTGGCTCTAGGCCACTAATGCAAGGGCTAATCCCATACTACAGAGGTGACTTTAGAAAAGAACAATTTACATTACATTAAGGAAGAATCGGTTGTGAGAAATAAGTTCGCCTCAACACAATATGAGTGGGAGCTCGAGAGGGTTAAGCACTCTCTATCCCAATATGTAGCTTAAAGGATAGAATAAATACAAGGTATCTTTACATTTTAGGGAAATTTACATGGTGAAAACGCTTCGGACCCGCCCCGAGAGCTAAACTGCTGAGCTAGCAAGAAAAGAAGTTATTAAATGGCCATTACCTTATTGTTGAACTGCTGCCCGAAGAAAGAGGCGCTTCCCGCCCCCTGCTAAGTACTTTACACACTAAAAGATGGAACAGAAGTGGCCCAGAGACCCCAAAATCAGCAGTTTATATACTCTCGCGGAAAGTTCGAGGCGTTTCAGGGAAGAAAACACCCGCCCACAATCACTTTATTGGCTAGGGTACAGCAACATATCCCCTTTGGAGAAGATACACCTGATTGGTTAGAAATTAATTTTAAAAATTCGGGATTGGCTAAATACAAAACAAGGGGAAAGAAAGGGGTATACAGCCAACTTAAACAATAGCAGAAAGAAATTTAACAAGAAACAAACTTTTGAAATAAAAATTTCTCCAAAAAACAGTTCTTTCACTTCGCACTAGGGTGCACTATTGTTGATCTTCAGTGGTGTCCTCTAGAAGAGAAAGTTCACACTTATTACAATAGGGAAACAAAAATGCGTCGAAAACGACCCAGTTCAGAAACTACAACATTTCCCAGTAGTGACATCTTCTGAGAAACTTGAAAATTAATACCGTAGATAAGGTTCAGACTTCCTCCAGCAGAGGAGTTTCAATTGGCGCAAATTTTAAATAAGCGGCGTGGAGGTGTACCGCCCGGTACAATAATAATAGTCCGCCTCTGCGGTGTAGTGGTTAGCGTGATTAGCTGCACTCCCGGAGGTCCGGGTTCGATTCCCGGTTCTGCCACAAAAATTCGAAAAGTGGTACGAGGGCTGGAACGGGTTCCATTCAGCCCTGGGAGGTCAACTGAATAAAGGTGGGTTCGATTCCAATCTCAGCCATCCTCGAAGCGGATTTCTGTGGTTTCCCACTTCTGCTCCAGGCAAATGTCGGGTACTTAACTTAAGACCTCGACCGCTTCCTTCCCTCTTCCTTGTCTATCCCTTCAAATATTCCCATCCCCCCCACAAGGTCCCTGTTCTGCATAACAGGTCAGGCCACCAGAGCGAGGTACTTGGTCCTCCTCCCGACCAAAAGTCTCATTCTCCAGGACATTGGCCTTGAGGCGCTGAGTCCGAAGGAAAAACCAACCCTGGAAGATAAACAGATAAAGAAAGAAAAGAAAAGAAAAGAAATAATAACAATAACAATTCATATTTAGGAGCCATCGTTTGCTAGGTAATAATAATGTTATTGGCTTCGCATCCCATTAACTACTTTTACGGAATTTAGACCCGCTATGCCATTAAATCTACCGCCACGAGGCTGACGTATTTTAGCACATTCAAATAATACCGGAGTGAGTCAGGATCGAACTTGTCAAGCTGGGGTTAGAAGACCAGCGCGTCGACATTCTGAGCCTCTCAGCCCGACCGTTTGGAAGAAAGCATTAGTCGATCAACTTACAATACAGTAGAAATGAAAGAAAGCAATGGCTATGGTGGTGGTGGTGGTGGTGGTGGTGGTGGTGATGCTTGCTTGTTGTTTAAAGGGACCTAACATCGAGGTCATCGGCCCCTAATGGTACGAAATGAAACGACAAAGTAAAAGTTCAAAATTATCCACTGACCAAAATAAAAAATGCCATGAAGAATGAATGAACGAACGAATGAATGAATGAATGAATGAATGAATGAATGAATGAATGAATGAATGAATGAATGAACATGAATTTAAAACAATCAGTGGATCTGACTCAAAAAACTATCATAGTTAATAGTATTACTGACCAAGGGACCACTTCCAAGGCAAATCGAGGATGCTTGGTGTCTAAATGGGTCCAAAATACAAGTCAAAGGCCCCTCAGAATGGTACTTACCGCTAGTAATGTAGAACCATGGTATCTGTCCTGTTGCGGTACTAATCAATGGTAGCAGAGACTTGCGGTATTCCACACATTATTGTACTACTCAAAGCTTATGAAATTCGACATTAATACAGACCTATGTTTTTCTCACTCTGCGGCGCCATTCACAGGCAACGCAAACCTATGATGTTCATCACATAAGAGTACTAACCACAGGGACCTCTCCCTATCCCGTGGTGTTCCTCATATAGTGGGTACTAATCACAGGTAAGGCAGGTCCATGGGAGCTATCATCCCATGGTCCCGCTCATATGGTGGTACTAATCACAGGTACCGCAAAAGCCGACCGCGCGGTGCTCCTGTGTGCTACTAATCACAAACCTATTTCGTACCTAATATAGTGGTACTACGCACAAGTAAAAGCGACCCTTGGTGTTCTCCGCGTGGTGGTACTAATCACATGTAGTTGCATGGTTCGAATACAACCATCCCTTGGTCGCCCCTTTTAGTCGGCTCTCACGACAGGCAGGGGATACCGTGGGTGTATTATTCGTCTGCCTCCCCCACCCACAGGGGGTGTGTGTTTGGTCCGCGAGAGGTATTTTATTTCCCTCAAGTCCGCCGGCAAGCCGGTTAGGACCCCCCTATCCGCCACCTGGGACGCGCCACTTGGGAGTATCACCTCTCCCCCTGCTACGCCTGCGTAGCAGGTTCGTGGGGTGGTGGTGATGATCGCTGTTTAAACAGGCCTACGTGCGGTCTTTCTTATTTAGGGAGAAATATCTTTCATGGAAGGAAAAGACAAAAATGTCCCCCATTTTTAAAGAATGAAGATTTCAGTATTCGTAAAAACAGCCGGGCTGAGTGGCTCAGACGGTTGAGGCGCTGGCCTTCTGACCCCAACATGGCAGGCTCGATCCTGGCTCAGTCAGGGGTTGTTTGCAGGTGCTCAAATATGTCAGCCTCGTGTCGGTAGATTTACGGGCACGTAAAAGAACTCCTGCGGGACAAAATTCCGGCACCTCGGCGTCTCCGAAAACCAAAAAAGTAGTTAGTGGGACGTAAAGCAAGTAGCATTATTATTATTATTTCGTAAAAACAAACAGCCAGCAGAACGTTACCATTACACTGGGATCAATTACAGCTCCCTGTAACTTCCGGTGTCCATCACAGCAGGTAAAGAGCTACGGGAATGTGTCTGAACCTCTAAGATGATGATGATGATGATAATGCTTGTTGTTTAGAGGGGTCTAACATCTAGATCATCGACCCCTATGGTACGAAATGAGATTACAATTTTAAAATAATAAAACATTCATCCACTGACCAGAATTCACAACGTGATGATGAGGAATGAACTGATGAATATGAATTTAAAACAATCAGTGGATAAGACGCGCAATGCCTCACATTCCCAGAAACAATACAACTGACCAAGGGACTGCTTCCAAAGCCCAATCCTGAATCGATGATGCTTGTCTAAATGGGCCAATATCTTTGTCAACGATCCCGCATAATGGCACTTATCGCTAGTAAAGTAGAACCATGGTATTTCTCAAGTTGCGGTACTAATCAAAGGTAGCGTAAACTCACGGTGTTCCATACATTATGGTACTACTCATAAGTATTGTACCTTGTACAGGTAACGCAAACCCATAGTGTTCCCCACCTAGGTGTACTAATCACGGGCGCCGGTATTCCCGTGGTGTTCCTCACATAGCGGGTACCAATCACAGGCAACGCAGACCCACGATGTCGCTCACGTGGGTACTACTCACGGGTACTGGAAACCCACAGTCCGCACCCACTGCTGCTACGAATCACAGAACTATGGTGTACCTAATATAGTGGCACTACTCGCAAGTAAAGGCGGCCCATGGCGTTCCCCGCGTGATGGTACTAATCGAAAGTAGTTTCATGGTTCTAAGACAATCATCACTTGGTCGCCCCTTTTAGTCGCCTCTCACGACAGGCAGGGGATACCACGGGTGTATTCTACATGTGCGTCCCCGACTCGCAAGGGGTAGCGTGTTTCGTCCGCGAGACGTATGTTATTTCCCTCAAGTCCGCCGGCATGCCGGTTAGGACCCTCCTACCCGCCACCTGGGACGCGCCACGTGGGAGTATCACCTCTCCCCCCCTGCTACGTCTGCGTAGCAGGTTCGTGGGAGCCTCTAAGACATAGAGAAAAAGGAACATAATCATCATCATCATCATCATCATCATCATCATCAATTTGCCTTACCCATGGCGTAGGGCAGCGTGTCTGCCTCTTACCTTGATGGCGAGGTTCCTATTCCCGGTTTGTCATAATGATATAAAATCTGTTTTGAATGTTGGAACCGGTTTCGCACTTTTCAAAAATAATTCCGACACTGCGACTTCTCTAAATTTGAAGTGACGTTAAAAGTTAAATCACCGATCGAGTTGGCCATGCAGTTAGGGGCGCAAGGCTGTTAGCTTGCACTGGGGAGATAGTATGTTCGAATCCCACTATTGGCAGCCCTGGAGATAGTTTTCCGTGGATTCCCATTTTCGCAGCAGTCAAATGCTGGGGTTGAACCATAATTAAGGCCACAGGCACTTTCTTCACACCCTTATCCCATTGTCGGCCTAATACCTACCTGTGCAACGTCAAGCAACTGGCAAAGAACAATTTTAAGAATAATAATAAACCCACTTCTACTCCCGGCAGGGAATCTCCACGGTGCAAATTTTACTCGGCGCAACTCATAAAGAACCCTATCCGCCAGCTGGGACGTGCCACGTGGGAGTATCACCTCTCCCCCTGCTACGCCAGCGTAGTAAGTTCGTGGAAACCAAAAATGGCACCGGGTATTTTTAACTGAAGTTTGTCAGGTGTGAAAATGTGGAAACCATGGTAAACCATCGTCAGGGCTGCCGATGGTGGGATTCGAATACAAGCGCACAGGTTCACTGCCAACTCGCTCGGTCGGCAGCGTGTTCGTGATCCCTTGAAGGCAAAGGTGAAAGAACATCCCTCCGAAGATAACTGTCAGATTGAACGTATGAGTGTAATTGGAGGTCCACATAAATCTCTAATTTATGACGTCGCCGTTTATTTTACATCCTTAATTTTTAAGTAATGCGTCTTGAACTCTGGATACGCAAATCTATTTCATCTCACATTATCAACGCTCAGCAAGACTGGACGAAGATTGATTGGTACCTTCAGGCAGAAGATGAAAGGTAGAGGAGTTGATGCGCTAATGCCTGCATTACATTAGTGATAATTAAAGTTTTCTAAGATCTTCGGGTCAGATGCTCTAAGGTCAGTCCATCACATTAGGTCTGCGAGGAATAAACTGTAATTATTAGCGCTGGCTCAAAATAGAGTGACTTAAGTGGGATTCATGTAGGAAGCAGATTTAACTTAGGTGTTCAGAGTGTAGGAATAAAACCAAAACATAAAATGCAACTGTACTCCGGTCAACGGTACGAATATGTTGAATTTGCTCTTTGTGATTGGTAGGCTTTTAGACGGCTATAATGCTTGTGAGTGACATCCTCCAATGCAACGTTGTTGGACCTCCGCTTAGAATAACAAGTTTTTTTACGCTAAAAGAATTTGCTGCGACTCGGTAATCAACTTAAGTCATAAAAGATTGTAATTATATTATATTATATTATATTATATTATATTATATTATATTATATTATATTATATTATATTAACTAGCAAATGTATCCGTGCTCCGCTTCGGTACTCTACATTGATGATGATGATGCTTGTTGTTTTAAGGGGCCTAACATCGAAGGTCATCGGCCCCTAATGGAACGAAATGAAGGACATGAGATATGAAGTTAAAATTTTAAAAAGTATCCACTGACTAGAGTTAAAAAAGAATGGTAATGAAGAAAAATGAGGGTGAGATTAAAACAGTCAGTGGATCTAATACGCAATGCCGTATGTTCTATTAAAATAAGAGAAAGTACAGGAAATCGAAGGAATAAGGCATCGCCCAGTAATACAGATATTAACACATAATGTACGTTACACGTTAAAATAACACATTAAAATGCGCAACACAAACTAAAATGGAGTCAATGAAATAAAAGCGCAACTGACATAAACAACACTAGGACAAAGGACAACATCACACACGATAAAACAGACCGCTATCCCTCATAAAGCGGATGACGAGGTCTGCTGACTGCTCGTCATCGCGCAAGATAAGGGAGATAGTACTCGGAAGGTTAATACTACGGCGCAGATCGACCAGGTCCACGCACTCCGTAAGGATGTGTACCACGGTAAGATGGTCGCCGCAGGTACACACCGGAGGGGGTTCTCCTTTCAGTAGATGGGAGTGCGTCAAGATACCGTGGCCGATCCGAAGGCGACATAATACCACGGCTTCCCTCCGCGAAGCCCGAAGGGAAGTCCTCCATACCTTCGTTGTTCCTTTTATCGCTCGCAGCTTATTGGGAAGTGGGATGGCCTGCCACTCCATCTCCCAATGAGACATAACCAGATGTCTCAGCTGAGAGCGAATATCACTTGCTGGAACCTTGAAAGGCAACGGGGGCAGTGTAACTGCCTCCTTGGCAGCCTGATCCGCTAACTCGTTTCCCTCTATGCCCATGTGGCTGGGGACCCACACGAACGTAATTCTGGTGCCGGCATCCGAACACCCGGCCAGCAGGTCCTGGATCCGCTGCACCAGAGGGTGTCGAGGGAAACAGGTATCAATAGACTGAAGCGAACTCAAGGAGTCAGTACACACGAGAAAGTGTCGGCGTACATTGTCTAGTGCGTACCGCAGAGCCTCACAGATAGCATAGAGCTCTGCCGTGTACACACTACAGGTGTCCGGGAGAGCAAAAAGAAAGCGATCATTGTCGACAACGAACGCACAGCCCACCTTCGTATCTGTCCTTGAACCATCCGTGTAAACGACGACCGAACCTGGATAGCGGCCAAGAACGGACAGGTAGATCCTCCGATAAATCGAAGGGTCCGTGTCTCCATTCGGGCCAGTGTGCAAATCCAGGATGATTTCAGGTCGTCGTACAACCCACGGAGGTACCCCACTTGGTTGTCTGACAAGGCAAGGAATCGAAGGTACGTCAAACAATTCATAACTGCTATCCAAGCGTATCCCAACCGGCCGCGTCGCACGAGGATGAGCAACGTACAACAAACGGTTGCCATTGTTGAATACGCAGGGGTAGCTCGGATGAAGTGGCATCTGTCGCAAATTTGCAGCATACAAAAGAAGCATTTGCTGGCGCCTCAGGTGTAAAGGCGGCACACCAGACTCAGCGAGCAGGCTAGCGATGGGGCTAGTACGAAAAGCTCCCGTCGCCAACCTAACCCCGCTGTGGTGGATACTGTTCAGCTTCGCAAGAACGCTTGGCCTTGCGGAGCCATATGCTGCACTGCCGTAGTCTAACCGAGATAAAATGTGTGCCCGATAGAATCGCAGGAGCACCACGCGGTCAGCTCCCCAATTAGTGCTGCTAAGAAACTTCAAGAGGTTAAGCCTCTTGGTGCATTGCACTTTTAGCTCCCGCACGTGTGGCTCCCACGATAATTTACTGTCAAAAAGGAGCCCAAGAAATCGGTAGGTGTCAACAACTGGAAGAACGACATTACCTAGATAAAGCTCAGGATGAGGGTGAAGTGTACGTTGACGACAAAAGTGGACAACGGAGGTCTTTGCGGCAGAAAACCGAAAGCCATGTTCTAAGGTCCACTTCTCCACCCTCCTAATAGCTTGCTGTAACTGTCGCTCTGCGACTGCCATACTGCACGAGCTATAGTGCAGAGCAAAATCATCCACATATAGGGACGGTATTACGGCTGGACCAGCAGCAGCGACAATACCGTTTATGGCAATCGCGAACAGAGTGACACTAAGAACCGATCCCTGTGGGACTCCATTTTCTTGAACGTGGTATTGCGAATATGTCCTACCTACTCGGACACGGAATAGACGGAGGGACAAAAAATTCGCAATAAATACCGGCAAGTTACCTCGGAATCTCCATTGATGCAGGACTGAAAGGATGCCATATCGCCAGGTGGTGTCGTAGGCCTTCTCCAAGTCAAAGAAGACAGCTACCAAGTGCTGTTTTCGGAGAAACGCATCCTGGATAGAGCTCTCCAGGCGTACCAAGTGGTCTGTGGTGGATCGAGCGGCTCGAAATCCACATTGGTACTCGGACAAGAGTCCTTGTTTCTCCAGACACCACACGAGTCTGCGATTTACCATCCTCTCAAATAGCTTACACAGGCAATTTGTAAGACAAATCGGTCTGTAACTTCCTGCATAATTAGGATCTTTGTCAGGCTTGAGGACAGGGATGACTATGCCCTCTCGCCACTGAGACGGAAAATCACCCTCTGTCCAGATTCGGTTGAACACACGAAGGAGATATAGTAAACTATCATTACTAAGGTGTTTCAACATCTGGTTATGGATGTTGTCCGGTCCAGGAGACGTGTCCTTGCAAAGCGCTAAGGCGCTGCGGAGTTCCCACTCCGTAAAGGGCACGTTGTAGTCCTCTGAAGCTTGGGTGGCAAAACTCAGGTGATGACGTTCTGCCTCCCGCTTCAGAGGGAGGAAATCAGGATGGTAATTCCCGGAGCCAGAGACATCCGCGAAATGACTAGCGAGATGGTTAGCAATCGCGAGGGGATCAGTGGAGACACTGCCTGCAATGGAAATTCCCGGTACAGCAGATGATCCTTGAATACCCGAAATTCGTCGAAGTTTCGTCCACACTTGAGATGATGGAGTATGTGACGTCATGGACGACACATATCTCTCCCATGAAGCCTTCTTACTTTGTCGAATAAGAACTCGCGCCTTAGCGCGGAATTTCTTAAATGTTACCAAGTTGGCCACAGTAGGCTGTCTACGGTAACGCTTATGAGCGCGACGGCGTTCTTTGATGGCTGCTGCTATTTCATCGTTCCCCCAAGGAACGAGTTTTCGGCGAGGAGTCCCCGAGAAAAACGGAATGGACTCCTCAGCAGCAGCAAGAAAAACTTGGGTGATGTAAGTTATTTCCTCGCCGACGGTCCGCCTGACATCTTCGCTAAAGACAGCTAGTGATGTGTACTTTGGCCAATCAGCATGTTGGAGAATCCATCGAGGGGGAGCCTCGACGGGTTTATGATTCAACAAAGTAAGAACGATGGGAAAATGGTCACTGTCACAGAGATCATCGTGTGCATTCCACCGAAACAGTGGAACCAACGTTCGGCTGCATAGACTAACGTCTATGCGAGAATATGTGCCGTAACGTACACTAAAGTGAGTTGGTTCCCCTGTGTTCAAAATACATAAATCCAAATCTGATAGGAGTGTTTCCAGCTCTCTTCCTCGGGGGCAGGACGTTTCAGAGCCCCATATGGGGTGATGGGCGTTAAAATCGCCCAATAAGAGGAAGGGTGGTGGAAGCTGATCTATAAGATCAGCGACATCAGTGATGTTCAGATGCTGGCCTGGTGGAAGATAAACATTACACACTGTGGCTATGATAGGCAGCGAGACGCGAACAGCTACAGCCTCAAGAGGGGTTCTTAAAGGAACCTCTTCGCTGTAGCTATCAGAACGTACAAAAATGCCAACGCCTCCGGAAGCCCGGTGAGCATAGTATCGTTCTGTCGAGTATAGTTTGAAATTCCTCAAGACCGTGTGATGACCAGGTCGGAAATTGGTCTCCTGAATACAGACTATACTCGCTGCGTACTCACTAATAAGCTGACGTAACTCAGCAAGATGCCTGTCATAACCGTTACAATTCCACTGTAACAGTGCCATAGTGTGGACTATAAAAGGAGTGTTAGGTTATGAGCAACAAAATGCTCGTTAGCCTAAACACTATCTAGTTCTACATCCGTAGATGTAGAGGACAACGCGACATCCATCCCGTCATCAAAAGATGGCAGGGGTGCCGCCCAGAACTTCGACGCTTTTCGGGCGCGAGGGGGTCCCCTACGAGGAGAGCGCGCAGGTTTGGGAGCAGGAGTGCCTCCCGGCGCAGACTCATATCCCCCAGATGGAGGGCATGACTTCTCCTTCGCAGGGGAAGTCCGAGAGCGCTCAGGACGGGCGCTCTTCTTCCCCTTTTTCTTTTCAAGTTTAGACGGGCTGGGAGATGGTTTCCAAGCCCTGGTCAACGAAGCCGCCTCCGCCGGCTGGGGCACGACTTTCGTCGACCTCCTAGGGGGGGGGAGACTTAGTCTTCCCCCCTTGCTGTGCCGGCTGGCAGTTCCCAGCCGGCACAGACTTCTGGTTGGTCGAAGGTGGGGTGGTCCCCCCCTTCGAGCTTTGACTATTTGCGACGTTGCTGGGAGCAGCAACAGTCGCCTTGGGCGCAGCGGTCTGGACAGGTGTCTTGGTCGTAAATGACGAACCTGGAAGACTCTGAGCTATCAAGCTATAGTCGAGTGTACGGGCAGGTGTATTCATAGAATGAAACTTACGGCGCGCTTCCTGGTAGGAAAGACCATCCAGGGTCTTGATCTCCTGGATCTTCTTCTCACTCAGGTATGTCGGACAATTCCGATCCCGAGGAGAATGAAAACCGGAGCAGTTAGTGCACTTGTATGGAGTTGTGCACTCCTCCGCGCCGTGAGCTACTCGTCCACATGTACCACATACAGCCTGATTCGAACAGCGAGATACCATATGTCCGAATCGCTGGCATTGATAGCATCGCATAGGAGGCGGGATGTACGGCCTCACATCGCAACGATAAGTTGTTACCTTGACTTTCTCTGGTAACACTGACAACTTGAAAGAGACAATGAAGGCACCAGTGGCAACGTCTTCACCGTTGACCTTGCGCGTAATGCGCCGGACGTGTGTCACGCCACGGTTCTTCATGTCTTCCATCAACTCGTCGTCAGTGTTCAAAATAAGGTCGCGGTGAAAGATGACTCCGCGAACCAGGTTCAAGGACTTATGCTCCTCCACTTTGACGGGGATTTCGCCAAAGTGCTCGCACTTAAGCAACTGATCAGCTTGCAGTGCTGTACGAGTCTTTAAAAGCAAACTACCGTTGCGCATTTTCTTAAGTTCCTCCAGTTCGCCATAGACGCCTTCGATGTGTCTACTAAACAGGATCGACTTCGCCAGCTTAAAATCCTGCCCATCGGTTCTGGTAGCGACCAGAAACCTAGGGAAGCTGGATCCCATTCCTTCACGCTGCGCATGTTCCCAGGGAGTTGAACCTCTCAGGGAAGCAAAAGTTAAAGACTTAGGTGGGCGACCACCTTGTGAGAGCCGACTTCGTTTGGAAGCCATGCCCGATAGCATCCTCCCCGAATGCCACCCACTCCGATCAGGGGTCTCTGTAGCCGAACCAAGCAGCCAAGGCAATACCCACCTGGTCGTAGCAGGTATTGCCCGGGGTCCGATGTTGAACGATGCCTAATACGGGATGACTGAGGCAATGAGCACTAGGACTCCCTTCCTCCGGTCACCCGCAATAGCATGTACCCCATAGCGTGTACAGAGCACTAACAATAGAAAAAATAAATAAAAATAATTGATAATAATATGTCCTTCTGGCATTCGGCTGTGCGGGGACCTGCGTTGTCAGGCGGATACCACTGCCCGGGTACATGATACTCCCACCCGCCGCGTCCTGGGTGGTTGCTGGCACGGGCTTTCGAGCGTAGTCGCACACATAGGAGCTCCATCGCCGGGCAGCACGCACATCAAATTTTGAATGGTCTACATCTGACCCTCAGAAAAATAATAAAAAATAAAGAGGGGACCATGGCCACATGACCCTTTAAGTCGCCTTCTACGACAGGCAGGGATTACCTATGGATGTATTCAGCCTCTCCCATCCACAGGAGGTCCATCACATTATACCAACCGCAATCCATGTCCGCGCCAAGGTCGCCCCTTTTTGTCGCCTCTTACGACAGGCAGGGGATACCGCGGGTGTATTCTGCATGTGTGTCCCCCACCCGCAGGGGGTAGTGTGTTTGGTCCGCGAGAGGTATTTTATTTCCCTCAAGTCCGCCGGCAAGCCGGTTAGGACCCCCCTATCCGCCACCTGGGACGCGCCACGTGGGAGTATCACCTCTCCCCCTGCTACGCCATCGTAGTAGGTTCGTGGACTCTTACATTGTATACGGATATCGAAGTAAATTACTGCACATGAAGTGAATAAGATTTATAAATTGGATGTGTCTTGGCTTTATCCGAGAAACAGCATTGTGAAATCCACAGACGTTTTTTCCAATGTAAGTGTGATTTGGGGAATTGCGATGATAACGGCAAGTCCACTTGTCTACTGCAATTCACAAAGAAGTTGGTACTTTTCATTTAACGGCAGGCCCCATTGCCTAGTGCGCAGCCAAAATCGATTTGATGATGATGCTTGTTGTTTAAAGGGGCCCAACATCGAGGCCATCGGCCCCTAATGGTACGAAATGGAATTTAAAAAATTAAACTCATCCACTGACCAAAATAAAATAAAAAATGTTATGAAGAATGAATAGATGGACATGAACCCTACAAAAAACAAAAAAACAAACAAACACAAATACTGGTTCAGACTCAAAAAAAGATCGTAAATAATAGTATTACTGACCAAGGGACCACTTATGAAGCACAATGATGCCTGATGTCTACAGGAGTGGAAAATCCACGACTAAGGCCCCACAGAATGGCACATGTCGCGAGTAAAGTAGAACCATGGTATTTGTCATGTTGGGGTACTAATCAAAAGTAGCAAAGACTCACGGTGTTCCACACAATATGATACTTCTCATAAGTATTGTACTTCGTACAGGTAACGCAGACCTATGGTGTTTCTCACACAATGGCGCCACTCATAGCCAACGCAAACCGATGAGGTTCCTCACCTAGGTGTACTACTCACGGGGACCCGAACTATCTCGTGGTGTTCCTCACATACTGTGCACTAATCACGAGCAACGCCCAGACCCGTGGTGTTCCTCGCATAGTGTGTACTAATCACAAGCAACGCCCAGACCCGTTGTGTTTCTCACATAATGGTACTAATTGCAGGCAACGTAAGCCCGTGGTATTTCGCATATAATGGTACTAATCACAGGTACTCTAAACCTACAGTGAACGACTCTCTGCTGCTACTAATCACACACCTATTGTGTACCTAATGTAGTAGTACTACTACTCGCAAGTGAATGCGACCCATGGTGTTTCTCACGTGATGGTACTAATCACAAGTAGTTTCATGGTTCTAATTATATCATCCATTCGTCCCGTCTTCTAGTCGCCTCCTACAACAGGCAGGGGATTCCGTAGTTGTATTCTTCGCCTGCGTCCGTCCCCCACAAGGGATCAATTTACTTTTTGCAATGTGTATAATTCAATTAAACGAAGAATGAATTTAGTATCCGTCCCTTCATTGTTAATAACTTCATGGAAAAGGGGAACACATTGTTTGACAAGCCTATTAGTAACGTTTAACAAAATATGGCTATCATTAACATATTTGAAGATACAGTACTTCAAGCGAACGGTTTTTGTGTTAAGTATTTTAACGCTGAACTAACACATTTTTTCAGCGCTGTAAGATTGAGAAAAATGCAAGGAATGCGAAATAAGAAGCAGTGTACTTAAGTTACAGCTCCAGTTTTTGCCCGGTCAGAAAATTTTTAACCATGGAAAACCTCCTTCAGGGGTGCCCACGGTGGGGTTTGAACCAATTATCTCGCGAATATTATGTGACCCGAATCCCGCAGCCATCTCACCAACCTTGTTATTGAACCACCGTGTATTCTGCTGCCTTGGTGATGAGATGACATAGAATCACCACTACTTTCGGCATAGTCTTCTTGAGGGACCATGCTGAGATCGAAGGTTCTGAGTACCCCTGAGGATATTGTATTAATTAGAAACTAGATTGCAATAAAAAGCCATTAAACAGCCGCGAGTGTCACTTAACATGGCACGGTCTCACTTTATCACCGTCATTATTTCTTTAGTTCTTCGTCATTACCGGAGAGAATTAAATCGAGCATCTAAATAAGGAACCCGCTGTGACTTCTATTCCCTTGATTACGCGCTCATCGTGACTGTACGGGGGTTTACTTCCTGGAGTGAAGACTGGAGTTCTGGTTCGATAGCGGCGCGTAGTAGTGCGCCGTCACGAAGTGACTAGTCTCTGATTTATAAGAACATAAAAGGGAATATCCATCCGGTTTGCTTTTGCCTTTCTTGATGATTGATGATTGTTGTTTAAAGGGGCCTAACATCTAGGTCATCGGTCCCTAATGGTGCGAAATGAGACGAAATGGAATGACATATTAAAAGTCTAAAATTCTCCACTGACCAGAATTCAAAAACGTGAGAACGAAGAATGAATGGATGGAAATGAATTTAAAACAATCAGTGGTTGCGACCCACAATGTCTCACATGCACATAAACAGACGTGACAATATCGTATTACTGACCAAGGGACTACTGCTATAGCATAACACTGAATCGATTATGCGTGCAGTCAAAAGGGGGTCCCAAATCGAAGTTATCGGCCCCTCATAACGGTACTGATCGCTATCAAAATAGAACCATGGTATTTGTTCTGTTGCGGTACTAATCAAAAGTAGCAGAGACTCGCGGCATTCCACACATTATTGTACTACTCAGAGCTTCTGAAATTCGACATATAATACAGACCTATGTTTTTCTCACTTTGCGGCGCCATTTACAGGCAACGCAAACCTATGGTGTTCATCACATAAGAGTACTAACCACAGGGACCTCTCCCTATCCCGTGGTGTTCCTCATATAGTGGGTACTAATCATAGGCAAGGCAGAACCATGGTAGCTATCATCCCATGGTTCTGCTCATATGGTGGTACTAATCACAGGTACTGCAAAAGCTGACCGCACGGTGCCCCTGTGTGCTACTAATCACAAACCAATTTCGTACCTAATGTAGTGGTATTACGCACAAGTAAAAGCAACCCTTGGTGTTCTCCGCGTGGTGGTACTAATCACAAGTAGTTTCATGGTTCTAATACAATCAACCCTTGGTCGCCCCTTTTAGTCGCCTCTCACGATAGGCAGGGGATACCGTGGGTGTATTATTCGTCTGCTCCCCCCACCCACAGGGGGGGGGTGTTTGGTCCGCGAGAGGTATTTTATTTCCCTCAAGTCCGCCGGCAAGCCGGTGAGGACCCCCTTGTCCGCCACCTGGGACGCGCCACGTGGGAGTATCACCTCTCCCCCTGCTACGCCTGCGTAGCAGGTTCGTGGTTTGCCTTTCTTGGGCATATCTCCTTGTTAGATATTTAAGTGGCAAGTGGAATGAAACGCTTAGCGAATTACAGAGCTAACACATTCAAACACAATTGATATCGTCACTAAAAAAGAAATATCGTGTACGTCCTCGGAAACATGTATCTGTCGCCACCAATATTACAAAATTCACTTACAACCAAGGATTTCCATAATGCGACTATTTCTAATAAATCATGCTGTGAATTTCTACTGTGGTCGCTTCCAGTTCAAGTTCAGCCAGCTCAATGGGGCCACATTATTTATCACACGTATTTATAAGAATACAATGGAATGATTCATAGCTTTTCAAGTTGCGCTGCTCACAGAATTGAAAAAAGCGTGATAAATGTATTCTTTTAATGTGTTTGATGATGATGTAGATGTCATCCGTTCAGTCGAATCCGACCATCGGCGATTCTATGAATTAACACTCTCCAAGTTGTCCTGTTCCACACTGCCTCCTTTAGTTGTTCCGGGGTGAGGGTTGTGTCTGCTTTAATGGTGTCTAACCAACGAGTCCTCTGGTGACCTTGTCTTCTTGTACCGCTGATCATTCCTAGCGTGATTGTTTCTTCCAATGCACCTGATCGAATAACGTGGCAAAAGTAAGCTAGTCTCAGCTTCATAATCTTACCAACCAATGACACACGGGGCTTGGTGCATTCTAAAACTGCTGTATTGGTGATTTTTGCAGTCTATGGTACTCGTAAGATTCTTCGCCAAGTCCAAAGATCAAAAGCGTCGATCTTCCTTTTGTCTGCCTGTTTCAGCGTCCAGCTCTCACATCCATACATGAACAGTGGGAATATAATCGCACTCACTTATGTGTACTTGGTAGCAAACTGATATCTCTGTACTTCCAGATCGGGGACATAGTCATCATAGTGATACGTCCAAGCGAAATTCGTCTTTTGATATCAGGACGGAAATCTCCACTTTGTCTGATTTCTGCTCCTAAGAAGATGAAATACCGCACACTCTTTATCTCTTCCCCATGTAGGCTTAGACAAACTGAATTGTTTATAGATTGTTTTTGGTGTTTTAAGGTTACTTAATATTGTAGCCAATAAGGAATTTTGGACACTTATTTATTTAATCCACCAATCAGAAATTTTTGATATTTGATAGTCCAATGGAAATAGTGGGTATGCCAGGGCTAATGTGTTTAGAAAGTCATAATTACAGAATGTGCCAGTACATGGTAAGAATGAAAATGTATTAATTCATTATAAAAAACAAAGAAATGAATGTCTTGAATTGAGTGCCTGAGTAAGAGAAGGGGGAAACGCACATGCCTCAGTCAACGAGAGTGACATGTAGTTACTTTTCTGATGATGATGCTTGTTGTTTTAAGGGGCCTAATATCGAAGGTCATCGGCCCCTAATGGAACGTGAGGAATGACATGATATATGACAGTTAAATTTTTAAAAAGTATCCACTGACTAGAGTTTTTAAAAAAGTGGGTGAGATTAGAACAATCAGTGGATCTAATACTCAATGCCTTATTTCCTAATAAAATGAGAGAACATACAGGAAAAATAAGGCATTCCTAGTAGTACATAATTTACGTAAGACGTTAAAATAACACATTAAAATACGCAACACTAACCAAAATGAAGTCAATGGGATAAAAGCACAAGTCACACAAAAAAACACTAGGACAAAGGACATTATCACACACAATATAACAGACCACTATCCCTCATAAAGCGGATGACGAGGTCGGCTGACTGCTCGTCATCACGCAGGATAAGGGAGATTGTACTCGGAAGGTTAAGACTACGGCGCAGATCGGCCAGGTCCACACACTCCGTAAGGATGTGCACCACGGTAAGACGGTCGCCGCAGGTACACACCGGGGGGGGGGTCTCCTTTCAGTAGATGGGAGTGCGTCAAGATACCGTGGCCGATCCGAAGGAGACATAATACCACGGCTTCCCTCCGCGAAGCCCGAAGGGAAGTCCTCCATACCTTCGTTGTTCCTTTTATCGCTCTCAGCTTATTGGGAAGTGGAATGGCCTGCCACTCCATCTCCCAATGGGACATAAGTTGTCTCAGCTGGGAGCGAATATCACTTGCTGGAACCTTGAAAGGCAAGGGGGGCAGTGTAACTGCCTCCTTGGCAGCCTGATCTACTAACTCGTTTCCCTCTACGCCCATGTGGCTGGGGAGCCACAAAAACGTGATTCTGGTGCCAGAATCCCAACACCCGGCCAGCAGGTCCTGGATTCGCTGCACCAGAGGGTGCCAAGAGAAACAGGTATCTATAGACTGGAGCGAACTCAAGGAGTCAGTACACAGAAGATAGTGTCGGCGCTCATTGTACAGTGAGTACCGCAGAGCCTCACAGATAGCATAGAGCTCTGCTGTGTACACACTACAGGTTGCCGGAAGAGCAAAAAGAACTCATCATTGTCAACAACGAACGCACAGCCCACCTTCGTATCTGTCCTTGAACCATCCGTGTACACGACGACTGAACCTGGATAGCGGCCAACAAAGGACCAGAAGAGCCTCCGATAAATCGAAGGGTCCGTGTTTTCCTTTGGGCCAGTGTGCAGATCCAGGATTATTTCAGGTCGTCGTACGACCCACGGAGGTACCCCACTTGGTTGTCTGACAAGGCAAGGAACCCAAGGTACGTCAAACAATCTGTAACTGCCATCTAAACGTATTCGTGATGATGATGATGATGCTTGTTGTTTAAAGGGGCCTAACATCGAGGTCATCGGCCCCTAATGGTACGAAATGAAACGACAAAGTAAAAGTTCAAAATTATCCACTGACCAAAATAAAAAATGTCATGAAGAATGAATGAACGAATGAATGAATGAATGAATGAATGAATGAATGAACATGAATTTAAAACAATCAGTGGATCCGACTCAAAAAACTATCATAGTTAATAGTATTACTGACCAAGGGACCACTTCCAAAAGCAAATCGAGGATGCTTGGTGTCTAAATGTGTCCAAAATACAAGTCAAAGGCCCCTCAGAATGATACTGATCGCTAGTAATGTAGAACCATGGTATCTGTCCTGTGGCGGTACTAATCAATGGTAGCAGAGACTTGCGGTATTCCACACATTATTGTACTACTCAAAGCTTATGAAATTCGACATTAATACAGACCTATGTTTTTCTCACTCTGCGTCGCCATTCACAGGCAACGCAAACCTATGATGTTCATCACATAAGAGTACTAACCACAGGGACCTCTCCCTATCCCGTGGTGTTCCTCGTATAGTGGGTACTAATCACAGGTAAGGCAGGTCCATGGTAGCTATCATCCCATGGTCCCGCTCATATGGTGGTACTAATCACAGGTACTGCAAAAGCAGACCGCGCGGTGCTCCTGTGTGCTACTAATCACAAACCTATTTCGTACCTAATATAGTGGTACTACGCACAAGTAAAAGCGACCCTTGGTGTTCTCCGCGTGGTGGTACTAATCACATGTAGTTGCATGGTTCGAATACAATCATCCCTTGGTCGCCCCTTTTAGTCGGCTCTCACGACAGGCAGGGGATACCGTGGGTGTATTATTCGTCTGCCTCCCCCACCCACAGGGGGTGTGTGTTTGGTCCGCGAGAGGTATTTCATTTCCCTCAAGTCCGCCGGCAAGCCGGTTAGGACCCCCCTATCCGCCACCTGGGACGCGCCACGTGGGAGTATCACCTCTCCCCCTGCTACGCCTGCGTAGCAGGTTCGTGGCTAAACGTATTCCAACCGGCCGCACTGCTCGGGGACGAGCGGCGTACAGCAAACGGTTGCCATTGTTGAAAACGCTAGAATAGCTTGGATGAAGTGGCATCTGTCGCAAATTAGCAGCATAGGTAAGAAGCAGTTGCTGGCACCTCAGGTGTAAAGGCGGCACACCAGACTCAGCGAGCAGGCTAGCTATAGGGCTTGTACGAAAGGTTCCCGTCGCCAACCGAACCCCGATGTGGTGAATGCTTATTAGCTTCGCAAGAACGTTTGGTCTTGCGGAGCCGTATGCTGCACTGCCGTAGTCTGGTCGAGATAAAATATCTGCCCTATAGAATTGCAGGAGCACCGCGCGGTCAGCCCCCCAAGAAGTGCTGCTAAGAAACTTAATGATATTAAGCTTCTTAGCACATTGCACTTTTAACTGCCGCACATGTGGCTCCCACGATAATTTATTATCGAAAAGGATCCCAAGAAATCAGCAAGTGTCAACTACAGGGATAGCTATATTTCCTAAATAATGTTCATGAGGAGGGTGAAGAGAACGTTGGCGACAAAAGTGGACAACACAGGTCTTTGTGGTGGAAAAACGAAAGCCACGTTCTAAGGTCAACTGCTCCACCCTCCTAATAGCTTGCTGTAACTCTCGCTCTGTGACTGCCATACTGCACGACCTATAGTGCAGAGCAAAATCATCCACATATAGGGACGGTATTACGGCTGGACCAGCAGCAGCGACAATACCGTTTATGGTATTCGCGAACAGAGTGACACTAAGAACCGATCCCTGTGGGACTCCATTTTCTTGAACGTGGTATTTCGAATATGTCCTCCCTACTCGGATACGGAATAGACGGAGGGACAAAAATTTCGCAATAAATGCCGGCAAGTTACCTCTGATTCTCCATTCATGCAGGACAGAAACGATGCCGTATCGCCATGCGGTGTCGTAGGCCTTCTCCAGGTCAAAGAAAACAGTTACCAAGTGCTGTTTGCGGAGAAACGCATCCTGAATAGAGCTCTCCAGGCGTGCCAAGTGGTCAGTTGTGGTTCGAGCGGCTCGAAATCCACATTGGTACTCAGACAAGAGTCCATGTTTCTCCAGACACCATACGAGTCGGGGATTTAGCATCCTCTCAAATAGCTTACATAGGCAGTTTGTAAGACAAATTGGTCTGTAACTTCCTGCATACGTAGGATCTTTGTCAGGCTTGAGGACAGGAATGACTATACCCTCTAGCCACTGAGACGGAAAATCACCCTCTATCCAGATACGGTTGAACACACGAAGGAGATATAGTATACTATCATCACTAAGGTGTTTCAACATCTGGTTATGGATGTTGTCCGGTCCACGAGACGTGTCCTTGCAAAGCGCTAAAGCGCTGCAGAGTTCCCACTCCGTAAGAGGCACGTTGTAGTCCTCTGAAGCTTGGGTGGCAAAACTAAGGTGATGACGTTCTGCCTCCCGCTTCAGAGCGAGGAAATCAGGATGGTAATTCCCGGAGCCATATACATCCGCGAAATGACTAGCTAGATGGTTAGAAACCGCAAGAGGGTCAGTGGCGACACTGCCTGTAATGGAAATTCCCGGTACATGAGATGATCCTTGGATACCGGAAATCCGTCGAAGTTTAGTCCACACTTGAGATGATGGAGTATGTGTCGTCATAGACGACACATCTCTCTCCCATGAAGCCTTCTTTCTTTGTCGAATAAGAACTCGCGCCTTAGCGCGCAGTTTCTTAAATGTTAGCAAGTTGGCCACAGTAGGCTGTCTACGGTAGTGCTTATGAGCGCGACGGCGTTCTTTGATGGCTACTGCTACTTCTTCGTTCCGCCAAAGAACGAGTTTTCGGCGAGGATTCCCGGAGAAGAGCGGAATGGACTCCTCACCAGCCGCAAGAATAACTTCGGTCAAGTAAGTTATGTCCTCGCCGACGAACCGCCTGATATCGTCAGTAAAGACAGCTAGTGATGTGTACTTTGGCCAATCAGCATGTTTAAGGATCCATCGAGGTGGAGCTTCGACGGATTTAAGTTTCAACAAGGGATGAATGATGGGAAAATGGTCACTGTCACAGAGATCATCGTGTGTATTCCACCGAAACAGTGGAAACAATGTTCGGCTGCATAGACTTACGTCTATGAGAGAATATGTGCCGTAACGTACACTAAAGTGAGTTGGTTCCCCTGTGTTCAAAAGACACAATTGCAGCTCTGTCACTAATGTTTCCAGCTCTCTTCCCCGGGGGCAAGGAGTCTCAGAGCCCCATATGGGATGATGGGCGTTAAAATCGCCCAATAAGAGGAAGGGAGGTGGAAGCTGATCTATAAGATCAGCGACATCGTTTATGTTAAGATGCTGCCCTGGTGGAAAATAAACATTACACACTGTTGCTATGACAGGCAGCGAGACGCGAAGAGCTACAGCCTCAAGAGGGGTTCTTAATGGAACCTCATCGCTGCAGCTATCAGAACGTACAAAAATGCCAACGCCACCGGAAGCCCGGTGAGCATAGTATCGTTCTGTCGAGTATAGTTTGAAATTCCTCAAGACCGTATGATGACCAGGTCTGAAAATGGTCTCCTGAATACAGACTATACTCGCTGCGTACTCACTAATAAGCTGACGTAACTCAGCAAGATGCCTATCATAACCGTTACAATTCCACTGTAACAGTGCCATAGTGTGGACTATAAAAGGAGTGTTTAGGTTATGAGCGACAAAATGCTCGTAAGCCTAAACACTATCTAGTTCTACATCCGTAGATGTAGAGGACAGCGCGACATCCATCCCGTCATCAAAAGATGGCAGGGGTGCCGCCCAGAACTTCGACGTTTTTCTGGGGTTAAGGGGTCCTCTACGAGGAGAGCTCGCCGGTTTGGGAGCGGGAGTACCGCCCGGTATCCCCCCCCCCGCCTTCGAGCTTTGACTATTTGCGACGTTGCTGGGAGCAGCAACAGTCGCCTTGGGCGCAGCGGTCTGGACAGGTGTCGAGGATGTAAATGACGAACCTGGAAGATGATGATGATGATGCTGCTTGTTGTTTTAAGGGGCCTAACAGCGAAGGTCATCGGCCCCTAATGGTACGAAATGAAAGACAAAAATTAAAAAGGCATCCACTGACCAAATGAAAAATAAAAAATGTCATGAAGAATGAATGGATGGACAGGAACCCAACAAAACACAAAACAAAAACAAAAACCAGTGGATCGGATTCAATAGAGAACGAAAATAACAGTATTACCGACCAAGGTACCACTTATAAAGCACAAGGATGCTTGGTGTCTAAAGGGGGTGCAAAATTCACGTCTAAGGCCCCACAGAATGGTACATGTCGCGAGTAAAATAGAACCATGGTATGTGTCATGTTGGGGTATTAATCAGAAGTAGCGAAGACTCACGGTGTTCCACAAAAGATGGTACTACTCACAAGTATTGTACTTCGTACAGGTAACGCAGACCTATGGTGTTTCGCACACAATGGCGTCACTTACAGCCAACGCAAACCGATGAGTTTCCGCACCTAGGGTACTAGTCACGGGTGCCGGTCCCAAGGGCCCCGTGGTGTTCCGCACATAGTGAGTACTAATCACAGGCAACGCAGACCCACGGTGTCGCTCATATAGTGGTACAACTCACAGGCTACGCCCAGACCCGCGGTGTTGCCCACATGGGTACAACGCACGGGTACTGGAATCATAATAATGTTATTTGCTTTACGTCCCACTAACTACTTTTTAAGGTCTTCGGAGACGCCGAGGTGCCGGAATTTAGTCCCGCAGGAGTTCTTTTACGTGCCAGTAAATCTACCGACACGGGGCTGTCGTATTTGAGCACCTTCAAATACCACCGGACTGAGCCAGGATCGAACCTGCCAAGTTGGGGTTAGAAGGCCAGCGCCTTAACCGTCTGAGCCACTCAGCCCGGCCTGGTACTGGAATCCACCAGGCCAGGCTTTTTACTGCAACGAATCACAAACATATTTCGTACCATATTAGTGATACTACTCGCAAGTACATGCAACCCATGGTGTTCCCCGCATGATGGTACGAATCAAAAGTAGTTGCATGGTTCTAATTCATTCATCCCTTGGTCGCCCCTTTTAGTCGCCTCGCACGACAGGCAGGGGATACCGTGGGTGTATTATTCGTCAGCCTCCCCCACCCACAGGGGGTGTGTGTTTGGTCCGCGAGAGGTATTTTATTTCCCTCAAGTCCGCCGGCAAGCCGGTTAGGACCCCCCTATCCGCCACCTGGGACGCGCCACGTGGGAGTATCACCTCTCCCCCTGCTACGCCTGCGTAGCAGGTTCGTGGGAACCTGGAAGACTCTGAGCTATCAAGCTATAGTCGAGTGTACGGGCAGGTGTATTCGTAGAATTAAACTTACGGCGCGCTTCCTGGTAGAAGAGACCATCCGGGGTCTTGATCTCCTGGATCTTCTTCTCACTCAGGTATGTCGGACAATTCCGATCCCGAGAGAATGGAAACCGGAGCAGTTAGTGCACTTGTATGGAGTTGTGCACTCCTCCGCGCCGTGAGCTACTCATCCACATACACCACATACAGACTGATTCGAACAGCGAGATACCATATGTCCGAATCCCTGGCATAGATAGCTTCGCATAGGAGGCGGGATGTACGGCCTCACATCGCAACGATAAGTTGTTACCTTGACTTTCTCTGGTAACACTGACAACTTGAAAGAGACAATGAAGGCACCAGTGGCAACGTCTTCATCGTTGACGTTGCGCGTAATGCGCCGGACGTGTGTCACGCCACGGTTCTTCATGTCTTCCATCAACTCGTCGTCAGTGTTCAAGATCATGTCGCGGTGAAAGATGACTCGGCGAACCAGGTTCAAAGACTTATGCTCCTCAACTTTGACGGGGATTTCGCCAAAGTGCTCGCACTCAAGCAACTGATCAGCTTGTAGTGCTGTACGAGTCTTTAGAAGCAAACTACCGTTGCGCATTTTCTTAAGTTCCTCCAGTTCGCCATAGACGCCTTCGATGTGCCTACTAAAAAGGCTCGACTTCACCAGCTTAAAATCGTGCCCGTCGGTTCTGGTAGCCACCAGAAACCTAGGGAAGCTGGATCCCATTCATTCACGCTGCGGATGTTCCCAGGGAGTTGAACCTCTCAGGGAAGCAAAAGTTAAAGACTTAGGTGGGGGACCACCTTGAGAGAGCCGACTTCGTTTGGAAGCCATGCCCGATAGCATCCTCCCCGAATGCCACCCACTCCGGTCAGGGGTCTCTGTAGCCGAACCAAGCAGCCAAGGCAATACCCACCTGGTCATAGCAGGTACTGCCCGGGGTCCGATGTTGGACGATGCCTGTACAGGATGACTGAGGCAATGAGCACGAAGTCTCCCTTCCTCCAGTCATCCGCAATAGCATGTACCCCATAGCGTGTACAGAGCACTAAATGTGGAGAAAAAATGAAAATAATTAATAATAATATGTCCTTCTAGCATTCGGCTGTGCGGGGACCTGTGTTGTCAGGCGGATACTACTGCCAAGGTACATGGCGCTCCCACCACGCAATGGTCCTGGGTGGACAGTTGCGGGCTTTTGGACGTAATCGCACACGTAAGGTGCCCATCTGCGGGCAGCACGCACATCAAAATTTGAAATGGTCTACATCTGAACCTCGGAAAAATAAGGAGGGGACTGTACCGGGCGGTACACCTCCACTCCGCTAATTTAAAATGTGCGCCAGTTGAAACTCCTCTGCTGGAGGAAGTCTGAACTTTATCTACGCTATTAATTCTCTACTTTCTCAGAAGATGTCACCACGTGGAAAATTTTGAGTTCTTGAACTGTGTCATATGTGATGTGTTTTTGTTTCGCTTGAAGTAAGAAGTGTGAACTTTCTCTTCTAGAGGACACTACTGAAGATCAACAATAGTGCAACCTAGTGCGAAGTCAAAGAACTATTTTGTTGGAGAAATTTTTATTTCATATATTTGTCTTTGCTAAAAAAAAATTCTGTTATTGTTTAAGTTGGCTGTATACCCCTCTCTTTCCCCTTGTTTTGCATTTAACCAATCCCGAATTTCTGTTATTAATCTCTGACCAATCATAGGTATCGTCCCCCAACTTGAATATGTTTCTGTACCCTAGCCAATAAAAAGTTTGTGGGAGGGTGTTTTCATTCCCCTGACACCTAGAACCTTCCGCGAGAGGATATAAACTGCTGATTTTTGGGTCTCCGGGCCACTTCTGTTCCATCTTTCAGTGTATAAAGTACATAGCAGGAGGCGGGAAGCGCCTCTTTCCTCGGCAGCGGTCATCAATAAGGTAATGGCCGATTAATAAATTCTTTCTTTGCTAGCTCAGCAGTTTAACTCTCGGGGCGGGTGCGAAGCGTTCCACCATGTAACCTTTTCCTAAAATGTAACAATCTTTCTTCTATTCTCTTTTAAGCTACCTTCTGGGATAGAGAGTGCTAACCCTCTCGAGCTCCCACTATTATTGTTTTGAGGTGAACTTATTTTCTCAACCTATTCTTCGTTAATGTAAAACAAATTACTCTTTTCTAAAGTCACCTCGGTAGTATGGGATTAGCCCTTGCATTAGTGGCCTAGAGCCAGATTAGGTTTTTTTAAAAACAAGTGTATTAGGAGTGCAGATTGCCTCCTCTCAAATTGTTATTTTAGAGGTCATGTAATTGCCCCTTTTCATTTAATAGACCTCAGTAGGTTGGGTATTGTACCCCTGTGTCTATGTCCAGTGAGGACAACTTGAAGGTGGAGTTTGGTGTGGCCTGGGAGAGGCTTAAATTTTGAGAGCGAGTGGCTCTTTTGAAAATTAAGTGTTGTATGCCTCGTGGAGGCTTTTCTGTGTAATTTGGAGCAAGGGCTCCTAGGTATGAATGGGGTTTTCTGCCCCTCTGTTAAAACTCGTGTTTGGGGTAAAACTGAGCTGATTGCCCAAGCTGTGTAAAATCAGGGCGCGAAGCCCAATTCCTGTAAATATTGTAACTACCCTTTTTGACTTGCTACTTTGTACCTGCCATGCTTGTTATTTCTTGTTTTTGAAAAGAAAATATAACCTTGTTAAATTTTAAATTAATTTTGCTTTCGTAGCTGGAGACCTATTCACACCCGCACCTTCTTTCACCTCTACCTACCACGGAAAAACTCCGTAACAGGGACCATGGCCACATGACCCTTTAAGTCGCCTTCTACGACAGGCAGGGATTACCTGTGAATGTACTCGACCCCTCCCATCCACAGGAGGTCCAACACGTTATACCAAACCGCAATCCATGTCCGCGCCTAGGTCACCCCTTTTAGTCGACTCATACGACAGGCAGGGGGTACCGCGGGTGTATTCTACATGTGCGTCCCCCACCCGCAGGGGGTAGTGTGTTTGGTCCGCGAGAGGTATTTTATTTCCCTCAAGTCCGCCGGCAAGCCGGTTAGGACCCCCCTATCCGCCACCTGGGACGCGCCACGCGGGAGTATCACCTCTCCCCCTGCTACGCCTTCGTAGCAGGTTCGTGGTCACTCGTATATAAAATCTTCTCTAAAGCTCTACTTAATAGATTAGAGAAACAAACAGACCACCTGATTGGAGATTATCAGGCTGGATTCAGGAAAGGGAGATCCTGCGCAGAACAAATCCTAAACCTAAAAACCATACTACAGATTCGCAAAACCAAACAAACAGTAATCACCTTTGTTGACTTCAAAAAAGCGTATGATTCCATAGATCGGCGGACCCTGTTCAACATACTAGAGGAATTTCAAGTCGACAGGAAAACGAGGGAATTGATTAAACAAACTCTGACCAACACAACATCAAAAGTTAAGTTCTTGGGAGAAATTTCTGAACCGTTCGAAATCAGAACTGGCGTCCGACAGGGAGATGGACTATCCCCACTACTATTCAATTTAGTTTTGGAAAAAGTGATTCGTGAATGGAGAAAAGAAACTAAAGGTATAAACATTGGCAGACTTCTTAAAGACAAAATTCACCTTGACTGCTTAGCTTTCGCAGATGACCTTGCGATCCTTTCAAACAACAGACAAGAAGCAATCCAATCCATAGAAAAGTTGAATGAAATAGCCGCAAAAACCGGACTTCAAATTTCATTTGAAAACACGCAGTTTATGGAAGGAACTAAATCAAGATTCGACAATCAACCATTAATCACCAACTGTGGAATAATTTCCCAAGTAGACAAATTCAAATATCTAGGTGAAATTATTCAGCCAGCAGGGTTAAATCAGGAAGCTAACAAAGAAAGAACTGCTAAACTGCAAAGGGCTTACAAAATCACATGGAACAGATACAACAAAAGATGTATATCAAAAAATGCAAAATTACGACACTACAATACAGTCATCAAACCAGAGGCACTTTATGCATCTGAAACACTGATCATTGGCGGCAGGTCACAAATGAAAAGCATTGAGAAACAAGAGAGGAAAATTCTCAGAAAAATCCTAGGACCAAAGTTCGAAAATGGAATTTGGATGAAAAAGAAACCACACGAAATTTTTCAATTCACAGAAAAAATCACAGATACCATCAGAAAGAGACGACTAAAATTCTACGGACACCTACACAGAATGGATAACAACAGGCTGACAAAGAAAATTCTAAATCTAGCTCTAACCCTGAAAATCCGCAACAATTGGTTAGCAGAAATTCATGAAGATCTACAAGAAATGGGTATTGAGGACAAAACCATTCAAGATAGAATGAAATTTAGAAGCTTAGTAAACAAACATAAATTTGCAGAGAAACCAACAAGAAAAAATACAGGCTGGACAGAAACACGCAGAAAGGAACACAGTGAAAAAATGAAGAAATATTGGGAAGAAAAGAAGAAGAAACATTGTGCAAAATAAGTTCAAACGCGCTCCACAGCTGGGCACAACGAATCAAAATAATAATAATAATAATAATAATAATAATAATAATAATAATAATAATAATAATAATGTCAGCATGCACCTCATGGAGAGTAATGGAATGAGGTCAGACTGTAGTTCTTGCAAACCTCAATAATATTGTGACCTCTTGACGAGAAGTTTAACAGAAAAAGTGTCAGTAGGAGACTAGACAGATGATGATGATGATGATGATGCTTGTAGTTTAAAGGGGCCTAACATCGAGGTCATCGGCCCCTAATGGTACGATATGAAATGGCAACAAAAAATTCAAAATCATCCACTGACCAAAATTTCATGAAGAATGAACGGATGGACACGATCCCAAAAAACACAAAAACAATAAACAAAAAAAACAGTGGATCCGACGCAAAAAAAGATCATAAATAATACTATTACTGACCAAGGGACCACTTATAAAGCATAATCCTGAATCGATGATGCTTGATGTCTAAAGGGGTCCAAAATCCATGTCTAAGGCCCCACAGAATGGTACATGTCGCGAGTAAAGTAGAACCATTATGATGATGATGATGATGCTTGTTGTTTTAAGGGGCCTAACATCGAAGGTCATCGGCCCCTAATGGTACGAAATGAAAGAACAAAAATTACAAAGGCAGCCACTGACCAAAATAAAAATAAAAAATGTCATGAAGAATGAATGGATGGACAGGAACCCAACAAAACACAAAACAAACAAACAAAAACAAAAACCAGTGGATCGGATTCAACAGAGAACGAAAATAACATTATTACCGACCAAGGAACCACTCATAAAGCACAATGATGCTTGGTGTCTAAAGGGGGTGCAAAATCCACGTCTGAGGACCCACAGAATGGTACATGTCGCGAGTAAAATAGAACCATGGTATGTGTCACGTTGGGGTATTAATCAGAAGTAGCGAAGACTCACGGTGTTCCACAAAAGATGGTACTACTCACAAGTATTGTACTTCGTACAGGTAACGCAGACCTATGGTGTTTCGCACACAATGGCGCCACCCACAGCCAACGCAAACCGATCAGTTTCCTCACCTAGGGTACTAGTCACGGGTGCCGGTCCCAAGGGCCCCGTGGTGTTCCGCACATAGTGAGTACTAATCACAGGCAACGCAGACCCACGATGTCGCTCATATAGTGGTACAACTCACAGGCTACGCCCAGACCCGCGGTGTTGCCCACATGGGTACAACGCACGGGTACTGGAATCCACCAGGCCAGGCTTTTTACTGCAACGAATCACAAACATACTTCGTACCATGTTGGTGATACTACTCGCAAGTACATGCAACCCATGGTGTTCCCCGCATGATGGTACGAATCAAGAGTCGTTTCATGGTTCTAATTCATTCATCCCTTGGTCGCCCCTTTTAGTCGCCTCGCACGACAGGCAGGGGATACCGTGGGTGTATTATTCGTCAGCCTCCCCCACCCACAGGGGGTGTGTGTTTGGTCCGCGAGAGGTATTTTATTTCCCTCAAGTCCGCCGGCAAGCCGGTTAGGACCCCCCTATCCGCCACCTGGGACGCGCCACGTGGGAGTATCACCTCTCCCCCTGCTACGCCTGCGTAGCAGGTTCGTGGAGACTAGACAGAAATGTACCATGTGTTGTTCAGAGCATGCTTGTAATTACTGTACCGTTTGTTTTACTACATATTGTATTTACTATTTCGTTTAAGTTACTTATTTTATATCCTACGGTCAGCCCGCCTAGTGGCGATGATCATTAAGGTGTTAAGTACGGTACTTATGCTCAGACACCGTGGTAAGCCGGTTCGAGTCCCGTTAGTAGAAAAAATTAGCATCAGAACGTAGGCAGACATTATAGGGAAGATGGTGGTATACAGTTCCTAATCACTATATTGCGTGCCAAGACCCTGGGTTCAATTCCAAACCGGTCCACGGTATTCACATGGAGCAAAGAAATCTGGCACTATTGATCGTGATTAAGTTTTGAGTAGATGATTATGATTGTTGTTTAAAGGAGCCTAACATCTAGGTCATCGGCCCCTAATGGTACGAAATGAGATGAAATGGTATGACAATTTAAAAATCCATAATCCTCCACTGACCAGAATTAGAAAACGTGAGGACATAGAATGAATGGATGGATATGAAGTTAAAACAATCAGTGGAGCCGACCCGCAATGCCTCACATTCCCAGAAACTTAGCGTTAAACTATAGTATTACTGACCAAAGGACAGCTTCTAAAGCACAATAGTGACTCGATGATGATCTTAGTCGAAACGGGTAAAAAATCCAGGTCATTGGCCTCTCATAATGGTAGTTATCGCTAGGAATATAGAAACATGCTAAGTGTCATGTTGCGGTACCGAACAAGATGATGATTATGATGATGCTTGTTGTTTAAAGGGGCCCAACATCGAGGTCATCGGCCCCCAATGGTACGAAATGAAACGACAAAATAAAAGTTCAAAATTATCCACCGACCAAAATAAAAAATGCCATGAAGAATGAATGAACGAATGAAGGAATGAATGAACATGAATTTCAAACAATCAGTGGATCCGACTCAAAAAACTATCATAGTTAATAGTATTACTGACCAAGGGACCATTTCCAAGGCAAATCGAGGATGCTTGGTGTCTAAATGGGTCCAAAATACAAGTCAAAGGCCCCTCAGAATGGTACTTATCGCTAGTAATGTAGAACCATGGTATCTGTCCTGTTGCGGTACTAATCAATGGTAGCAGAGTCTTGCGGTATTCCACACATTATTGTACTACTCAAAGCTTATGAAATTCGACATTAATACAGACCTATGTTTTTCTCACTCTGCGGCGCCATTCACAGGCAACGCAAACCTATGATGTTCATCACATAAGAGTACTAACCACAGGGACCTCTCCCTATCCCGTGGTGTTCCTCATATAGTGGGTACTAATCACAGGTAAGGCAGGTCCATGGTAGCTATCATCCCCTGGTCCCGCTCATATGGTGGTACTAATCACAGGTACTGCAAAAGCCGACCGCGCGGTGCTCCTGTGTGCTACTAATCACAAACCTATTTCGTACCTAATATAGTGGTACTACGCACAAGTAAAAGCGACCCTTGGTGTTCTCCGCGTGGTGGTACTAATCACATGTAGTTGCATGGTTCGAATACAACCATCCCTTGGTCGCCCCTTTTAGTCGGCTCTCACGACAGGCAGGGGATACCGTGGGTGTATTATTCGTCT
Source organism: Anabrus simplex (assembly GCF_040414725.1). NCBI lineage: Eukaryota > Metazoa > Arthropoda > Insecta > Orthoptera > Tettigoniidae > Anabrus > Anabrus simplex. Next base: position 91,635,760 of record NC_090268.1, on the reverse strand, counting down.
GCCTCCCCCACCCACAGGGGGTGTGTGTTTGGTCCGCGAGAGGTATTTTATTTCCCTCAAGTCCGCCGGCAAGCCGGTTAGGACCCCCCTATCCGCCACCTGGGACGCGCCACGTGGGAGTATCACCTCTCCCCCTGCTACGCCTGCGTAGCAGGTTCGTGGCGGTACCGAACAAAAGTAGCGTAGACTCGCGGTATTCCACACATTATGGTACTATACACAGGTAATGAAATTCGCACATGTAACACAGACCTATGGTGTTTCGCATACTGCGGCGCTGATCACAGGCAAGGAAAACGTATGGCGTTCCTCACATAAGTGGACTAAACACAGGGACCCGCACTATCCCGTGGTGTTCCTCACAGAGTGGGTACTAAGCATAGGCAAGGCAGAACCGATGATGATAATGCTTGTTTAAAGGGGGCTAACATCGAGGTTATCGGCCCCTAATGGTACGAAATTAAACAACAAAAAGTTCAAATTCATCCACTGACCAAAATAAAATTTAAAAAATCATGAAGATGAATGGATGGATATGAGCCCAATAAAAAACCAAAGAAACAAATAAACAAAAACAGTGGACTCAAAAAACATCGTGAATAATAGTATTACTAACCAAGGGACAACTTATAAAGCATAATCCTGAATCGAGGATGCTTGATGTCTAAAGGGGTCCAAATTACAGGTCTAAGGCCCCTCAGAATGGTACATGTCGCGAGTAAAGTAGAACCATAGTATTTTTCATGTTGGGGTTATAATCAAAAGTAGCGAAGACTCAAGGTGTTCCACACAAGATGGTACTACACACAAGTATTGTACTTCGTATAGGTAACGCAAACCTATGGTGTTTCTCACACAATGGCGCCATAGCCAACGCTAACCGATGAAGTTCCTCACCTATGTGTACTAACCACACATCCCGTGGTGTTCCTCACATACTGGGTACTAATTACAGGCAACGCAAACTACGGTGTCGCTCATACAGTGGAACAACTCACAGGCAACGTCCAGACCCGCGGCATTTCTCACATGGTTACGACTCACGGGTACTGGAAACCCACAGAGGAACCATCTCTCTGCTGCTACTAATCACAAACCTATTTCGTACCTAATATAGTGGTACTACTCGCAAGTAAAGACAACCCATGGTGTTCCCCGCGTGATGTTATTAATCAAAAGTAGTTCCATGGTTCTAAGAAAATCATCCCTTGGTCGCCCCTTTTAGTCATCTCTCACGACAGGCAGGGCATACCGTGGGTGGAATTTTCGTCTGCATCCCCCACCCACGGAGGGTAAAGAGAGAGAGAAAACGAAGAAAAAAGAAGGGATCCGACACATCGAAAAATGAAGTAACGGACGAAGAAAGGCAAGGGCCACGAAAAGCGTGAAAATGAGGGACTCCCTAGGCCTCGAATGCTCTAATACCGTGGGGGTCAGAAAAGAACAAGAATTGACCAAGGGAGATCGGACAGGATAGACGAATGTGAGGAGCCTGGCACATGTAAGTGGAAGCAATGCCAAGACTCAGCTAGTGGTCCCGTGGTCGCCAATCCACACTCCCATGATGAGAGCCCATTGGGCCCCTTGGGCCCTCTTTAGTCTCTTCTTACGACAGGCAGGGGATACCGCGGGTGTGTTCTACATGTGTGTCCTTCACCCGCAGGTGGTAGTGTGTTTGGTCCGCGAGAGGTACTTTATTTCCCTCAAGTCCGCCGGCAAGCCAGTTTGGACCCCCTATCCGCCACCTGGGACGCGCCACGTGGGTGTATCACCTCTCCACCTGCTACGCCAGCGTAGTAGGTTCGTGGCATCAGAAAAGACATCTGTCAGGGCCGACTCTCTGGAAACTGAGAAAAGGCCAGGAAGAAGAGGAGGAGGGACAACAACTCTGACTAAAAATTGTACGCACAATAAATGAAGATAGCAAATCACCCATCATCATCACGGCGCAAGGACTCTTTGTTCAAGTGCCTGAGCATTAACTAAGGAAACATCATTGATATATATTTTTTATTTTATAGGTTATTGGCACTTATAAGTCTTCAATATATAGCCCTGGTCTTTACAATCATCGTCTATTGATGAATTATTTCACTTGTAAAGTCTTGGCGGCAAGTGTATGACACCTGCAACTCAGAATTTAAATGATGATGATGATGATGCTTGTTGTTTTAAGGGGCCTAACAGCGAAGGTCATCGGCCCCTAATGGTACGAAATGAAAGAACAAAAATTACAAAGGCATCCACTGACCAAAATAAAAATAAAAAATGTCATGAAGAATGAATGGATGGACAGGAACCCAACAAAACACAAAACAAACAAAAACAAAAACCAGTGGATCGGATTCAATAGAGAACGAAAATAACAGTATTACCGACCAAGGTACCACTTATAAAGCACAATGATGCTTGGTGTCTAAAGGGGGTGCAAAATCCACGTCTAGGGCCCCACAGAATGGTACATGTCGCGAGTAAAATAGAACCATGGTATGTGTCATGTTGGGGTATTAATCAGAAGTAGCGAAGACTCACGGTGTTTCACAAAAGATGGTACTACTCACAAGTATTGTACTTCGTACAGGCAACGCAGACCCACGGTGGCGCTCATATAGTGGTACAACTCACAGGCTACGCCCAGACCCGCGGTGTTGCCCACATGGGTACAACGCACGGGTACTGGAATCCACCAGGCCAGGCTTTTTACTGCAACGAATCACAAACATATTTCGTACCATATTAGTGATACTACTCGCAAGTACATGCAACCCATGGTGTTCCCCGCATGATGGTACGAATCAAAAGTAGTTGCATGGTTCTAATTCATTCATCCCTTGGTCGCCCCTTTTAGTCGCCTCGCACGACAGGCAGGGGATACCGTGGGTGTATTATTCGTCAGCCTCCCCCACCCACAGGGGGTGTGTGTTTGGTCCGCGAGAGGTATTTTATTTCCCTCAAGTCCGCCGGCAAGCCGGTTAGGACCCCCCTATCCGCCACCTGGGACGCGCCACGTGGGAGTATCACCTCTCCCCCTGCTACGCCTGCGTAGCAGGTTCGTGGAGAATTTAAATGAATCGTAGCAGTTAGTCCACTGTGATGTGCGGTCAGCAAGAAATGCCACGCTCATTAAATGGGAACACAATAGAAGTTGAGCTGGCAGCGGATCAACAGTCACTGAGACTCTGATGATAACCACTAAACTCTGTCGGCCGACTTACGGTTCATTACTCTTGACATCACTTTTATTCAAGCACATTCCGGAACTATCCCTACCTCATTAGTGAAGATGATTGCCACTTCAGTCGCGAGTCTTTTAACTTATAACCGTATGTTAGACATTAGATTATAGCAGTAACACATGCACGTGCAGATAGAAGATTGCCAGTTGTCAACGTGCTTCGGAAATTAAACACGTGTGAGGAATCACCAGTGACGTATAGGAGTTTCTTTCATAATGAGACGATAGCCTGCTTTCAGGAAATTATTCACACACATAATATCGTAATTTCATGAGATGTAATTCACTCGAAAAAGGTACTTTGAATTTAATGTCTGCTGTTAATTTATTTAATTCATTTTTTCTTTCTTAATTAATTTACCCTCCAGGGTTGGTTATCCCTCGGACTTAGCGAGGGATCTCACCTCTACCGCCTCAAGGGCAGTGTCCTGGAGCATGATACTTTGGGTCGTGGAGATACAACTGGGAAGGAGGACCAGTACATCGCGCAGGCTGCCTCGTCTGTTATTCTGAATACGGGCCTTGTAGGGGGATGGGAAGATTGAAAGGAACAGACAAAGAAACGGCCGTCGCCTTAAGTTAGGTACCATCCCGGCATTCACCTGAAGGAGAAGTAGGAAACCACCGAAAACCACTTCGAGGATGACTGAGGAGGGAATCGAACTCCCCTCTATTAAGTTTACATCCCAAGGCTGAGAAGAACCCGTTATAGCCCTCGTATTAGTTTTCAAATTTCGTGGCAGAGCCGGAAATCGAACCCGGGCCTCCGTTGGTGGCAGCTAATCACACTAACCACTACAACACAGAGGCGGATCATTTTATTTATTTATTTATTTATCTATTTATTACGTATCAGCTGTGGTGTATTTAGCGTTCCTGGTTTGATAGTAAACAAGCGGCCACACATGTACAGACGGAGTTAATTGCTACAAACTGGCTAGCATGTTCTTTGAGACAAGATCACATCGGTTCATGACTCACGGTCGGCTGTGTGTTGGCTTCTGATTTATAAACAAACAGAAACACATATACTGGAAGATTTGATCATAGCCTGTCTCGCAAGTTGTTCAGAATTTTAAGAAGTTACTTACCACACTAGGAATACAAATTAATACTGTACTATGAATTTGAGCCTTACGTTTTCGACACATGTTTCTTATTTTATTTCAAAGACATTACATAGAATATGAAGAATATTTGAAGAAGAAAGAAACGTTTTCATATCATTTTGATGATGATGGTGATGCTAGTTGTTTAAAGGGGCCTGATGATGATGATGTTGATGCTTGTTGTTTAAAGGGGCCTAACATCGAGGTCATCGGCCCCTAATGGTACGAAATGAAATGACAACAAAAAATTCAAAATCATAAACTGACCAAAAGAAAAAAACATCGTGATGAAGAAGGAATGGATGGACACGTAGCAAAAAAAAGCAACAAAAAACGAGCAAACAAAAAATTAGTGGATTCAACTCAAAGAAAGGATCATATATAATTTATTACTGACCAAGGGACCACTCATAAAGCAGAATCCTGAATCGAGGATGCTTGATGTCGAAAGGGATGCAAAATCCACGTCTAAGGCCCCACAGAATGGTACATGTCGCGAGTAAAGTAGAACCATGGTATTTGTCATTTTGGGGTACTGATCATTATGATGATGATGCTTTTTGTTTTAAGGGGCCTAACATCAAAGGTCATCGGCCCCTAATGGTACGAAATGAAAGAACAAAAATTGCAAAGGCATCCACTGACCATCCACTGACCAAAATAAAAATAAAATATGGCATGAAGAATGAATGGATGGACAGGAACTCAACAAAACACAAAACAAACAAATAAACAAAAACCAGTGGATCGGACTCAATACAGATCGAAAATAACATTATTACCGACCAAGGAACCACTTATAAAGCACAATGATGCTCGGTGTCTAAAGGGGGTGCAAAATCCACGTCTAAGGCCCCACAGAATGGTACATGTCGCGAGTAAAATAGAACCATGGTATGTGTCATGTTGGGGTATTAATCAGAAGTAGCGAAGACTCACGGTGTTCCACAAAAGATGGTACTACTCACAAGTATTGCAATACGTACAAGTAACGCAGACCTATGGTGTGTCTCACACAATGGCCCAACTCAGAGTCAACGCAAACCGAGAAGGTTCCCCACCTAGGTGTACTAAACACGGGCGCCGGTATTCCCGTGGTGTTCCTCACATAGTGGGTACTAATCACAGGCAACGCAGACCCACGGTGCTGCTCATATAGTGGTACAACTCACAGGCTACGCCCAGACCCGCGGTGTTGCACACATGGGTACGACGCACGGGTACTGGAATCCACCAGGCCAGGCTTTTACTGCTACTAATCACAAACCTATTTCGTACCGAATTTAGTGGTACTACTCGCAAGTACAGGCAACCTATGGTGTTCCCCGCGTGATGGTACGATTCAAAATTAGTTTCATGGTTCTAATTCAGTCAGCCCTTGGTTGCCCCTTTTAGTCGCCTCTTACGACAGGCAGGGGATACCGCGGGTGTATTCTACATGTGCGTCCCCCACCCGCAGGGGGTAGTGTGTTTGGTCCGCGAGAGGTATTTTATTTCCCTCAAGTCCGCCGGCAAGCCGGTTAGGACCCCCCTATCCGCCACCTGGGACGCGCCACGTGGGAGTAGGGTACTGATCAAAAGTAGCGAAGACTCAGTGTTCCACACAAGATGGTAATACTCACAAGTATTGCAATTCGTACAGGGAACGCAGACCTATGGTGTTTCTCACAAAATGGCGCCACACATAGCCAACGCAAACCGATGAGTTTCCTCACCTAGGTGTACTAGTCACGAGCGCCGGTCCCACGGGCCGCGTAGTGTTCCTCGCGTAAGGGGTACTCATCACAGGCAACGCTGACCGACGGTGCCGCTGATATAGCGGTAGAACTCACAGGCTACGCCCAGACTCGCGGTGTTGCTCACATGGGTACGACGCATGGGTACTGGAAACCCACAGGGGAACCACTCTCTGCTGCTACTAATCACAAACCTGTTGTGTACCAAATATAGTGGTACTACTCGTAAGTAAAGGCGACCCATGGTGTTCCCCGCGTGATGGTACTAATCAATAATAATAATAATTGTACCGGGCGGTACACCTCCACGCTGCTAATTTAAAAATTGCGCCAGTTGAAACTCCTCTGCTGGAGGAAGTCTGAACTTTATCTACGCTATTAATTCTTTACCTTCTCAGAAGATGTCACCACGTGGAAAATTTTGAGTTTTTGAACTGTGTCATTTTTGATGTGTTTTTGTTTCGCTTGAAGTAAGAAGTGTGAACTTTCTCTTCTAGAGGACACTACTGAAGATCAACAATAGTGCACCCTAGTGCGGAGTCAAAGAACTATTTTGTTGGAGAAATTTTTATTTCAAATGTTTGTTTCTTGTTAAATTTCTTTCTGTTATTGTTTAAGTTGGCTGTATACCCCTCTTTTCCCCCTTGTTTTAGATTTATCCAATCCCGAATTTCTTTTAGTAATTTCCGACCAATCCGATGTATCTTCCCCCAACTTGGATATGTTTCCGTACCCTAGCCAATAAAGTAATTGTGGGCGGGTGTTTTCATTCCCCTAACGCCTAGAACCTTCCGCGAGAGGATATAAACTGCCGATTTTTGGGTCTCTGCGCCACTTCTGTTCCATCTTTCAGTGTGTAAAGTACATAGCAGGGGGCGGGAAGCGCCTCTTTCCTCGGCAGCGGTCAACAACAAGGTAATGGCCGATTAATAACTTCTTTCTTTGCTAGCTCAGCAGTTTAACTCTCGGGGCGGTTTCGAAGCGTTCCACCATGTAACCTTTTCCTAAATGTAACTACTCTTTTCATATATTCTCTTTTAAAGCTACATACTGGGATAGAGAGTGCTAACCCTCTCGAGCTCCCACTCATATTGTTTTGAGGTGAACTTATTTTTCTCAACCTATTCTTCGTTAACTTAAAACAAATTATTCTCTTTTTAAGTCACCTCTTTAGTATGGGATTAGCCCTTGTATTAACGGCCTAGTGCCAAGTAGGTCTTAATCAAAGTGTATTAGGAGTGCAAGTTTGCCTCCTCTCAAATTGTTATTTTAGAGGTCATTTAATTAACCTTCTTTTCATTTAATAGACCTCAGTAGATTGGGTATTTTACCCCTGTGTTTACGTCCGTTGAGGACAGCTTGAAGGTGGAGTTTGGTGTGGCCTGGGAGAGGCTTAAAATTGAGAGCGAGTGGCTCTTTTGAAAATTGAGTGTTGTATGCCTCGTGGAGGCTTTTCTGTGTAAATTGGAGCAAGGGCTCCTAGGCATGAATGGGGTTTTCTGCCCCTCTGTTGAAGCTTGTGTTCGGGGTAAAACTGAGCTGATTGCCCTAGCAGTGTTAAGTCAGGGCGCGAAGCCCAAATCCTGTAAATATTGTAACTACCCTTTTGGACTTGCTACCTTGTACCTGCCATGCTTGTTATTTCTTTGTTTTTTGAAAAGAAAATATAACCTTGTTAAATTTTAAATTAATTTTACTTTAGTAGCTTGAGACCTGTTCATCACCCCGCACCTTCTTTCACGCATAACTACCACAAAAACTCGGGTTAATAATAATAATAATAATAATAATAATAATAATAATAATAATAATAATAATAATAATAATGTTATTTGCTTTACGTCCCACTAACGTCTTCTACGGTCTTCGGAGACGCCGAGGTGCCGGAATTTAGTCCCGCAGGAGTTCTTTTACGTGCCAGTAAATCTACCGACACGAGGCTGTCGTATTTGAGCACCTTCAAATACCACCGGACTGAGCCAGGATCGAACCTGCCAAGTTGGGGTTAGAAGGCCAGCGCCTTAACCGTCTGAGCCACTCAGCCCGGCTACTAATCAATAGTAGTTTCATGGTTCTAATACCAGCATCCCTTGGTCGCCCCTTTTAGTCGCCTCTTACGACAGGCAGGGGATACTTCGGGTGTATTCTACATGTGCGTCCCCCACCTGCAGGGGGTTTAAAGGAGCCTAACATCCAGGTCATTGGCCCCTAATGGTACGAAATGAGACGAATCATATAATTCTAAACATTTTATTCACAGTAGACGATTTTAAAGTTGTAATCCCATTTGTTTTTTTACAATTTGCTTTATATTGAATTGAAACAGACAGGACTTACGGCGACGATGGGATAGGCAAGGGCTAAGAGTGGGAAGGAAGCGACCGTAGGCTTATCGTCCAGCCACAGCATTTGCCTGGTGTAAAAAAAGGGAAAACACGCAAAACCATCTTCATTACTGCAGACAGCGGGGTTCGAACCCACTCTCTCCCGAATGCAACTACGCGACCCAAAGATATTTGATATTATGTGGTAGTATGTAATATGATCTCAAGTCCGCAGAATTTCTCTGTGAACAGTTTGTCGCTGATGAACAGAATGTAATTGTGTTATCGCAACAAGTATGTCTACAATAGATTAAATGATATTGTAAATAGTTTTTTGTTAGTTCTGACAATTCGGAATCAGACCACCACTTGTTGTTTTTTATTCGGTGTTAAGTTTATTCGAAGTCTACCTCCGTAGCGTAACGGTTAGCACCATTAGCTGCCTTCCTCGCAGGCTCTGGTTCGATTCCCGGTACTGCCAGAAATGTAAGAACGGCAGGATGGATAGCATATGGTTAAAATTGTACATGCAGCTCACCTCAAAAGGAGATGTGCCTGAAAAGAGCTGCACCACATCGGGATGAGGGTACGAGTTTACTTACTTAGCCTGCTTCTGTGGTGTAATGGTTAGTGTGATTCGCTACCACCCCCGGAGGCCCGCGTTCGATTGCCCGTTCTGCCACGAAATTTAAAAAGTGGTACGACGGACTGGAAGGGGGTCATCTCAGCCTCGAAAGGTTAACTGAGTAGAAGGAGGTTATATTCCCACCTCAGCCATCCACCCTCCCAGGGTTTTCACGGCCTGTACGGAGGATGACCTTGCTTTGCTTGATAGTACTTAGCAAATAAAGTAATTTAAACTAAGTCAGTCACATGTTAAATTTAGATGAATTGTGTTAATACTAATAGCAAAACTATTAAAACGCACATAGACCCATTACTCAAATAATTATAGTGTACTATTTGTTGAGTTATTAACAGAAAAATTAACTCGTTTCAAAATTCCTCCCTCGCCTGCGGCTCGGACGTAAACATCTCACTCCTTAAAAAACATCGCTTTCCGTGGCTGTTGCGTAAGTAACTATTACCCGCTCGTTGTTTACAGCAAACTAAATTATTCTTAGATTCAACGTGAATAGAAAGCTGTAGTCTATCAAAGTCAGCGAAGTGTTACCCAGCTCTATTAACTATACTTCTCATCCCTTTGTGTCCAGTTCCTTTTCAGGGAGACTGAGCTGACACTTCAACGCAAGTCCCACTGTGTCCATAGTTTACAAGAATGGAAGAGCAATGCATTGAGCACCGTTTCAATGCATGCCGCAACGTTCAAATGCGATGACTTCACTACAATTCAGCGCACAAGCTGACCATTCATAGTGTCAACAAGAATCATGTTCGACTATTGCTAATTGGCATACGCTTTCAGATTCCTTGAAGGCAGAGGAGGAGTCAAACATGGAACCGAGTTCAATTATACCGTAATATTATATTCAATTTTCTACGTACTGTATCATCAGTTATAATGAAGGTTGGCCGTTGGAGAAGACGTGATAAGTTCGGTGATTTAGCTGCTGATTTTGCACTAATTTAACGGGGAATTGAATCCAGATGGATCCTGGTATAAGGAAGAGAAACGATGGTGAAGATGATGATGCTTGTTGTTTAAAGGAGCCTAACATCGAGGTCATCGGCCCCTAATGGTACGAAATGAAATTACAAAAATTCCAATTTCATCCACTGACCAAAATATGATGATGATGATGCTTGTAGTTTTAAGGGGCCTAACATCGAAGGTCATCGGCCCCTAATGGTACGAAATGAAAGAACAAAAATGACAAAGACATCCACTGACCAAAATAAAAATAAAAAAATGTCATGAAGAATGAATGGATGGACAGGAACCCAACAAAACACAAAACAAGCAAACAAAAACAAAAACCAGTGGATCGGATTCAATAGAGAACGAAAATAACATTATTACCGACCAAGGAACCACTCATAAAGCACAATGATGCTTGGTGTCTAAAGGGGGTGCAAAATCCACGTCTAAGGCCCCACAGAATGGTACATGTCGCGAGTAAAATAGAACCATGGTATGTGTCATGTTGGGGTATTAATCAGAAGTAGCGAGGACTCACGGTGTTCCACAAAAGATGGTACTACTCACAAGTATTGTACTTCGTACAGGTAACGCAGACCTATGGTGTTTCGCACACAATGGCGCCACCCACAGCCAACGCAAACCGATGAGTTTCCTCACCTAGGGTACTAGTCACGGGTGCCGGTCCCAAGGGCCCCGTGGTGTTCCGCACATAGTGAGTACTAATCACAGGCAACGCAGACCCACGATGTCGCTCATATAGTGGTACAACTCACAGGCTACGCCCAGACCCGCGGTGTTGCCCACATGGGTACAACGCACGGGTACTGGAATCCACCAGGCCAGGCTTTTTACTGCAACGAATCACAAACATATTTAGTACCATATTAGTGATACTACTCGCAAGTACATGCAACCCATGGTGTTCCCCGCATGATGGTACGAATCAAAAGTAGTTGCATGGTTCTAATTCATTCATCCCTTGGTCGCCCCTTTTAGTCGCCTCGCACGACAGGCAGGGGATACCGTGGGTGTATTATTCGTCAGCCTCCCCCACCCACAGGGGGTGTGTGTTTGGTCCGCGAGAGGTATTTTATTTCCCTCAAGTCCGCCGGCAAGCCGGTTAGGACCCCCTATCCGCCACCTGGGACGCGCCACGTGGGAGTATCACCTCTCCCCCTGCTACGCCTGCGTAGCAGGTTCGTGGCTGACCAAAATAAAAAAAATAAAAAATAAAAAAAATGTCATGAAGAATGAATGGATGGACATGAAACCCCCCCCCCAAAAAAAAACAGTGGATCAGACTCAAAAAAGAATCGCAAATAATAGTATTACGGATCAAGGGACCACTCATAAAGCACAATGATGCTTGAAGTCTAAAGAGGTCCAAAATCAAGGTCTAAGGCCCCTCAGAATGGTACATGTCGCGAGTAAAGTAGAAGACTCACAGTGGTCAACACGAGATGATACTACTCACAAGTATTGCAATTCGTACAGGGAACGCAGACCTATGGTGTTTCTCACGCAATGGCGCCACTCATAGCCAACGCAAACCGATGAGTTTCCTCACCTAGGTGTACTAGGCACGGATGCCGGTCCCACGGGCCCCGTGGTGTTCCTCACGTAGTGAGTACTAATCACAGGCAACGTAGATCCAAGGTGTCGCGCATATAGTGGTACAACTCACAGGCTACGCCCAGACCCGCGGTGCTGCTCACATGGGTACGACGCACGGGTACTGGAAACCCACAGGGGAACCAACTCTCTGCTGCAACTAATCACAAACCCATTTCGTACCGAATATAGTAGTACAACTCGCACGTACAGGCAACCCATGGTGTTCCCAGCGTGATGGCACGAATAAAAAGCAGTTTCATGGTTCCAATTTAATCATCCCTTGGTCGCCCCTTTTAGTCGCCTCTCACGACAGGCAGGGGATACCGTGCGTTGATTATTCATCTGCGTCCCCCACCCACAGGGGGTAAAGAGATAGAGAAAAGAAGAAGAAAGAAGGGATCCGTCACTTCGAAAGATGAACTAACGGACGAAGAAAGGCAAGGGGCACGAAGTGCGTGAAGTGAAAGAATCCCTAGGCCTCGAATGTTCTAAACCGTCGGGGTCGGAAAAGAACAAGAGTTGACCAAGGGAGGTCGGACAGGATAGACGAAAGTGAGGAGCCTGGCACAAGTTAGTGGAAGCAATGCCAGGACTCAGCTAAGGGCCCCGTGGTCGCCAATCCACACTCCCAAGTTGAGAGCCCCTTGGGCCCCTTTTAGTCGCCTCTTACGACAGGCAGGGGATACCGCGGGTGTATTCTACATGTGCGTTCCCCCACCCGCAGGGGGTAGAAAAAACATCAAGTCCAAATCTTAAATAATATTAGTCTACTGAACTCTGCTGGGAAATTAATAGCAGAATTTAACTAAATGAAGTTTGTCCGGTAAGCAAAAAATGAGTTACCAAAGCCATTAAATTGTCGATATTTTACGGCAAGAAGTTCCGAATTGAATTGTTTGTGTTACGGAGTTATCCGTGGAAGGCAGAGGTGAAAGAAGGTGCGGGCTGGAATGGGTCTAACTACAAGTTCGAAATATGAATAAAAATTTCAACAAAGGTTATATTTTCTAAACTTAACAATGGTAACATAGAATTTGAAAAATTAACAAGTCAACAACAAGCCAAAATCAGATACAAAGAAATTACAAGTGTTAGGGAATTATTACAAGGTCTGGGCTTCGAGCCCCACAACCACAATCCTTGAGCTATTAGACCAACTTTACCAAGATACAAAATTGAACAAAGGGGCAGAAAACCCCATCATGCCAAGGAGCACTTGCTCCTATGTTAAGCCTCCTAGAGGCGCACAGAGATCAAATTTAGGAAAGAGCAGACCCGCTCTCAAATTTCAAGCGTATCAGGAGGCCATAAACAGACTTCACACTAACTGCCCTCAAGGCACACATATAATGGTACAGGGGTACCTCGTACCCAATCTACTGGGCCTTCTCAGGAAGGAAAACAAAACGAGATAAATAAATGGCCCAAAATACAAAATTGAATGGAGTCGATTACTTGCACTCCTACACTAAAGTTTATTAAAACCTATGTAGCGCTAGGCCGATAATACAGAAGCTAATCCCAAGCTAGGGAGGTGACTCGTATGAGAAACTTTAATACATTAAAGAAGAGAAGAAACGGTTACAAAAACGTAGCCACCTCAATTTCAAAATGAAGGGGAGTTCGAGAGGGTAAAGCAATCTCTATCCCTGCTTTATAGTAAGAGATTTGTAGATTTTACATAGACAGAAAAGGAATTTACATTTTAAAAAGATGGGTTACATATTAAAGGATTCGAACCCTCCCAGAGAGTTAGACTGCTGAGCTAGCAAGAAATAAAGATGTAAAAAGGCCATTACCTTGTAGAAGAACTGCTGCTTGAAGCAAGAGGCGCTTCCAGCCCCCTGCTACATATCCACACACTGAGTTAGATGTTATACTAGTGGCCAGGAGACCAGAAAATCAGCAGTTTTTATACCCTCGTGGAAAATTCGAGACTTTTCAAGAATGAGTAGACACACCCCCTCAACTTTATTGGATAGCTTAGAGCTACATATCCATATCGAAGAAGACATACATGATTGGCTGAGAATTAACGAAATTCGGGATTGGCTAAGTTCAAACCAGGCGGATAGAAAGTATTAATATTGCCAACCCAAAGATAACAGAACAAAATATAGTAAAGACAAATCTTATGAACAAAAAATTTCTCCAGGAAAGTTCATTCATTCGCACCAGAGTGCATAATCGTAGTTTTTATGTAGAGACATCTGGTAGAGAACGTCCACACTTCTTGATCAATGATAAACAAAAACACATCAAAATTCACACAGAGCCATCTTCGGAGAAACTGTTGAGTTAATACAGTTTTTTAAAGTTCAGGCTTTCTCCTATAGAGGAATTTCAATTGGCGCAATATTTGAACTAGCGGCGTGGAGGTGTACCGCCCGGTACAGTTTGTACCCTTCAAAAATTCGTGTACCTCGTACTTGATTTAAACCAGAGATCTTGACATCCGAGGGCCCACACGCTACCACTGATCCACAGAGGAAGAGTTTGTTAAGAACACAGCAAGTCCCCCACCGCCCCGCACCCAACCAACTGGTAATTTACAACATTAACTTTAGCGTTGATGTGGTTTCATTTCTCATTATACCCTTGAGTGGGGCAATAGAATACACTCATGGTATCCCCTGCCTGTCGCAAGAAGCGACTAAAAGGGGCCCAAGAGACTCTTAACTTGGGAGCGTGTGTTGGCGACCATGGGGGTTCTTAGCTGAGTTTTGGCATTGTACCAGGCTCGTCAGTTTAATCTATCCTATCTGACCTCCCTTGGTCTACTCTTGTTCTTTTCTGACCCCGATGCTAGTATGTCTGGCCGCCCAGGAATTCTTTCATTTACACGCCTTTCGTGGCCCTTGTCTTCCTTTGACCGATAACATTTTTCGAAGTGTGGTTCCCTTCCATTTTTCCCCTCTGTTTGGTGTAGAGGATGGTTGCCTAGTTGTACTTCCTCTTAAAACACTAATCACCACCACTTTTATTTCTGAATTGGTAGGGTTCACCTCCAAAACAGAGCTTTTTGTCCCCCATCAGTGCAAGTGACAGTGAATTTACGATTTATCGGGTACTCCATGGAAACTGGTGAGTAGAAAAGCACAAGAGCGTAGTTTTCACTCTGGGGCTCACGTCTACTTGTCCACAACAACAACAACAACAACAACAACAACATGATGATGATGATGATGATGATAATGCATGTTGTTTAAAGGGGCCTAACATCGAGGTCATCGGCCCCTAATGGTACCAAATGAAATAACAAAACATTCAAATTCATCCACTGACCAAAATAAAATAAAAAATGTCATGAAGAATGAATGGATGGACATGAACACTACAAAAAAAACAGTGGATCAGACTGAAAAAGAAGGTAGTTAATTAGAGTATTACTCACCAAGGGACCATTTATAAAGCACAATGATGCTTGATGTCTGAAGGGGTGCTAAATTCATGTCTAATACCCACAGAATGGTACATGTCGCGAGTAAAGTAGAACCATGGTATTTGTCATTTTGGGGTACTGATCAAAAGTAGCGAAGACTAACGGTGGTCCACACAAGATGGTACTACTCACAAGTATTGCAATTCGTACAGGGAACGCAGACCCATCGCGTTTCTCACACAATGGCGCCACTCATAGCCAACGCAAACCGATGAGTTTCCTCACCTAGGTGTACTAGTCACGGGTGCCGGTCCCAAGGGCCCCGTGGTGTTCCTCACATAGTGAATACTAATCACAGGCAACGCAGACCCACGGTGTCGCTCATATAGTGGTACAACTCACAGGCTACGCCCAGACCCGCGGTGTTGCCCACATGGGTACAACGCACGGGTACTGGAATCCACCAGGCCAGGCTTTTTACTGCAACTAATCACAAACCTATTTCGTACCAATTTAGTGATACTACTCGCAAGTACATGCAACCCATGGTGTTCCCCGCATGATGGTACGAATCAAGAGTAGTTTCATGGTTCTAATTCAATCATCCCTTGGTCGCCCCTTGTAGTCGCCTCTTACGACAGGCAGGGGATACCGTGGGTGTATTCTACATGTGCGTCCCCCACCCGCATGGGGTGAGTCTACTCGAAAGATCTGCACTAGGCTCCTGTAAAGGCCATATGCCATTATATTCGTTTACATAGGACTAGCGTTAATTACGGCATCCAGGCTACAAAACTGTGCCAAGTATATAGTACATGATTGCCAATTATGCTACTGTAATCCTTATCTGTCGAGAGAGTTGGCCACGTGGTTAGGGACGCGTATCTGTAGGCTTGTATTCGGGATGTAATAGGTTCTAATCCTAACGTCGGCAGATCTGAAAATGGTTATCCGTGGTTTCCTACTTTCACACCAGGCAAAAGGTGGGGCTGTGCCTTATTTAATGATGATGATGCTTGTTGTTTAGAGGGGCCTAACATCGAGGTCATCGGTCCCTAATGGTACGAAATGAGATAACAAAAATAAAAGCATCCACTGACCAAAATAAAAAAAAAGTCATGAAGAATAATGAATGGACATGAACACACACAAAAAAACAGTGGATCAGACTCAAAAAAGATTGTAAATAACAGTATTAGTGACCAAGGGACCACTTTTAAGGCACAATGATGCTAATGGCACTTATCGGTAGTAAAGGAGAACCATGATATTTCTCAAGCTGCGGTACTAATCAAAGGTAGCGTAAACTCACGGTGTTCCAGACATTAAGGTACTACTCACAAGTATTGTACGTCGTAAAAGTAACGCAGACCTATGGTGTTTCTCACAAAATGGCGCCACTCATAGCCAACGCAAACCGATGAGGTTCCTCACCTAGGTGTACTAATCACGGGCGCCGGTATTACCGTGGTGTTCCTACAGAGTGGGTACTAATCACTGGCAACGCAGACCTACGGTGTCGCTCACACGGGTACAACTCACAGGCAACGCCCAGACCTGTGGTGTTGCACACACGGGCACGACTCACGGGTACTGGAAACCCACACTGAACCCCACTCGAGTACTACGAATCACAAAACTATGGAGTACCTAACAGAGTGATACTACTCGCAAGTAAAAGCGACCGATGGTGTTCCGCGCGTGATGGTACTAATCAAAAGTAGTTTCATGGTTCTAACACAATCATTCCTTGGTCGCCCCTTTTAGTCGCCTCTCGTGACAGGCAGGGTATACCGTGGGTGTATTATTCGTGAACCTCCCCCACCCACAGGGGGTGTGTGTTTGGTCCGCGAGAGGTATTTTATTTCCCTCAAGTTCGCCGGCAAGCCGGTTAGGACCCCCCCTATCCGCCACCTGGGACGCGCCACGTGGGATTATCACCTCTCCCCCTGCTACGCCTGCGTAGCAGGTTCGTGGACTCTTAAAGGTACATTTCCGTTTTCACACTTCTCAACAATAGCTTTAAAGCCATCCCATACGCTGTTTAGATTTTTATTTACCACCGTCCACTAATTAAAAACTCACAAAACGATCTCTTATCAACAATACGGTTCTGCTCAATAGTCCAACTTTTACAAAAAAAAGTATTGAAATATGGTTAAAGCGATAATCGAAGATAGGAGTTGAAATCCCTTTGGGGAAGGAGTGAAGGATCACTATAAATGGGGTTTACAGGGTAAGAACCACAGATTTACAGAAAAAGGATATTGAAATTAAAAGTTATAAAACTGAGAAAAATAATGATTGTAACAATTATGAATGTTTAATATTGAAAAGCAGTGATGTTGCAAATAAACTTTACAAGAGGCTATGAAAGGCAATTCAAGAACAATTAAAATAGGACTAATTTCTGACATTGAAGGGCAGATACAACTGCGTTAAACTTTACAAGAGGCCATGAAAGGCAATTCAAGAACCATCTAAATAGGACTAAGTTGATTATGATGATGTTTGTTGAAGCGGCCTAACATCTAGGTCATCAGCCCCTAATGGTACGAAATGAGACGAAATGGAATGACAAACTAAAAGTCCAAAATCCTCCACTGACCAGAATTCAAAACGTGAGGACGAAGAATGAATGGATGGATATGAATTTAAAACAATCAGTGGATCCGACCTGCAATGTGTCGCATTCACAGAAACTAACGTGAAACAATAGTGTTAGTGACCAAGGGACTGCCTCTATAGCATAATATTGAATCGATACTTTTAGTCTAAAGGGGTCCAAAATCCAAGTCATCGGTCCCTAATAATGGTACTTATCGCTAGGAAAGTAGAACCATGGTATTTGTCATGTTGGGGTACTAATCAAGAGTAGCGTACACTCGCCGGCATTCCACACAGTATGGTACTACTCACAGGTTATGAAATTCGTACATGGAATACAGACCTATGGTGTTTCGCATATTGCGGCGCCATTTACAGGCAATGCAAACCTATGGTGCTGATCATATAAGTGTACTAACCACAGGGACCCGCACTATCAGATAGAGTTCCTCATATAGTGGGTACTAATCATAGGCAAGCCAGAACCATGGTGTCGCTCACCGATCGTGTCGCTCCTGAAGTGGTGCTAATCACAGGTATTGTAGAAGCCGGCAATGTACTCTGTTGCTACTAATCACAAATCTATTTGGTACCTAACATAGTGGTACTACGCGCAAGTAAAAGCGACCCATGTTGTTCTCCGCGTGGTGGTACTTGTACCGGGTGGTACACCTCCATGCCGCTAATTCAAACTTTGCGCCAGTTGAAACTCCCCTACTGGAGGAAGTCTGAACTTTATCTAATGTGTTAATTTTCAAGTTTCTCAGAAGATGTCCCTACTTGTAAATTTTGAAGATTCTGAACTGTGTCGTTTTCGAGGTATTTTTGTTTTGCCTGTAGTAAGAAGTGTGAACATTCTCTTCTACAGGACACTACTGACGAACTACAATGGTGCACCCTAGTGCGAAGTGAAAGAACTGTTTTTTGGAGAAATTTTGATTTCAAAAGTTTGTTTCTTGTTAAATTTCTTTCCGTTTTTGTTTAAGTTGGCTGTATAACCCTTTCTTTCCCCTTGTTTTGAATTTAGCCAATCCCGAATTTCTTTAATTAATTTATGACCAATCAGGTGTATCTTCTCCAAATTGGATATGTTGCTTAACCCTAGCCAATAAAATTCTTGTGGGAGGGTGTTCTCATTCCTGAAACGCCTCGAACATTCCGCGAGAGTATATAAACTGCTGATTTTCGGGTCTCCGGGCCACTTCAGTAACATCTTTTAGTGTGTAAAGTACGTAGCAGGGGGCGGGAAGCGCCTCTTTCTTCGGGCAGCATTTCAACCACAAGTTAATGGACTTTTATAACTTATTTTCTTGCTAGCTCAGCAGTTTAACTTTCGGGGCAGGTCCGAAGCCTTTTCCATGTAACTTTCCTTTCAAAAATGTAAAGTCACTCGGTATCAATTCTTTCTGTTTTAACTACAAATTGGGATAGAGAGTGCTTAACCCTCTCGAGCTCCCACTCATTTTGCTTCGAGGTGAACTTATTTTCTCAGCCGTTTCTTCCTGTCTAGCGTAATGTGAATTGTCTCCTTTTTATAAGTCACCTCTTTAGTATGGGATTAGCCCTTGCATTAGCGGCCTAGTGCCAAGTAGGTTTTACTAAAGTGTTTGGAGTGCTGTACGCCTCCGATCAAATTGATAATTTGAGGCCATGTCATTGTACTGTTTCTTTAGTGAATACGCCTCAGTAGGTTGGGTAATTTTACCCCTGTGTTTTTGTCCTTAGAGGACAACTTGAAGGTGGAGTTTGGTGTGGCCTTTTATAGGCTTGAACGTTGAGAGCGGTTTGCTCTTTTTGAAATTTGGTTCTGCGTGCCTCGAGGAGGCTTTACTGTGTAATTTGGAGCAAGTGCTCCTGGGCATGAATGGGGATTTCTGCCCCTCTGTTGAAACTTGTTTTGGGGTAAAGCTGGGCTAATTGCTCAAGAATTGTGGGCTAGAAGCCCAAATCCTGTAAATACTGTAATTGTACTTTTGTTGCCTTGCTACTCTGTACCTGCCATGCTTGTTATTTCTTGATTTTGAAAAGAAAATATAACCTTGTTAAATTTTATCTTAACTTTAATTTCGTATTCTGAGACCTGTTCACCCCCGCACCTTCTTTCACCTCTGCTGTTCCACAGATACCTCGGAACAGTACTAATCACAAGTAATTTCATGGTTCTAATACAATCATCCCTTTGTCGCCCGTTTAGTCGTCTCTTAGGACAGGCAGGGGATGCGGTGGGTGTATTCTTCGTCTGCGTCCCCCACCCACAGGGGGTTGTTTGGTCCGCGAGAGGTATTTTATTTCCCTCAAGTTCACCGGCAAGCCGGTTAGGAACTCCCTATTCGCCACCTGGGACGCGCCACGTGGGATTATCACCTCTACCCCTGCTACGCCAGCGTAGGAGGTTCGTGGAATCTACCGACATGAGGCTGACGAATCTGACCAACGTCAAAAACCACCAGACTAATACGGGATCGTATCAATCATCTTGAGCTCAGAAGGCTAACGCTCTACCGTATGAGCTTCTCAACCCCGCCACAATGTATCGAAACAATGTCATCTTAGCGAAGATGAGAGTTAATAATCTGCATAACGAAATATCGGTTGTACGGAACATACAGTACCCTTGGAACCGGGACGACATGAGATGTATTATTTGACAGATGAATTTCAGGAACGCGCTCTGAAACCTGCTTCCTCCCTTTCACCAATACATTCGGTCGCCTCACGAAATAATCATTATCCGAACAGTTACCTGTAATTGGTCAGTAACGATTGACACAATAATACAAAGATCGAAACAAAAAATTATTCACAATATTGTTTCCTGCCATGCTGAATATTTTAATAATTCAAAGTACACTTGAAATTTGTCTCAATGCCTTACAAGTACGCGGAAGCAATTTAGGAATCAGGCCTCCTGTATTTGATATCACTTGCCACTAGTTACCATTCCGTGTGATTGGAGAGTTGTAGTTCAATAAGCAGTTTGTTGCCGGTGGAGAGTAATGCAGTAAACATTAAATATCCATAGTTTATATTAACATACATGCATGATGTTTGATTGCAAAGAAAATTACTAAATTATGGCATCTCTGAGCCGACTCACAGACGCCCATTATTAAGATGAGGCAAGCAAATTAGAATATAGTAGACAAGCTATCATACCCGTCGCTGATATATTATGTTGATGAGGTGGGGATTACTCATATCAATAAATTGCTTCATCTAGAGTTGATGGTAAGTTTACGAAGAGCACCAAGTCGTTTGTGAGGGAATGGACGTCTAAAACTGTTTCCATTAATAAACTGGGTGAATAATAATTTTTTCATGTAACAAGTACCAAAATGGTAATTTTAGCGGACGAATTCAGCATATAGCTTATTATCGGATGGGGAGCTAGTTCGTGATGTCAATGATATTTTTGAATCCATGTTGACGTGTAAACTGGTGGGTGCGAATCATTAACGAACTAAATCATTGATTTCAAGCTTTAGCAAACCACGCACACTCTGCTGCCCAGTCTTAGAATTATCGGAAACTACCATGAACCAGGAGCCTAATAAATCTGCGACATCGGCCCAGAATGGAATGAAATGCATTGTTAAATTAAAGTCCAAAACTCATCAACTGACCAGAATTCAAAACATGATAATGAAGAATGAATGGATAAATATGAATTTAAATTAATTTAAAATAATCAGCAGATTCAGCTCACAATATTGAAAATATAAAAAATTCTAAAATTAATCCACTGACTATAATTCAAGAACTATACGATGAACAATGATTATGAACTTGAAACAATCAACAGATTCTACCCACAATGCCCCACCTTCCCAGAAGCTATCTTAAAACATTGGTATGTACTGACCAAGGGATGCTTCCAAAACACAATCCTGAATCGATTATGCTTGTTGTCTACAGGGGTCCAAAATCCACGTCAACAGCCCCTCATAATTGTACTTATCCTTAGGAAAGTAAGAACCATGGTATTTCTCATGTAGCGGTACTAATCATGATTTACGTAGACTTACGATGGTCCACATATTGTGGTATTACTCACAGGTAATGTGGTACGCACAGGTAACTCAGACCTGTGGTGTTTCTCACGTTACGGCACCACTCATAGGCAACGCAAACCCATGGTGTTCCTCACATAGGTGTACTAATCGATGATGATGATGATGATGATGCCTTCTGTTCAAAGGGGCCTAACATCGAGGTCATCGGCCCCTGATGGGTCGAAATGAGATGAAATGCAATTACAAAATAAAAATCCAAAATCCTCCACTGACCAGAATTCAAAGCGTGAGGACGAAAAATGAACGGTTGGATATGAAGTTAAAACAATCAGTGGAGCCGACACGCAATGCCTCGGTCTCAGTCACTTTTTTTTTTGCTAGGGGCTTAACGTCGCACCGACACAGATAGGTCTTATGGCGACGATGGGATAGGAAAGGCCTAGGAGTTGGAAGGAAGCGGCCGTGGCCTTAATTAAGGTACAGCCCCAGCATGTGCCTGGTGTGAAAACGGGAAACCAAAGAAAATAATCTTCAGGGCTGCCGATAGTGCGATTCGAACCTACTATCTCCCGGATGCAAGCTCACAGCCGCGCGCCTCTACGCGCACGGCCAACTCGACCGGTATGTGGTGGTACTAATCACAAGAAGTTTCATTGTTCTAATCCAATCATCCCTTGATCGCCCCTTTTTAGTTGCCTCTTACGACAGGCAGGGGATACCGTGGGTGTATTCTTCGTCTCCGTCCCCACCCACAGAGGGTTGTGTGTTTGGTCCGCGAGAGGTATTTTATTTCCCTGAGTCCGCCGGCAAGCCGGTTAGGACCCCTCTATCCGCCACCTGGGACGCGCCACGTGGGAGTATCACCCCTCCCCCTGCTACGCTAGCGCAGCAGGTTTGTGGGTGTACTGATCACAGGGACTCGTACAATCCCGTGTTGTTCCTCACATAGTGGGTACTAATCACAGGCAACGCAGACCCACGGTGTCGCTCATATAGTGGTACTAATCACGCGTACTGTAAAGCCCATACTGATTCACACCATGTTGCTACCTAACATTGTGGTACTACTCTCAAGTAAAGGCGACCCATGGCGTTCCTCGCGTGATGGTTCTAATTACAAATAGTCTCATGGTTTTAATTCGATCATCCCTTTGTCGCCCCTTTTGATAATTATGCTCGTTTAAAAGGGCCTACATTGAGGTCGTCGGCCCCTAATGGTAAGAAATGAAATAACAAACCAAAAGGTCAAAATCATCCATTGACCAAAATAAAATAACATGAAGAATGAATGGATGGACATGAACCCCAAAAAACAAAACAAAAAACAAAATCCAGTGGACCGGGCTCAAAAAAGACCATAAATACTAGTATAACTGACCAAGGGATGCTTGATGCCTAAAGGGGTCCAAAATCCAGGTTAAAGGCACCTCACAATGGTAGTTATCGCTAGTAAGGTGATGATGCTTGTTTTAAGGGGCCTAACAGCGAAGGTCATCGGCCCCTAATGGAACGAAATGAATGACATGAGACATGAAGTTAAAATTTTAAGAAGTATCCAATGACTAGAGTTAAAAAAGAATGGTGATGATGAAAAATGAGGGTGAGATTAAAACCTTCAGTGGATCTAATACGCAATGCCTTATGTTCTATTAAAATAAGAGAAAATACAGGAAAACGAAGGAATAAGGCACTTACCAGTAGTACAGATATTAACACATAATTTACGTTAGACGTTAAAATAACACATTAAAATGCGCAACACAAACTAAAATGAAGTCAGTGAGATAAAAGCGCAACTGACATAAACAACACTAGGACAAAGGACATCATCACACACGATAAAACAGACCGCTATCCCTCATAAAGCGGATGACGAGGTCTGCTGACTGCTCGTCATCTCGCAAGATCAGGGAGATCGTACTCGGAAGGTTAAGACTACGGCGCAGATCGAACAGGTCCACACACTCCGTAAGGATGTGTACCACGGTAAGATGGTCGCCGCAGGTACACACCGGAGGGGGTTCTCCTTTCAGTAGATGGGAGTGCGTCAGGATACCGTGGCCGATCCGAAGGCGACATAATACCACGGCTTCCCTCCGCGAAGCCCGAAGGGAAGTCCTCCATACCTTCGTTGATCCTTTTATCACTCTCAGCTTATTGGGAAGTGGAATGGCCTGCCACTCCATCTCCCAATGAGACATAACCAGATGTCTCAGCTGAGAGCGAATATCACTGGCTGGAACCTTGAAAGGCAACGGGGGCAGTGTAACTGCATCCTTGGCAGCCCGATCTGCTAACTCGTTTCCCTCGATGCCCATGTGGCTGGGGAGCCACACAAGCGTAATTCTGGTGCCGGCATCCGAACACCCGGCCAGCAGGTCCTGGATCCGCTGCACCACAGGGTGCCCAGGGAAACAGGTATCAATAGACTGGAGCGAGCTCAAGGAGTCAATACACACGAGGAAGTGTCGGTGTTCATTGTACAGTGCGTACCGCAGAGCTCCACGGATAGCATAAAGCTCCGCTGTGTACACACTACAGGTTTCCGGGAGAGCAAAAAGAAACCGATCATTTCCGACAACGAACGCACAGCCCACCTTCATATCTGTCCTTGAACCACCCGTGTAAACGACGACTGAACCTGGATAGCGGCCAACAACGGACAGGTAGAGCCTCCGATAAATCGAAGGGTCCGTGTCTCCTTTCGGGCCAGTGTGCAAATCCAGAATGATTTCAGGTCGTCGTACAACCCACGGAGGTACATCACTTGGTTGTCTGACAAGGCAAAGAATCGAAGGTACGTCAAAAAATTCATAACTGCTATCCAAGCGTATCCCAACCGGCCGCGTCGCACGAGGATAAGCAGCGTACAACAAACCGTTGCCATTGTTGAACACGCAGGGATAGCTCGGATGAATCTGTCGCAAATTTGCAGCATAAGTAAGTAAGAGTTGCTGCCGCCTCAGGTGAAAAGGCGGCACACCAGACTCAGCGAGCAGGCTAGCGATGGGGCTTGTACGAAAAGCTCCCGTCGCCAACCTAACCCCGCTGTGGTGGATACTGTTCAGCTTCGCAAGAACGCTTGGCCTTGCGGAGCCATATGCTGCACTTCCGTAGTCTAACCGGGATAAAATGTGTGCCCGATAGAATCGCAGGAGGACCACGCGGTCAGCTCCCCAATTAGTGTTGCTAAGAAACTTCAAGAGGTTAAGCCTCTTGGTGCATTGCACTTTTAGCTCCCGCACGTGTGGCTCCCACGATAATTTACTGTCAAAAAGAGCCCAGGAAATCGGTAGGCGTCAACAACTGGAAGAATGACATTTCCTAGATAAAGCTCAGGATGTGGGTGAAGAGCATGTTGACGACAAAAGTGGACAACGGAGGACTTTGCGGCAGAAAACCGAAAGCCATGTTCTAAGGTCCACTTCTCCATCCTCCTAATAGCTTGCTGTAATTGTCGTTCTGCGACTGCCATACTCCACGACTATAGTGCAGAGCAAAATCGTCCACATATAGCGACGGTATTACTGCTGGACCAGCAGCAGCCACAATACCGTTTATGGCAATCGCGATCAGAGTGACAGTAAGGACCGATCCCTGTGGGACTCCATTTTCCTGAACGTGATATTGCGAATATGTCCTCCCTACTCGGACACGGAATAGACGGGACAAAAAATTCGCAATAAATACCGGCAAGTTACCTCGGAATCTCCATTGATGCAGGACTGAAAGGATACCATATCGTCATGTGGTGTCGTAGGCCTTCTCTAAATCAAAAAAAAAGTTACCAAGTGCTGTTTACCGAGAAACGCATCCTGGATAGAGATCTCCAGGCGGACCAAGTGGTCAGTGGTGGATCGAGCGGCTCGAATACCAAACTGGTATTCGGACAAGAGTCCTTGTTTCTCCAGACACCATACGAGTCGGCGATTTACCATCCTCTCAAATAGCTTACACAGGCAGTTTGTAAGACAAATCGGCCTGTAACTTCCTGCATACATAGTATCTTTGTCAGGCTTGAGGACAGAAATGACTATGCCCTCTCGCCACTGAGACGGAAAATCACCCTCCATCCTGATACGGTTGAACTCACGAAGGAGATAGAGTGGACAATCATCACTATGGTGTTTCAACATCTGGTTGTGGATGTTGTCCGGTCCAGGAGACGTGTCCTTGCAAAGCGCTAGGGCGCTGCGGTGTTCCTACTCCGTAAAGGGCACGTTGTAGTCCTCTGAAGCTTGAGAGGCAAAACTAAGGTGATGACGTTCCGCCTCCCGCTTCAGAGCGAGGAAATCAGGATGGTAATTCCCGGAGCCAGATACATCCGTGAAATTCCTGGCTAGATGGTCAGCAATCAGGAGGGATTCAGTGACAATATTGCCTGCAATGGAAATTCCCGGTACAGAAGATGATCCATGGATACCCGAAATACGTCGAAGCTTGGTCCACACTTGAGATGATGGAGTATGAGACGTCATAGACGACATATCTCTCCCATGAATCCTTCTTACTTTGAGGAATAAGAACTCGCCGCTTAGCGCGGAGTTTCTTGAATTTTATCAAGTCGGCCGCAGTAGGCTGTCTACGGTAACGTTTGTGAGCGCGGCGGCGTTCTTTGATAGCTGCTGCTATTTCTTCGTTCCACCAAGGAACGAGCTTTCGGCGAGGAGTCCCCGAGTAGAATGGAATGGACTCGGCAGCAGCAGCAAGAATAACCCGGGTGATATAAGTTATTTCCTCGCCGACGGTCTGCCTGATATCATCGTTAAAGGCAGCTAAAGATGAGTACTTTGGCCAATCAGCATGTTTCAAAATCCATCGAGGGGGAGCCTCGACGGCTTTTTGGTTCATCAAAGTAAGAATGATGGGAAAATGGTCACTGTCACAGAGATCATCGTGTGCATGCCACCGAAACAGTGGAACCAACGTTCGGCTGCATAGACTTACGTCTATGCGAGAATATGTGCCGTAAAGCACACTAAAGTTAGTTGGTTCCCCCGTGTTCAAAATACATAAATCCAGCTCTGTTACTAATGTTTCTAGCTCTCTCCCCCTGGGGCACGGCGTCTCAGAGCTCCAGATGGGGTGATGGGCGTTAAAACCTCCCAACAAGAGGAATGGAGGTGGAAGCTGTTCTATAAGATCAGTGACATCAGTTATGTTAAGAGCGTGACCTGGTGGAAAATAAACATTACACACTGTTGTTATGACAGGCAGCGGAACGCGAACAGCTACAGCCTCGAGGGGAGTTCTTAATGGAACCTCTTCGCTGTAGGTATCAGAACGTACAAAAATGCCAACACCACCGGACGCCCGGTGAGCATAGTACCGTTCTGTCGAGTATAGTCTGAAATTTCTCAAGACCGTATGATGACCAGGTCTGAAGTTGGTCTCCTGAATACAGACTATACTCGCTGCGTACTCACTAATGAGCTGACGTAACTCAGCAAGATGCCTGTCATAACCATTACAATTCCACTGTAACAGTGCCATACTGTGGACTATAAAAGGAGTGTTAGGTTATGAGCGAAAAAATGCTCGTAAGCCTAAACAATATCTACATCTACATCCGTAGATATAGAGGACAGCGCGACATCCATCCCGTCATCAAAAGTTCGCAGGGGTGCCGCCCAGAACGACGCTCTTCGGGCGCACGCATATCAAAATTTTCAAATGGTCTACTTCTGACCCTCGGAAGAATAATAATAATAAAATAAAGAGGGGACCATGGCCACATGACCCTTTAAGTCGCCTTCTACGACAGGCAGGGATTACCTGTGAATGTACACGACCCCTCCCATCCACAGGAGGTCCAACACATTATACCAAACCGCAATCCATGTCGGCGCCTAGGTCGCCCCTTTTAGTTGACTCATACTACAGGCAGGGGGTACCGTGGGTGTATTCTACATGTGCGTCCCCCACCCGCAGGGGTAGTGTGTTTGGTCCGCGAGAGGTATTTTATTTCCCTCAAGTCCGCCGGCAAGACGGTTAGTACCCCCTATCCGCCACCTGGGACGCGTCACGTGGGAGTATCACCTCTCCCCCTGCTACGCCATCGTACTAGGTTCGTGGAACAAAAAGGATAGAGGCGTGAATTTGCACTCCTAAATCTACATTTTAAAATCTTAAGTGGCTCTAGGCCGATACACAGGGGCTAATCCCAAGCTAGGGAAGTGACTCGTATGAGAAAACTTGAATACATTAAGGAAGAGAAGAAACGTTTACGAAAACAGTCACCTCACTTTCAAATGAAGGGGAGCTCGAGAGGGTAAAGCACTCTCTATCCCCGAATTAAAGTTCAAGAAAATTGGAGTTTACCAGTAAAAGGTTTTACATGTTTAATAGTTTACATATTAAAGGTTTCGAACCTTCCCCGGGAGTTAAACTGCTGAGCTAGCAAGAAATAAAGATGTTAAGAGGCCATTACCTTGTAGAAGAACAGCTGCCTGAAGAATGAGGCGCTTCCCGCCCCCTGCTACATATTCACACACTGAGTTAGATGTTACTCTAGTGGTTCCGAGACAAGTAAATCAGCATGTTTTATACCCTCGAGGAAAATTCGAGACCTTTCAAGAATGAGTAGACAAACCCCCTCAATTTTTATTGGTTGACAAGGAATGACACATGGAAATTTGAAGAAGAAAGCAATGATTGGAGGAAAATTAATTGCAGAAATTACTGATTGGATAAATTCAAAACAGGCGGAAAGAAAGGATTAATATGCCAACCCACAAACCACAGAACAAAATTTAGTAAAGGCAAAAACTTATGAATACAAAATTTCTTCAAGAGTGTTCATTCCATTGCGCCAGAGTGTTGATGCTGATGCTTGTTGGTTTAAGGGGCCTAACATCGAAGGTCATCGGCCCCTAATGGTACGAAATGAAAGAACAAAAAATTACAAAGGCATCCACTGACCAAAATAAAAATAAAAAATGTCATGAAGAATGAATGGATGGACAGGAACCCAACAAAACACAAAACAAACAAAAACAAAACCAGTGGATCGGATTCAATAGAGAACGAAAACAACAGTATTACCGACCAAGGTACCACTTATAAAGCACAATGATGCTTGGTGTCTAAAGGGGGTGCAAAATCCACGTCTAAGGCCCCACAGAATGGTACATGTCGCGAGTAAAATAGAACCATGGTATGTGTCATGTTGGGGTAGTAATCAGAAGTAGCGAAGACTCACGGTGTTCCACAAAAGATAGTACTACTCACAAGTATTGTACTTCGTACAGGTAACGCAGACCTATGGTGTTTCGCACACAATGGCGCCACCCACAGCCAACGCAAACCGATGAGTTTCCTCACCTAGGGTACTAGTCACGGGTGCCGGTCCCAAGGGCCCCGTGGTGTTCCGCACATAGTGAGTACTAATCACAGGCAACGCAGACCCACGGTGTCGCTCATATAGTGGTACAGCTCACAGGCTACGCCCAGACCCGTGGTGTTGCCCACATGGGTACAACGCACGGGTACCGGAATCCACCAGGCCAGGCTTTTTACTGCAACGAATCACAAACATATTTAGTACCATATTAGTGATACTACTCGCAAGTACATGCAACCCATGGTGTTCCCCACATGATGGTACGAATCAAAAGTAGTTGCATGGTTCTAATTCATTCATCCCTTGGTCGCCCCTTTTAGTCGCCTCGCACGACAGGCAGGGGATACCGTGGGTGTATTATTCGTCAGCCTCCCCCACCCACAGGGGGTGTGTGTTTGGTCCGCGAGAGGTATTTTATTTCCCTCAAGTCCGCCGGCAAGCCGGTTAGGACCCCCCTATCCGCCACCTGGGACGCGCCACGTGGGAGTATCACCTCTCCCCCTGCTACGCAGGCGCCAGAGTGTATTACCATAGTTTTTTGTAGAGACATCTGTTAGAGAATGTCCACACTTCTTGATCAATGAAAAACAAAAGCAAATGAAAAACACTGAGTGACATCTTCTGATAACTAGTAGAGTTAGTTCGGTGGAAGTTCCGGGTTTCTCCAGTAGAGAAGTTTCAATTGGCGCTAGATATGAAATTGCGTCGCGTAGAGGTGTACCGCCCGGTAAAATTATATTAAGAAAAATGAATGGTATAATATTTCATTGAAAGGGTATGCCATAAATCTTGATGGTTGATTGATGTTTGTTGTTTAAAAAGGCCTAACATCGAGGTCATCAGCCCCTGATGGTACGAACCGAGACGAAATGAAATGACAACTTAAAATACCAAAATACTCCACTGACCAGAATTCAAAGCATGACGACGAAGAATGGATGGATGGATGGATGGATGGATGGATGGATGGATGGATGGATGGATGGATGGATGGATGGATGGATGGATGGATGGATGGATGGATGGATGGATGGAGATGAATTTAAAATGATCAGTGGATCCGACCCACAGTCCCTCACATGCACAGAAGCTGGCACAAAACAATCGCATTACCGACCAAGAGACTGCTTCTATAGTACGATGCTGAAACGTAGGTGCGTATAAAAGTCGAATCGAGTCCAAAATCCGGGTCATCAGCCCCTCATATTGGTTTTAAAAAGATACAGAATATAGATTAACAAGTCAGAATAAGGCATCACCTTGAAGTGCAATCATATATAATTCAAGTTAAAAGATAAAAACATTAATTTACACAAAATAAACTAAAAGAGGGTCATTAAAATAAAATGTAGTTATCATACATACATGCATACATATATACATACATACATACATACATTATCATTATAGACTGTTATGCCTTTCAGCGTTCAGTCTGCAAGCCTCTCTGAATTTACTAAACGTCGCCACAATCCTCGATTTGCAACTCGTGTTGTGGCCTCATTTAGTTCTATACCTCTTATCTTTAAATCGTTAGAAACCGACTCTAACCATCGTCGTCTTGGTCTACCTCTACTTCTCTTACTCTCCATAACAGAGTCCATTATTCTCCTAGGTAACCTATCCTCCTCCATTCGCCTCACATGGCCCCACCACCGAAGCCGATTTATGCGTACAGCTTCATCCATCGAGTTCATCCCTAAATTAGCCTTTATCTCCTCATTCCGAGTACACTCCTGCCATTGTTCCCACCTGTTTGTACCAGCAATCATTCTTGCTATTTTCATGTCTGTTACTTCTAACTTATGAATAAGATATCCTGAGTCCACCCAGCTTTCGCTCCCGTAAAGCAAAGTTGGTCTGACAACAGACCGATGTAAAGATAGTTTCGTCTGGGAGCTGACTTCCTTCTTACAGAATACTGTCGATCGCAACTGCGAGCTCACTGCATTTGCTTTACGACACCTTGATTCAATCTCACTTACTATACTACCATCCTGGGAGAACACACGACCTAAATACTTGAAATTATCAACCTGTTCTAGCTTTGTATCACCAATCTGACATTCAATTCTGTTGAATTTCTTACCTACTGACATCAATCTAGTCTTCGAGAGGCTAATTTTCATACCATACTCAATGCACCTATTTTCAAGTTCCAAGATATTAGACTGCAGGCTTTCGGCACAATCTGCCATTAAGACCAAGTCGTCAGCGTAGGCCAGACTGCTTACTACATTTCCACCTAACTGAATCCCTCCCTGCCATTTTATACCTTTCAGCAGATGATCCATGTAAACTACGAACAACAAAGGTGAAAGATTACAGCCTTGTCTAACCCCTGTAAGTACCCTGAACCAAGAACTCATTCTCCCATCAATTCTCACTGAAGCCCAATTGTCAACATAAATGCCTTTGATTGATTTTAATAATCTACCATTAATTCCATAGTCCCCCAGTATGGCGAACAACTTTTCCCTCGGTACCCTGTCATATGCTTTCTCTAGATCTACGACACAAACACAACTGCCTATTCCTCTCGTAGCATTTTTCAATTACCTGACGTATACTAAAAATCTGATCCTGAGAGCCTCTCTGTGGTCTGAAACCACACTGGTTTTCATCCAACTTCCTCTCAACGATTGACCGCACCCTCCCTTCCAAGATGCCTGTGAATACTTTGCCTGGTATACTAATCAGTGAGATACCTCGATAGTTGTTGCAATCCTTCCTGTTCCCTTGCTTATAAATAGGTGCAATTACTGCTTTTGTCCAATCTGAATGTACCTTACCAACACTCCATGCTAATTTTACTACTCTATGAAGCCATTTCATCCCTGCCGTCCTACTATACTTCACCATTTCAGGTCTTATTTCATCTATTCCTGCTGCTTTATGACAATGGAGTTTATTTACCATCCTTTCCACTTCCTCAAGCGTAATTTCACCAACATCATTTTTCTCCTCCCCAAGAGCTTGGCTGTTCCCTTCACCTCCAGGATGATTTCCATTTACACTGACTGACAGAGCAAATGCAACACCAAGAAGGAGTGGTCAGAACTTAATGCCAATTGCAGGGTAGACTGACGTCACTGAGGTATGCTCATGATGTGAAATGCGCCGCTGTGCTGCGCACGTAGCGAACGATAAATGGGACACGGCGTTGGCGAATGGCCCACTTCGTACCGTGATTTCTCAGCCGACAGTCATTGTAGAACGTGTTGTCGTGTGCCACAGGACACTTGTATAGCTAAGAATGCCAGGCCGCCGTCAACGGAGGCATTTCCAGCAGACAGACGACTTTACGAGGGGTATGGTGATCGGGCTGAGAAGGACAGGTTGGTCGCTTCGTCAAATCGCAGCCGATACCCATAGGGATGTGTCCACGGTGCAGCGCCTGTGGCGAAGATGGTTGGCACAGGGACATGTGGCACGTGCGAGGGGTCCAGGCGCAGCCCGAGTGACGTCAGCACGCGTGGATCGGCGCATCCGCCGCCAAGCGGTGGCAGCCCCGCACGCCACGTCAACCGCCATTCTTCAGCATGTGCAAGACACCCTGGCTGTTCCAATATCGACCAGAACAATTTCCCGTCGATTGGTTGAAGGAGGCCTGCACTCCCGGCGTCCGCTCAGAAGACTACCATTGACTCCACAGCATAGACATGCACGCCTGGCATGGTGCCGGGCTAGAGCGACTTGGATGAGGGAATGGCCGATGAGTCACGCTTCTGTTCTGTCAGTGATAGTCACCGCAGACGAGTGTGGCGTCGGCGTGGAGAAAGGTCAAATCCGGCAGTAAGTGTGGAGCGCCCTACCGCTAGACAACGCGGCATCATGGTTTGGGGCGCTATTGCGTATGATTCCACGTCACCTCTAGTGCGTATTCAAGGCACGTTAAATGCCCACCGCTACGTGCAGCATGTGCTGCGGCCGGTGGCACTCCCGTACCTTCAGGGGCTGCCCAATGCTCTGTTTCAGCAGGATAATGCCCGCCCACACACTGCTCGCATCTCCCAACAGGCTCTACGAGGTGTACAGATGCTTCCGTGGCCAGCGTACTCTCCGGATCTCTCACCAATCGAACACGTGTGGGATCTCATTGGACGCCGTTTGCAAACTCTGCCCCAGCCTCGTACGGACGACCAACTGTGGCAAATGGTTGACAGAGAATGGAGAACCATCCCTCAGGACACCATCCTCACTCTTATTGACTCTGTACCTCGACGTGTTTCTGCGTGCATCGCCGCTCGCGGTGGTCCTACATCCTACTGAGTCGATGCCGTGCGCATTGTGTAACCTGCATATCGGTTTGAAATAAACATCAATTATTCTTCCGTGCCGACTCTGTTTTTTCCCCAACTTTCATCCCTTTCGAACCACTCCTCCTTGGTGTTGCATTTGCTCTGTCAGTCAGTGTACATTGAGAAGATGTTCAAAATATTCCCTCCACCTCTCCAAGGATTCCCTGGGATCTATTATGAGTTCACCTGAATTATCAAAACACTGTTCATTTCCTTTTTCCCTTCCTAAGATTCTTTATTACTGTCCAGAAAGGTTTCCCTGGTGCTTGACCTAGTCTTTCCAGGTTATTACCAAAATCTTCCCTCGACTTCTTTTTGGATTCAAAAACTATTTGTTTCGCCCTGTTTCTTTCATCTACGTACAAATCCCTGTCTGCCTCGGTCCTTGTTTGGAGCCATTTCTGATAAGCCTTCTTTTTACGTTTACAAGCTGCTCTCACTTCATCATTCCACCAAGATGTTCGCCTTTTCCCATCTTTACACACAGTTGTTCCTAGGCATTCCCTTGCTGTTTCTACTACGGGATCCCTGTATACCACCCATTCACTTTCTATATCCTGAACCTGCTTACTGTCTGCTGTTCGAAACTTCTCACTAATCATATCCATGTACTCCTGTCTAATTTCCTCGTCCTGAAGAGTTTCTACCCTTATTCATTTGCAGACAGATTTGACTATCTCTACCCTAGGCCTAGAGATACTTAGTTCACTACATATCAGATAGTGGTCTGTATCATCGAAAAATCCCCGGAAAACTCGTACATTCCTAACAGATTTCCTGAATTCGAAGTCGGTTAAGATATAGTCTATTATGGATCTGGTACCCCTAGCCTCCCATGTGTAGTGGTGAATAGCCTTATGCTTGAAGAATGTATTCGTAACTGCTAAACCCATACTAGCTCAGAAGTCCAGCAAACGCTTCCCATTCCCATTAGCTTCCATATCTTCCCCACACTTACCAATCACCCTTTCGTATCCTTCAGTTCTATTCCCAACTCTCGCACTAAATCGCCCATTAGCACTATTCTGTCCTTGCTGTTGACCCTGACCACAATGTCACTCAATGCTTCATAAAACTTGTGAACTTCATCCTCATCTGCACCCTCACATGGTGAATACACGGAGACAATTCTAGTCCTAATTCCTCCAACTGACACATCTACCCACATCATTCGCTCATTTACGTGCCTAACTGAAACTATGTTGCGTGCAATGGTATTCCTGATAAAGAGCCCTACCCCAGACTCTGCCCTTCCCTTTCTAACACCCGTCAAGTACACTTTATAATCTCCTATTTCTTCCTCGTTATCTCCCCTTACCCGAATATCACTTACTCCTAGCACATCCAGATGCATCTTCTTTGCTGACTCAGCCAGTTCTACTTTCTTTCTTCCATACGCCCCATTAATATTGATAGCTCCCCATCGAATTCCATTTCGCTCGCCAAGTTGTTTCCAAGGAGTCCCTCGCCTGTCAAATATGAGTGGGACTCCATTACTCCCATAGGTCCGAGGCTTGCTTAAAGTGTTCTGAGCTCGGTAAATTCATGAAGCAGGATGCTACCCTACTTGCACATAGTCCAAGTGAAGATCTCTCCTCTAACGGGTTATGGACCACCGGTGAATTGTACAGTCCTAGCCGCCTGAGCACAAGGAGGGCCACGACTCAGAATATGTCTGAGATGTCCACTCCCATTCCATAGCAACTGGTATCCCGACTATCAGGACCACTTACTAGGCCACTCAGCCGTTGCCCATGATTCACGAACTAGTAACCCACAACCATGAACCATATGTAGTTATCAATATAATTAAAACAAGTATCACTTTTACACACCTTAAAACAAGCCACTATCCCTGATAAAACGGATGACGCGGTCTTCTGACTGCTCGTCATCTTGTAAGATGAGCGAGATGGTACTCAGGAGTTTTAGACTAAGTCGCACATCGTCCAGGTCCACGCACTCCGTACGGATCTCTACCACGATAAGATGAACGCCGCAAGTACACACCGACAGGGGGCTTCTACTTTTATATAAAAGTTGGACCTTTTCTTCCTCTGGTTAGTGTTAAAAGGGAATGGTTGTTCAGTTGTACAGCCTCTGAAAAAATATAACCATCATTCGATACCGAGACTAGCTTTTCTAGCTTAAATACCTCTGACAGAACGTCTGTATTCCCCATGTGCATGGGAGCTGTAGAATTCATCCACATTATCCCCCGCCTTTGTAAGAGGCGACT
The DNA here is from genome assembly GCF_040414725.1 of Anabrus simplex. Taxonomy (NCBI): domain Eukaryota; kingdom Metazoa; phylum Arthropoda; class Insecta; order Orthoptera; family Tettigoniidae; genus Anabrus; species Anabrus simplex. The sequence continues at coordinate 91,600,255 of NC_090268.1, read as the reverse complement.
GAAAGGTGATCCTCACAGGTTTTCAACTTGGGAGCGAGGTTTGATAACCACGAAACCCCTAGCTCACTCTGGAATTCCTTCCACTTACTTTGCCAGGCTCCTCCCTTCCATCTTTCCTATCAGACCTCCCGTGATGAACTCTTATTCTTTCCCAATCCCGACAGTATTAGACTTGAGAGGTGTAAGCAGTTTTTCCATTTTCATGACCTCCTTCCCTTCCTTTTGCCGATAAATTCATTCTTCGAATTGTCAGACCTCTTTCTTTCTACCTTATGATTTTGATGTTTGCCTATATGTATTTCCTCTTAAAACAACAATCACCACCATCACCAGAAAGTTTGCCTACCTCTTTCATTGCTTCATACTTCATAGTTTGGAGGTGCTTGTCAGTTAACAATATTACGACGATGATGATGATGGTGATGCTTGTTGTTTAAAGGAGCCTAACATCTAGGTCATCTGCCCCAAATGCTACGAAGTGGAATGACAACAAAAATTCAGAATCATCCACGGACCAAAATAAAAAAAATGTCATGAAGAAGGAATGGATGGACATGAACAAAAACCAACAACAAAAACGAGCAAACAAAAAAAAACAGTTGGTCCAATTCAAAAGAAATGTCAGAAATAATGCATTACTGACCAAGGGACCACTCATAAAGCACAATCCTGATGATGATGATGATGATGATGATGATGCTTGTTGTTTAAAGGGGCCTAACCTCGAGGTCATCAGCCCCTAATGGTACGAAATGAAATAACAAAAAATTCAGATTCACCCACTGCCAAAATGAAATAAAAAATGTTGACGAATGAATGGATGGACATGAACCCTACAAAACAAAAAAAAAACAAAAAACTGTGGATCAGACACAAAAAAAGATTGTGAATAATAGTATTACTGACCAAGGGACCACTTATAAAGCACAATGATGCTTAATGTCAATAGGAGTGCAAAATGCACGACTAAGGCCCCACAGAATGGTACATGTCGCGAGTAAAGTAGAACCATTGTATTTGTCATTTTGGGGTACTAATCAAAAGTAGCGAAGACTCACGGTGTTCCACACAAGATGGTACTACTCACAAGTATTGTACTTCGTACAGGTAACGCAGACCAATGTGTTTCTCACATAATGGCGCCACTCATAGCCAACGCAAAACGATGAGTTTCCTCACCTAGGTGTACTAGTCACGGGTGCCGGTCCCAAGGGCCCCGTGGTGTTCCTTGCATAGTGAGTACTAATCACAGGCAACGCTGACCCACGGTGTCGCTCATATAGTGGTACAACTCACAGGCTACGCCCAGTCCCGCGGTGTTGCCTACATGGGTAAAACGCACAGGTACTGGAATCCACCAGGCCAGGCTTTTTACTGCAACTAATCACAAACCTATTTCGTACCAAGTTAGGGATACTACTCGCAAGTACATGCAACCCATGGTGTTCCCCGCATGATGGTACGAATCAAGAGCAGTTGCATGGTTCTAATTCAATCATCCCTTGGTCGCCCCTTGTAGTCGCCTCTTACGACAGGCAGGGGATACCGCGGGTGTATTCTACATGTGCGTCCCCCACCCGCAGGGGGTAGTGTGTTTGGTCCGCGAGAGGTATTTTATTTCCATCAAGTCCTCCAGCAAGCCGGTTAGGAACCCCTATCCGCCACCTGGGACGCGCCACGTGGGAGTATCACCTCTCCCCCTGCTGAGCCAGCGTAGTAGGTTCGTGGACACAATTCTGAATCGAGGATACTTTATGTCTAATGGGGTCCAAAATCCAGGTCTAAGGCCCCTCAGAATGGTACATGTCGCGAGTAAAGTAGAACCATGGCATTGGGGTACTAATGAAAAGTAGCGAAGACTCACGGTGTTCCACACAAGATGGTACTACTCACAAGTATTGTACTTCGTACAGGGAACGCAGACCCATCGAGTTTCTCACACAATGGCGCCACTCATAGCCAAAGCAAACCGATAAGGTTCCTCACCTAGGTGTACTAACCACACATCCCGTGGTGTTCCTCACATAGTGGGTACCAATCACAGGCAACGCTGATCCACGGTGCGCCTCATATGGCGGTACAACTCACAGGCTACGCCCAGACCCGTGGTGTTGTTCACATGGGTACGACGCACGGGTACTGGAAACCACCAGGCCAGGCTTTTACTGCTACTAATCACAAATCTATTTCGTACCTAATATAGTGGTACTACTCGCAAGTACAGGCAACCCATGGTGCTCCCCGCGTGATGGAACGAATCAAAAGTAGTTTCATGGTTCTAATTCAATCATCCCTTGGTCGACCCTTTTAGTCACCTCTTACGACAGGCAGTGGATACCGTGGGTGGATTATTCGTCCGCGTCCCCCACCCACAGGGGATAAAGAGAGAGAAAAGAAGAAGAAAGAAGGGATCCGTCACTTGGAAAGATGAAGTAACGGACGAAGAAACGTAAGGGCCACGAAGGGCGTGAAAATGAAAGACTCCCTAGGCCTCGAATGCTCTCATACCGTCGGGGTCGGAAAAGAACAAGAGTTGACCAAGGGAAGTCGGACAGGATAGACGAAAGTGATGAGCCTGGCACAAGTAAGTGGAAGCAATGCCAAGACTCAGCTAAGGGCCCCGTGGTTGCCAATGCACACTCCCAAGCTGAGAGCCCCTTGGGCCCCTGTCAATCGCCTCTTACGACAGGCAGGGGATACCGCGGGTGTATTCTACATGTGCCTCCCCCACCCGCAGGGGGTAACAGTATAACTTCCTAGATGTAATGTTTCTGTACTTATCAGACCAAGAACACCCATACTTCTATTATGTGAATATATGCACTTACAACTCACACTTTTACGAATGATATTTACAGCACAGTCGAACAAAAATAAACTTCACTGCACTGGCTTAGAGTAATTGCTTGTACTATGCCTCATGAACGATCCAAATCCCATTATGTGTCGTGACAGCGCCAGCTGATGTAGGAAGTATTGCATGACGTGACTTGACCATCTGGAGTTGTAGTCCCTACCTGAGATGCAGTATCCTCCATTATATTCTTATGACATTCACAAACATGGCTTAGAGTATGTGAAAATTGCTCCGACTGCATTCATGTTCCGTTATTGTACTCACAGTTCACATAAACATTCTACGCTTCCGGTACCTAATTACTAGTGAACATTTCATGATCCTATTGAGATTGCCAATTCTGTAATTCACCAACCATAAACCCCTTTGGACTTCGATTACTGGCTAGTTACAAAAAGGCAAAGTGTTGTTATTTGCAGTTTTGTTCCCACAAAAGACAGGGGATACTTTAAATGCATACGGACACCCATGGTACAAATCACAGATTGTTTTATGGTTCCAGAAGTACCATCCCTTGGTCGCCCTTTTTATTCGCCTTTTACGATAGGCGAGGGATACAGTGGATGTATTCTCTCTTCTGTCATGATGATGATGCTTGTTGTTTTAAGGGGCCTAACATCTATGTCATCGGCCCCTGACGGTACGAAATGAGACAAAATGCAATGACAAAATAAAAATCTAAAACCCTCCACTGACCAGAATTCAAAGCGTGAGGACGATAAATGAACGGATGGATATGAAGTTAAAACAATCAGTGGAGCCGACCCGCAATGCCTCAGTCTCAGAAACTGACGGAAAACAATAGTAGTACTGACCAAGGGACTGCTTCTAGAGCTCAATACTGAATCGAGGATGCTTGCAAGCTAAAGGGGTCCAAAATATAGGTCATCGGCCTCTCATAATGGTACTTATCGCTTGGAATGTAGAACCATGGTATTTGTCATGGTGCGGTACTAATCAAAATTATCGTAGACTCGCGGTATTCCACACATTATGGTACTACTCACAGGTAATTAAATTCGCACATACAGACCTATGGTGTTTCACACATAGCGGCGCCATTTACAGGCAACGCAAACCTATGGTTTTCATCACATAAGTGTACAAACCACAGGAACTCGTACTATCCCGTGGTGTTCCTTATATAGTGGGTACTAATCACAGGTACCGTAAAAGCCTGACCGCACGGTGCCCCTGATTGCTACTAATCACAAACCTATTTGGTACCTAACATAGTGGTACTACGCGCAAGTAATAACGACCCTTGGTGTTCCCCGCGTGGTGGTACTAATCACAAGTAGTTTCAATCATCCCTTGGTCGCCACTTTTAGTCGCCTCTTACGACAGGCAGGGGATACCGTTCGTGCATAATTCGTCTGCGTCCCCCACCCACGGGGGGTTGTGTGTTCGGTCCGCGAGAGGTATTTTATTTCCCTCAAGTCCGCCGGCAAGCCGGTCAGGAACCCCGTATCCGCCACCTGGGACGCACCACGTGGGAGTATCACCTCTCCCCCTGCTACGCCAGCATAGTAGGTTCGCGGTCTCATCTGCGTACCTCACCCACAGTGGTAAAAAAAAAAAGGATCCGACACTTCGAAAAATGAAGTACGGGACCAAGAAAGACAAGTGTCACGAAGGGCGTGAAAAGGAAAGAATCCCTACGCCTCGAATGGTCTAATACCCTCGAGTAGGAAAAGAACAAGATTTGACCAAGTGAGGTCAGACAGGATAGATGAAAGTGAGAAGCCTGGCACAAGTGGAAGCAATGTTAGGACTCAGTTTAGGGCCGCGTGGTTGCCAACACACGCTCCCAAGTTGAGGCCCTCTTCAATTGCCTCTTACGACAGGCAGGGGATACCGGGGTGTGTTCTTCGTTTGCGCCCCCGACTCAAAGAGAGTGTCCTGGCCAGGAATCGAAACCGAACCCCCGGAACCAAAGAGCACTACGCTGAACATACATTCAAGAAGCCGGACTTAAGTTAAATGTAAACAAGCAAGAACTGGCCGTGAAAATACATTACAACCATAGGTACTTTTTATTGGACGTTACCTCATAATTAACTCTGTAACACAGCGCTCTTCTGAAGTACTAATTAGTTAATTAAATTTAAATACCACGGAAATAATCTGCATTCATAAAAGTTTATTGTTGCTGAATTCATTCTAACAGACACTAATGCATTCCGCACTATGCATACTGCACTGCTGTGGAAAGGTCTCGCACGGCATAACTACGACAGATACAAATGCGAACAGAACAGAGTAACGGTGTTGAATTTCCTACATATTAGAAGGATTCACTGACAGAGGATATATGTTAGTTTTTTTCGTTTTTCATTCGCTAAGTGGACGCAGAATATGCAAAGAATGTTGGTACGGAAAGAGACGAGAATATTCAACTGAAATCCTACTAAGATAACGCAACTGTAATCATACACACATCTCTTACATGCATAGCCTATATCTCTGTAAATAAACTCGCCCAGTTAAGTAGCTTACGCGGTGGAGCACCGGCACTCTTACTCCAAGGTGGGAGGTTCAATACTGGGTCAGGTCGTTGGTACTAGATGGCGCGCAAATATGTCAGTTGATCTACCGGCACGTAAAGGAACTCCGGCGAGACATTAATTCTAGCACCTCGACGTCTTCCAATCCCGTAAAAGAAGTTAGTGGAACGTAAAACCAATATCACTATTGTTCCGGAGATTTCAAGAACGCAGAGGTGTACGAAGGTGCGGGCATGAATGGGTGAATAGAGAAAAGATCTAAGTACAATATTTAAATTTCTAAAATTTTAAATTGTATTTACTTCCTTGATTTTCTTTGTTTCTTTTCAGAATTTAAACTTTGTTAAACACTAACACATAATAGCTGGAAAGACATAAGGGGAGCTCTACAGTTCTAGAAACAATAATTATTGATATCAGGTACAATAAAGAGATGAGTTAGGTAGGTCAATAGTTACACTACTACCAAGACACTACTGCTCCAATCAATTACAAGTAAGGAGACGGGGCTCCAAAATTTTTTTTGCTAGGGGCTTTACGTCGCACCGACACAGATAGGTCTTATGGCGACGATAGGATAGGAAAGGCCTAGGAGTTGGAAGGAAGCGGCCGTGGCCTTAATTAAGGTACAGCCCCAGCATTTGCCTGGTGTGAAAATGGGAAACCACGGAAAACCATTTTCAGGGCTGCCGATAGTGGGATTCGAACCTACTATCTCCCGGATGCAAGCTCACAGCCGCGCGCCTCTACGCGCACGGCCAACTCGCCCGGTGCTCCAAAATTTACGACATCCGAAAGTCCACATAATTACCTAAGAGACTACTCTTCAAAATTTACATTATTCCAGCCTTTCATCGGCACAATTCAACTTTTACATTAGGTTAATAACAACCAGTTTCCCCTGTCTTATTCGCTCGACAGTCTAGGTTGCATTTAAATCATTAAAACATCAACAGAGGAAGTAAGTGCCTATTCTACTCGGCCTTAGTGAAAAAGAAGAGGTTGAAGTTATTGGCCAGAAATCAAAATGTTAGGAGGTGAACACTTTCACTTCTGTGAACTACCCTTGAAAATTGTAAAAACCCTATGTGGGTTTATGCCCCAAAGTTACAGAGGCTAAGCCTATACTACGGAGATGACTAGATTGAGAGAATTTTAAATTACAACAAGCAGAGATAAATTTTAAAGTTTACGAAATCATAGTCACCTCAATACCAGGTTGAAGAGGAATAAAATAGGGTTCACATTCTTTATTCCCTAAGGTCTTTAGACTTGTTTAAAAAATTACTTTGAAAGATTCACATTAAGAAAGGATTTTGAAACCTTCCCCTCGAGTTAGCTTTCTGAGACGATTACATGAATAAGATGTCTGCCATTACCTTGAGCTAATAGGCCTTCCGGAGATGGACGAGGCAAGCTCCCTGCCTCGACTATGAACACACACTCAGCCTCTTGACTGGAGCGATCGAAAGACAACATGGTCTAAAATGTCCCAGCTTTTATAGTGGTGAGGAAGGTTCCAGAATTCTCTGGGCCGAAGCCCTGGACACACCCACAAATACTATTGGTTGATTACATAAATATCAAAAATTCTGGATTGGGTACAATTCTAAACAGGCGGGAAAAGATAGAAGTGCTAGTAACCTTAGAACACCAAAAACAATCTACAAAACATTCAGTTTAGGCAACCTATGAATACAAAAATTCTCTTGAAATTTAATTATCCATCCTCTCACCAGAGGGAGACATCTGACCATAAACGTTCAAACTTCTTCCACTAGAGGTTTCACTGTTCGTGTTACAGATGGGCTTTTAAAAGGCGCTTAGTTTAAATGTACGGAGTTAGTGTACCTCCTGTACAATTATTATTATTGTGCCGGGAGGTACACCTCAACGCCACGCATTCAAAACTCGCGCCTAAATGAACTCCTCTATTGGTGAGACAGTGAAACTGAAACTACAACTTAGAAATTTACTCAGAAGATGTCACCACAGAAATACGATGTAAATTTTGTTATTGTGAATTTTCCTGAACTGACTGTATTTCTACTAGTTTTGTTTGCTAGCCATCAAGAAGTTTGGACATTCTTCCACAGATGACACTACTAAAAACTGTGATCATGCACCCTGGCGCGAGGTATAAGAACTTATAATTCAAAGAAGCTTTGTATTCATAAGTTTTTTTTAATGATTGATGTTCATTTATGTTTTGGTCGGCAATATTTCCTTTCTATTTCCGCCAGTTTTGAATCTAGCCAATCCCTAATTTCTGTAATTAATTTTCCACCTATCACCGGCTTCTTCTTCGATTCTGAGTGTAACTTTGAAAGTGACCAATAAAAATGAGAGGGTGTGGCTGGTTTCGTCTTGAATGATCTCGTACCTTCCCTGAGGGTTTATAAACTGCGGCTTTTCACGCCTCTTGGCCAATTGATCGTCATCTTACTAAGTGTGTGTGTCAAAGCAGGAGGCGGGCGGCCTCTTTCATTGGTCAGCAGTACTTCCAGAAGGTAATGGCCACATAACACCTTTCTTTCTTGCTACCTCCGCAGTTTAACCCGAGGGAAAGGTCCAAACCATTAACTATGTAACCTGCCTTTCTAAATATGTAACTTTCTGCCGGCTAATGTAAAAATATAAATCTTCAACTGTAAATCTGACATAGAGAGTGATGTACCCTCTCAAGATCCCCTTCATCTTGGTTTGAGGTGACTGCGTTTCATAACTGTTTTTCATTCTGAAATTGGTTAATGTAATTCCTATACGAGTCACCTCAGTGGTCTGGGAATAGCCCCTGTTTCGTCGGCCTAGTGCCCCTTAGGTTCTTTTAGTGTTCATATCTAGGAGTGCAAGTATACGCCTCCATTCAATTTGTGTTTCGGGCCATTTACTTAACCTGTTCTTTTCCGCAAAAGGCCCTTTAGGTTGGATACTAGACACCCCTGTATAACATTACCTTTCAATTTGTAAGTTGTGCCTTTATGGCGAGTGATTGTAATTTTCTGATATTGCCTTGAATATGGTAGAAGAAACTGAGAGCCTGTTAGCTCTTTTTCTAATTTTGTGATTGTAACGAATGCCTCTGGAAGGCTAGATATTGTATTTTAAGAGCAAGTGCTCTTTGAATTAGGGGATTTCTGCCGTTTACTAAAGTTGTCCTTCTTTACATTGTAAATTTGAGCTGGGAGCTCTAGCATTGTAAAGCGAGGGGCTTGAAGCCCAGGACCGGTCGAATTCCCTAATATTGTATTTTCCTTGACTTGTTCCAAAATTGCTAATATTGTACTTGTGTTGGTATTTGTTGATTTTTGAAATTCTAAAGAAATATAATCTTTGTTAAAGTTTTAAATTAACTTTGATATTGTAATTAGACCCATTCACCCCAGCACCTTACTTCACCTCTTTCTGCTCCGCGGGTAACCCCAGAACAATTATTATTATTATTATTATTATTATTATTATTATTATTATTATTATTATTATTATTATTATTATTATTATTATTATTGTACCGGGTGCTACACCCCCACGCCGCTAATTCAAACTTTGCGCCAGTTGAAACTCCTCTACTGGAGGAAGTCTGAACTTTATCTACTGTGTTAATTTTCAAGTTTCTCAGAAGATGTCACTACTTGTAAATTTTGAAGTCTCTGAACTGGGTCGTTTTCGATGTATTTTTGTTTTGCCTGTAGTAAGAAGTATGGACATTCTCATCCAGATGGCACTACTGAAGAACTACAATTATGCACCCTAGTGCGAAGTGAAAGAACTGTGTTTTTTGGAGAAATTTTGAATTCATAAGTTTGTTCTTTGTTAAATTTATTTCAGTTATTGTTTAAGTTGGCAATATTAACCCTTTCTTTCCGCCAGTTTTGAATTTGACCAATAAGGAATTTCTGTAATTAATTTTCCACCAATAATGTGTTTCTTCTTCATCTTGTGTAGGGGTTTTCGTTGTTAGCCAATAAAATGATTGTGGGAGGGTTTTCTCATTCCTGAAACGCCTCGAACTTCCCACGAGGGTATATAAACTGCTGATTTTCGGGTCTCCGCGCCACTTCAGTAACATCTATCAGCGTGTAAAGTACGTAGCAGGGGGCGGGTAGCGCCTCCTTCTTCGGGCAGCAGTTCAGCCACCAGGTAATGGCCGTTTAATAACTTCTTTTCTTGCTAGCTCAGCAGTTTAACTCTCGGGGCAGGTCCGAAGCCTTTCTACCATGTAACTTTTCCCCTAAAATGTAAAGATACTTAGTATCAATTCTATCTTTTAAACTACATGTTGGGATAGAGAGTGCTTAACCCTCTCGAGCTCCCACTCATATTGCGTTGAGGTGAACTTATTTTCTCAACCGTTTCTTCCTTAATGTAATGTAAATTGTCTCCTATAAGTCACCTCTCTAGTATGGGATTAGCCCTTGCAGTAACGGCCTAGTGCCAAGTAGGTTTTATATAAAGTGGATTAGGAGTGCAAGAACGCCTCCTCTCAAGTTGGTATTTTAGAGGCCATGTAATTGTCCTGTTTCTTTACTTAATAGGCCTCAGTAGGTTGGGTATTTTTACCCCTGTTTTCATGTCCTTGGAGGACAACTTGAAAGTGGAGTTTTGTGTGGCCTTTGATAGGCTTGAACTTAAGAGCGGGTTGCTCTTTCTAAAATTTTGTTTTCTGCGCGCCTCGAGGAGGCTTTACTGTGTAATTGGGAGCAAGTGCTCCTGGGCATGTAGGAGTCTTCTGCCCCTATGTTGAATTCTGTATATCGTAAGGTTGGGCTTATAGCTCAAGAATTGTGTGTCTGGCTCTTGGAGCCCAAATTCTGTAACTCTGTAATTGTACATTATCGATTTGTGTTTCGGCTACTGAGTACCTGTTCTATTTGTTATTTCTTGATTTTGCAAAGAAAATATAACCTTGTTAAATTTTATCTTAACTTTAATTTCGTATTTTGAGACCTGTTCACCCCCGCACTTTCTTTCACCTCTGCTAATCCACCAAACCACGGTAACAATTATTATTATTATTGTACTGGGCGGTACACCTCCACACCGCTAGTTCAAATATTGCGCCAATTGAAACTCCTCTACAGGAGAAAGCCTGATCTTTAAAAAACTGTATTAACTCAACAGTTTCTCCGAAGAAGGCTCTGTGTGAATTTTGATGTGTTTTTGTTTGTCATTGATCAAGAAGTGTGGCCGTTCTCTATCCGATGTCTCTACAAAAAAAAAAAAAAAAAAAAAAAAAAAATGATCAGGCATTCTGGTGCAAAGGAATGAACCTTCTTGAAGAAATTTTGTATTCAAAAGTTGTTGTGTTTACTAAATTTTGTTCTTTTACTTTTGGGTTGGCAATATTAATCCTTCCTTCCGCCAGGTTTGAACTTAGCCAATCCCGAATTTCTTTAATTAATTCTCAGCCAATCATGAATGTCTTCTTCGATATGGATATGTAGCTCTAAGCTATCCAATAAAGTTAAGAGGGCGGGTCTTAATTACCCCGGAAAGGTCTCGAATTTTCCGCGAGGGTATAAAAAAGGGTGATTTTCTTGATGATGATGATGATGCTTGTTGTTTTAAGGGGCCTAACATCGAAGGTCATCGGCCCCTAATGGAACGAAATGAATGACATGAGACATGAAGTTAAAATTTTAAAAAGTATCCACTGACTAGAGTTAAAAAAGAATGGTGATGAAGAAAAATGAGGGTGAGATTAAAACAGTCAGTGGATCTAATACGCAATGCCCTACGTTCTATTAAAATAAGCGAAAGTCCAGGATATCGAAGGAATAAGGCATTGCCCAGTAGTACAGATATTAACACATAGTTTACGTTAGACGTTAAAATAACACATTAAAATGCGCAACACAAACTAAAATGAAGTCAATGAGATAAAAGCGCAACTGACATAAACAACACTAGGACAAAGGACATCATCACACACGATAAAACAGACCGCTATCCCTCATAAAGCGGATGACGAAGTCTGCTGACTGCTCGTCATCGCGCAAGATAAGGGAGAGTGTACTCGGAAGGTTAAGACTACGGCGCAGATCGACCAGGTCCACACACTCCGTAAGGATGTGTACCACGGTAAGATGGTCGCCGCAGGTACACACCGGAGGGGGTTCTCCTTTCAGCAGATGGGAGTGCGTCAAGATACCCTGGCCGATCCGAAGGCCACATAATACCACGGCTTCCCTCCGCGAAGCCCGAAGGGAAGTCCTCCATACCTTCGTTGTTCCTTTTATCGCTCTCAGCTCATTTGGAAGTGGGATGGCCTGCCACTCCATCTCCCAATGAGACATAACCAGATGTCTCAGCTGAGAGCGAATATCACTTGCTGGAACCTTGAAAGGCAACGGGGGCAGTGTAACTGCCTCCTTGGCAGCCTGATCTGCTAACTCGTTTCCCTCTATGCCCATGTGGCTGGGGAGCCACACAAACGTAATTCTGGTGCCGGCATCCGAACACCCGGCCAGCAGGTCCTGGATCCGCTGCACCAGAGGGTGCCGAGGGAAACAGGTATCAATAGACTGGAGCGAGCTCAAGGAGTCAGTACACACGAGGAAGTGTCGGCGTTCATTGTACAGTGCGTACCGCAGAGCTCCACAGATAGCATAAAGCTCCGCTGTGTACACACTACAGGTTTCGGGAAGAGCAAAAAGAAACCGATCATTTCCGACAACGAACGCACAGCCCACCTTCGTATCTGCCCTTGAACCATCCGTGTAAACGACGACTGAACCTGGATAGCGGCCAAGAATGGACAGGTAGATCCTCCGATAAATCGAAGGGTCCGTGTCTCCTTTCGGGCCAGTGTGCAAGTCCAGGATGATTTCAGGTCGTCGCACAACCCACGGAGGTACCCCACTTGGTTGTCTGACAAGGCAAGGAATCGAAGGTACGTCAAACAATTCATAACTGCTATCCAAGCGTATCCCAACCGGCCGCGTCGCACGAGGATGAGCAACGTACAACAAACGGTTGCCATTGTTGAACACGAAGGGATAGCTCGGATGAAGTGGCATCTGTCGCAAATTTGCAGCATACGTAAGGAGGAGTTGCTGGCGCCTCAGGTGTAAAGGCGGCACACCAGATTCAGCGAGCAGGCTAGCGAAGGGTCTAGTACTAAAAGCTTCCGTCGCCAACCTAACCCCGCTGTGGTGGATACTGTTCAGCTTCGCAAGAACGCTTGGTCTTGCGGAGCCATATGCTGCACTGCCGTAGTTTAACCGGGATAAAATATGTGCCCGATAGAATCGCAGGAGCACCACGCGGTCAGCTCCCCAATTAGTGCTGATAAGAAACTTCAAGAGGTTAAGCCTCTTGGTGCATAATCTTTTAGCTCCCGCACGTGTGGCTGCCACGATAATTTACCGTCAAAAAGGAGCCCAAGAAATCGGTAGGTGTCAACAACTGGAAGATGATGATGATGATGCTTGTTGTTTTAAGGGGCCTAACAGCGAAGGTCATCGGCCCCTAATGGTACGAAATGAAAGAACAAAAATTACAAAGGCATCCACTGACCAAAATAAAAAGAAAAAATGTCATGAAGAATGAATGGATGGACAGCAACCCAACAAAACACAAAACAAACAAAAACAAAAACCAGTGGATCGGAGTCAATAGAGAACGAACGTAACAGTATTACCGACCAAGGTACCACTTATAAAGCACAATGATGCTTGGTGTCTAAAGGGGGTGCAAAATCCACGTCTAAGGCCCCACAGAATGGTACATGTCGCGAGTAAAATAGAACCATGGTATGTGTCACGTTGGGGTATTAATCAGAAGTAGCGAGGACTCACGGTGTTCCACAAAAGATGGTACTACTCACAAGTATTGTACTTCGTACAGGTAACGCAGACCTATGGTGTTTCGCACACAATGGCGCCACCCACAGCCAACGCAAACCGACGAGTTTCCTCACCTAGGGTACTAGTCACGGGTGCCGGTCCCAAGGGCCCCGTGGTGTTCCGCACATAGTGAGTACTAATCACAGGCAACGCAGACCCACGATGTCGCTCATATAGTGGTACAACTCACAGGCTACGCCCAGACCCGCGGTGTTGCCCACATGGGTACAACGCACGGGTACTGGAATCCACCAGGCCAGGCTTTTTACTGCAACGAATCACAAACATACTTCGTACCATATTGGTGATACTACTCACAAGTACAGGCAACCAATGGTGTTCCCCGCATGATGGTACGAATCAAGAGTCGTTTCATGGTTCTAATTCATTCATCCCTTGGTCGCCCCTTTTAGTCGCCTCGCACGACAGGCAGGGGATACCGTGGGTGTATTATTCGTCAGCCTCCCCCACCCACAGGGGGTGTGTGTTTGGTCCGCGAGAGGTATTTTATTTCCCTCAAGTCCGCCGGCAAGCCGGTTAGGACCCCCCTATCCGCCACCTGGGACGCGCCACGTGGGAGTATCACCTCTCCCCCTGCTACGCCTGCGTAGCAGGTTCGTGGAACAACTGGAAGAACGACATTTCCTAGATAAAGCTCAGGATGAGGGTGAAGAGTACATTGACGACAAAAGTGGACAACGGAGGTCTTTGCGGCAGAAAACCGAAAGCCATGTTCTAAGGTCCACTTTTCCACCCTCGTAATAGCTTGCTGTAATTGTCGCTCTGCGGCTGCCACACTACACGACCTATGTGCAGAGCAAAATCATCCACATATAGCGACGGTATTACTGCCGGACCAGCAGCAGCGACAATACCGTTTATGGCAATCGCGAACAGAGTGACACTAAGGACCGATCCCTGTGGGACTCCGTTTTCCTGAACGTGATATTGCGAATATGTCCTCCCTACTCGGACACGGAATAGACGGAGGGACAAAAAATTCGCTATAAATACCGGCAAGTTACCTCGGAATTTCCATTGATGCAGGACTGAAAGGATACCATATCGCCATGTGGTGTCGCAGGCCTTCTCTAAATCAAAGAAAACAGCTACCAAGTGCTGTTTACGGAGAAACGCATCCTGGATAGAGCTCTCCAGGCGTACCAAGTGATCAGTGGTGGATCGAGCGGCTCGAAAACCACACTGGTATTCGGATAAGAGTCCTTGTTTCTCCAGACACCACAAGAGTCGGCGATTTATCATCCTCTCAAATAGCTTACACAGCCAGTTGGTAAGACAAATCGGCCTGTAACTTCCTGCATACCTAGGATCTTTGTCAGGCTTGAGGACAGGAATGACTATGCCCTCTCGCCACTGAGACGGAAAATCACCCTCCATCCAGATACGGTTGATGATGATGCTTGTTGTTTTAAGGGGCCTAACATCGAAGGTCATCGGCCCCTAATGGAACGAAATGAAGGACATGAGATATGAAGTTAAAATTTTAAAAAGTATCCACTGACTAGAGTTAAAAAAGAATGGTAATGAAGAAAAATGAGGGTGAGAATAAAACAGTCAGTGGATCTAATACGCAATGCCTTATGTTCTATTAAAATAAGAGAAAGTACACGAAATCGAAGGAATAAGGCATCGCCCAGTAATACAGATATTAACACATAATGTACGTTAGACGTTAAAATAACACATTAAAATGCTCAACACAAACTAAAATGGAGTCAATGAGATAAAAGCGCAACTGACATAAACAACACTAGGACAAAGGACAACATCACACACGATAAAACAGACCGCTATCCCTCATAAAGCGGATGACGAGGTCTGCTGACTGCTCGTCATCGCGCAAGATAAGGGAGATAGTACTCGGAAGGTTAATACTACGGCGCAGATCGACCAGGTCCACGCACTCCGTAAGGATGTGTACCACGGTAAGATGGTCGCCGCAGGTACACACCGGAGGGGGTTCTCCTTTCAGTAGATGGGAGTGCGTCAAGATACCGTGGCCGATCCGAAGGCGACATAATACCACGGCTTCCCTCCGCGAAGCCCGAAGGGAAGTCCTCCATACCTTCGTTGTTCCTTTTATCGCTCGCAGCTTATTGGGAAGTGGGATGGCCTGCCACTCCATCTCCCAATGAGACATAACCAGATGTCTCAGCTGAGAGCGAATATCACTTGCTGGAACCTTGAAAGGCAACGGGGGCAGTGTAACTGCCTCCTTGGCAGCCTGATCCGCTAACTCGTTTCCCTCTATGCCCATGTGGCTGGGGAGCCACACGAACGTAATTCTGGTGCCGGCATCCGAACACCCGGCCAGCAGGTCCTGGATCCGCTGCACCAGAGGGTGTCGAGGGAAACAGGTATCAATAGACTGAAGCGAACTCAAGGAGTCAGTACACACGAGAAAGTGTCGGCGTACATTGTCTAGTGCGTACCGCAGAGCCTCACAGATAGCATAGAGCTCTGCCGTGTACACACTACAGGTGTCCGGGAGAGAAAAAAGAAACCGATCATTGTCGACAACGAACGCACAGCCCACCTTCGTATCTGTCCTTGAACCATCCGTGTAAACGACGACCGAACCTGGATAGCGGCCAAGAACGGACAGGTAGATCCTCCGATAAATCGAAGGGTCCGTGTCTCCTTTCGGGCCAGTGTGCAAATCCAGGATGATTTCAGGTCGTCGTACAACCCACGGAGGTACCCCACTTGGTTGTCTGACAAGGCAAGGAATCGAAGGTACGTCAAACAATTCATAACTGCTATCCAAGCGTATCCCAACCGGCCGCGTCGCACGAGGATGAGCAACGTACAACAAACGGTTGCCATTGTTGAATACGCAGGGATAGCTCGGATGAAGTGGCATCTGTCGCAAATTTGCAGCATACGTAAGTAGTAGTTGCTGGCGCCTCAGGTGTAAAGGCGGCACACCAGACTCAGCGAGCAGGCTAGCGATGGGGCTAGTACGAAAAGCTCCCGTCGCCAACCTAACCCCGCTGTGGTGGATACTGTTCAGCTTCGCAAGAACGCTTGGTCTTGCGGAGCCATATGCTGCACTGCCGTAGTCTAACCGAGATAAAATGTGTGCCCGATAGAATCGCAGGAGCACCACGCGGTCAGCTCCCCAATTAGTGCTGCTAAGAAACTTCAAGAGGTTAAGCCTCTTGGTGCATTGCACTTTTAGCTCCCGCACGTGTGGCTCCCACGATAATTTACTGTCAAAAAGGAGCCCAAGAAATCGGTAGGTGTCAACAACTGGAAGAACGACATTACCTAGATAAAGCTCAGGATGAGGGTGAAGTGTACGTTGACGACAAAAGTGGACAACAGAGGTCTTTGCGGCAGAAAACCGAAAGCCATGTTCTAAGGTCCACTTCTCCACCCTCCTAATAGCTTGCTGTAACTGTCGCTCTGCGACTGCCATACTGCACGAGCTATAGTGCAGAGCAAAATCATCCACATATAGGGACGGTATTACGGCTGGACCAGCAGCAGCGACAATACCGTTTATGGCAATCGCGAACAGAGTGACACTAAGAACCGATCCCTGTGGGACTCCATTTTCTTGAACGTGGTATTGCGAATATGTCCTACCTACTCGGACACGGAATAGACGGAGGGACAAAAAATTCGCAATAAATACCGGCAAGTTACCTCGGAATCTCCATTGATGCAGGACTGAAAGGATGCCATATCGCCAGGTGGTGTCGTAGGCCTTCTCCAAGTCAAAGAAGACAGCTACCAAGTGCTGTTTTCGGAGAAACGCATCCTGGATAGAGCTCTCCAGGCGTACCAAGTGGTCTGTGGTGGATCGAGCGGCTCGAAATCCACATTGGTACTCGGACAAGAGTCCTTGTTTCTCCAGACACCACACGAGTCTGCGATTTACCATCCTCTCAAATAGCTTACACAGGCAATTTGTAAGACAAATCGGTCTGTAACTTCCTGCATACTTAGGATCTTTGTCAGGCTTGAGGACAGGGATGACTATGCCCTCTCGCCACTGAGAAGGAAAATCACCCTCTGTCCAGATTCGGTTGAACACACGAAGGAGATATAGTAAACTATCATCACTAAGGTGTTTCAACATCTGGTTATGGATGTTGTCCGGTCCAGGAGACGTGTCCTTGCAAAGCGCTAAGGCGCTGCGGAGTTCCCACTCCGTAAAGGGCACGTTGTAGTCCTCTGAAGCTTGGGTGGCAAAACTCAGGTGATGACGTTCTGCCTCCCGCTTCAGAGGGAGGAAATCAGGATGGTAATTCCCGGAGCCAGAGACATCCGCGAAATTACTAGCGAGATGGTTAGCAATCGCGAGGGGATCAGTGGCGACACTGCCTGCAATGGAAATTCCCGGTACAGCAGATGATCCTTGAATACCCGAAATTCGTCGAAGTTTCGTCCACACTTGAGATGATGGAGTATGTGACGTCATGGACGACACATATCTCTCCCATGAAGCCTTCTTACTTTGTCGAATAAGAACTCGCGCCTTAGCGCGGAATTTCTTAAATGTTACCAAGTTGGCCACAGTAGGCTGTCTACGGTAACGCTTATGAGCGCGACGGCGTTCTTTGATGGCTGCTGCTATTTCATCGTTCCACAAAGGAACGAGTTTTCGACGAGGAGTCCCCGAGAAAAACGGAATGGACTCCTCAGCAGCAGCAAGAATAACTTGGGTGATGTAAGTTATTTCCTCGCCGACGGTCCGCCTGACATCTTCGCTAAAGACAGCTAGTGATGTGTACTTTGGCCAATCAGCATGTTGGAGAATCCATCGAGGGGGAGCCTCGACGGGTTTATGATTCAACAAAGTAAGAACGATGGAAAAATGGTCACTGTCACAGAGATCATCGTGTGCATTCCACCGAAACAGTGGAACCAACGTTCGGCTGCATAGACTAACGTCTATGCGAGAATATGTGCCGTAACGTACACTAAAGTGAGTTGGTTCCCCTGTGTTCAAAATACATAAATCCAGATCTGATAGGAGTGTTTCCAGCTCTCTTCCTCGGGGGCAAGACGTCTCAGAACCCCATATGGGGTGATGGGCGTTAAAATCTCCCAATAAGAGGAAGGGTGGTGGAAGCTGATCTATAAGATCAGCGACATCAGTGATGTTCAGATGCTGGCCTGGTGGAAGATAAACATTGCACACTGTGGCTATGATAGGCAGCGAGACGCGAACAGCTACAGCCTCAAGAGGGGTTCTTAAAGGAACCTCTTCGCTGTAGCTATCAGAACGTACAAAAATGCCAACGCCTCCGGAAGCCCGGTGAGCATAGTATCGTTCTGTCGAGTATAGTTTGAAATTCCTCAAGACCGTGTGATGACCAGGTCGGAAATTGGTCTCCTGAATACAGACTATACTCGCTGCGTACTCACTAATAAGCTGACGTAACTCAGCAAGATGCCTGTCATAACCGTTACAATTCCACTGTAACAGTGCCATAGTGTGGACTATAAAAGGAGTGTTAGGTTATGAGCAACAAAATGCTCGTTAGCCTAAACACTATCTAGTTCTACATCCGTAGATGTAGAGGACAACGCGACATCCATCCCGTCATCAAAAGATGGCAGGGGTGCCGCCCAGAACTTCGACGCTTTTCGGGCGCGAGGGGGTCCCCTACGAGGAGAGCGCGCAGGTTTGGGAGCAGGAGTGCCTCCCGGCGCAGACTCATATCCCCCAGATGGAGGGCATGACTTCTCCTTCGCAGGGGAAGTCCGAGAGCGCTCAGGACGGGCGCTCTTCTTCCCCTTTTTCGTTTCAAGTTTAGACGGGCTGGGACATGGTTTCCCAGCCCTGGTCAACGAAGCCGCCTCCGCCGGCTGGGGCACGACTTTCGTCGACCTCCTAGGGGGGGGAGACTTAGTCTTCCCCCCTTGCTGTGCCGGCTGGCAGTTCCCAGCCGGCACAGACTTCTGGTTGGTCGAAGGTGGGGTGGTCCCCCCCTTCGACCTTTGACTATTTGCGACGTTGCTGGGAGCAGCAACAGTCGCCTTGGGCGCAGCGGTCTGGACAGGTGTCTTGGTCGTAAATGACGAACCTGGAAGACTCTGAGCTATCAAGCTATAGTCGAGTGTACGGGCAGGTGTATTCATAGAATGAAACTTACGGCGCGCTTCCTGGTAGGAAAGACCATCCAGGGTCTTGATCTCCTGGATCTTCTTCTCACTCAGGTATGTCGGACAATTCCGATCCCGAGGAGAATGAAAACCGGAGCAGTTAGTGCACTTGTATGGAGTTGTGCACTCCTCCGCGCCGTGAGCTACTCGTCCACATGTACCACATACAGCCTGATTCGAACAGCGAGATACCATATGTCCGAATCGCTGGCATTGATAGCATCGCATAGGAGGCGGGATGTACGGCCTCACATCGCAACGATAAGTTGTTACCTTGACTTTCTCTGGTAACACTGACAACTTGAAAGAGACAATGAAGGCACCAGTGGCAACGTCTTCACCGTTGACCTTGCGCGTAATGCGCCGGACGTGTGTCACGCCACGGTTCTTCATGTCTTCCATCAGCTCGTCGTCAGTGTTCAAAATAAGGTCGCGGTGAAAGATGACTCCGCGAACCAGGTTCAAGGACTTATGCTCCTCCACTTTGACGGGGATTTCGCCAAAGTGCTCGCACTTAAGCAACTGATCAGCTTGCAGTGCTGTACGAGTCTTTAGAAGCAAACTACCGTTGCGCATTTTCTTAAGTTCCTCCAGTTCGCCATAGACGCCTTCGATGTGTCTACTAAACAGGATCGACTTCACCAGCTTAAAATCCTGCCCATCGGTTCTGGTAGCGACCAGAAACCTAGGGAAGCTGGATCCCATTCCTTCACGCTGCGCATGTTCCCAGGGAGTTGAACCTCTCAGGGAAGCAAAAGTTAAAGACTTAGGTGGGCGACCACCTTGTGAGAGCCGACTTCGTTTGGAAGCCATGCCCGATAGCATCCTCCCCGAATGCCACCCACTCCGATCAGGGGTCTCTGATGATGATGATGATGCTTGTTGTTTTAAGGGGCCTAACATCGAAGGTCATCGGCCCCTAATGGAACGAAATGAAGGACATGAGATATGAAGTTAAGATTTTAAAAAGTATCCACTGACTAGAGTTAAAAAAGAATGGTAATGAAGAAAAATGAGGGTGAGATTAAAACAGTCAGTGGATCTAATACGCAATGCCTTATGTTCTATTAAAATAAGAGAAAGTACAGGAAATCGAAGGAATAAGGCATCGCCCAGTAATACAGATATTAACACATAATGTACGTTAGACGTTAAAGTAACACATTAAATTGCGCAACACAAACTAAAATGAAGTCAATGAGATAAAAGCGCAACTGACATAAACAACACTAGGACAAAGGACATCATCACACACGATAAAACAGACCGCTATCCCTCATAAAGCGGATGACGAGGTCTGCTGACTGCTCGTCATCGCGCAAGATAAGGGAGATAGTACTCGGAAGGTTAATACTACGGCGCAGATCGACCAGGTCCACGCACTCCGTAAGGATGTGTGCTGATGATGATGATGATGCTTGTTGTTTTAAGGGGCCTAACATCGAAGGTCATCGGCCCCTAATGGTACGAAATGAAAGAACAAAAATTACAAAGGCATCCACTGACCAAAATAAAAATAAAAAAATGTCATGAAGAATGAATGGATGGACAGGAACCCAAGAAAACACAAAACAAACAAACAAAAACAAAAACCAGTGGATCGGATTCAATAGAGAACGAAAAGAACATTACCGACCAAGGAACCACTTATAAAGCACAAAGAAGCTTGGTGTCTAAAGGGGGTGCAAAATCCATGTCTAAGGCCCCACAGAATGGTACATGTCGCGAGTAAAATAGAACCATAGTATGTGTCACGTTGGGGTATTAATCAGAAGTAGCGAGGACTCACGGTGTTCCACAAAAGATGGTACTACTCACAAGTATTGTACTTCGTACAGGTAACGCAGACCTATGGTGTTTCGCACACATTGGCGCCACCCACAGCCAACGCAAACCGATGAGTTTCCTCACCTAGGGTACTAGTCACAGGTGCCGGTCCCAAGGGCCCCGTGGTGTTCCGCACATAGTGAGTACTAATCACAGGCAACGCAGACCCACGATGTCGCTCATATAGTGGTACAACTCACAGGCTACGCCCAGACCCGCGGTGTTGCCCACATGGGTACAACGCACGGGTACTGGAATCCACCAGGCCAGGCTTTTTACTGCAACGAATCACAAACATACTTCGTACCATGTTGGTGATACTACTCGCAAGTACATGCAACCCATGGTGTTCCCCGCATGATGGTACGAATCAAGAGTCGTTTCATGGTTCTAATTCATTCATCCCTTGGTCACCCCTTTTAGTCGCCTCGCACGACAGGCAGGGGATACCGTGGGTGTATTATTCGTCAGCCTCCCCCACCCACAGGGGGTGTGTGTTTGGTCCGCGAGAGGTATTTTATTTCCCTCAAGTCCGCCGGGAAGCCGGTTAGGACCCCCCTATCCGCCACCTGGGACGCGCCACGTGGGAGTATCACCTCTCCCCCTGCTACGCCTGCGTAGCAGGTTCGTGGGTAAGGATGTGTACCACGGTAAGATGGTCGCCGCAGGTACACACCGGAGGGGGTTCTCCTTTCAGTAGATGGGAGTGCGTCAAGATACCGTGGCCGATCCGAAGGCGACATAATACCACGGCTTCCCTCCGCGAGGCCCGAAGGGAAGTCCTCAATACCTTCGTTGTTCCTTTTATCGCTCGCAGCTTATTGGGAAGTGGGATGGCCTGCCACTCCATCTCCCAATGAGACATAACCAGATGTCTCAGCTGAGAGCGAATATCACTTGCTGGAACCTTGAAAGGCAACGGGGGCAGTGTAACTGCCTCCTTAGCAGCCTGATCTACTAACTCGTTTCCCTCTATGCCCATGTGGCTGGGGAGCCACACGAACGTAATTCTGGTGCCGGCATCCGAACACCCGGCCAGCAGGTCCTGGATCCGCTGCACCAGAGGATGCCGAGGGAAACAGGTATCAATAGACTGAAGCGAACTCAAGGAGTCAGTACACACGAGAAAGTGTCGGCGTACATTGTCCAGTGCGTACCGCAGAGCCTCACAGATAGCATAGAGCTCTGCCGTGTACACACTACAGGTGTCCGGGAGAGCAAAAAGAAACCGATCATTGTCGACAACGAACGCACAGCCCACCTTCGTATCTGTCCTTGAACCATCCGTGTAAACGACGACCGAACCTGGATAGCGGCCAAGAACGGACAGGTAGATCCTCCGATAAATCGAAGGGTCCGTGTCTCCTTTCGGGCCAGTGTGCTAATCCAGGATGATTTCAAGTCGTCGTACAACCCACGGAGGTACCCCACTTGGTTGACAAGGCAAGGAATCGAAGGTACGTCAAACAATTCATAACTGCTATCCAAGCGTATCCCAACCGGCCGCGTCGCACGAGGATGAGCAACGTACAACAAACGGTTGCCATTGTTAAATACGCAGGGATAGCTCGGATGATGATGATGATGATGCTTGTTGTTTAAAGGGGCCTAACATCGAAGGTCATCGGCCCCTAATGGAATGTGATAAACGACATGAGAGATGACGTCAAAATTTCAAAAACATATCCACTGACTAGAGTTTAAAAATGATGGAGAAAAATGAGGGTGAGACCAAAACAATCAGTGGATCCAACACGCAATGCCCTATTCCCTAACAAAACAAGAGAAATTACAGGAAAACAAAAGAACAAGGCATTGCCCGGTAGTACATAATTTACGAGAGACGCTAAAATAACACATCAAAATAAGCAAAACAAACCAAAACTAAGTCAATAGGATAAAAGCGAAAGTGACACAAAACACACTAGGACAAAGGACAGCACCACACACGAGAAAACAGTCCACCATCCCTCATAAAGCGGATGACGAGGTCCGCCGACCGCCCGCCACCACGCAAGACAAGGGAGACAGCACCCGGAAGGCCAAGACCACGGCGCAGATCGACCAGGTCCACACACTCCGCAAGGATGTGCACCACGGCAAGGTGGCCGCCGCAGGCACACACCGGAGGGGGTTCCCCCTTCAAAAGATGCGAGTGAGTCAAGACACCGTGGCCGATCCGAAGACGACACAACACCACGGCCTCCCTCCGCGAAGCCCGAAGGGAAGTCCTCCATACCCTCGCTGCTCCCCCCATCGCTCCCAGCCTATTGGGAAGTGGAATGGCCCGCCACTCCATCTCCCAATGGGACACAACAAGATGTCTCAGCTGGGAGCGAACATCACCTACTGGAACCCGGAAAGGCAACGTGGGCAGCGCAACTGCCCCCCCGGCAGCCCGACCTACCAACTCGCCCCCCTCCACGCCCACGTGGCTTGGGAGCCACAGAAATGCGATTCCGGTGCCAGCATCCCAACACCCGGCCAGCAGGTCCCGGACTAGCTGCACCAGAGGGTGCCGAGGGAAACAGGTATCTACAGACCGGAGTGAACTCAAGGAGTCGGCACACAGAAGAAAGCGTCGGCGCCCATTGTACAGTGCGCACCGCAGAGCCTCACAGACAGCACAGAGCTCCGCCGTGCACACACCACAGGTTGCCGGAAGAGCAAAAAGGAACCTATCATTGTTAACAACGAACGCACAGCCCACCCTCGCATCTGACCCTGAACCATCCGTGCAGACGACGACTGAACCCGGACAGCGGCCAACAACGGACAGGAAGAGCCTCCGACAAATCGAAGGGTCCGTGTTTTCCTCTGGACCAGTGTGCAGATCCAGGATTACTTCAGGTCGTCGTACGACCCACGGAGGCACCCCACTTGGTCGTCCGACAAGGCAAGGCACCGAAGGTACGTCAAACAATTCGGAAATGCTATCCAAGCGCATCCCAACCGGCCGCGCCGCCCGAGGACGAGCAGCGTACAGCAAACGGCTGCCACCGTTGAACACGCAAGGATAGCTGGGATGAAGCGGCATCCGTCGCAAATCCGCAGCATATGCAAGTAGAAGTTGCCGGCGCCCCAGGCGCAAAGGCGGCACACCAGACTCAGCGAGCAGGCCAGCGATGGGGCCTGCACGAAAAGCTCCCGCCGCCAACCCAACCCCGCTGCGGTGGACACCGCTCAGCCTCGCAAGAACGCCCGGTCTTGCGGAGCCACACGCTGCACTGCCGCAGTCCAACCGGGACAAAACGCGTGCCCGACAGAATCGCAGGAGCACCGCGCGGTCAGCCCCCCAAGAAGTGCCGCCAAGAAACTTAAGGATATTAAGCTTCCTAGTGCATTGCACCCCCAACCGCCGCACGTGTGGCTCCCACGACAATTCACTGTCAAAAAGGAGCCCAAGAAATCGGCAGGTGTCAACAACTGGAAGAACGACATTTCCTAGATAAAGCTCAGGATGAGGGTGAAGTGTACGTTGACGACGAAAGTGGACAACGGAGGTCTTTGCGGCAGAAAACCGAAAGCCATGTTCTAAGGTCCACTTCTCCACCCTCCTAATAGCTTGCTGTAACTGTCGCTCTGCGACTGCCATACTGCACGACCAGTAGTGCAGAGCAAAATCATCCACATATAGGGACGATATTACGGCTGGACCAGCAGCAGCGACAATACCGTTTATGGCAATCGCGAACAGAGTGACACTAAGAACCGGTCCCTGTGGGACTCCATTTTCATGAACGTGGTATTGCGAATATGTCCTACCTACTCGGACACGGAATAGACGGAGGGACAAAAAATTCGCAATAAATACCGGCAAGTTACCTCGGAATCTCCATTGATGCAGGACTGAAAGGATGCCATATTGCCAGGTGGTGTCGTAGGCCTTCTCCAAGTCAAAGAAGACAGCTACCAAGTGCTGTTTGCGGAGAAACGCATCCTGGATAGAGCTCTCCAGGCGTACCAAGTGGTCTGTGGTGGATCGAGCGGCTCGAAATCCACATTGGTACTCGGACAAGAGTCCTTGTTTCTCCAGACACCACACGAGTCTGCGATTTACCATCCTCTCAAATAGGTTACACAGGCAATTTGTAAGACAAATCGGTCTGTAACTTTCTGCATACTTAGGATCTTTGTCAGGCTTGAGGACAGGGATGACTATGCCCTCTCGCCACTGAGACGGAAAATCACCCTCTGTCCAGATTCGGTTGAACACACGAAGGAGATATAATAAACTATCATCACTAAGGTGTTTCAACATCTGGTTATGGATGTTGTCCGGTCCAGGAGACGTGTCCTTACAAAGCGCTAAGGCGCTGCGGAGTTCCCACTCCGTAAAGGGCACGTTGTAGTCCTCTGAAGCTTGGGTGGCAAAACTCAGGTGATGACGTTCTGCCTCCCGCTTCAGAGGGAGGAAATCAGGATTGTAATTCCCGGAGCCAGAGACATCCGCGAAATGACTAGCGAGATGGTTAGCAATCGCGAGGGGATCAGTGGCGACACTGCCTGCAATGGAAATTCCCGGTACAGCAGATGATCCTTGAATACCGAAATTCGTCGAAGTTTCGTCCACACTTGAGATGATGGAGTATGTGACGTCATGGACGACACATATCTCTCCCATGAAGCCTTCTTACTTTGTCGAATAAGAACTCGCGCCTTAGCGCGGAATTTCTCAAATGTTACCAAGTTGGCCACAGTAGGCTGTCTACGGTAACGCTTATGAGCGCGACGGCGTTCTTTGATGGCTGCTGCTATTTCATCGTTCCACCAAGGAAAGAGTTTTCGGCGAGGAGTCCCCGAGAAAAACGGAATGGACTCCTTAGCAGCAGCAAGAATAACTTGGGTGATGTAAGTTATTTCCTCGCCGACGGTCCGCCTGACATCTTCGCTAAAGACAGTTAGTGATGTGTACTTTGGCCAATCAGCATGTTTAAGAATCCATCGAGGGGGAGCCTCGACGGGTTTATGATTCAACAAAGTAAGAACGATGGGAAAATGGTCACTGTCACAGAGATCATCGTGTGCATTCCACCGAAACAGTGGAACCAACGTTCGGCTGCATAGACTAACGTCTATGCGAGAATATGTGCCATAACGTACACTAAAGTGAGTTGGTTCCCCTGTGTTCAAAATACATAAATCCAGATCTGATAGGAGTGTTTCCAGCTCTCTTCCTCGAGGGCAAGGCGTCTCAGAGCCCCATATGGGGTGATGGGCGTTAAAATCGCCCAATATGAGGAAGGGTGGTGGAAGCTGATCTATAAGATCAGCGACATCAGTGATGTTCAAATGCTGGCCTGGTGGAAGATAAACATTACACACTGTGGCTATGATAGGCAGCGAGACGCGAACAGCTGCAGCCTCAAGAGGGGTTCTTAAAGGAACGTCTTCGCTGTAGCTATCAGAACGTACAAAAATGCCAACGCCTCCGGAAGCCCGGTGAGCATAGTATCGTTCTGTCGAGTATAGTTTGAAATTCCTCAAGACCGTGTGATGACCAGGTCGGAAATTGGTCTCCTGAATACAGACTATACTCGCTGCGTACTCACTAATAAGCTGACGTAACTCAGCAAGATGCCTGTCATAACCGTTACAATTCCGCTGTAACAGTGCCATAGTGTCGACTATAAAAGGAGTGTTAGGTTATGAGCAACAAAATGCTCGTAAGCCTAAACACTATCTAGTTCTACATCCGTAGATGTAGAGGACAGCGCGACATCCATCCCGTCATCAAAAGATGGCAGGGGTGCCGCCCAGAACTTCGACGCTTTTCGGGCGCGAGGGGGTCCCCTACGAGGAGAGCGCGCAGGTTTGGGAGCAGGAGTGCCTCCCGGCGCAGACTCATATCCCCCAGATGGAGGGCATGACTTCTCCTTCGCAGGGGAAGTCCGAGAGCGCTCAGGACGGGCGCTCTTGTTCCCCTTTTTCTTTTCAAGTTTAGACGGGCTGGGAGATTGTTTCCCAGCCCTGGTCAACGAAGCCGCCTCCGCCGGCTGGGGCACGACTTTCGTCGACCTCCTAGGGGGGGGGGAGACTTAGTCTTCCCCCCTTGCTGTGCCGGCTGGCAGTTCCCAGCCGGCACAGACTTCTGGTTGGTCGAAGGTAGGGTGGTCCCCCCCTTCGAGCTTTGACTATTTGCGACGTTACTGGGAGCAGCAACAGTCGCCTTGGGCGCAGCGGTCTGGACAAGTGTCTTGGTCGTAAATGACGAACCTGGAAGACTCTGAGCTATCAAGCTATAGTCGAGTGTACGGGCAGGTGTATTCATAGAATGAAACTTACGGCGCGCTTCCTGGTAGGAAAGACCATCCAGGGTCTTGATCTCCTGGATCTTCTTCTCACTCAGGTATGTCGGACAATTCCGATCCCGAGGAGAATGAAAACCGGAGCAGTTAGTGCACTTGTATGGAGTTGTGCACTCCTCCGCGCCGTGAGCTACTCGTCCACATGTACCACATACAGCCTGATTCGAACAGCGAGATACCATATGTCCGAATCGCTGGCATTGATAGCATCGCATAGGAGGCGGGATGTACGGCCTCACATCGCAACGATAAGTTGTTACCTTGACTTTCTCTGGTAACACTGACAACTTGAAAGAGACAATGAAGGCACCAGTGGCAACGTCTTCACCGTTGACCTTGCGCGTAATACGCCGGACGTGTGTCACGCCACGGTTCTTCATGTCTTCCATCAACTCGTCGTCAGTGTTCGAAATAAGGTCGCGGTGAAGGATGACTCCTCGAACCAGGTTCAAGGACTTATGCTCCTCCACTTTGACGGGGATTTCGCCAAAGTGCTCGCACTTAAGCAACTGATCAGCTTGCAGTGCTGTACGAGTCTTTAGAAGCAAACTACCGTTGCGCATTTTCTTGAGTTCCTCCAGTTCGCCATAGACGCCTTCGATGTGTCTACTAAACAGGATCGACTTCACCAGCTTAAAATCCTGCCCATCGGTTCTGGTAGCGACCAGAAACCTAGGGAAGCTGGATCCCATTCCTTCACGCTGCGCATGTTCCCAGGGAGTTGAACCTCTCAGGGAAGCAAAAGTTAAAGACTTAGGTGGGCGACCACCTTGTGAGAGCCGACTTCGTTTGGAAGCCATGCCCGATAGCATCTTCCCCGAATGCCACCCACTCCGATCAGGGGTCTCTGTAGCCGAACCAAGCAGCCAAGGCAATACCCACCTGGTCGTAGCAGGTATTGCCCGGGGTCCGATGTTGAACGATGCCTAATACGGCATGACTGAGGCAATGAGCACTAAGACTCCCTTCCTCCGGTCACCCGCAATAACATGTACCCCATAGCGTGTACAGAGCACTAACAATAGAAAAAATAAATAAAAATAATTAATAATAATATGTCCTTCTGGCATTCGGCTGTGCGGGAACCTGCGTTGTCAGGCGGATACCACTGCCCGGGTACATGACACTCCCACCCGCCGAGTCCTGGGTGGTTGCTGGCACGGGCTTTCGAGCGTAGTCGCACACATAGGAGCTCCATCGCCGGGCAACACGCACATCAAATTTTGAATGGTCTACATCTGACCCTCAGAAAAAAAAAAAAAAAAAAATTAAAGAGGGGACCATGGCCACATGACCCTTTAAGTCGCCTCTACGACAGGCAGGGATTACCTGTGAATGTACTCGACCCCTCCCATCCACAGGAGGTCCAACACATTATACCAAACCGCAATCCATGTCCGCGCCTAGGTCGCCGCTTTAAGTCGACTCATACGACATGCAGGGGGTACCGCGGGTGTATTCTACATGTGCGTCCCCCACCCGCAGGGGTTTGTGTGTTTTCTGCCCTTTGATTATTTGTAGTTGTGAGCTGAGAGCTCAGAAATGGTACTTGGGGCTCAAAGCCCAAATCTTGTAACAAACTGTAATTTGTAATTTCTTAATTTGTTGATCTGCTACTTGGTACCTGTTATACTCTCTTATTTGTTGATTTTGAAAAGAAAATATAACCTTTGTGTAAATTTTAAATTAACTTTAATTTTGTAGTTGAGACCTATTCCAGCCCGCATCTTCTTTCACCTCAGCCTCCCACGGATGATGATGATGATGATGATGATGATGATGATGATGATGATGATGCTTGTTGTTTTAAGGGGCCTAACATCGAAGGTCATCGGCCCCTAATGGTACGAAATGAAAGAACAAAAATTTCAAAGGCATCCACTGACCAAAATAAAAATAAAATATGTCATGAAGAATGAATGGATGGACAGGAACCCAACAAATACAAAACAAACAAACAAACAAAAACCAGTGGATCAGACACAAAACAGATCGAAACTAACATTATTACCGACCAAGGAACCACTTATAAAGCACAATGATGCTTTGTGTCTAAAGGGGGTGCAAAATCCACGTCTAAGGCCCCTCAGAATGGTATATGTCGCGAGTAAAATAGAACCATGGTATGTGTCATGTTGGGGTATTAATCAGAAGCAGCGAAGACTCACGGTGTTCCACAAAAGATGGTACTACTCACAAGTATTGCAATACGTACAAGCAACGCAGACCTGTGGTGTGTCTCACACAATGGCGCAACTCATAGCCAACGCAAACCGAGAAGGTTCCCCACCTAGGTGTACTAAACACGGGCGCCGGCATTCCCGTGGTGTTCCTCACATAGTGGGTACTAATCACAGGCAACGCAGACCCATGGTGCTGCTCATATAGTGGTACAACTCACAGGCTACGCCCAGACCCGCGGTGTTGCTCACATGAGTACGACGCACGGGTACTGGAATCCACCAGGCCAGGCTTTTACTGCTACTAATCACAAACCTATTTCGTACCAAATTTAGTGGTACTACTCGCAAGTACAGGCAACCTATGGTGTTCCCCGCGTGATGGTACGATTCAAAATTAGTTTCATGGTTCTAATTCAGTCAGCCCTTGGTCGCCCCTTTCAGTCGCCTCTTACGACAGGCAGGGGATACCACGGGTGTATTCTACATGTGCGTCCCCCACCCGCAGGGGGTAGTGTGTTTGGTCCGCGAGAGGTATTTTATTTCCCTGAAGTCCGCCGGCAAGCCGGTTAGGACCCCCCTATCCGCCACCTGGGACGCGCCACGTGGGAGTATCACCTCTCCCCCTGCTACGCCAACGTAGTAGGTTCGTGGCCTCCCACGGATAACTCCGTAACAATTATTATTATTATTATTATTATTATTATTATTATTATTATTATTATTACCGTGGTTTGGTGGATTAGCAGAGGTGAAAGAAGGTGCCGGGATGAATGGGTCTAACTACACAATCAAAGTTAATTTTAAAATTTCAAATAAAAAAGGGTTATATTTTGGAATTTTAACAATCAATCAACGACAAAATCTTAAAATTTATTTGGGAATAACAATTCGTAAACAAGACTAGAAAGATCCAAGATTCCAGAACTTTAACTCTCTCGGGCTACACGCCCCTAATTTTACAAAAGCACAATGAAAGAACAGCCACACCCACTTAATTTTATTGGGTCCCTTAGAGTTGCACACCAAAATCGAAGAAGAAACCTGTGATTGGTAGAAAATTAATTACAGAAATTATTGATTGGTTAAAATCAAAACAGGCGGAAAAGAAGGATAAATATTGCCTACCCAAAAATGAATGCACTAAATTTAGTAAAGAACAAACTTGCAAATACAAAATTTCTTGAAATAAAGTTCCTTCACTTCGCTCCAGGGTGCATGATCATAGTTTTTTGCAGAAGCATCTATGAGGGAATATCCAAACTTCTTGATAAATAGTAAACAAAAACACGTCGAAATTCACACAGTAACATCTTCAGAGGAAAGGTTTAAGTAGGTCCAGTTTGAAGTTCTGAGTTTCTCCTGTAGAGGAGGATTTATTGGCGCAAGATTTAAAGGTGCGGCGTAGGGGTGTAACGCCCGGTACAACATTATTATTATTATTATTATTATTATTATTATTATTATTATTATTATAAGTGAAATCGTGCTTTGAAGCCCTTCGGTCAGCAGCACTTAAGATAGTTTCCCGTGGATTCCCATTTTCAAATCAATCTGTACCTTAATTAAGGTCACGGTCGCATCCTTCCCCGTCTTAGCCTTACCCTGTCCCATCGTAACGATAAGACCTGTCTGTGCCGGTGCGACGTAAAACAAATAGCAAAATTAAATAAATTACTGCCGCTGTGGTGGAGTGGTTAGAGTGATTAGCTGCCACCGCCGGAGGCCCTGGAGTGGTACTAGGGTTGGAACGGGGTCCGCTCAGCCTCGGGAAGTCAACTGAGTAGAGAGGGGTTCGATTCTCTCCTCAGACATCTTCGAAGTGATTTTCCGTGGTTTCCCACTTCTCCACCAGGCAAATACCGGAATGGTACCTAACTGAAGGCCACGGCCGCTTCCATCCCTCTTACTTGTCTATCCCTTCCAATCTTCACATAACCCCCCCCCCCCATACAAGGTCCCTCTTCAGCATAGCAGCGTAGGACGCTTTGGCGAGGTACTGATCCTACTTCACAGATTATCGCTCGCCAACGGCTCACACTCCAAGGACACGGCCCTTGAAGCGGTATAGGTGGGAACCCTCGCTGAATCCGAAGGAAAAACCAACCCTGGAGGCTGAACAGATTAAGAAAGAAAGAAATGATGATGATAATGCTTGTTGTTTAAAGGGGCTTAACATCTTTGACATCGGCCCCTAATGGTCCGAAATGAGATGAATTGTAATGACAATTTAAAAGTCCAAAACTTCCACTGACCAGAATTCAGAACGTGATGAGAACAATGAATGGACGGATAAGAATTTCAACAATCACTGGAACCGACCCGCAATGCCCCACATTCCCAGAAAATAGCGTTAAAAATTGTAGTACTGACCAAGGGACTGCTTCTAAAGCACAATACTGAATCGATAATGCTTTTAGTCTAATGGGGTCCAAAATCCAGGTCATCGCCCCTCAGAACGGTACTTATCGTTAGAAGAGTAGAACCATGGCATTTGTCATGTTGCGGCACTAATCAATAGCAGCGTGGACTTGCGGTATTCCACACATTATGGTACTATCCAAAGATAATGAAATTCGCACATGTATTAAAGACCTACGCTGTTTCGACATTGCGGCGACATTTACAGGCAACGCAAACCTATGGTGTTCATCACATAAGGGTACTAACTACAGGGACTCGTACTATCCCGTGGTCTTCCGCATATAATTGGTACTAATCATAGGCAAGCCAGAAACATGGGTTCCCTCATCCCATGGTGTCGCTCATACAGTGCTACTAATCACAGGTATTCGCGGTACTCCACACAATATGGTACTACTCACTGGTAATGTAATGCGCACATGTAAAACAGGCCTATGGTATGCCGATAGTGGGAATCGAACCCACTATCTCCCTGATGCAAACCCACAGCTGCGCGCCCCTAACCGCACGGCAACGCGCTCGGTGTTTGCGAGGAATGTGAAGTATCTTTCAGAGTGTGTTTATGAAATGGCGTATGGCTTTTAGTGCCGGGAGTGTCCGAAGACATGGTCAGGCAGGTCTTTTGATTTGACTCCCATGCGCGACTTGTGCTTCTTTATGAGGATGAAATGATGAAGACGACTCATACCCTCAGTCCCCGTACCAGCGAAATCAGTCATTGATGGTTAAAATTCCCGACCCTGCCGGAGATCGAATCCGGGACCCGTGTGACCAATGGCTAGCACGCTAACCGTTTAGCCATTGATGATGATGCTTGTTGTTTAAAGGGGCCTAACATCGAAGGTCATCGGCCCCTAATGGAACGAGATGGACGAAATGACATATGATAGTTAAAATTTAAAACGGAGCCACTGATTAGAGT
Source organism: Anabrus simplex (assembly GCF_040414725.1). NCBI lineage: Eukaryota > Metazoa > Arthropoda > Insecta > Orthoptera > Tettigoniidae > Anabrus > Anabrus simplex. The sequence continues at coordinate 91,567,242 of NC_090268.1, read as the reverse complement.
TTTAAAAAATGCGATGAAAAATGAGTATGAAATTAAAACAATCAGTGGATCTAATTCGCAATGCCTTATTTTGGAATAAAATAAGAAAAATTACAGGAGATAATGGAATAAGGCATTGCCTGCTAGTACAGATATATATACATACTTTACATTAGACGTGAAAAGAACACATTAAAATACGCAACACAAACTAAAATGAAGTCAATAGGATGAGAGCGTAATTGACACAAAGATACAAGCACAAAGGACATCATTACATACGATAAAACAAACCACTATCCCTCATAAAGCGGATGACGAGGTCTGCTGACTGCACGTCATCACGCAGGATAAGGGAGATGGTATCCGGGAGGTTAAGACTACGGCGAAGATCAACCAGGTCCGTACACTCCGTAAGCATGTGTACCACGGTAAGATGGTCACCGCAGGTACACACCGGAGGAGGTTCTCCTTTCAAAAGATGCGAGTGAGTCACGATACCATGGCCGACCCGAAGACGACATAATACCACGGCTTCCCTCCGCGAAGCCCGAAGGGAAGTCTTCCATACCTTCGTCGTTCCTTTTATCGCTCTCAACTTATTGGGAGATGGAATGGCCTGCCACTCCATCTCCCAATGGCACATAACATGATGTCGCAGCTGGGAGCGAATATCACTTGCTGGAACCTTGAAAGGCAACGGGGGCAGTGTAACTGCCTCCTTGGCAGCCTGATCTGCTAACTCGTTTCCCTCTATGCCCATGTGGCTTGGGAGCCACAGAAACGTGATTCTGGTGCCGGCATCCCAACACCCGGCCAGCAGGTCCTGGATCCGCTGCACCAGAGGGTGTTGAGGGAAACAGGTATCAATAGACTGAAGCGAACTCAAGGAGTCAGTACACACAAGAAAGCGTCGGCGCTCATTGTATAGTGCGTACCGCAGAGCTCTGCAGATAGCATAGAGCTCTGCCGTGTACACACTACAGGTTTCCGGGAAAGCAAAAAGAAACCGATCATTGTCGACAACGAACGCACAACCCACCTTCGTATCTGTCCTTGAACCATCCGTGTAGACGACGACTGAACCTGGATAGCGGCCAACAACGGACATGAAGAGCCTCCGATAAATCGAAGGGTCCGTGTTTTCCTTCGGGCAAGTGTGTAGGTCCAGGATTATTTCAGGACGTCTAACTACCCACGGAGGTGCCCCACTCGGTTGTCTGACAAGGCATGGAACCGAAGGTATGTTAAACAACCTGTAACTGCTCTCCAAGCGTATTCCAACCGGCCGCGTAGCTCGAGGACGAGCAGCGTACAGAAAATGGTTGCCATTGTTGAATACGCAAGGATAGCTGGGATGAAGTGGCATTTGTCGCAAATGAGCAGCATACGAAAGAAGCATTTGCTGGCGCCTCAGGTGTAAAGGCGGCACACCAGACTCAGCGAGCAGGCTAGCGATGGGGCTTGTACGAAAAGCTCCCGTCGCCAACCTAACCCCGGCGTGGTGGATGCTGTTCAGCTTCGCAAGAACGCTTGGTCTTGCGGAGCCATATGCTGCACTGCCATAGTCTAACCTAGATAAAACGTGTGCCCTGTAGAATCGTAGGAGCACCGCACGGTCAGCTCCCCAATTAGTGCTGCTAAGAAATTTCAAGAGATTTAGCCTCTTGGTGCATTGCACTTTTAGCTCCCGCACGTGTGGCTCCCACGATAATTTACTGTCGAAAAGGAGCCCAAGAAATCGGTAAGTGTCAACCACGGGAAGAGCGACATTTCCTAGATAAAGTTCAGGATCTGGATGTAGAGTACGTTGACGGCAAAAGTGGACAACGGAGGTCTTTGCAGTAGAAAACCGAAAACCATGTTCAAAGGTCCACTGCTCCACCTTCCGGATAGCTTGCTGTAATTGTCGCTCTGCGACTGCCATACTGTGCGAGCTATAGTGAAGAGCAAAATCGTCCACATATAGCGACGATATTACTGCTGGACCAGCAGCAGCAACAATACCGTTTATGGCAATCGCGAACAGAGTAACACTAAGAACCGATCCCTGTGGGACTCCATTTTCTTGAACGTGGTATTGCGAATATGTCCTCCCTACTCGGACACGAAATAGACGGAGGGACAAAAAATTCGCAATGAAAACCGGCAAGTTACCTCGGAATTTCCATTGATGCAGGACTGAAAGGATATCATATCGCCATGTGGTGTCGTAGGCCTTTTCTAAGTCAAAGAAAACAGCCACCAAATGCTGTTTGCGGAGAAACTCATCCTGGATAGAACTCTCCAGGCGTACCAAGTGGTCAGTGGTGGATCGAGCGGCTCGGAAACCACACTGGTACTCGGACAAGAGTCCTTGTTTCTCCAGACACCACACAAGGCGGCGATTTACCATCCTCTCAAACAGCTTACACAGGCAGCTGGTAAGACAAATAGGTCTATAACTCCCTGCATATTTAGGATCTTTGTCAGGCTTGAGGACAGGAATGACGATGCCCTCTCGCCACTGAGACGGATAGTCACCCTCCATCCAGTTTCGGTTGAACACACGAAGGAGATAGAGAAGACTGTCCTCACTAAGGTGTTTCAACATCTGGTTATGGATATTGTCTGGTCCAGGAGACGTGTCCTTGCAAAGCGCTAATGCGCTACGGAGTTCCCACTCCGTAAAGGGCACGTTATAGTCCTCTGAAGCCTGAGTGGCAAAACTGAGATGACGACGTTCTGCCTCCCGCTTCAGAGGTAGGAAGTCACGATGGTAATTCCCGGAGCCAGACACGTCCGCGAAATGGCGAGCAAGATGGTTAGCAATCGAGAGTGGTTCAGTGACGATATTGCCTGCAATGGAAATTCCCGGTACCGAAGATGATCCATGAATACCCGAAATACGCCGAAGTTTAGTCCACACTTGAGATGATGGAGTGTGTGACGTCATAGACGACACATATCTCTCCCATGAAGCCTTCTTACTTTGGCGAATAAGAACCCGCGCCTTAGCGCGGAATTTCTTAAATGTTACCAAGTTGGCCGCAGTAGGCTGTCTACGGTAACGTTTATGAGCACGACGGCGTTCTTTGATAGCTGCTGCTATTTCCTCGTTCCACCAAGGAACGAGTTTTCGGCGAGGAGTCCCCGAGAAGAACGGAATGAACTCCTCAGCAGCAGCAAAAATAACTTGGGTGACATAAGTTATTTCCTCGCCGACGGTCCGCCTGATATCATCGTTAAAGACAGCTAGTGATGTGTACTTTGATGATGATGATGCTTGTTGTTTAAAGGGGCCTAACATCGAGGTCATCGGCCCCTAATGGTACGAAATGAAATAACAAAAGAAATCAAATTCATCCACTGACCAAAATAAAATAAAAATGTCGTGAAGAAAGAATGGATGGACATGAACCAAAAAACAAAAAACGAGCAAACAAAAAAAAAAACAGTGGATCCAATTCAAAAAAGATCATAAGTAATGTATGACTGACCAAGAGACCACTCATAAAGCACAATCCTGAATCGAGAATGCTTGATGTCGATAGGGGTCCAAAATCCAGATCTAAGGCCCCTCAGAATGGTACATGTCGCGAGTAAAGTAGAACCATGGTATTTGACATGTCGGGGTACTAATCAAAAGTAGCGAAGACTAACGGTGTTCCACACAAGAAGGTACTACTCACAAGTTTTGCACTTCGTACAGGGAACGCAGACCTATGGTGTCTCTCACACAATGGCGCCACTCATAGCCAACGCAAACCGATAAGGTTCCTCACCTAGGTGTACTAACCACACATCCCGTGGTGTTCCTCACAGAGTGGGTACCAATCACAGCCAACGCAGACCCACGGTGTCGCTCATATAGTGGTACAACTCACAGGCAACGCCCAGACCCGCGGTGTTGCTCACATGGGTACGACGCACGGGTACTGGAAACCCACAGGAGAACCCCCTCCAGCTGCTACTAATCACAAACTTATTTCATACCTAATATAGTGGTACTACTCGCAAGTACAGGCAACCCATGGTGTTCCCCACGTGTTGGTACGAATCAAAAGTAGTTTCATGGTTCTAATTCCGTCATCCCTTGGTCGCCCCTTTTAGTCGCCTCTCACGACAGGCAGGGGATACCGCGGGTGTATTCTACATGTGCGTCCCCCACCCGCAGGGGGTAGTGTGTTTGGTCCGCGAGAGGTGTTTTATTTCCCTCAAGTCCGCCGGCAAGCCGGTTAGGACCCCCCTATCCGCCACCAGGGACGCGCCACGTGGGAGTATCACCTCTCCCCCTGCTACGCCAGCGTAGCAGGTTCGTGGGATGTGTACTTTGGCCAATCAGCATGTTTAAGAATCCATCGAGGGGGAGCCTCGACGGATTTTTGGTTCATCAAAGTAAGAATGATGGGAAAATGGTCACTGTCACAAAGATCGTCGTGTGTGTTCCACCGAAACAGCGGAACCAACGTTCGGCTGCATAGACTTACGTCTATGCGAGAATATGTGCCGTAACGTACACTGAAGTGTGTTGGTTCCCCTGTGTTCAAAATACATAAATCCAGGTCTGTTAACAATGTTTCCAGCTCTCTTCCCCGGGGGCAAGGCGTCTCAGAGCCCCATATGGGGTGATGGGCGTTAAAATCGCCCAACAAGAGGAAGGGAGGTGGAAGCTGATCTAGAAGATCAGTGACATCATTAATGTTAAGAGGTAGCCCTGGCGGAAAATAGACATTACACACTGTTGTTATGACAGGCAGCGGAACGAGAACAGCTACAGCCTCCAGCGGGGTTCTTAGTGGAACCTCCTCGCTGTAGGTATCAGAACGGACAAAAATGCCAACGCCACCGGACGCCCGGTGAGCATAATGTCGTTCTGTCGAGTATAGTCGAAAATTTCGCAATACCGTATGATGATCTGGTCGGATGTTTGTTTCCTGAATACAGACTATACTCGCCGAATACTCGCTAATGAGCTGGCGCAACTCAGCAAGATGCCTATCATAACCGTTACAATTCCATTGTAACAGTGCCATATTGTAAGTGTGGACTTCTGAGGATTAGGATAGGAGCAACGGAATGCTACCTAACCTAACCTACACTCACATCCCCATCCGAAGATGGAGATTCGTGCTCCATGTGCAGCTCCTCGTCATCAGACGAGGTGATGCAGGCCTTCAACTTCTTTGACGTAGTCCGGGTGCGGGGTTTCTGCCCACGAGGGGAGCGCGCAGGTTTCCCTGAAGGAAGACCTGCTGACGCAGAATCAGGCCCTCCAGGTGGAGGGCGTGACACCCCATTTGTAGGAGATTTGGAAGAGCGCCTATTAAGGGCGTTCTTCTTCCCCGCCGTCGATTCTTGTTTAGACGGGCTGGGAGGGGAGTTCCCAGCCCTGGTCGACGATGCCGCCTCCGCCGGCTTAGGCGCGGCTTTCGCCGACCGTGTAGGGGAAGGAGACGTTGTCTTCTTCCCCTTCTGTGCCGGCGTACGTTTCTTAGCCGGCACAGGCAGATTGGTGGTCGAAGGCCGGGATGAACCAGCCTTCGAGCTTGTTCTCTTTGCGGCGTTGCTGGCAGGAGCAACCGCCGCCTTGGGCGCAGTGATCTTCTGGACAGGTGTTGCAGGTGAAAATGAGGAACCTGGCAGGGACTGAGCTATCAAGCTGAAGTCAAGTGTCTTGGCCGGTGCATTCAGGGAATTAAACTTACGGCGCGCTTCCTGGTAGGAAAGACCATCCAGGGTCTTGATCTCCTGGATCTTCTTCTCACTCAGATAGGTCGGACAGTTCCGATCCCGAGGAGAATGAAGACCAGAGCAGTTAGTGCACTTGTACGGAGGTGTGCATTCCTCCGCGCCGTGAGCTACTTTCCCACATGTACCACACACTGACTGATTCGAACAACGAGATACCATGTGTCCGAATCTCTGGCATTGATAGCACCGCATAGGAGGCGGGATGTACGGCCTCACATCGCAACGATAGGTTGTCACCTTGACTTTCTCTGGCAACACTGACAATTTGAAGGAGACTATAAACGCACCCGTGGCAACGTCTTCACCGTTGACTTTGCGTGTGATACGCCGGACGTGGGTCACGCCGCGGTGCTTCATGTCTTCCATCAATTCATCGTCAGTGTTCAGGACGAGATCGCGGTGGAAAATCACTCCACGAACCAGATTCAAGGTTTTGTGCTCTTCCACTTTGACGGGGATGTCGCCAAAGTGGTCGCACTTAAGCAACCGATCTGCTTGGAGCGCAGTGCTCGTCTTTAAAAGCAAACCACCATTGCGCATTTTCTTCAGGTCCTCCAGTTCACCGTAGACACCTTCAATGTGGCGACTAAAGAGAATCGATTTCACCAGCTTGAAGTCTTGCCCATCGGTCCTGGTAGCAACCAGGAACCTAGGGAAGCTGGAACCCAGACTAAGTCGCTGCGCTTGTTCCCAAGGGGTTGCCCCCCTTAGGGAATCAAAAGTTAAAGACTTGGGTAGCGAACTACCCGAGGTGGCAGGCGGAAGTTGTTTCGACGCCATGCCCGAAATCATCCTCCCCGAATGCCACCCACTCCGATCAGGGGTCTCTGTAGCCGAACCAAGCAGCCAAAGCAATACCCACCTGGTCGTAGCAGGTATTGCCCGGGGTCCGATGTTGAACGATGCCTAATACGGGATGACTGAGGCAATGAGCACTAGGACTCCCTTCCTCCAGTCACCCGCAATAGCATGTACCCCATAGCGTGTACAGAGCACTAACAATAGGAAAAATAAATAAAAATAATTAATAATAATATGTCCTTCTGGCATTCGGCTGTGCGGGGACCTGCGTTGTCAGGCGGATACCACTGCCCGGGTACATGACACTCCCACCCGCCGCGTCCTGGGTGGTTGCTGGCACGGGCTTTCGAGCGTAGTCGCACACATAGGAGCTCCATCGCCGGGCAGCACGCACATCAAATTTTGAATGGTCTACATCTGACCCTCGGAAAAATAATAAAAAATAAAGAGGGGACCATGGCCACATGACCCTTTAAGTCGCCTTCTACGACAGGCAGGGATTACCTATGGATGTATTCAGCCTCTCCCATCCACAGGAGGTCCATCACATTATACCAAACCGCAATCCATGTCCGCACCAAGGTCGCCCCTTTTCGTCGCCTCTTACGACAGGCAGGGGATACCGCGGGTGTATTCTGCATGTGTGTCCCCCACCCCCAGGGGGTAGTGTGTTTGGTCCGCGAGAGGTATTTTATTTCCCTCAAGTCCGCCGGCAAGCCGGTTAGGACCCCCCTATCCGCCACCTGGGACGCGCCACGTGGGAGTATCACCTCTCCCCCTGCTACGCCTGCGTAGCAGGTTCGTGGCGTTTAGCCATTAAGCCATACAGTGTGTTTATATAGACTAAGGTATATTCCTTTTTCTTTTTTCTTCTTTGCTATTTGCTTTACGTCGCACCGACACAGATATGTCTTATGGCGACGATGGGATGGGAAAGGGCTAGGAATGGGAAGGAAGCGTCCGTGGCCTTAACTAAGGTACAGCCCCAGCATTTGCCTGGTGTGAAAATGGGAAACCACGGAAAACCATCTTCAGTGCTGCCGACAGTGGGGTTCGAACCCACTATCTCCCGACTACTGGATATTGGCCGCACTTAAGCGACTGCAGCTATCGAGCTCGGTAAGGTGTTTTCCCGCATGCTGGTTGTTCTTCATGAAAGGCACAATGAGACGTTTATTACTAAAATGAATCTCTTTTCTCTAAGAAAATTAAGTAGAAAAGTTAGGTACGAAATATAAACCCATATAAAATATAAACATTTCATGGCAAGGTCTGATTTTTATCAGCAAGAATATTTAAGCATCATTCGTTTGCATTTATTGTGGCCAGCATACCAAATTGGTTCTTATGGACGTGACTTTCATTTGGCATGAAAACAGAGCGGTTGCATGTAAGTAATAATAATAATAATAATAATAATAATAATAATAATAATAATAATAATAATAATGTTATTTGTTTTACGTCCCACTAACTACTTTTTAAGGTCTTCGGAGACGCCGAGGTGCCGGAATTTTGTCCCGCAGGAGTTCTTTTACGTGCCAATAAATCTACCGACACGAGGCTGTCGTATTTGAGCACCTTCAAATACCACCGGACTGAGCCAGGATCGAACCTGCCAAGTTGGGGTTAGAAGGCCAGCGCCTCAACCGTCTGAACCACTCAGCCCGGCAGTAATATGTAGTAATCTAAGATCTATGTCTGAATATAGTATATAAGGGCATGATATACAGATTATGGCAGATTTCCACTTGGTTGACCAGGTCGATTCCAGCCTCAGTCATAAATTTAAGACTGGTATCACTTTCTGGAAGGGTAAGAATCAGTTTCTGGAAGGATAAAATGTATGAGCAGGAACATGAGTCAAAAGTTTCACTGCCGGACTGGATAGTTCAAGCTTCGGAGCTCTAGTTGGCGGGTGGTGATCAGTGAAGGTGCTCAAATACGCCAGCCTCATGTCAGTAAATTTGCTGGCACGTTGAAGAATTTCTGCGAAACAAAATTCCGGCATCTCGGTGTCTCCGAAATCCGTAAAAGTAGTTAGTGGCGTAAAACCCAATAACATTGTTGTTATTAAAATACACACACTAAACAGCCAATGTTTTAAATAGACGATGAGCTCTGTGATGAAATGAAATGTCGTATGGCTTTTAGTGCCAGGATATCCCAGAACGGGTTCGGCTCGCCAGGTGCAGGTCTTTCTATTTGACTCCCGTAGGCGACCTGCGCGTCGTGATGAGGATGAAATGGTGATGAAGAAAATACGTACACCCAGCCCCCGTGCCAATAGAATAAACCAATTAAGGTTAAAACCCCCGACCCGGCCGGGAATCGAACCCAGGACCCTCTGAACCGAAGGCCAGTACGCTGAACGTTCAGCCAATGAGTCGGACAGCTCTGTGATTATAAAAGATCAGTCTGTACATAAAGGTCTAACTTCCTGGTTGTGTGCAGTGCGGCAAGTGAGTAAAAGCAGCGAAATGCCACAGAAAATGAATATAGCCTTGAAATGTTACCGTATCGCTGTGCGAGTAATACAATTAACGTAGTACACGAAGGGGAAAGTTCCTATTATATAAGTAAGTAGATGGTGCGTTATGACACTACTATCACTGGATCTCGCAGACGAGAGGGATGTGGGCTTGTAGTTCGTTGTTATTGCTTCTTCATATACAAACTGGCCAAATCCTCGCCTTAAACACCTTAAACTTACATGACTCTTCTTTTTTCCCCTGGCCTTTGCTACTTATGTAGAGCCGGCAGGTGAATTAATTACATTTTTACGGGAGAATACCCATACTGACGTCCACACTATGCAGAGGGGTTTCTTAATATTCACCTTATCACCGAAGAAGTGGATGCACGGTTTGCGTCACGTAGCTATGAGCTTGCATTCGGGAGATAATGGGTTCGAACCCCTCCGTCGGCAGTCCTGAAGATGGTTTTCCGTAGTTCCCCATTTTTAATGATTGATGGTTGATTGATGTTTGTTGTTTAAGGGGGACTAACATCGACGTCATCGGCCCCTAATGGTACAAAATGAGACGAAATGAGATGACAAATTAAAAGTCCAAGATCCTCCACTGACCAGAATTCAAAGCGCGAGGAAGGAGAATGAATGGATGGATTGATGATGATGCTTGTTGTTTAAAGGGGCCTAACATAGAGGTCACCGGCCCCTAATGGTACGAAATGAAATAACAAAATTCAAAATCATCCACTGACCAAAATAAAAAAAAATCGTCATGAAGAAGGCATGGATGGACAAGAACCAAAAACAAAAAAACAACAACAAAAAACGAGCAAAGGAGTGGATCCAACTCAAAAAGACCACAGTTAATTCATTACTGACGAAGGGCCCACTCATGAAGCACAATTCTGAATCGAGGATGCTTGATGTCTAAAGGGGTCCAAAATCCAGGTCTAAGGCCCCTTAGAATGGTACATGTCGCGAGTAAAGTAGGACCATGGTATTACTCAAGCTGCGTTACTAATCAAAGGTAGCGTAAACTCACGGTATTCCAAACATTAAGGTACTACTCACAAGTATTGTACGTCGTAAAGGTAACGCAGACCTATGGTGTTTCTCACAAAATGGCTCCAATCATAGCCAACGAAAACCGATGAGGTTCCTCACCTAGGTGTACTAATCACGGGCGCCGGCATTCCCGAGGTGTTCCTCACATAGTGGGTACTAATCACTGGCAAAGCAGACCCACGGTGTCGCTCATATAGTGGTACAACTCACGGGCAACGCCCAGACCCGTGGTGTTGCTCACATGGGTACGACTCACGGGTACAGGAAACCCACACTGAACCCCGCTTGAGTGCTACGAATCACAAAACTATTCAGTACCTAAGATGATGATGATGCTTGTTGTTTTGATGATGATGATGATGCTTGTTGTTTTAAGGGGCCTAACATCAAAGGTCATCGGCCCCTAATGGTACGAAATGAAAGAACAAAAATTGCAAAGGCATCCACTGACCAAAATAAAAATAAAATATGGCATGAAAAATGAATGGATGGACAGGAACTCAACAAAACACAAAACAAACAAACAAACAAACAAACAAAAACCAGTGGATCGGACGCAATACAGATCGAAAATAACATTATTAACGACCAAGGAACCACTTATAAAGCACAGTGATGCTTGGTGTCTAAAGAGGGTGCAAAATCCATGTCTAAGGCCCCTCAGAATGGTATATGTCGCGAGTAAATAAGAACCATGGTATTTCTCAAGCTGCGGTACTAATCAAAGGTAGCGTAAACTCACGGTGATCCAAACAGTATGGTACTACTCACAAGTATTGTACATCGTAAAGGTAACGCAGACCTATGGCGTTTCTCACAAAACGGCGCCACTCGCAGCCAACGCAAACCGATGAGGTTCCTCACCTAGGTGTACTAATCACGGGCGCCGGTATTCCCGTGGTGTTCCTCACATAGTGGGTACTAATCACCGGCAACGCAGACCTACGGTGTCGCTCGTATAGCGGTACAACTCACAGGCTACGCCCAGACGCGTGGCGCCGCCCACACGGGTACAACTCACAGGCAACGCCCAGACATGTGGTGCTGCACACACGGGCACGACTCACGGGTACTGGAAACCCACACTGAACCCCCCCCCCCCCCGAGTGCTACGAAACACAAAAATATGGAGTACCTAACAGAGTGGTACTACTCGCAAGTAAAAGCGACCGATGGTGTTCCACGCGTGATGGTACTAATCAAAAGTAGTTTCATGGTTCTAATTCAGTCAGCCCTTGGTCGCCCCTTTTAGTCGCCTCTTACGACAGGCAGGGGATACCGCGGGTGTATTCTACATGTGCGTCCCCCACCCGCAGGGGGTAGTGTGTTTGGTCCGCGAGAGGTATTTTATTTCCCTCAAGTCCGCCGGCAAGCCGGTTAGGACCCCCCTATCCGCCACCTGGGACGCGCCACGTGGGAGTGTCACCTCTCCCCCTGCTACGCCTGCGTATCAGGTTCGTGGGCTTGTTGTTTTAAGGGGCCTAACATCGATGGTCATCGGCCCCTAATGGTACGAAATGAAAGAACAAAAATGACAAAGGCATCCACTGACCAAAATAAAAATAAAATATGGCATGAAGAATGAATGGATGGACAGGAACCCAACAAAACACAAAACAAACAAACAAAAACAAAAACCAGTGGATCGGATTCAATAGAGAACGAAAATAACATTATTACCGACCAAGGAACCACTTATAAAGCACAATGATGCTTGGTGTCTAAAGGGGGTGCAAATTCCACGTCTAAGGCCCCACAGAATGGTTCATGTTGCGAGTAAAATAGAACCATGGTATGTGTCATGTTGGGGTATTAATCAGAAGTAGCGAAGACTCACGGTGTTCCACAAAAGATGGTACTACTCACAAGTATTGCACTTCGTACAGGTAACGCAGACCTATGGTGTTTCGCACACAATGGCGCCACTCGCAGCCAACGCAAACCGATGAGTTTCCTCACCTAGGGTACTAGTCACGGGTGCCGGTCCCAAGGGCCCCGTGGTGTTCCGCACATAGTGAGTACTAATCACAGGCAACGCAGACCCACGGTGTCGCTCATATAGTGGTACAACTCACAGGCTACGCCCAGACCCGCGGTGTTGCCCACATGGGTACAACGCACGGGTACTGGAATTCACCAGGCCAGGCTTTTTACTGCAACGAATCACAAACATATTTCGTACCATGTTAGTGATACTACTCGCAAGTACATGAAACCCATGGTGTTCCCCGCATGATGGTACGAATCAAGAGTAGTTTTATGGTTCTAATTCATTCATCCCTTGGTCGCCCCTTTTAGTCGCTTCGCACGACAGGCAGGGGATACCGTGGGTGTATTATTCGTCAGCCTCCCCCACCCACAGGGGGTGTGTGTTTGGTCCGCGAGAGGTATTTTATTTCCCTCAAGTCCGCCGGCAAGCCGGTTAGGACCCCCCTATCCGCCACCTGGGACGCGCCACGTGGGAGTATCACCTCTCCCCCTGCTACGCCTGCGTAGCAGGTTCGTGGCAGTACCTAAGAATGTGGTACTACTCGCAAGTAAAGGCGACTTATGGTATTCCCCGCGTGATGGTACAAATCAAAAATAATTTCATGATTCTAATTCAATCATTCCTTGGTCGCCCCTTTTAGTCGCCTCTCTCGACAACCAGGGGATACCGTGGGTGTATTATTCGTCTGCCTCCCCCACCCACAGGGGGTGTGCGTTTGGTCCGCGGGAGGTATTTTATTTCCCTCAAGCCCGCCGGCAAGCCGGTTAGTACCCCCCTATCCGCCACCTGGGACGCGCCACGTGGGAGTATCACCTCTTTCACTGCTACGCCTGCGTAGCAGGCTCGTGCCAGTTAAAAATTAGGAACCATAAGGTCAAGGGTAGAAATCCCCTGAATCAAGAGTACTTGCTCCCTCAATTACAAATGTCAAGCATTCCAGAGGTACCCTTCACAATTAAGAACTTTGAAAAGAGCGAATAGGCTCTGCGTTCTTACAGCCCGCTCAAGGCAATATTACTTCAAAAGGTTACACTCTCAGAATTACGCATAGCAAAGTTTAATACAGGGGTATCTAGTACCCAACCTACAGGGCCTTTACGAAAAAGAACAGGTTAGATAACTGGCCCAAACACAAGATGAATGGAGGCGTACCCTGCGCTCCAAGGTAATGAAAATTTACCAACCTACATGGCTCTAGGCTGATGAAACAGGGGCTATTCCCAAACTACTGAGGTGGCTCGCATAGAAATTACTGTAGTCCATAAAAAAAGGTTGCAAAATCGCAGACACCTCAAACCAAGATGAAGGGGAGGTCGAGAGGGTAACTCACTCTCTATCCCCACTTTAAAATTAAAGATTTTACGAAGTGTTTACATTAGTTGAAAGAAGAGTTACGTTTTAGGTAAGTAGGTTACATAGTTAAAGATTCTGACCTTCCCCTAGGAATAATTTGCGGATACAGCAAGAAAGATGGAATTATGTGGCCATTACCCTGTAGATGTTCTAGCTGTCGATGAAGGAGGCCGCCCGCCTCCTGCTTAAACACACACACTCCGAAAGACGATTACCAATTGGCAAGGGAACGTGAAAATCCGCAGTTTATAAACCTTCAGGGAAGGTTCGAGATCACTCAAGACTAATCAGGACACGCCCTCTTAATTTATATTGGTTAAAACAAAGTGAACAGGAAATGGGGGATGGATAAAAATTAATTACAAAAATTCCTGATTGGCTAGATTCAAAGCTGGCGGATAGAAAAGGAAGTATTGCCAACCCAAAAATAAATGAGCATAGATCAGTTATGGACAACTTAGGAATGTGAAACTTCTTTAAATTATAAATTCTTTCACTTTGCACCAGAGTGCATGACCATAGTTTTAGGTAGTGTTATCTGTAGAGAAATGTCTGTGTATAGCAAACAAAACCAGGAGAAATTCAGTCAGTTTAGGAAACTTCACAATAACAAAATTACTCAATATTTTAGGGGTGACTTCTTATTAAAGTTCCAAGTTCGTGTAGTTTCAGTTTCACCTTTAGACCGATAGATGAGTTCATTAAGGCGCTTAGTTTAAATGCGTGGCGTTGAGGTGTACCTCCCGGTACAATAACTATTATTGTCCACATCATTGGCTGTGTTTTCAACGTCACAGTCTTCGGTTAAGAAGGTTCCGGATTCGATTGCCAATTTGTCTAAATACACAAATCATACATATTCAACGCATCACACTACGAAATACAACAATAACGCACAATAGTGGACAAATTCTTTCACAAAGTATAGAGGTAAGGAAGGACATCTAGCATTAAAACAAATTCAAGTTTACAAGTGCTACACAGTTCGCACTCGTGTCCAACCAGGATTTGGGGAATAGTCGTAGAAAACGAAGAATTGGATTATTATTATTATTATTATTATTATTATTATTTAGTTTATTTTTAGGGTAGGCCTATATAGAAAAATATTATAATGCCAAAAATAATACATGTATTATGCTATCAAAATTCTAAAATATTACTTCTTGATGACAATGTCAACAAACATTCAAATAACTGTACCATGTGTTGTGTCACAACTAACATCCGTTGTAGACTGCCGGCTACAAATTCTTGGGCACTTTAAATGTTGTTTGTCCAACGTCCTTTGTAAGCAGTGGAATTACTTCGTTATACAATTTCTTTATGAACTATCTTGCATGACTAAAAACAAAGATCCAGGAAGGAATTTGAAACGGAACACAATAAGTGGCTCCAGACGGTAAAGAGCAAGTGCCATATGGAGGAGACGCGAAAGTGAACAAGAGAAATGACCTGGCATATGCAAGTCACTACGCTTGATGCCCGCCAGTCAGAGCAAATGTTTCGTTCACACACAACGGCTAGCATTCGAATAACTTCCCCCGCTGGTCACATGTGACTTACTGAGGTGATTATCCTCTAACACTAATAATAGGAAATAGCTCGCATCTTCCTTTTCCAAAATATGTAATTGCCATTGTTCAGTAATGGGATATTGTCGTGCGTCATGTTGCACAACTACGGCACGTTTTTATAGAGAAGTCGTAATCTACTCATGAACTTCACGATTCTGCACGTATAACCCGATGAAAATGAAATAGGGAAGGCACACATTTACTTCCAGCACAAAACAATGTGGCTATTATTATATTATTGTACCGGGAGGTACACTTCAACGCCGCGCATTCAAAATAAGACCCTTAATGAACTCCTCTATCGGTCAAAAGTGAAACTGAAACTACACGAACTTGGAATTTTAATCAGAAGATGTCACCACTGAAATATTAAGTAATTGTATTGTTATGAAGTTTCCTAAACTGACTGAATTTCTCCTTGTTTTGTTTGCCTTTCATCAAGAAGTTTGGACATTCTTCTACAGATAACACTACTAAAAACTATGGTCATGCACCCTGGTGCAAGGTGAAAGAACATAAACTTAAAGAAGTTTTGTATTTCTAGTGCGTCCATAACTGATTGATGTTCATTTATATTTGGGTTGGCAATGCTTCCTTTCTCTTTCCGCCAGTTTTGAATCTGGCCAATGAAAAATTGCTGTAATTAATTTTCTACTTATCATAGGCTTCTTGTTCGATTTTGAGTGTAACTTTTGAACTTAACCAATAAAATTAAGAGGGTGTATTCTGATTAGTCTTGAATGCTCTCGAACCTTCCCTAAGGGTATATAAACTGCGGCTTTTCATATTTCCTTTTCAATTGATCACCGCCTTGATAAGTGTGTGTTAAGGCAGGAGGCGGGGCCGCCTCTTTCTTCGGTCAGCAGAACATCTATAAGATAATGGCCACATAACTTCATTCTTTCTTGCTACCTCCGCAGCTTTAGCCAAAGGAAGGTCCGAATCTTTAATTATGTAACAGTACTTTTCTAAAATGTAACTTTTCCTTTGGATAATGTAAAATCTTCATAAAATCTTCGACTGTAAATCGGGAATAGAGGGTGAATTACACTCTCGTGCTTCCCTTGATCTTGGTTTGAGATGACTACGTTTTTGTAACTGTGTTCTCCTGTAATTTTTAAAGTGATGATGATGATGTGATGATGATTATTGTTGTTTTAAGGAGCCTAACATCGAAAGTCATCGGTCCCTAATGGAACGAGATGGACGACATGATATATGACAGTAAAAGTTTTAAAACATATCCACTGACTAGAGTTAAAAGATGCTGATGAAAAATGAGTACGAGATTAAAACAATCAGTGGATCTAATTCCCAATGCCTTATTTTCTAATAAAATAAGAGAATACACAAGAGAAAACTGAATAAGGCATTGCTTGCTATTACAGATACATATACATAATTTACGTTAGACGTTAAAATAACACATTAAAATACACAACACAAACTAAAATGAAGTCAATAGGATAAAAGCGCAATTGACATAAATTCACTAGCACAAAGGACGTTATTACACCCGATAAAACAGACCACTATACCTCATAAAGCGGATGACGAGGTCAGCTGACTGCTCGTCATCTCGCAGGATGATGGAGATGGTACACGGGAGTTTTAGACTACGGCGCAGATCGACCAGGTCCACGCACTCCGTAAGGATGTGTACCGCGGTAAGATGATCGCCGCAAGTACACACAGGAAGGGGTTCTCCTTTCAGTAGATGGGATTGCGTCAAGATACCGTGGCCGATCCGAAGGCAACATAATACCACTGCTTCCCTCCGAGAAGCCCGAAGGGAAGTCCTCCATACCTTCGTTGTTACTTTTATCGCTCTCAGGTTATTTGGAAATGGAATGGCCTGCCACTCCATCTCCCAATGGGACATAACCAGATGTCTTAGGTGAGTGCGAATATCACTTGCTGGAACCTTGAAAGGCAACGGGGGCAGTGTAACTGCCTCCTTGGCAGCCTGATCTGCTAATTCATTTCCCTCTACACCAGGGCCATCCAAACAGCGCTCCCTGAGCGTTAGCGCTCTGTCCGCGCTCCAAGCCAGTGCTCGGAGCGCTTTGGGGGAAGGTAGTTTCGGTAGTGGTGGGAGGAGCTTGGCTAGCTGAGCGAGCGGTCTGCCCGCCGGGCCGAAGAGAGCAGCCGATTTTTTTTTTGTGCCACCAAGATTTCAAGTGTTAAAAAACAATTTATAACGGCATTACAGTGCCAACAACAGGGATGATTGCGGTGATTAGACAGACGCCAGTCGCCAATCGAAGTTGGAAGAATTGAAATAAAACTTCAAGCAGCACTGTTCTGTGAGTATTATTGTTTTAATTTTTAAATGCTTGTTTACAAACGGGAATGAATAAATGATTTAATTATCTGAAGATCACTAAAGTTGTGACTTGCCGTATTTTTGTCTGACAGGAGATCGAGGAGAGTGAGGTTGGTGGACCCACTATACGAACAAGCAACAAATGTTCGTCGCAAATTTTCAAAGCTGGGAAGCCCTTCGCGGAAGGGAATGTAATCGAGGAGTGCCTAATGGACGCGGCGGCATGTATTTGTCCTATGGAGCTAGTTGAGAAATATCACAAAATCTCTCTTCTCCTCAAACTGTGGCTCGCAGAATAGCCAACATATCCGTTGATATGCAACAGCAATTAATGGAGAAGGCAGCAAATTCTGTATCCTTTTCCATCGCCATCGATGAATCAACCGACGTTACGGACACAGCTCAGCTCGTTATTTTCATTCGAAGGGTGGATGACGATATTCGGGTCATCGAGGATATCATAGACTTGGTAGCTCTCAAAGACACCACTACCGGTTTCGATATTTTCAAAGTCGTGCGGGGTGTTTTTGAGTCAATGGGATTAAAATGGGAGGGGCTGACGAGTGTAACGACGGATGGAGCTCCTGCTTTACGTAGTCTGCGCACGGGGTTCTTCAGCTATGTAAAATTAAAAATGACTGAGTGCAGTACTACCCTAATGGCGGCGATCCAGTGCTTGATACACCAGGAGGCAATCTGTGCTTAAAGACGTAATAGGAACATGATGATGCTTGTTGTTTTAAGGGGCCTAACATCGAGGTCATTGGCCCCTGATGGTACGAAATGAGACTAAATGCAATGACAAAATAAAAATACAAAATCCTCCATTGACCATAATTCAAAACGTGAGGACGAAAAATGAACGGATGGATATGAAGTTAAAACAATCAGTGGAGACGACCCGCAATGCCTCAGTCTCAGAAACTGACGGGAAACAATAGTAATACTGACCAAGGGGCTGCTTCTATAGCTCAATACTAAATCGATGATGCTTGCAAGCTAAAGGGGTCCAAAATATAGGTCATCACACTCTCATAATCGCTTGGAAAGTAGAACCATGGTATTTGACATGATGCGGTACTAATGAACAGTATCGTAGACTCGCGGTATTCCACGCATTATGGTACTACTCACAGGTAATGAAATTCGCAGAGGTAATACAGACCTATGGTGTTTCACACATAGCGGCGCCATTTAAAGGCAACGCAAACCTATGGTTTTCATTACATACGTGTACTAACCACAGGGACTCTTACTATCCCGTGGTGTTAATTATATAGTGGGTACTAATCATAGGAAAGCGAGAACCCTGGTTTCGCTCAAATAGTGCTACTAATCCCAGGTACCGTAAAAGCCTGACCGCACGGTGCTCCTGATTGCTACTAATCACAAACCTATTTGGTACCTAACATAGTGGTACTACGCGCAAGTAATAACGACCCATGATGTTCCCTGCGTGGTGGTACTATTCGAAAGTAGTTTCATGGTTCTAATCCAATCATCCCTTGGTCGCCCCTTTTAGTCGCCTTTCACGACAAGCAGGGGATACCGCGGGTGTATTCTTCATCTGCGTCCCCCACCCACAGGAGGTAGTGTGTTTGGTCCGCGAGAGGTATTTTATTTTCCTCAAGTCCGCCGGCAAGCCGGTTAGGATCACCTATCCGCCACCTGGGACGCGCCACGTGGGAGTATCACCTCTCCCCCCGCCACGCCAGCGTAGTAGGTTCGTGGTTACCTGTATGAAGTTAAAATTATTACTGGATCTAATTCGCAATAAGTCATTTACATATAAAATGATTTGAAATACACTGACTTAGCAAATGAAATGGGACAGTCACCTAATAGCGTCTGGGGCCTCCTCTTGCCCTGCGAACTGCAGTGAGACGCCGTGGAAGTGAGTCGACAAGTCCCTGGTAGTCCTCTGGACAGAGCTGACACCAAATAGTTCGCCGAACGGCCGCCAATGCTGGTCTGTTCGTGGGTACAGGATCTATGGCACGGAGCCTGCGTTCCAGGACATCCCAGATGTGCTCGATAGGGTTCATATCGGGGCTCCTGGTGGCCATGGCAATCGTTGGACCTCCGCTGCATGTTCCTGGAACCATTCCCGGGCGACGTGGGAGCGATGTGGCGGCGCGTTATCATCTTGATGATGGTTGTTGTTGTTGTTGTTGTTGTTGTTGTTGTTGTTGTTGTTGTTGTTGTTAAAAGGGCCTAACATCGAGGTCATCGGCCCCTAATGGTACGAAATGAAATAACAAAAATTTCAATTACATCCACTGACCAAAATAAAATAAAAAATGTCATGAAGAATGAAGGGATGGACATGAACCCAACAAAAAATAAAACGAAAAACAAACAAACAAAAACAGTGGATCAGACTCAAAAAAGGATCGCAAATAATAGTATTACTGACAAAGGGACCACTCAAAAAGCACAATGATGCTTGATGTCTACAGGGATGCAAAATCCACGTCTAAGGCCCAACAGAATGGTACATGTCGCAAGTATAGTAGAACCATGATATATGTCATGTTGGGGTACTAATCAAAAGTAGCGAAGTCTCATGGAGTTCCACACAAGATGATACTACTCACAAGTATTATACTTCGTACAGGTAACGCAGACCTATGGTGTTTCTCACACAATGGCGCCACTCATAGCCAACGCAAACCCATGAGTTTCCTCACCTAGGTGTACTAGTCACGGGTGCCGTCCTACGGGCCCCGTGGTTTTTCTCACATAGTGGATACTAATCACAGGCAACGCAGACCCTCGGTGTCGCTCATATAGTGGTACAACTCACAGGCAACGCCCAGACCCGCGGTGTTGCTCACATGGGTACGACGTGCGGGTACTGGAAACCCCCCGGCCAGGCTGCTACTAATCACAAACCCATTTCGTACCGAATATAGTGGTACAACTCGCAAGTACAGGCAACCCATGGTGTTCCCTACGTGATGGTACGAATCAAAAGTGGTTTCACGGTTCAAATTCAATCATCCCTTGGTCGCCCCTTTTAGTCGCCTCTCACGACAGGCAGGGGATACCGTGGGCGTATTATTCGTCTGCGTCCCCCACCCACAGGGAGTAAGGAGAGAGAGAAAAGAAGAAAGAAGTGATTCGTCACTTCGAAACATGAAGTAACGGACGAAGAAAGGCAAGGGCCACGAAGGGCTTGAAATTAAAGACTCCCTAGGCCTCTAATGCTCTAATACCGTCGGGGTCGAAAAAGAACAAGAGTTGACCAAGGGACATCAGACAAGATACACGAAAGTGAGGAGCCTGGCGCAAGTAAGTGGAAGCAATGCCAAGACTCAGCTAAGGGCCCCATGGTCGCCAATCCACACTCCCAAGTTGAGAGCCCCTTCGGCCCCTATTAGTCGACCCTTACGACAGGCGGGGGGTATCGCGGGTGTATTCTACATGTTCGTCCCCCACCCGCAGGGGGTGTTATCATCTTGAAACACCGCAGAACCATCTAGGCGCTGGAAGGCCAAAAATGGGTGGAGATGGTCTCCGAGCAGCTCAGCATACCGCTTACCATTCAATTTCTCTTCCAGAACAACTAGGGAGCACATTCCATACCAGGAAATAGCACCCCAAACCATAACAGAGACACCAGCGCCCTGGACCACACCTTCGAGGCAGGCGGGATCCATCGTTTCATGTGGTCTGCGCCATACACGGTGCCTCCCATCGGCATGGTGCAGTTGAAATCGTGATTTGTCCGAACATATCAAGTTACGGCATTGTTCCGGTGTACATCCCTGGTAACTGGCGACTAATGCGCGTCGTTGTGCCCGATAACGATGGGTTAACAGCGGCACCCGTGTGCGGCGCCGGCTCCCATACCCCACAAAACCCATGTTCCTACGGAGTGTCCACTGGGAGACGTGTTTAGCACGGCATGTGTTCAATTGAGCCGTGATTTGTTGCACGGTTGCCCGTCTGTCACTATTGACAATCCGTCTCACATGTCGCCGGTCACGGTCATAGAGGGTGGCTGGACGGCCGGTCGTTCGTCTGTTGTGGACGGTGACACCCGCATTCAAATATTCACAGTAAACCCTGGACAGGGTTGATCGTGTGAAGCCGAATTCCCGCACCACTTCCGAAATCGCGTTTCCCATCCGTCGGGCACCGACCACCATACCCCGTTCGTACGGAGTCAGCTCACGACGACGTTCCATGTTACACATGTCACATGCACAGCAACTACTCACAAGGTCTCCTATACAACTGCCGCCGGCACAGGGGGCGTGTGGTGCGCAGACAACACACCTGCGCATCAGTGCTCCGCTATCCCATGACATTTGCTCAGTCAGTGTATGTTAAAATGTATTAAAATAGAATAAGATATTGCCTTTGAAATAGAGCCATACACTTCATTCAAATTAAATGATGATTGATTGATGCTTGTTGTTTTAAGGGGCCTAACATCGAGGTCATCGGCCCCTAATGGTACGAAATGAAAGAACAAAAATTACAAAGGCATCCACTGACCAAAATAAAAATAACATATGGCATGAAGAATGAATGGATGGACAGGAACTCAACAAAACACAAAACAAACAAACAAAAACCAGTGGATCGGACTCAATACAGATCGAAAATAACATTATTACCGACCAAGGAAGCATTTATAAAGCACAATGATGCTTGGTGTCTAAAGGGGGTGCAAAATCCACGTCTAAGGCCCCACAGAATGGTACATGTCGCGAGTAAAATAGAACCATGGTATGTGTCATGTTGGGATATTAATCAGAAGGAACGAAGACTCACGGTGTTCCACAAAAGATGGTACTACTCAGAAGTATTGCAATACGTACAAGTAACGCAGACCTATGGTGTGTCTCACACAATGGCCCAGCTCAGAGTCAACGCAAACCGAGAAGGTTCCCCACCTAGGTGTACTAAACACGGGCGCCGGTATTCCCGTGGTGTTCCTCACACAGTGGGTACTAATCACAGGCAACGCAGACCCACGGTGCTGCTCATATAGTGGTACAACTCACAGGCTACGCCCAGACCCGCGGTGTTGCACACATGGGTACGACGCACGGGTACTGGAATCCACCAGGCCAGGCTTTTACTGCTACTAATCACAAACCTATTTCGTACCGAATTTAGTGGTACTACTCGCAAGTACAGGCAACCTATGGTGTTCCCCGCGTGATGGTACGATTCAAAATTAGTTTCATGATTCTAATTCGGTCAGCCCTTGGTCGCCCCTTTTAGTCGCCTCTTACGACAGGCAGGGGATACCGCGGGTGTATTCTACATGTGCGTCCCCCACCCGCAGGGGTAGTGTGTTTGGTCCGCGAGAGGTATTTTATTTCCCTCAAGTCCGCCGGCAAGCCGGTTAGGACCCCCCTATCCGCCACCTGGGACGCGCCACGTGCGAGTTTCACCTCTCCCCCTGCTACGCCATCGTAGTAGGTTCGTGGATTCAAATTAAAAGCCTAAAAAAATTAAAAAGCTAAAACGATGTTAATAATAAAGTAGAAATTAAAAATAAATACAAAATTATTTTCTAAAGACAAATAAAATGGCCACTAATCCTAATTAAACGGATGACGGTACATCAGGACTGTTTAAATTGATTAGGATGACGTCTGATATAACCACATTAGAACACATCTGGTGGGATCATGTTTACACCATTTCTTTAGCCCTACCGATTGATGTATTGTAGATCTTCAGCTCGAGGGCTGATTGGATCTTCAAAATATCACTGTCGCAACTTACGTCGCGTCGTGAGCTGGAGTGGCTGGCCCAAGTTAAAAGCCCCGAATACCATCTGCCTCATTCTATGAGTTAAGTCAGCAGTCATCGTCACATCGTTTCGTTTTTACAATTGGCTTTACGTCGCACCGACACAGATGTCTTATGGCGACGATGAGAGAGGAAAGGGTTAGGATTGGGAAGGAAGCGACTGTGGCCTTAAATAAGGTACAGTCCCACACGTACATGGTGTGAAAATGGGAAACCACGGGAAACAATCTTCAGGGCTGCCTACATTGGGGCGGAGAGAATGCCACCTGCGCACCCCTAACCGCACGGCTAATTTGCTCGGTATATATCGCTTCGAAGGTGGATTAATTGACGACCGTTCCCTGAAAAATTGCTAGCAGTTTGATGCCGCAATAATACATACAGGTTTTAATTGAAGCCGAGGTAGGATGGACGAGGATGGAATATAGTGCCCATAGGCTTAGTTAAGGAACAGTCGAATTTGACGTAAACTGCTACTGGATGGTCCGTGACAATCAACACAGTATCAAACAAAAATGTATCTTACTTTATTGTCTCCTAAATGATGATCTGAGCCAATATCTTTATCAAATTTAAGAAAATAAGGAAGATATTTAGGCATTCGGACGTATGGGATATTGATAACCGTGTTCCTGATGATGATGCTTGTTTAATTGGGCCTAACATCGAGGTCATCGGCCCCTAATGGTACGAAATGAAATAACAAAAGGTTCAAATTAATCCACTAACCAAAATAAAAAAATATAAAGAATGAATGGATGGACATGAACCCTACAAAAAACAAACAAACAAACAAACAAACAAAAACATTGGATCAAACTAAAAAAAGATCGTAAATAATAGTATTACTGACCAAGGGACCACACATAAAGCACAATAATGCTTGATGTCTACAGGGGAGCAAAACCCACGACTAAGGCCCCACTTAATGGTACATGTCGCGAGTAAAGTAGAACCATTTTATCTTTCATGTTAGGGTACTAATCAAAAGTAGCGAAGACTCACGGTGTTCCACACAAGACGGTACTAATTTCAAGTATTGTACTTCGTATAGGGAAAGCAGGCCTATGGTGTTTCTCACACAATGGCGCCACTCATGGCCAACGCAAACCGATGTGTTTCCTCACCTAGGTGTACTAGTCACGGGTGCCGTCCCACGGGCCCCGTCGTTTTTCTCACATAGTGAATACTAATCACAGGCAACGCAGACCCACGGTGCCGCTCATATAGTGGTACAACTCACAGGCTACGCCCAGACCCGCGGTGTTGCTCACAAGGGTACGACACACGGGTACTGGAAACCCACCCGGCCAGCCTCTTTACTGCTACTAATCACAAACCTATTTCGTACCGAATTTAGTGGTACTACTCGCAAGTACAGGCAACCCATGGTGTTCCCCGCATGATGGTACAAATCAACAGTAGTTTCATGGTTCTAATTCAATCATCCCTTGGTCGCCCCTTTTAGTTGCCTCTCACGACAGGCAGGGGATACCGTTTGTGTATTATTCGTCTGCGTCCCCCACCCGCAAGGGGTACTGTGTTTGGTCCGCGTGAGGTATTTTATTCCCCGCAAGTCTGCCGGCAAGCCGGTTAGGACCCCCCTATCCGCCACCTGGGACGCGCCACGTGGGAGTATCACCTCTACCCCTGCTACGCCAACGTAGTAGGTTCGTGGCGTGTTCCTGAAAGGAAAGCAACCATCTTAGGTATACTTCTTTATCACATTTTCCCTAAGAGTATAATCAATTTCCAGCCTTTTTCCTGTCATTCAACCGGGTCAGGCATGGAATGAATGAAGCCCCTATCTAGCGGCGCGGATATAAATTATTGTGCTGATTGCCGAAGCCTGCCGCATTCCTCTGGGGCAATGATCAACGACCGACAGATGAAATGATGATGATGATGATGATGATTGTTGTTTAAAGGGGCCTAACATCTAGGTCATCGGCCCCTAATGGTACGAAATGAGACGAAATGGGACATATTAAAGTCTAAAATTATCCACTGACCAGAATGTAAAAACGTGAGAACGAAGAATGAATGGACGGACATGAATTTAAAACAATCAGTGGTTGCGACCCGCAATGTCTCACATGCACATAAACAGACGTGACAATATAGTATTACTGACCAAGGGACTACTGCTATAGCATAACACTGAATCGATTATGCGTGCAGTCAAAAGGGGGTCCTAAATCGAATTTGTCGGCCCCTCATAACGGTACTGATCGCTAGCAAAATAGAACCATGGTATTTGTTCTGTTGCGGTACTAATCAAAAGGAGCAGAGACTTACGGCATTCCACACATTATTGTACTACTCAGAGCTTATGAAATTCGACCTATAATACAGACCTATGTTTTTCTCACTTTGCGGCGCCATTTACAGGCAACGCAAACCTATGGTGTTCATCACATAAGAGTACTAACCACAGGGACCTCTCCCTATCCCGTGGTGTTCCTCATATAGTGGGTACTAATCATAGGCAAGGCAGAACCATGGTAGCTATCATCCCATGGTCCTGCTCATATGGTGGTACTAATCACAGGTACTGCAAAAGCCGACCGCGCGGTGCTCCTGTGTGCTACTAATCACAAACCAATTTCGTACCTAATGTAGTGGTACTACGCACAAGTAAAAGCAACCCTCGGTGTTCTCCGCGTGGTGGTACTAGTCACAAGTAGTTTCATGGTTCTAATACAATCAACCCTTGGTTGCCCCTTTTAGTCGGCTCACACGACAGGCAGGGGATACCGTGGGTGTATTATTCGTCTGCCTCCCCCACCCACAGGGGGTGTGTGTTTGGTCCGCGAGAGGTATTTTATTTCCCTCAAGTCCGCCGGCA
This sequence comes from Anabrus simplex, assembly GCF_040414725.1. Taxonomy (NCBI): domain Eukaryota; kingdom Metazoa; phylum Arthropoda; class Insecta; order Orthoptera; family Tettigoniidae; genus Anabrus; species Anabrus simplex. Next base: position 91,541,319 of record NC_090268.1, on the reverse strand, counting down.
AGCCGGTTAGGACCCCCCTATCCGCCACCTGGGACGCGCCACGTGGGAGTATCACCTCTCCCCCTGCTACGCCTGCGCCTCTTATCGGTGGGTTCCGTGTTTCAAATCCTGGTCACTCCATGTGAGTTTTGAGCTGGTAAAAGCGGAGGCGGGACAGGTTTTTCTCCGGGTACTCCAGTTTTCACTGTCTTATTTCATTCCAGCAATATTCTAGACTATAATTTCATTTCATCTGTCCACGAAATTTCCAGGTATACTGTGTTCTGACAGTTACACGCACCTTGACCTTGTGTTCAACCTTTATGTGTGCGAAGTGGGACTATTAGGACTGCTTATGTATTCTGGACGATCACATTACCCATTCTTGAAGTTATTATCTGAGTTTTAGTATACATTTTCGTGATGAAAAATTTAAGCAAAGTATATATTTCTCCAACCACAACAGAAAGAATAATAATATGTAGAAAACATTGCATGCTGTCAGCAATTCATCTTCTAGATTAATCTCATTTTGCATTCAGCTGATTAAATTCACCTGCATACGCCAGAGGATATTTATCACAACAGTTCTGGCTTAGTATGCGAGGAACGCTGTGTAGGGCTACTTCTCTTAGCGTAAGAAGACACGGAACGCATACGTAACTGGAACAATGCAATTGTTACCAAAAACAGTCGGTCATCGTGTCCGGAACAGATCATGGAGGTCAGATTACGCAATTGTGAAGACACAAAAGAGACCTAATTACGCGGTACACTGACATCACTTGCAGTAAAGTTTGACCCCAGCATACTGCAATCCTTTCTGTATCTACACAAGTTCAGCATTGAAAGACACTCTATAGAAATGAAACGAAACCTTTAGTACTGTCTTCCGACATAGCACGTTGGAAGTAACAAGGTTAAATAAAAAACAGGTCATAACTGTTCCATACCTTCTTTACATTTTGAAAATAACTGTGCGTAGACGAGGACGTTGTCCTGCTCGATATGGAGCACTTCCTAACTGAGTACGGAGGAATTACAAAACTGTTCCAGCAAAATACTGTTGAGTCCACAAAAAGAGCTTCTCCGGATTTGTTCTTATAGTGCGCTCTAGAACTCATTGTGAATTGTTCAAGATAATGACAGAATATTAAACTCACACTCATTATATAAATTATCCCCGTTATGTTTATGGCATGCACTACAGTTCATGGCGACTTATCACGGTAGAAGCAAATTTTATGATGGTGCTTGATGATGCTTGTTGTTTAGAGGGGCCTAACATCTAGGTCATCGGCCCCTAATGGTACGAAATGAAATGACAACAAAAAGTACAAAAATACACTGACCAAAATAAAAAATTCATGAAAAATGAATGGATGGACATGAACCCAAAAAAAACAAGAAACAAAAAAACAGTGGACCCGACTCAAAAATAGGACATAAATAACACTATTACTGACCAAGGGACCACTTATAAAGCATAGTCCTCAGTCGAGGGTGCTTGATGTCTAAAGGGGTCCAAAAACCAGGTCTAAGGCCCCTCAAAATGGTACATGTCGCGAGTAAAGTAGAACCATGGTATTTGTCATGTTGGGGTACTAATCAAAAGTAGCGAAGACTCACGGTGTTCCACACAAGATGGTACTACTCACAAGTATTGTACTTTGTACAGGTAACACAAAACTATGGTGTTTCTCACACAATGGCGCCACTCATAGCCAACGCAAACCGTTAAGTTTCCTCACCTAGGTGTACTAACCACAGGGACCCTCACTATCCCATGGTGTTCCTCACATAGTGGGTACTAATCACAGGCAACGCAGACCCACTGTGTCGCTCATATAGTGGTACAACTCACAGGCAACGCCCAGACCTGCGGTGTTGCTCACATGGGAACGACGCACGGTGACTGGAAAACCACCAGGCCAGGCTCTATACTGCTACTAATCACAAACCCATTTCGTACCGAATATAGTGGTACTACTCGCAAGTACAGGCAACCTATGGTGTTCCCCGCGTGATGGTACGAATCAAAAGTAGTTTCATGGTTCTAATTCAATCATCCCTTTGTCGCCCCTTTTAGTCGCCTGGGGTGTATTCTTCATCTGCATCCCCCACCCACAGTGGGGTTGTGTGCTTGGTCCGCTAGAGGTATTTTATTTCCCTCAAGTCCACCGCCAAGCTGGTTAGGACCCCCCTATCCGCCACCTGAGACGTGCCTCGTGGGAGTATCGCCTTTCCTCCTGCTACGCCAGCGTAGTTGGTTCGTGGCCATCACTTCATAGATGAAGTAACGGACGAAGAGGCAAAAGCCACAGAGGGCGTGAAAATGAAAGATACCCTAGACTTCGAATTATCTAATGCTTTCGGGTTCGGAAAAGAACAAGAGTTGACCAAGGAAGGTCGGACAGGGTAGATGCAAGTGACGAGCCTGACACAAGTACGTGTAATGAATGCCAGGGCTCAGCTAAGGTACCCGTGTTTGCCAACTCACGCTGCGAAGTTGAGAGCCCCTGGGGCCAATGTTATTCGCCTCTTACGACAAGCAGGGGATACCATTAGTGTATTCATCTGCGTTCCCCACCCACAGAGGTTTGATAATGATGATTATGATTGTTGTTGAAAGGGGCCTAATATCTAGGTCATCGGCCCCTAATGGTACGAAATGAGACGAAATGTAATGACAAATTATAAGTCCAAAATCCTCCACTGACCAGAATTCAAAACGTGTGGATAAAGAATGAATGGATAGATACGTATTTAAAACAATCAGATCCGGGCAGCTATGCCCCACATTGACAGAAAGTGACGAAGAAGAAAACAATAGTATTACTGACCAAGGGACTGCTTCTGTAGCACAGTACTGAATCGATGAGGCTTGTACATTATGGTACTATTCACAGGTAATGAAATTCGCACATGTAATACAGACCTATGATGTTTCGCACATTGCGGCGCCATTTACAGGCAACGCAAACCTATGGTGTCCATCACGTAAGTGTACTAACCACAGGGATTCGTACTATCCTGTGGTGTTTCAAGCCAGAACCATGGTGTCTCACACCCATGGTGTCGCTCATATAGTGCTACTTATCACAGGTACTGAAATAGCCGTCGTGCACTCGTTTGCTACTAATCACAAACCTATTTTCTACCTAACGTAATGGAACTACGCGCAAGTAAAAGCTACCCATGGTGTTCCCCGCGTGGTGGTACTAATCACAAGTAGATTCATGGTTCTATTGCTATCATCCCTTGGTCGTCCCTTGTAGTCGCCTCTTACGACAGGCAGGGGATACCGTGGGTGTATTCTTCATCTGCGTCCCCCACCCACAGGGGGTAGTGTGTTTCGTCCGCGAGAGGTATTTTATTTCCCTCAAGTCCACCGGCAAGCCAGTTAGGACCCCCCTATCCGCCACCTGGGACGCACCACGTGGGAGTATCACTTTCCACCCTGCTACGCCAGCGTAGTTGGTTCGTGGTCACAGGGGTTTAACATTGAAAATAACACGGGTAAATTAAGAACAATTTTCACTGGTCTTTTCTATATTATATCAGTATTTGTAAATCGGTTTTTACAACAACAACCACCTCAAAAGTGTATATATAAGTAATATGGCCTTTAACAAGTGCATAATAAACACTGTTTAATAAATCTACTGAAGTTATATTCTTAAATCTGATTAATACACCAATGGCTGGGATTATCTCGTGACAGGCAAAATCAAAATAATTAGTCCATTATTATGATTTATCTATAATTTGTTAGACCTAAGATTGTAATTGCTTGTACTCGAAGATTTAACTGTGCAAGAAATATCGAGGAAACATTAGAAATTAAAGTGAGAAAACAAAGAAAATCCACCTCGAGGATATCTGTGGATTGGTATTTAAACCCAACTCTATTCATTTGTCCTCACGAGTCTGAGTTAATTTCGATCTAGTCTTTAGGAAAGTTATTAAATCTCTGGTATGCATGGAAACAAACAGAGGACCTGCAATTTTAACCTGGAGTCCAGGAACGCAAGTGCTACCTCTAATCTAATTTCTACGTCCTGAAACCTCGGCACTTTTATTTCTTCCTTCCCATATTTTCTTTGATGCTATAAATGTCCTTGCTTGCAATATTTAATAAGAAGGAAAAAACGCTCACTTCCTATTGGCTATATTCAACATTCGATTTTTCCGGATATTGTGTACGTTAGTTGAAACATTTAGCCCGTCATTTTAAGTTATCACACCCAGTGGTATTAAAATTACTCTTTACTTGTATTAACAAACCGCCTTACCACTGACTGACGTACCTGGGCCGGAACTCAGAAACATTTTAAAACTTAGCTTCCTATCTTAATGCACAGTACAGCACAGCTCTGAAGCGTGACGTAACAAGATTTGATACAAGTCAATAAAGTCCCGCACCTGGGTCTCAGTGATCGTCAGATAGCAACGTTCTGCTAGCTAGCCGCAAATCTTAACCAGTCCACCTTGTCGTGTAATGTCCACAAAAAAATACACAAGGAATTTTGTTGAGCTGTTTTTCTAGACCCACGTTTTTACCTTCGTGTTGGAAGAACATATCAGATCCAATGCTGCCAACTTAGCCTTTATACAGTGTTCCTTCGTGGAAAGGTAAGTTACATCATCACTCCCATTTAGCCGCTGCATTACACAAGCAAGGTACAAGCATCTCCATGATTCCCTCAACCCTACAGAGAGGTGATCATCATCATCATCATCATCATCATATTGTGATCAGGCCCAATGGACCGAGTATAAATACAGGACTTCTATTCGACTGTTCCCAATCCCTTGCAATCTCCCGTCAACAACTCCCATCTTCATTAATTCCGTCACTCCACGTTCCCTCGGTCTGCGCAGTGAGATTCCTTCGCAGGAGACAAAATCCATTAGCTTAATAGGCCACATTTATGTACCATTCGTGTGACATTCCATGTTCACTTGAGATGGCCCAAGGGGCTCTCAACTTGGAAGAGTGGGTTGTGATAACAGGGCTCTAACCTCAGTCCTGACATTGCTTCCACTTGCTTGTGACAGACTCCTCACCTTCATCTAGCCTGTCCGACCTCCCTTGGTCAACTCTTTTTCTTTTCCTACACCGACGATATTGGAGCATTCGAGGCCTAGTGAGTATTCCATTTTTCTCAGCCCTTGTCTTTCTTTGAACGATACCTTCATTTACCGACGTGTCGGACCCCGTGTCAAATTTTCACTCTCATTAATAGAGGATGGTTGCCCAGTTCTTCCAATTTAATATTTTTAAATAATAATTATAACAATAATAATAACTGTACCGGAAGGTACACACGCCCCGTTCATTTAAATGAAGCTCCTTGGAGAATGCCATCTTAAAACTAAACTCACAACTCCTAGCGCAAGAAGTTTGAATTTTTCTCTACAGATGTCTCTACCAAAAATCTTATGTTATGCCCTCTGGTGTGAAGACCGACTGTTAAGATTGCAAAATAATTTGATGATGATGATGATGATGATGCTTGTTGTTTTAAGGGGCCTAACATCGAAGGTCATCGGCCCCTAATGGAACGAAATGAATGACATGAGACATGAAGTTAAAATTTTAAAACGTATCCACTGACTAGAGTTAAAAAAGAGTGGTGATGAAGAAAAATGAGGGTGAGATTAAAACTATCAGTGGATCTAATACGCAATGCCTTATGTTCTCTTAAAAGAAGAGGAAGTACAGGAAATCGAAGGAATAAGGCATTGCCCAGTAGTACAGATATTAACACATAATTTACGTTAGACGTTAAAATAACACATTAAAATGCGCAACACAAACTAAAATGAAGTCAATGAGATAAAAGCGCAACTGACATACACAACACTAGGACAAAGGACATCATCACACACGATAAAACAGACCGCTATCCCTCATAAAGCGGATGACGAGGTCTGCTGACTGCTCGTCATCGCGCAAGATAAGGGAGATTGTACTCGGAAGGTTAAGACTACGGCGCAGATCGACCAGGTCCACACACTCCGTAAGGATGTGTACCACGGTAAGATGGTTGCCGCAGGAACACACCGGAGGGGGTTCTCCTTTCAGTAGATGGGAGTGCGTCAAGATACCGTGGCCGATCCGAAGACGACATAATACCACGGCTTCCCTCCGCGAAGCCCGAAGAGAAGTCCTCCATACCTTCGTTGTTCCTTTTATCGCTCTCAGCTTATTGGGAAGTGGGATGGCCTGCCACTCCATCTCCCAATGAGACATAACCAGATGTCTCAGCTGAGAGCGAATATCACTTTCTGGAACCTTGAAAGGCAACGGGGGCTGTGTAACTGCCTCCTTGGCAGACCGATCTGCTAACTCGTTTCCCTCTATGCCCATGTGGCTGGGGAGCCACACAAACGTAATTCTGGTGCCGGCATCCGAACACCCGGCCAGCAGGTCCTGGATCCGCTGCACCAGAGGGTGCCGAGGGAAACAGGTATCAATAGACTGGAGCGAGCTCAAGGAGTCAGTACACAAGAGAAAGTGTCGGCGTTCATTGTACAGTGCGTACCGCAGAGCTCCACAGATAGCATAAAGCTCCGCTGTGTACACACTACAGGTTTCCGGGAGAGCAAAAAGAAACCGATCATTGCCGACAACGAACGCACAGCCCACCTTCGTATCTGTCCTTGAACCATCCGTGTAAACGACGACTGAACCTGGATAGCGGCCAACACGGACAGGTAGAGCCTCCGATAAATCGAAGGGTCCGTGTCTCCTTTCGGACCAGTATGTAAATCCAGGATGATTTCAGGTCGTCGTACAACCCACGGAGGTATCCCACTTGGTTGTCTGACAAGGCAAGGAATCGAAGGTACGTCAAACAATTCATAACTGCTATCCAAGCGTATCCCAACCGGCCGCGTCGCACGAGGATGAGCAGCGTACAACAAACGGTTGCCATTGTTGAACACGCAGGGATAGCTCGGATGAAGTGGCATCTGTCGCAAATTTGCAGCATACAAAAGAAGCATTTGCTGGCGCCTCAGGTGTAAAGGCGGCACACCAGACTCAGCGAGCAGGCTAGCGATGGGGCTAGTACGAAAAGCTCCCGTCGCCAACCTAACCCCGCTGTGGTGGATACTGTTCAGCTTCGCAAGAACGCTTGGTCTTGCGGAGCCATATGCTGCACTGCCGTAGTCTAACCGGGATAAAATGTGTGCCCGATAGAATCGCAGGAGCACCACGCGGTCAGCTCCCCAATTAGTGCTGCTAAGAAACTTCAAGAGGTTAAGCCTCTTGGTGCATTGCACTTTTAGCTCCCGCACGTGTGGCTCCCACGATAATTTACTGTCAAAAAGGAGCCCAAGAAATCGGTAGGTGTCAACAACTGGAAGAACGACATTTCTTAGATAAAGCTCAGGATGAGGGTGAAGAGTACGTTGACGACAAAAGTGGACAACGGAGGTCTTTGCGGCAGAAAACCGAAAGCCATGTTCTAAGGTCCACTTCTCCACCCTCCTAATAGCCTGCTGTAACTGTCGCTCTGCGACTGCCATACTGCACGAGCTATAGTGCAGAGCAAAGTCATCCACATATAGGGACGGTATTACGGCTGGACCAGCAGCAGCGACAATACCGTTTATGGCAATCGCGAACAGAGTGACACTAATAACCGATCCCTGTGGGACTCCATTTTCTTGAACGTGGTATTGCGATTATGTCCTCCCTACTCGGACACGGAATAGACGGAGGGACAAAAAATTCGCAATAAATACCGGCAGGTTACCTCGGAATTTCCATTGATGCAGGACTGAAAGGATGCCATACCGCCAGGTGGTGTCGTAGGCCTTCTCCAAGTCAAAGAAGACAGCTACCAAGTGCTGTTTGCGGAGAAACGCATCCTGGATAGAGCTCTCCAGGCGTACCAAGTGGTCTGTGGTGGATCGAGCGGCTCGAAATCCACATTGGTACTCGGACAAGAGTCCTTGTTTCTCCAGACACCACACGAGTCTGCAATTTATCATCCTCTCAAATAGCTTACACAGGCAATTTGTAAGACAAATCGGTCTGTAACTTCCTGCATACTTAGGATCTTTGTCAGGCTTGAGGACAGGGATAACTATGCCCTCTCGCCACTGAGATGGAAAATCACCCTCCGTCCAGATTCGGTTGAACACACGAAGGATATATAGGAGACTATCATCACTAAGGTGTTTCAATATCTGGTTGTGGATGTTGTCCGGTCCAGGAGACGTGTCCTTGCAAAGCGCTAGGGCGCTGCGGAGTTCCCACTCCGTAAAGGGCACGTTGTAGTCCTCTGAAGCTTGAGAGGCAAAACTAAGGTGATGCCGTTCTGCCTCTCGCTTCAGAGCGAGGAAATCAGGCTGGTAATTCCCGGAGCCAGATACATCCGCGAAATGACTGGCTAGATGGTCAGCAATCAGGAGGGATTCAGTGACAATATTGCCTGCAATGGAAATTCCCGGTACAGAAGATGATCCATGGATACCCGAAATACGTCGAAGCTTAGTCCACACTTAAGATGATGGAGTATGTGAAGTCATAGACGACACATATCTCTCCCATGAAGCCTTCTTACTTTGACGAATAAGAACTCGCGCCTTAGCGCGGAGTTTCTTGAATGTAATCAAGTTGGCCGCAGTAGGCTGTCGACGGTAACGTTTGTGAGCGCGACGGCGTTCTTTGATAGCTGCTGCTATTTCTTCGTTCCACCAAGGAACGAGCTATCGGCGAGGAGTCCCCGAATAGAACGGAATGGACTCCGCAGCAGCAGCAAGAATAACTCGGGTGATATAAGTTATTTCCTCGCCGACGGTCTGGCTGATATCATCGTTAAAGGCAGCTAATGATGTGTACTTTGGCCAATCAGCATGTTTCAAAATCCATCGAGGGGGAGCCTCGACGGATTTTTGGTTCATCAAAGTAAGAATGATGGGAAAATGGTCACTGTCACAGAGATCATCGTGTGTATGCCACCGAAACAGTGGAACCAACGTTCGGCTGCATAGACTTACGTCTATGCGAGAATATGTGCCGTAACGCACACTAAAGTGAGTTGGTTCCCCCGTGTTCAAAATACATAAATCCAGCTCGGTAACTAATGCCTCCAGCTCTCTCCCCCTGGGGCAAGGCGTCTCAGAGCCCCAGATAGGGTGATGGGCGTTAAAATCGCCCAACAAGAGGAAGGGAGGTGGAAGCTGATCTATAAGATCTGTGACATCAGTTATGGTAAGAGCGTGACCTGGTGGAAAATAAACATTACACACTGTTGTTATGACAGGCAGCGGAACGCGAACAGCTACAGCCTCGAAGGGAGTTCTTAATGGAACCTCTTCGCTGTAGGTATCAGAACGTACAAAAATGCCAACACCACCGGACGCCCGGTGAGCATAGTACCGTTCTGTCGAGTATAGTCTGAAATTTCTCAAGACCGTATGATGACCAGGTCTGAAGTTGGTCTCCTGAATACAGACTATACTCGCTGCGTACTCACTAATGAGCTGACGTAACTCAGCAAGATGCCTGTCATAACCATTACAATTCCACTGTAACAGTGCCATAGTGTGGACTATAAAAGGAGTGTTAGGTTATGAGCGAAAAAATGCTCGTTAGCCTAAACACTATCTAATTATACATCCGTAGATGTAGAGGACAGTGCGACATCCATCCCGTCATCAAAAGATGGCAGGGGTGCCGCCTAGAACTTCGACACTTTTCGGGTGCGAGGGGGTCCCCTACGAGGAGAGCGCGCAGGTTTGGGAGCAGGAGTGCCTCCCGGCGCAGACTCATACCCCCCAGATGCGGGGCATGACTTCTCCTTCGCAGGGGAAGTCCGAGAGCGCTCAGAACGGGCGCTCTTCTTCCCTTTCTTTTTTTCAGGTTTAGACGGGCTGGGAGATGGTTTCCCAGCCCTGGTCGACGATGCCGCCTCCGCTGGCTGGGGCACGACTTTCGTCGACCTCCTAGGGGGGGGAGACTTGGTCTTCCCCCCTTGCTGTGCCGGCTGGCAACTGCCAGGTGGGGTGGGGTGGTCCCCCCTTCGAGCTTTGACTATTTGCGACGTTGCTGGGAGCAGCAACAGTCGCCTTGGGCGCAGCGGTCTGGGCAGGTGTCTTGGTCGTAAATGACGAACCTGGAAGACTCTGAGCTATCAAGCTATAGTCGAGTGTACGGGCAGGTGTATTCGTAGAATGAAACTTACGGCGCGCTTCCTGGTAGGAAAGACCATCCAGGGTCTTGATCTCCTGGATCTTTTTCTCACTCAGGTATGTCGGACAATTCCGATCCCGAGGAGAATGAAAACCGGAGCAGTTAGTGCACTTGTATGGAGGTGTGCACTCCTCCGCGCCGTGAGCTACTCGTCCACATGTACCACATACAGCCTGATTCGAACAGCGAGATACCATATGTCCGAATCGCTGGCATTGATAGCATCGCATAGGAGGCGGGATGTACGGCCTCACATCGCAACGATAAGTTGTTACCTTGACTTTCGCTGGTAACACTGACAACTTGAAAGAGACAATGAAGGCACCAGTGGCAACGTCTTCACCGTTGACCTTGCGCGTAATGCGCCGGACGTGTGTCACGCCACGGTTCTTCATGTCTTCCATCAACTCGTCGTCAGTGTTCAAAATAAGGTCGCGGTGAAAGATGACTCCGCGAACCAGGTTCAAGGACTTATGCTCCTCCACTTTGACGGGGATTTCGCCAAAGTGCTCGCACTTAAGCAACTGATCAGCTTGCAGTGCTGTACGAGTCTTCATAAGCAAACTACCGTTGCGCATTTTCTTAAGTTCCTCCAGTTCGCCATAGACGCCTTCGATGTGCCGACTAAAAAGGATCCACTTCACCAGCTTAAAATCGTGCCCATCGGTTCTGGTAGCGACCAGAAACCTAGGGAAGCTGGATCCCATTCCTTCACGCTGCGCATGTTCCCAGGGAGTTGAACCTCTCAGGGAAGCAAAAGTTAAAGACTTAGGTGGGGGACCACCTTGAGAGAGCAGACTTCGTTTGGAAGCCATGCCCGATAGCATCCTCCCCGAATGCCACCCACTCCGATCAGGGGTCTCTGTAGCCGAACCAAGCAGCCAAGGCAATACCCACCTGGTCATAGCAGGTACTGCCCGGGGTCCGATGTTGAACGATGCCTAATACGGCATGACTGAGGCAATGAGCACTAAGACTCCCTTCCTCCAGTCACCCGCAATAGCATGTACCCCATAGCGTGTACAGAGCACTAAATATAGAGAAAAAATAAAAATAATTAATAATAATATGTCCTTCTGGCATTCGGCTGTGCGTGGACCTGTGTTGTCAGGCGGATACCACTGCCAAAGTACATGGCGCTCCCACCACGCAATGGTCCTGGGTGGACAGTCGCGGGCTTTTGGGCGTAATCGCACACGTAAGAGGCCCATCTCCAGGCAGCACGCACATCAAAATTTAGAATGGTCTACATCTGACCCTCGGAAAAATAATAATAAAATAAAGAGGGGAGCATGGCCACATGACCCTTGAAGTCGCCTTCTCCGACAGGCAGGGATTGCCTGTGAATGTACTCGACCCCTCCCATCCACAGGAGGTCCAACACGTTATACCAAACCGCAATCCATGTCCGCGCCTAGGTCACCCCTTTTAGTCGACTCATACAACAGGCAGGGGGTACCGCGGGTGTATTCTACATGTGCGTCCCCCACCCGCAGGGGGTAGTGTGTTTGGTCCGCGAGAGGTATTTTATTTCCCTCAAGTCCGCCGGCAAGCCGGTTAGGACCCCCCTATCCGCCACCTGGGACGCGCCACGTGGGAGTATCACCTCTCCCCCTGCTACGCCTTCGTAGCAGGTTCGTGGCAAAGTAATTTGTCATTTTAATGTTTACTAAACTGAATTGGCTTTTCTTTCTTAAAGTTAAAATAATTCGATCTCTTCCCGCCAACTTTCGATGCTGGCCAATAGAAAATTTTGTATATTTATTTTTCAACCAATTACAGCTATCTTGTATCTACTTAATCACCCTATAAGAATTGGGGGTGTGTCGCGCCTTTGTCCAGAGTTCTCTAGAACCTTCATCTCGGGTATAAATGCTGGCACATTTTTCGACCAGGATTCTTATTCACCGCTCCAGTCTAATGTACTTGTCAATAACGGAGGCGGGGAGCCTCGTCCATCGCCGAGTAATCCAGCATCTCAAGATAATGGCAGTCATATTTAAGTGATAGTCTTTGAAAGCTAGCTCGAGGGGAAGGTTTCCAATCTCTACTAATGTAACTTTAATTTTCTAAAATGTAACTTTCAAGCAAGCTAATAGAACATAGCCGATATCAGGGAATAGAGAGTGTGATACCCCCTCGCGTTCCCTATCAACTTGGTTTTGAGGCGACTATGATTTTGTAACCTGTTTCTGTTTGAAATCTTCGTAATTTAAATGTTCTCTCTGTTTAGTCACCTCGGGAGTTTAGGCTTAGTCTCTGTAACTTCGGGCCAAAAACACAAATAGTGTTTTAATCTTTTAACTTCAAATTTCAAGGAATACAAGTGTCCGCCTCCATATCATTTTGATTTTTGGTCCAGTAACTTTAACCTGTTGTTTTCTACAAAGGGCCGGTAGAATGGGTATTTGATACCCCTGTAAAATTACATTCCATTCTTTTATGTTAATAGGTTAGACTGTTGAGCGTCTAAGGCAGTGAGTACTCTTTGTATTGTAAAATATAGATTGTGCCTTTGATAGGCCTGGACCATTCCGTAACTAAGTTTCCAAGTGCAAAATTTTAATAGAGCAAAGACGCTCCTTCTCTGTAATGGTTAAATGGTGCCATTGGAAGGCCGGTGTGGTATAATGTTTGGAGAGTAGTCTCCTAGATAATTTTGTGGAGCAAAGGGGCTCTTGAAACATTATATATTTTGAATACTCTAAAAGAAGTTGGGAGGTTCGTCTCCTTGACTGTTTTTTGAAAGGAGACGCAGCGCTCATGGATAATGCATTAGGGAGATTCAAGCTCAAGGTCGTTGTTATTCGATATTCTAAAAATTGTTACTATCTATGAATTTATGTACCTGAATTATAGTGTTAGTCTTTAAAAAAGATAACCTAGAAAAGAAATATAACGCTAATTTAAAGTTCTTAATTAATCTTTTGACTGTCCTAGAAGACCCATTCAGTCCTGCACCTTATTTCACCTCTGTCCACACGAAATCCCCTTAAAAGGTGGTAGCAGGGCGTGGTTGAATGGGCCTGAATCAAGTCCCTTTTGACGGCTACGAATAGAAATCACCACGGAACTCTACACATTTACTTGGATGCAGGAAATTTTCAAAATTCGTTCAATGTTCTATCAATATGTCTGGTTCTTGCGAAGTCCTTGCTCCCGGGTACTTGCGCAAGGAGAAACGATTTACGAACTTCTAATCACGAAGGTGCAATCTAGTGGAACGGTTGTGGCAGACATTGCCAGACTTAAAGAACCTTTAAAACATCCTTTTTGTATCCCGGCATTTGGGGACAAAGATATTGATGAGACTCTGTCCACTATCACGAAAAATACCACCGAGCTAGCTTCTATAGGTAGTTTCTTCGAAGTAAGTGATCCTTCTGCTGATGACGATGATGATGCTTGTCGTTTAAAGGGGCCTAACGTCGAGGTATTCGTCCCCTAATGGTACGAAATGAAATAACAAAAAGTTCAAAAACGTCAACTGACCAAAATAAAAAATGTCATGAAGAATGAATGGATGATGCTGATGATGCTTGTTGTTTAAAGGGGCCTAACATCGAAGGTCATCGGCCCCTAATGGAATGAGATAAACGGCATGAGAGATGATGTTAAAATTTTAAAAAACATATCCACTGACTAGAGTTTTAAAAAAAATGATGGAGAAAAATGAGGGTGAGATTAAAACAATCAGTGGATCTAATACGCAATGCCTTATTTTCGAATAAATTAAGAGAATCTACAGAAAACCAAAAGAATAAGGCATTGCCTGGTAGTACATAATTTACGAGAGACGTTAAAATAACACATTAAAATACGCAACACAAACTAAAATTAAGTCAATAGGATAAAAGCGAAAGTGACACAAAACACACTAGGACAAAGGACAGCATCACACACGAGAAAACAGTCCACTATCCCTCATAAAGCGGACGACGAGGTCTGCTGACTGCTCGTCATCACGCAAGATAAGGGAGATAGTACTCGGAAGGTTAAGACTACGGCGCAGATCGACCAGGTCCACACACTCCGTAAGGATGTGTACCACGGTAAGATGGTCGCCGCAGGTACACACCGGAGGGGGTTCTCCTTTCAAAAGATGCGAGTGAGTCAAGATACCATGGCCGATCCGAAGACGACATAATACCACGGCTTCCCTCCGCGAAGCCCGAAGGGAAGTCCTCCATACCTTCGTTGTTCCTTTTATCGCTCTCAGCTTATTGGGAAGTGGAATGGCCTGCCACTCCATCTCCCAATGGGACATAACAAGATGTCGCAGCTGGGAGCGAATATCACTTACTGGAACCTGGAAAGGCAACGGGGGCAGTGTAACTGCCTCCTTGGCAGCCTGATCTACTAACTCGTTTCCCTCTATGCCCATGTGGCTTGGGAGCCACAGAAACGTGATTCTGGTGCCAGCATCCCAACACCCGGCCAGCAGGTCCTGGATTAGCTGCACCAGAGGGTGCCGAGGGAAACAGGTATCTATAGACTGGAGCGAACTCAAGGAGTCGGTACACAGAAGAAAGTGTCGGCGCTCATTGTACAGTGCGTACCGCAGAGCTTCATAGATAGCATAGAGCTCTGCTGTATACACACTACAGGTTGCCGGAAGAGCAAAAAGGAACCTATCATTGTTAACAACGAACGCACAGCCCACCTTCGTATCTGTCCTTGAACCATCCGTGTAGACGACGACTGAACCTGGATAGCGGCCAACAACGGACAGGAAGAGCCTCCGATAAATCGAAGGGTCCGTGTTTTCCTTTGGGCCAGTGTGCAGATCCAGGATTACTTCAGGTCGTCGTACGACCCACGGAGGTACCCCACTTGGTTGTCTGACAAGGCAAGGAACCGAAGGTACGTCAAACAATTCGGAAATGCTATCCAAGCGTATCCCAACCGGCCGCGTCGCTCGAGGACGAGCAGCGTACAGCAAACGGTTGCCATTGTTGAACACGCAAGGATAGCTTGGATGAAGTGGCATCTGTCGCAAATTTGCAGCATATGTAAGTAGAAGTTGCTGGCGCCTCAGGTGTAAAGGCGGCATACCAGACTCAGCGAGCAGGCTAGCGATGGGGCTTGTACGAAAAGCTCCCGTCGCCAACCTAACCCCGCTGTGGTGGATACTGTTCAGCTTCGCAAGAACGCTTGGTCTTGCGGAGCCATATGCTGCACTGCCGTAGTCTAACCGGGATAAAATGTGTGCCCGATAGAATCGCAGGAGCACCGTGCGGTCAGCCCCCCAAGAAGTGCTGCTAAGAAACTTAAGGATATTAAGCTTCCTAGTGCATCGCACTTTTAACTGCCGCACGTGTGGCTCCCACGATAATTTACTGTCAAAAAGGAGCCCAAGAAATCGGTAAGTGTCAACAACTGGAAGAACGACGTTGTCTAAATAAAGCTCAGGATGGGGGTGAAGAGTACGTTGACGACAAAAGTGGACAACGG
The DNA here is from genome assembly GCF_040414725.1 of Anabrus simplex. Taxonomy (NCBI): domain Eukaryota; kingdom Metazoa; phylum Arthropoda; class Insecta; order Orthoptera; family Tettigoniidae; genus Anabrus; species Anabrus simplex. The sequence goes on along the minus strand of NC_090268.1, from coordinate 91,525,673 downwards.
AGGTCTTTGCGGCAGAAAACCGAAAGCCATGTTCAAAGGTCCACTGCTCCACCCTCCTAATAGCGTGTTGTAATTGTCGCTCTGCGACTGCCATATTACGCGAGCTATAGTGCAGAGCAAAATCGTCCACATATAGCGACGGTATAACTGCTGGACCAGCAGCAGCAACAATACCGTTGATGGCAATTGCGAACAGAGTGACACTAAGGACCGATCCCTGTGGGACTCCATTTTCTTGTACGTGGTATTGCGAATATGTCCTCCCTACTCGGACACGGAATAGACGGAGGGGCAAGAAATTCGCAATAAACGCCGGCAAATTACCTCGGAATCTCCATTGATGCAGGGCTGAAAGGATACCATATCGCCATGTGGTGTCATAAGCCTTCTCTAAGTCAAAGAAAACAGCCACCAAGTGCTGTTTGCGGAGAAACGCATCCTGGATAGAGCTTTCCAGCCGTACCAAGTGGTCAGTGGTGGATCGAGCGGCTCGAAATCCACATTGGTACTCGGACAAGAGTCCTTGTTTCTCCAGACACCACACAAGCCGGCGATTAACCATCCTCTCAAACAGCTTACACAGGCAGTTTGTAAGGCAAATCGGTCGGTAACTTCCTGCATACTTAGGATCTTTGTCAGGCTTGAGGACAGGAATAACTATGCCCTCTCGCCACTGAGACGGAAAATCACCCTCCATCCAGATTCGGTTGAACACACGAAGGAGATAGAGTAGACTATCATCACTAAGGTGTTTCAACATCTGGTTATGGATGTTGTCCGGTCCAGGAGACGTGTCCTTGCAAAGCGCTAGGGCGCTGCGGAGTTCCCACTCCGTAAAGGGCACGTTGTAGTCCTCTGAAGCTTGAGAGGCAAAACTAAGGTGAGAACGTTCCGCCTCCCGCTTCAGAGCGAGGAAATCAGGATGGTAATTCCCGGAGCCAGATACATCCGCGAAATGACTAGCGAGGTGGTCAGCAATCAGGAGGGGTTCAGTGACGATATTGCCTGCAATGGAAATTCCCGGTACAGAAGATGATCCATGGATACCCGAAATACGTCGAAGCTTAGTCCACACCTGAGATGATGGAGTATGTGACGTCATAGACGACACATATCTCTCCCATGAAGCCTTCTTACTTTGGCGAATAAGAACTCGCGCCTTAGCGCGGAGTTTCTTAAATGTTACCAAGTTGGCCGCAGTGGGCTGTCTACGGTAATGTTTGTGAGCGCGACGGCGTTCTTTGATAGCTGCTGCGATGTCTTCGTTCCACCAAGGAACGAGCTTTCGGCGAGGAGTCCCCGAGGAGAACGGAATGGACTCCTCAGCAGCAGCAAGAATAACCTGGGTGATGTAAGTTATTTCCTCGCCTACGGTCCGCCTGATTTTGTCGTTAAAGACAGCTAGTGATGTGTACTTTGGCCAATCAGCATGTTTAAAAATCCATCGAGGGGGAGCCTCGACGGATTTGTGGTTCAGCAAAGTAAGAATTATGGGAAAATGGTCACTGTCACAAAGATCGTCATGTGTGTTCCACCGAAACAGCGGAACCAACGTTCGGCTGCACAGACTTACGTCTATGCGAGAATAAGTGCCGTAACGTATACTGAAGTGTGTTGGTTCCCCTGTGTTCAAAATACATATATCCAGCTCTGTTACTAATGTTTCCAGCTCTCTTCCCCGGGGGCAAGGTGACTCAGAGCCCCAGATGGGGTGATGGGCGTTGAAATCGCCCAACAAGAGGAAGGGAGGTGGGAGCTGATCTAGAAGATCAGTGACATCATTGATGTTAAGAGCCTCACCTGGTGGAAAATAAACATTACACACTGTAGTTATGACAGGCAGCGGTACGCGAACAGCTACTACCTCCAGCGGGGTTCGTAGTGGAACCTCCTCGCTGTAGGTATCAGAACGGACAAAAATGCCAACGCCACCGGAAGCCCGGTGAGCATAATGTCGTTCTGTCGAGTATAGTCGAAAATTTCTCAGTACCGTATGATGACCAGGTCGGAAATTTGTTTCCTGGATACAGACTATACTCGCCGAATACTCGCTAATGAGCTGGCGCAACTCGGCAAGATGCCTATCATAACCGTTACAATTCCATTGTAACAGTGCCATGATGTAAGTGTGGACTATTGTGGTTTAGGTTAGGAGCAGCGTAATGCCACCTAACCTAACCTACACTCACCTCCCCATCCGAGGATGGAGATTCATGCTCAACGTGCATCTCCCCGTCACTAGACGAGGTGAAGCATGCCTTCAATTTCTTCGACGTTGTTTTGGGGTGGGGTTTCCTCTTACGAGTGGAGCGCGCAGGTCTTCTAGGAGGAAGACCCGCTGGCGTGGAATCAGGCCCTCCGGGTGGAGGGCGTGAAGCCCCATTCGTAGGAGAAGTGGAAGAACGCCTGCTAAGGTCGCTCTTCTTCCCCACAGTCGATTCTTGTTGAGACGGGCTGGGAGGTGGTTTCCCAGCCCTGGTCGACGATGCCGCCTCCGCCGGCTTGGGCTCGGCTGTCGCCGACCGCGTGAGGGAAGGAGACGTTGTCTTCTTCCCCTGTTGTGCCGGCGTAGGTTTCCTAGCCGGCACAGGTATGTTGGTGGTCGAAGGCCGGGACGGACCCACCTTCGAGCTGGTTCTCTTTGGCTTGGGCGCAGCGATCTTCTGGGCAGGTGTTCCAGTTGAAAATGAGGAACCTGGCGGGGACTGTGCTATCAAGCTGAAGTCAAGTGTCTTGGCCGGTGCATTCAGAGAATTAAACTTACGGCGCGCTTCCTGGTAGGAAAGACCATCCAGGGTCTTGATCTCCTGGATCTTCTTCTCGCTCAGATAGGTCGGACAATTCCGATCCCGAGGAGAATGAAGACCAGAGCAGTTAGTGCACTTGAACGGAGGTGTACACTCCTCCGCGCCGTGAGCTACTTTCCCACATGTACCACACACTGACGGATTCGAACAACGAGATACCATGTGTCCGAATCTCTGGCATTGATAGCATCGCATAGGAGGCGGGATGTACGGCCTCACATCGCAACGATAGGTTGTTACCTTGACTTTCTCGGGCAACACTGACAATTTGAAGGAGACTATGAACGCACCCGTGGCAACGTCTTCACCGTTGACTTTGCGTGTGATACGCCGGACGTGGGTCACGCCACGGTGCTTCATGTCTTCCATCAATTCATCGTCAGTGTTCAGGACGAGATCACGGTGGAAAATAACTCCACGAACCAGATTCAATGTTTTGTGCTCTTCCACTTTGACGGGGATGTCGCCAAAATGGTCACACTTAAGCAATTGATCGGCCTGGAGCGCAGTGCTCGTCTTCAGTAGCAAACCACCATTGCGCATTTTCTTCAGGTCCGCAAGTTCGCCATATACACCTTCGATGTATCTACTGAATAGAATGGATTTAACCAGCTTGAAGTCCTGCCCATCGGTTCTGGTAGCAACCAGGAACCTAGGGAAGGTGGATCCCAAATTCAATCGCTGCGCCTGTTCCCAAGGGGTTGCCCCCCTTAGAGAATCCAAAGTTAAAGACTTGGGTAGCGAACTACCCGAGGTTGCTGGCGGAAGTTGTTTCGACGCCATCCCGAAAGTATCCTCCCCGAATGCCACCCACTCCGATCAGGGGTCTCTGTAGCCGAACCAAGCAGCCAAGGCAATACCCACCTGGTCATAGCAGGTATTGCCCGGGGTCCGATGTTGAACGATGCCTAATACGGGATGACTGAGGCAATGAGCACTAGGACTCCCTTCCTCCAGTCACCCGCAATAGCATGTACCCCATAGCGTATACAGAGCACTAAATATAGAAAAAATAAATAAAAATAATTAATAATAATATGTCCTTCTGGCATTCGGCTGTGCGGGGACCTGCGTTGTCAGGCGGATACCACTGCCCGGGTACATGACACTCCCACCCGCCGCGTCCTGGGTGGTTGCTGGCACGGGCTTTTGAGCGTAGTCGCACACATAGGAGCTCCATCGCCGAGCAGCACGCACATCAAAATTTTGAGTGGTCTACATCTGACCCTCAGAAAAATAATAAAAAATAAAGAGGGGACCACGGCCACATAACCCTTTAAGTCGCCTTCTACGACAGGCAGGGATTACCTATGGATGTATTCAACCTCTCCCATCCACAGGAGGTCCAACACATTATACCAAACCACAATCCATGTCCGCGCCAAGGTCGCCCCTTTTTGTCGCCTCTTACGACAGGCAGGGGATACCGCGGGTGTATTCTACATGTGCGTCCCCCACCCGCAGGGGGTAGCGTGTTTGGTCCGCGAGAGGTATTTTATTTCCCTCAAGTCCGCCGGCAAGCCGGTGAGGACCCCCCTATCCGCCACCTGGGACGCGCCACGTGGGAGTATCACCTCTCCCCCTGCTACGCCTGCGTAGCAGGTTCGTGGAATGAATGGATGGACATGAACCAAGAAAACAGTGGATCCGACTCAAAACAATCCTAAATAATAGTATTACTGGCCAAGGGACCACTTATAAAGCACAATCCTGAATCTAGGATGCTTGATGTCTAAAGGGGTCCAAAATCCAGGTCTAAGGCCCCTCAGAATGTTACATGTCGCGAGTAAAGTAGAACAATGGTATATGTCATGTTGCGGAACTAATCAAGAGTAGCGAAGACTCACGGTGTTCCACACACGATGGTACTACTCACAAGTATTGTACATCGTACAGGTAACGCAGACCTATGGTGTTTCTCACACAATGGCGCCACTCATAGCCAACGGCTGAGTCACCATGTTCACCTTCCCGAGACACGGAAACAAATCCTCTAAAGAAGAGATTTCCTCTAATTTATTATTTGAAGGCCCTGGGGAATGCCTTAAAATTGCTTCCGAGACTCTAGAATTCATGTTATTTCTGTAAATTGAAGTGAATAACGAACTAGTTACGGCGCTCTTAGATTCAGGGAGCAATAGCTCAATTATTTCCAGAGGAGCGGTACTATAAATTGAAAGCCTGCAGTAGATTTCCGGACTATTGGTTATCTTTTATTAAATGTGTTTCGGCAAACCAATCACCATTAGAAATGTTAGGCTTCATTTCTGCCAAAGTTCGAATCTCAAAATTAACGTGGAAAGTTAAGTTATTGGTGGCTAAATAGTTGTCCTCCCCTGTAATATTGGGGGTCAATATCATGTCTCATTCCGGTCTGGTGCCCGATATTCAGATCAAGTCGTGCACCTTCAAGTTTGCTAGAAAAATTAAAATTCCCCCTTTGAAATGTGTGAGATGATGTTAGATCTTAGACATCTCCATGAGGCACAGGCTGTAGGTACTAGAAGGTTGTGTCAGTCTTTTGATTATGATGATGCAAGTTGTTTAAAGGGGCCTAACATCCAGGACATCGGCCCCTAATGGTACGAAATGAAACAACAAAAAGTTGAAATTCATCCACTGACCAAAATAAAATAAAAAATGTCATGAAGAATGAATGGATGGACATGAACCCTACAAAAAACAAAAAACAAACAAACAAACAAAAACAGTGGATCAGACTCAAAAAGAAGGTAGTTAATTAGAGTATTACTGACCAAGGGACCATTTATAAAGCACAATGATGCTTGATGTCTGAAGGGGTGCTAAATTCACGTCTAAGGCCCCACAAAATGGTACATGTCGCGAGTAAAGTAGAACCATGGTATTTGTCATTTTGGGGTACTGATCAAAAGTAGCGAAGACTCACGGTGGTCCACACAAGATGGTACTACTCACAAGTACTGCAATTCGTACAGGGAACGCAGACCTATGGTGTTTCTCACACAATGGCGCCAATCATAACCAACGCAAACCGGTAAGGTTCCACACCTAGGTGTACTAGTCACGGGCACCGGTATTCCCGTGGTGTTCCTCACATAGTGGATACTAAGCACAGGCAACGCAGACCCACGGTGTCGCTCATATAGTGGTACTAATCACAGGCAACGCCCAGACCCGCGGTGTTGCCCACATGGGTACAACGCACGGGTACTGGAATCCACCAGGCCAGGCTTTTTACTGCAACTAATCACAAACCTATTTCGTACCAATTTAGTGATACTACTCGCAAGTACATGCAACCCATGGTGTTCCCCGCATAATGGTACGAATCAAGAGTAGTTTCATGGTTCTAATTCAATCATCCCTTGGTCGCCCCTTGTAGTCGCCTCTTACGACAGGTAGGGGATACCGCGGGTGTATTCTACATGTGCGTCCCCCAACCGCAGGGGGTAGTGTGTTTGGTCCGCGAGAGGTATTTTATTTTCCACAAGTCCGCCGGCAAGCCGGTTAGGACCCCTCTATCCGCCACCTGGGACGCGCCACATGGGAGTATCACCTCTCCCCCTGCTACGTCAGCGTAGTAGGTTCGTGGTCTCGTATTCTGCTTTCCATTCCCAACATTATACAATCTTCCTCGGGCTTCCACAAGTCCCGGCTTCATTGACAGGTCTCCAACACCTGATTCACAAATCTCATCTCGGCTCACACGACAAAACTAACCTCTGTTTCCCAAACTCAACGACTATCACTGACAAAAGAACTGGAATAAAAATCCTTAATAGAATCCACAACGTCCAATAACGCACAGTGCTTAATGAATAACTACGCTTAAAATGATATCGTATTTTAATAACTGGATTTTCACAAAAATAACTTACAATATTCCTGATATTATCGTCACTCAGACACGGCTTAAAAGAACATAAAATACACTACACTCATGTCAAATTCACCGACATGCGTTACTCAACACTACGTTGAAAATGGGTAACCACGGAGCCCTTCTGCACCAACTCCATCAAAATTCCAATTGAAAATTTTACGTCGAATGAACATCTTAATTTGACATCACAAAATATAGGCAATAAACACATGGAAATGACTATGTACATTGGACGTGATATCACTTCGAAACACTATTTAATAACCTTTTTACAACATTATACGGCACTCGCAAGACTTCAAAAATTTATCCAATTGAGAAATAGAAACAACTGACCCTTTTTCGTCGTATTCTGGCATTTACAAGAACCACATATGGGCGACCAACTGCGTCGTATATACCCCTTTCAAATACATATGAGTTAGACATCATGAAACAAGATATAGTAGGTGGTAAGATGGTAAGTCACATACCTTAAGTCACGCCAGCATTCATCTTAGGGCTCACCTGTGCCCCTGGCATTTTTATTTAGCCAGTTTTACATTTCTGGCTGCACATATCATGATATTCTTCCGGTTTCCTGGAAATAAAGCAAAAAAAAAAGAAAATGCCCTTCACTTGTTCTTGTTGATCGCACACGACGGACTGTGATTATTTCCCGCACACGAATTACTTTATCACACACAATTAATGCAAATTTATTCGGTACCTTGACCGTCCTTTTTGTACAATTACTTCCACTCAATGAAAACTGTCTCCACATGGAGTCAAGACCCCAGCCACATCGGATAAAATCTGTTGGTTGGACATAGTCTACATTTATCGTTCGATTTTACTGAGCAGTTCAACCCTATGTCTTCAGCCTCGTGATACAAAATGCAGGGGCTTCATCATGGCGTCCCTTCTTATTTATAGAAACAACCCCCTCTCTCCGGGCATTTTACTTTGCCGCCAAGAAAATTTTCGTAACTTTTCTGACTTAAATGAACTGTAATTACAAGAGTTTTGAGGGTAACCACATACGTGCTACATTGCCGACGATAGCGTACATAGACATTTAAAATTTATACATATTCAATTAGCTGGATAAATAACCTCATTTGATAGGCACTATATTTTTGTCGACTTGGCGTAGGTAAGCCAGATACGCGCGTCCTTCTGAAATAATCCACCGAAATGACTTAGATTCTTTCGCGGTCGACACGTGCGAATGACGTCACGTATCCCAGAGCGTGGGACAGAAGGTAGCCACCCCCAGGCCACGTGTCAACTCCGTGATATCGAGAAATCGAACTTCTTATTCCAATTGACAATTTAATACATAATATTCTTAGGGCACAAAGGTCATGGGTTCAATATCTAGCCGCCACTTACCTCGGAATATCAGAAAAAGCAATCCCGGCCAGGCGGTAAAATTTCTCAGTAGGGGTTGCTTTCAGGCATCCTGTAACCACTCTGCAGGTTTCATTCAAAGCTACATCCACCCCCTTTGTACAAACCAAATTAACCCACACGGGGTGATGGTTGTTTAAAGGAGCCTAACATATAGGTCATCGGTCCACAATAACCACACAGGGCTTGCGTATTCTTCCGCAGAGAAACCGAGAGCCAAACTGGATGTCCTCAACACTATTGAGTGTGCACCCCACTTAGTGACTCGCAAAGTTGAAGAATATGATAAACCTGTCCACCGACTGTATATTGATTTTCAGAGGGCATATAACTCAGTTGATAGAAGGTACCTGTATGAAACGCTGGAGGAGTTGGGAATACCAAGAAAACTGACGTGGTTAGTAAGGATGACACTGAACTTCTCAAGATGTAAAGTTAAAGCCCAAACTGAATTCTCAAATGAATTCCAAACGAACAAGGGGCTTCCGCAAGGTGACTCGCTATCGTGCTTACTTTTCAATCTTACTTTGGGACGAGTCGTACGAGGCATTGATGTGAGAGAAGGTGCGCCGGCACGATATATCCGTGGTAGAAACCCTATCCGAACAGGAATGCTGTATAATCAGGAAGTGCAATATTTAGCCTATGCTATTGATATAGTAATCTTGGGAAGGACGGGAAGAGCCATAACCACAGCATATGAAGAACTAGAAAAAGAATCAAGAAAAGCAGGTTTAAATGTTAACACTGAAAAGACAAATTATATGCTTCTATCGCATGAGAGGGGAAATGAAGGTAACTTGATTTTCAACGGGAAAGTGTTTGAAAAGTTAATAATTTGAAGTATTTGTGAACAAGACTTACTAAAGATACAGTGGATGAAATCCGAGAGAGAATTACGCAAGGAAATCGTTGCTATTTTAGGCTTCTAAAAGTACTCAAGTCACGCACAATTTCCCGTAAGATCAAAAAGAGGATATATCGAACAGTAATTAGGCCGGTGGTCACACATAGTAGTGAAATATGGCTGCTCACCAAAAGAGGTGAAGAAGCACTCGATACGTGGAAGCATAAAATTCTTAGGAAGATTTATAGTCCAATCCAGAAAAATGGAATCTAGCGGATACGAAATAAGAGAGTTACACACCTTGTATGGAGAACCACGGATATCAATATAAGTATGAAGAGGAAGACTTCGATGGGCAGGGCACCTGGAGAGGATGGAGGAGAAGCGAGCAACACGCTAGGTATTCCATCGACATCCTGAAGGAAGAAGACAGCAAGGATGACCGCGCAAGAGATGGTTGGATGAAGTAGAGGCTGACGTGCGACAACTGTGAGTTCGTGGGTGGAGAAGACTCGCTCTTGACCGCGAAGCATGAACGAATGTGATTGGGAAGGCCCGGGCACTTGATGAGCTGTAGCACCGCTGGGTAAGGTAAGTATTGTTCTGGGCTGAGACCTTTTAGGCTATGCAGTATTCGTGCAGTGTGTCCTGTACGTTTTTCCTCGGTTCAGGATGAATCCAAGGTACTTTGATAAAAAGCAATGTTCGAGTCGCATCCCCGCCCACTCCACTATCAACTGCCTGTTAGCTTCCCGACTCCTAAGATGAAGATAATTACTGTGTTAGTGAGTACATTTTAACCTACAATATGGAGAGCTATACCCGTAAGTAATAACGGTATCCGTAACTTTTCATAAAAAGTAAACCTTACCGCTCTAACGAAACTTGTTCTATAGGCCTAAACGTAACCTTTTACTATACAGTTACTCTAGGCCTTCCTTTCAACTTTCTGCAGCAGTAACTTCGCGATTCTCTCTTAATGGTCTCATTAGTCTCAAAGTGCCAGCCCCATCCACGTGGAATATAGCTAGAGGGAAGCAGATAATTTACCAGGACATAAACGAGCCGTCGTAATTACTGGCAAACATACAATTTTCACATTTCTTTATTCCAAAAGAACTTCTGTGAATTATTATGAAGCTGACAATAATAATAATAATAATAATAATAATAATAATAATAATAATAATAATAATTGTTCCGAGGTATCTGTGGAACAGCAGAGGTGAAAGAAGGTGCTGGGTGGAATAGGTCTCAACTACGAAATTAAAGTTAATTTAAAATTTAACAAAGGTAATATTTTCTTTTCAAGATCAAGAAATATCAAGTATAACAGGTACTCAGTAGCATATCAACAAATTAAGAATGTACAATTGCAATTGGTTAATGGATTTGGGCTTCGAGCCCAGACACGCAATCCTTGAGCAATGAGCCCAACTTTACCTATGCACAAAGTTCAACAAAGGGGCAGAAAACCCCAATCATGCCAAGGAGCACTTGCTCCCAATTACCCAGTTAAGCCTGCTCGAGGCACCCAGAAAATACATTTTTGATGATGATGATGATGCTTGTTGTTTTAAGGGGCCTAACATCGAAGGTCATCGGCCCCTAATGGAACGAAATGAAGGACATGAGATATGAAGTTAAAAATTTTAAAAAGTATCCACTGACTAGAGTTAAAAAAGAATGGTAATGAAGAAAAATGAGGGTGAGATTAAAACAGTCAGTGGATCTAATACGCAATGCCTTATGTTCTATTAAAATAAGAGAAAGAACAGGAAATCGAAGGAATAAGGCATCGCCCAGTAATACAGATAATAACACATAATGTACGTTAGACGTTAAAGTAACACATTAAAATGCGCAACACAAACTAAAATGGAGTCAATGAGATAAAAGCGCAACTGACATAAACAACACTAGGACAAAGAACATGATCACACACGATAAAACAGACCGCTATCCCTCATAAAGCGGATGACGAGGTCTGCTGACTGCTCGTCATCGCGCAAGATAAGGGAGATAGTACTCGGAAGGTTAAGACTACGGCGCAGATCGACCAGGTCCACGCACTCCGTAAGGATGTGTACCACGGTAAGATGGTCGCCGCAGGTACACACCGGAGGGGGTTCTCCTTTCAGTAGATGGGAGTGCGTCAAGATACCGTGGCCGATCCGAAGGCGACATAATACCACGGCTTCCCTCCGCGAAGCCCGAAGGGAAGTCCTCCATACCTTCGTTGTTCCTTTTATCGCTCTCAGCTTATTGGGAAGTGGGATGGCCTGCCACTCCATCTCCCAATGAGACATAACCAGATGTCTCAGCTGAGAGCGAATATCACTTGCTGGAACCTTGAAAGGCAACGGGGGCAGTGTAACTGCCTCCTTGGCAGCCTGATCTGCTAACTCGTTTCCCTCTATGCCCATGTGGCTGGGGAGCCACACAAACGTAATTCTGGTGCCGGCATCCGAACACCCGGCCAGCAGGTCCTGGATCCGCTGCACCAGAGGGTGTCGAGGGAAACAGGTATCAATAGCCTGAAGCGAACTCAAGGAGTCAGTACATACGAGAAAGTGTCGGCGCTCATTGTCGAGTGCGTACCGCAGAGCCTCGCAGATAGCATAGAGCTCTGCCGTGTACACACTACAGGTGTCCGGGAGAGCAAAAAGAAACCGATCATTGTCGACAACGAACGCACAGCCCACCTTCGTATCTGTCCTTGAACCATCCGTGTAAACGACGACTGAACCTGGATAGCGGCCAAGAACGGACAGATAGATCCTCCGATAAATCGAAGGGTCCGTGTCTCCTTTCGGGCCAGTGTGCAAATCCAGGATGATTTCAGGTCGTCGTACAACCCACGGAGGTACCCCACTTGGTTGTCTGACAAGGCAAGGAATCGAAGGTACGTCAAACAATTCATAACTGCTATCCAAGCGTATCCCAACCGGCCGCGTCGCACGAGGATGAACAACGTACAACAAACGGTTGCCATTGCTGAATACGCAGGGATAGCTCGGATGAAGTGGCATCTGTCGCAAATTTGCAGCATACGAAAAAAGCATTTGCTGGCGCCTCAGGTGTAAAGGCGGCACACCAGACTCAGCGAGCAGGCTAGCGATGGGGCTAGTACGAAAAGCTCCCGTCGCCAACCTAACCCCGCTGTGGTGGATACTGTTCAGCTTCGCAAGAACGCTTGGTCTTGCGGAGCCATATGCTGCACTGCCGTAGTCTAACCGAGATAAAATGTGTGCCCGATAGAATCGCAGGAGCACCACGCGGTCAGCTCCCCAATTAGTGCTGCTAAGAAACTTCAAGAGGTTAAGCCTCTTGGTGCATTGCACTTTTAGCTCCCGCACGTGTGGCTCCCACGATAATTTACTGTCAAAAAGGAGCCCAAGAAATCGGTAGGTGTCAACAACTGGAAGAACGACATTACCTAGATAAAGCTCAGGATGAGGGTGAAGTGTACGTTGACGACAAAAGTGGACAACGGAGGTCTTTACGGCAGAAAACCGAAACCCATGTTCTAAGGTCCACTTCTCCACCCTCCTAATAGCTTGCTGTAACTGTCGCTCTGCGACTGCCATACTGCACGAGCTATAGTGCAGAGCAAAATCATCCACATATAGGGACGGTATTACGGCTGGACCAGCAGCAGCGACAATACCGTTTATGGCAATCGCGAACAGAGTGACACTAAGAACCGATCCCTGTGGGACTCCATTTTCTTGAACGTGGTATTGCGATTATGTCCTCCCTACTCGGACACGGAATAGACGGAGGGACAAAAAATTCGCAATAAATACCGGCAAGTTACCTCGGAATCTCCATTGATGCAGGACTGAAAGGATGCCATATCGCCAGGTGGTGTCGTAGGCCTTCTCCAAGTCAAAGAAGACAGCTACCAAGTGCTGTTTGCGGAGAAACGCATCCTGGATAGAGCTCTCCAGGCGTACCAAGTGGTCTGTGGTGGATCGAGCGGCTCGAAATCCACATTGGTACTCGGACAAGAGTCCTTGTTTCTCCAGACACCACACGAGTCTGCGATTTACCATCCTCTCAAATAGCTTACACAGGCAGTTGGTAAGACAAATCGGCCTGTAACTTCCTGCATACTTAGGATCTTTGTCAGGCTTGAGGACAGGAATGACTATGCCCTCTCGCCACTGAGACGGAAAATCACCCTCCATCCAGATACGGTTGAACACACGAAGGAGATAGAGTAGACTATCATCACTAAGGTGCTTCAACATCTGGTTGTGGATGTTGTCCGGTCCAGGAGACGTGTCCTTGCAAAGCGCTAGGGCGCTGCGGAGTTCCCACTCCGTAAAGGGCACGTTGTAGTCCTCTGAAGCTTGAGAGGCAAAACTAAGGTGATGACGTTCTGCCTCTCGCTTCACAGCGAGGAAATCAGGATTGTAATTCCCGGAGCCGGAGACATCCGCGAAATGACTAGCAAGATGGTTAGCAATCGCGAGGGGATCAGTGGCGACACTGCCTGCAATGGAAATTCCCGGTACAGCAGATGATCCTTGAATACCCGAAAATCGTCGAAGTTTCGTCCACACTTGAGATGATGGAGTATGTGACGTCATGGACGACACATATCTCTCCCATGAAGCCTTCTTACTTTGACGAATAAGAACTCGCGCCTTAGCGCGGAGTTTCTTAAATGCTACCAAGTTGGCCACAGTAGGCTGTCTACGGTAACGCTTATGAGCGCGACGGCGTTCTTTGATGGCTGCTGCTATTTCATCGTTCCACCAAGGAACGAGTTTTCGGCGAGGGGTCCCCGAGAAAAACGGAATGGACTCCTCAGCAGCAGCAAGAATAACTTGGGTGATGTAAGTTATTTCCTCGCCGACGGTCCGCCTGACATCATCGTTAAAGACAGCTAGTGATGTGTACTTTGGCCAATCAGCATGTTTAAGAATCCATCGAGGGGGAGCCTCGACGGGTTTATGATTCAACAAAGTAAGAACGATGGGAAAATGGTCACTGTCACAGAGATCATCGTGTGCATTCCACCGAAACAGTGGAACCAACGTTCGGCTGTATAGACTAACGTCTATGCGAGAATATGTGCCGTAACGTACACTAAAGTGAGTTGGTTCCCCTGTGTTCAAAACACATAAATCCAGATCTGATAGAAGTGTTTCCAGCTCTCTTCCTCGGGGGCAAGGCGTCTCAGAGCCCCATATGGGGTGATGGGCGTTAAAATCGCCCAATAAGAGGAAGGGTGGTGGAAGCTGATCCATAAGATCAGCGACATCATTGATGTTCAGATGCTGGCCTGGTGGAAGATAAACATTACACACTGTTGCTATGACAGGCAGCGAGACGCGAACAGCTACAGCCTCAAGAGGGGTTCTTAATGGAACCTCTTCGCTGTAGCTATCAGAACGTACAAAAATGCCAACGCCTCCGGAAGCCCGGTGAGCATAGTATCGTTCTGTCGAGTATAGTTTGAAATTCCTCAAGACCGTGTGATGACCAGGTCGGAAATTGGTCTCCTGAATACAGACTATACTCGCTGCGTACTCACTAATAAGCTGACGTAACTCAGCAAGATGCCTGTCATAACCGTTACAATTCCACTGTAACAGTGCCATAGTGTGGACTATAAAAGGAGTGTTAGGTTATGAGCGACAAAATGCTCGTAAGCCTAAACACTATCTAGTTCTACATCCGTAGATGTAGAGGACAGCGCGACATCCATCCCGTCATCAAAAGATGGCAGGGGTGCCGCCCAGAACTTCGACGCTTTTCGGGCGCGAGGGGGTCCCCTACGAGGAGAGCGCGCAGGTTTGGGAGCAGGAGTGCCTCCCGGCGCAGATTCATATCCCCCAGGTGGAGGGCATGACTTCTCCTTCGCAGGGGAAGTCCGAGAGCGCTCAGGACGGGCGCTCTTCTTCCCCTTTTTCTTTTCAAGTTTAGACGGGCTGGGAGATGGTTTCCCAGCCCTGGTCAACGAAGCCGCCTCCGCCGGCTGGGGCACGACTTTCGTCGACCTCCTAGGGGGGGGAGACTTAGTCTTCCCCCCTTGCTGTGCCGGCTGGCAGTTCCCAGCCGGCACAGACTTCTGGTTGGTCGAAGGTGGGGTGGTCCCCCCCTTCGAGCTTTGACTATTTGCGACGTTGCTGGGAGCAGCAACAGTCGCCTTGGGCGCAGCGGTCTGGACAGGTGTCTTGGTCGTAAATGACGAACCCGGAAGACTCTGAGCTATCAAGCTATAGTCGAGTGTACGGGCAGGTGTATTCGTAGAATTAAACTTACGGCGCGCTTCCTGGTAGGAAAGACCATCCAGGGTCTTGATCTCCTGGATCTTCTTCTCACTCAGGTATGTCGGACAGTTCCGATCCCGAGGAGAATGAAAACCGGAGCAGTTAGTGCACTTGTATGGAGTTGTGCACTCCTCCGCGCCGTGAGCTACTCGTCCACATGTACCACATACAGCCTGATTCGAACAGCGAGAGACCATATGTCCGAATCGCTGGCATTGATAGCATCGCATAGGAGGCGGGATGTACGGCCTCACATCGCAACGATAAGTTGTTACCTTGACTTTCTCTGGTAACACTGACAACTTGAAAGAGACAATGAAGGCACCAGTGGCAACGTCTTCACCGTTGACTTTGCGCGTAATGCGCCGGACGTGTGTCACGCCGCGGTTCTTCATGTCTTCCATCAACTCGTCGTCAGTGTTCAAAATAAGGTCGCGGTGAAAGATGACTCCGCGAACCAGGTTCAAGGACTTATGCTCCTCTACTTTGACGGGGATGTCGCCAAAGTGCTCGCACTTAAGCAACTGATCAGCTTGCAGTGCTGTACGAGTTTTTAGAAGCAAACTACCGTTGCGCATTTTCTTAAGTTCCTCCAGTTCGCCATAGACGCCTTCGATGTGTCTACTAAACAGGATCGACTTCACCAGCTTAAAATCCTGCCCATCGGTTCTGGTAGCGACCAGAAACCTAGGGAAGCTGGATCCCATTCCTTCACGCTGCGCATGTTCCCAGGGAGTTGAACCTCTCAGGGAAGCAAAAGTTAAAGACTTAGGTGGGCGACCACCTTGTGAGAGCCGACTTCGTTTGGAAGCCATGCCCGATAGCATCCTCCCCGAATGCCACCCACTCCGATCAGGGGTCTCTGTAGCCGAACCAAGCAGCCAAGGCAATACCCACCTGGTCGTAGCAGGTATTGCCCGGGGTCCGATGTTGAACGATGCCTAATACGGGATGACTGAGGCAATGAGCACTAGGACTCCCTTCCTCCGGTCACCCGCAATAGCATGTACCCCATAGCGTGTACAGAGCACTAACAATAGAAAAAAATAAATAAAAATAATTAATAATAATATGTCCTTCTGGCATTCGGCTGTGCGGGGACCTGCGTTGTCAGGCGGATACCACTGCCCGGGTACATGATACTCCCACCCGCCGCGTCCTGGGTGGTTGCTGGCACGGGCTTTCGAGCGTAGTCGCACACATAGGAGCTCCATCGCCGGGCAGCACGCACATCAAATTTGGAATGGTCTACATCCGACCCTCAGAAAAATAATAAAAAATAAAGAGGGGACCATGGCCACATGACCCTTTAAGTCGCCTTCTACGACAGGCAGGGATTACCAATGGATGCATTCAGCCTCTCCCATCCACAGGAGGTCCATCACATTATACCAACCGCAATCCATGTCCGCGCCAAGGTCGCCCCTGTTTGTCGCCTCTTACGACAGGCAGGGGATACCGCGGGTGTATTCTGCATGTGTGTCCCCCACCCGCAGGGGGTAGTGTGTTTGGTCCGCGAGAGGTATTTTATTTCCCTCAAGTCCGCCGGCAAGCCGGTTAGGACCCCCCTATCCGCCACCTGGGACGCGCCACGTGGGAGTATCACCTCTCCCCCTGCTACGCCATCGTAGTAGGTTCGTGGAAAATACATTTTTAAGAAAGAGCAACCCGCTCTCAAAGTTCGAGCCTATCCAAAGGCCACACCAAACTCCACCTTCAAGCTGCCCTCCGGGCACACAACAACAGGGGTAATGATACCCAACCTACTGAGGCCTATTCAGTTAAAAAAAACAGGTTAATTACATGGCCCAAAATTCTAACTTGACTGGAGGCGTAACTAGCACTCCT